>NW_026638908.1:2737500-3337500 GCF_028554395.1 Pezoporus wallicus | reverse complement strand
GGGGTGGCTCCTATGACTGGAGTGTTGGAATGGAAGGTTACAGGCTTTTTAGAAAAGGCAGGCCTGGCAGATGGAGGGGAGGAGGTGTTGCCCTTTATGTTAGGGATAGGCTGCAGAGTATGGAACTCTCTCTGGGGACAGGTGAGCAGTCCACAGAGAGTTTGTGGGTCAGGGTTAAAGGGAATATAGCTATGGGAGACATTACTGTGGGGATCTGTTACAGACCGCCTGATCAAGGAGAACCTGCAGATGAAGCACTCCATAGACAGACAGGAAAAGCCTCATGCTCACAGGCCCTTGTTCTCATGGGGGACTTCAACCACCCTGACATCGGTTGGAAGGATGGTATGACCTGGCACAAGCAATCCAGGAGGTTCCTTGATTGTGTAGAAGACAACTTCCTTCTGCAAGTAATAGAGGAGGTGACAAGGAGAGGTGCCATGCTTGACCTCGTGCTCACCAACAGGGAAGGGCTCGTTGGAAATGTGATGCTCCAGGGCAGCCTTGGACACAGCGATCATGAGATGCTTGAATTTGAGATCCTCAGGACAGTGAGAAGAGCATGCAGCAAGCTCGTTGCCCTGGACTTCGAAAGAGCAGACTTTGGCCTCTTCAGGAACCTACTTAATAAGGTTCCATGGGATATAGCCCTAGAGGGCAGGGGAACCCAAGACTGTTGGTTGATATTCAAGGATGACCTGCTACAAGCTCAGGAGTGTTGCATCCCAACCAGAAGGAAGTGCAGCAGGAGGGCCAGGAGACCTCCTTGGGTGGATAAGGAGCTCCTGAGGAAAATTCAAATGAAATAAGAGGCTTATAAAAGGTGGAAGCAAGGACAGGCGGCCTGGGAAGAATACAGCGAAGTTGTCTGGGAAGCTAGGGACAGGGTTAGGAAAGCTAAGGCTCAGTTAGAATTAAACCTGGCTAAGGATATTAGGGATAACAGGAATGGATTCTACAGGTACATAGCAAATAAAAAAACAGAAAAGGGAGGACATAGGCCCCCTCAGGAAGCTCTCGGGAGAACTGGCTACCCAGGATTTGGAGAAGGCTGAGGTTCTCAAAGACTTCTTTGTCTCGGTCTTCACTGGCAAAGGCTCTGACCAAACCACCCAAGTCCTGGGCTGATGCCAACCTCATGAAGTTTAACCATGACAAGTGCAAGGTCCTACCCCTGGGTCGGAGCATTCCCAGGCACAGGTTGGGCAGAGAAGAGATTCAAAGCAGCCCTGTGGAGAAAGACTTGGGGGTGTTGGTCAGTGAGAAAATGAACAGGAGCAGGCAGTGTGCGCTTGCAGCCCAGAAAGCCAACCATATCCTGGGCTGCATCAAAAGGAGCGTGACCCGCAGGTTGAAGGAGGTGATCCTGCCCCTCTACTCTGCTCTTGTGTGACCTCACTTGGAGTATTGTGTGCAGTTCTGGTGTCCTCAACATAAAAAGGACATGGAACTGTTGGAACAAGTCCAGAGAAGGGCCACGAGGATGATCAGGGGACTGGAGCACCTCCCGTATGAAGACAGGCTGAGGAAGTTGGGGCTGTTCAGCCTGGAGAAGAGAAGGCTGCATGGAGACCTCATAGCAGCCTTCCGGTATCTGAAAGGGGCCTATAAGGATGCTGGGGAGGGACTCTTCATTAGGGACTGTAGTGATAGGACAAGGGGTAATGGCTTAAAACTTAAACAGGGGAAGTTTAGATTGGATATAAGAGGGAAATTCTTTCCTGTTAGGGTGGTGACGCACTGGAATAGGTTGCCCAGGGAGGTTGTGAATGCTCCATCCCTGGCAGTGTTCAAGACCAGGTTGGATGAGGCCTTGGGTGATACGGTTTAGTGTGAGGTGTCCCTGCCCATGACAGGGGGGTTCGAACTTGCTGATCTCTAAGGTCCTTTCCAACCCTAACTATTCTATGATTCTATGATTCTATGTCATTGCTTATGTATTTCTGAGGCCACAGGACTGTCAGAGATTTCAGCTCTTTTTCTGAAAAGTGCATGTCAAAAACTCAGGTATGTTTTAACTGAAGATTAGCTACAAAGCAGATAATTTAGAACAGAGGAAACTGAGAGTGAGTAAGACATAACAAAACAACAGTCTTCCACTTCTCCCTACCTGCTGCGTCTTGTCTATCAGGCTTGGTCTTACTCCAGTAATTCCAGGCTGCAATAAACCCCACACTCATTTTTTGTTTCCCTAGGGAAAAAGTACCTCTTTTTGTCACCTCTCAGGCCTGTCCTTTCATATGTCTTTTAGTCTGATATACCTTTACTGTTTTTTTCTCCTTGACTGTTTTCTTTCTGTGCCATCATTTGGTTTTCCAGGAAACTCCTGTTTCCAGGTAACACCCGTCTGAACTGCCATTTCAATTCCTTCCTTGTCCAAGAATTTACCAGCCAGCAGAAGACAAAGAGTAATCATTTTTCCTACAAACCACCTCCACCTTTTTGAAGGACCATAGCTCAGGTAAGAGACAAACCCAAAACCTGTCCATCATGCATCTCATCTTTTGTTTTTTCACAAATCAGATTTTACACGTATTGCCATGACTGCACAAGCCTTGTTGTGCACACATGCACATGTTTGGAGTGTCATTCTTCTGTTTTTTTTTTCTTTCATTTCTACCCAATAAATTTGAAAAGACAGAAAAAAAAAAAGAAAGGAATGTAATTCAAAATGTCTCATATTTCAAAGGAAAATTTCAAGCTACATGTGAATGAAATGTTATTGTTTTGCAAGTGCTGTCAAAAGATGTTAACCTAATTTTATCAACAGTAGTAAAAACATTGACAGGTTTTTTAAGGGTGTCCCTGGAAAGTGATGAAAACTTTATTCAGTATTTCATCATATGTTAAAGAAAAAAAGTGCAGAGAATCTCTTACCTTATCATCTTTCCCACATTTAGTAAAATTACATACCTGTGTACACCTTCACCAGGCCACTGATAAATCACATTGAACTACTTTAAAGACTGTAACCACTAGTGGGAAAGGAAAACCAAATTCTTATAAAAAAATTGTCTAAAACTTTGTAAAAAAAAAATTTTAAGATTTTTATATTTTATAATAAAACATTAAATTTTATAACATATTATCTTCTTAAAATATGAAAATGCTTTCTTCATCTCTACAATTCTTTATTCCATGAATAAATGCCATTATTGAACAACAATATTGATTATTTTTATTTAATAAAAAAAGCTAATTTAGTAGAGTCAAGAAGTAGTTTTGTTAAAAGATGCTGTTCACTATATGTCTCATAGCAAAAGTTCATACTATGACTCTTGGGACACTGTCCGAGAGACCTAATATTCTTCTATTGACCAGACACACATCTTATATATGCTTTAATTATTAGTGAAGATGGCTGTTCCCTGTAAACACAGACCATAAGAAATGGTGATGACATTTTGCCCATACGTATGCAGGTATGTATTTAATTTAGGCAAAATCGGAAAGGAAATAACTGTGGGGAATTGCCATGAATAACCTGTGTGGTTTTATGCATCCTTAAAAGCCTAAATGCTTGAAGTCTATATCAGAGAAGATAGATATAAACTTACCAGGCTTTGCCAGAGCTAGACCAGGAGGACAACCTGTGCAAACTGTACTAATTTATCACATTTTATAAACTTTTCCTAGGCCTAAGTGAAATGACACTTTCAGGGTTAACAGCATCAACTCACGAGTGTCTCTGAACTGGAAAGGAAGTCAGAAAACTTACATTTAAACCAAAGAGTTAGGTCTAGCTACTTTTTCCTTCTCCAAGAGAAAGATTCATAACTATCTGATGGCTGCTTCAAATAACTGTCACTGTGGCACTGAAGTTTTCAACACCTCTTGAAGTGAAGTTGAAGAGGACAGCCCTCCTGATCGCACTCAGCTGTCAGAAGTGTTAGCCATACCATGATGGGCTGAAGGAGATGAGATCACATGGAAAATAGACTAGATGGACAATACCTTGGACACCAGGTAAGAAATACAAAATAGTTATTATATTTACCAATATTTTAATGTAATAAATCCAACCAAAATGTACCTCTAATAACTCCTTGACAAATTTTCCTTTTCCAATGATAAAAACTGTCTTCTTCAAATACCTCCTGGTAGAAAATGAAAGGATAAAGAAGGCTGCTTTTGTGAATGACTTAATCCTGGAACAGTTTTCAAAATCAAGTACTCTGCTGTGTTATGCTTGAGCAATCAATAAGTTAACCTATATATTTAGCTTTTCTGAAATCAGTTTACAGTTTACTTGTAGGCTCAGTACTGAAAACTAGATCTCAACTTGTATGAAATATATATTTTGTGATCAGTTTCTGTAACAAGAAAGATTTTTAAAAGAACCCAAATTGGTTGTGAGTACCTTAATATTTAGCTAATTCTAAATAAGGTTTTGGAATTCTTTCAGAAATTAATATGGAAGATTGTTTTTTTTTCACAGTTATTGTCATATATTCTTTGCTGTTGACTATGCTATCAGATAGAACAGTGATAGTATAACTAAAAATTTCTAAAAAGATTTACTGGAAAGGCATTCTCAACACTTATTTAGACATTACATTTCTTGCAAAGCAGCTTAATTACCTTTTTTATTATACATTTGTGGTTTCCATAAAAGCCAGAAAATCAGGTCGTACAAACATGGATACTTATTCAGTTTCTGATGTAATGCAATTTCTGAATCTGAAATAGTTTTCTAATAATATAAGAATTTCTGAGTCTTGTTCCTAGCACAACAAATTAACCAACAAAGTCTTAAAGTCTTAATTTATAAATTTAAGTTCTGCATATCCTGGTAATAGTTTTGACAATTTAATAAAAAAAAGACTGTGCACTACCATGCTTCTGAAAAACACATAAAAATAAATCCCTATGAATGCATTCTTTGCTTTAATGGTTAGTTCATGCAAATTTAACTGTCCTAGATTACATGTTTTAATTTCTGTTTCTGCCTCTGGACAGACAGAAATGCTAAATGCAGTTTTACTGAGAGCATCTCAAGCACTGCATGCAACATGAGGATGTAGCAGATCTCAGCATTTTACTGAAAAACGAAAGCATTCACTTTTGCATTTACTTAAAACCATTTTTTGAGGACTTCGACTTTTCCCTTAGCGTGAAGTACAATCTTAGGAAAGAATGAGGGCATTATTTTTTGTTTCTTGTCCATTGATTTTCAGTGAGCAATTGAAAAGATCTGTAGAAGAAAAACAATGATGCTGCAATAGGAAGAAATTTCTCTGATTTTTTTCTATCAAACACTGCATACTTTTTTCCTCCAAGCATCTGTAAGTTCTAATGCTTTTCCCGTATCTCTCAGATGCATTGAGTTTTTCAGCTCACAAGCAGGCTGACCTCATCTCCTTTCCTCCTCCTAGATCAGTGTTATTCTTTGTATACTTACAGTTGACTTTGTCTGGAGTACTTGGTTGATTAAAGTGCTTTTTACCTTGCAGAACTGAGTCCAAAACCAAAGGAGTTTGCTGAGAATGGTATTTCCAGGCAAAGCAGTAACTCTGCAGTGTTTTGGGGATGAGATTCTTCAGTGATAAGATTTGTACAAAGAATTCTGCATTGTTAAATATTATTGCTGATTTCTTATGATCTCAAATAAGTGATTGAAGAACACAATTTTTTATGGGTTTTTTTTTTAGAATGTAAATTATTCTGTATGATGGTGAAATAAACAATACACATGAATCTCCCTAGTTAGTATAATAGTCAAATAAGGATCTGTCTGCTCATGTCTACACATCTTTCAAATAAATCATGGATTCAAAATTCAGATGCAAAATAAAGAATGTTGAGAGCACCATGCAGGTTTGAATCTACCCCTAGGTGAACTAGGATACATAATTCAGTGAATGGATTGCATCCATCTATTAAAGATTGATCCTATAAATGTGCAAAGAGGTTAGACTCCAAAAGAAAGCAGAGCTGTCTGCAGCAGAGCTGTCTGCAGCAATTTCTAACATCTAAATGCAGAGGCAGAGCTGACCACTAGAGAAATTTCTTGAAGGTTTGTGAAGCTACCTGAGGATTGTGTTACGTCCCCCCACACACCACTGAATGTAGATCATACTTAATACATATCGTGTTATTTTCTCTCTGATCGTTAGAATGCCTTAAGCTACTGAAGTATGAACGGCTAATGAGTTCAGCTTTTTCCCTGGTTTAATTAACTATTCCCAAACAGTATCCTTCTAAAGCATGAGACAAAGACCAGAGCAGAGGACCACTTGCTGAGCAATGTGCCTTTTAAAGCTACTCTTTGCTGATCACATTGGCACTGTTTCAAACTACCTAAATTACCTCCAAGCAAGTTCAGTTGGATACTGGGTGTGATCTAGTCAATGGACTGTGTGTCTGTGAAAAGGCTGACTTAATAGCCTCAAACACTATTTCGCTGGAATGGAGCTATGCTGCACTGCATCCTACTGCATTGGCACATTAGTGGCTGTGTGATATAATTTGTTTTTCATTGCACATTGACCTATGTACTATATTCCATTAAAATATCACAGAGCTTCATTTTAATTCTCCTGTGAAAAACCCTTTGACTAAATTCATTGAACAATGAAAAGTCATCAGTTTTTATAGTGCTTGAGGACTTACTGAATTCTTGGAAAGTAATTTTTGTTTATTTCAGTGAACTGAAACAAATACTTAGCTTTAGGTATACTTTTTAACACTATACTAAGTAAAGATGAATTTCCCATCCTTTTTTAGATGTTAACAAAGTGCATTCTCAAAGCCTACCTTTATGTTCCAAACAGGTCAAACCTAACAAATACTGAACAGCCCTTTCATGATAGCAGTTTTTACTAAACTTTCAGAAATTTGGGTATATAGAAAAATATTTGAAGATTTTCATACTAAACAATTCAAGACTTAATTCAATTATCAGCTGCTTATGAGGAACAACTTTTGCCAAAAATGTTTTAGTGGAAATTATTTGGTAAATATATTTGTTTCATCAATGTAAGGCAGTTGCAGTTCAGCAAAAAAGAAAAGCTGGTTATACTTTGCCATTTTTGATCTTGAGTTTTGGCATGATTTTCCTTTCTTATTCGAAGTTCAGCTAAAGCCTTGGTCTATTAACATGAATACACTAACAAATATATGTATTTCAGGAAGTTTCATTTCAAACCCCTGGAAGAAAAATGGTGAGCCAATATAATGCCAATTGGTGAGCCAATCTGTAATGCACATTGAGTACCAAATCATGCTCCACACTGTCACAACACATTTAATTTACACATCAAAAATTTGTCCTTAATTTGTTAATCTTTTTAGCTTCTTTGCACTCAATCACAAAAGATAGGTATGGAGATGTGAACATTTTTTTTTTTGTTTAAATTAAGTATCTGCAGTAGGATTGGTGCTTCTTGGGGGGAATCACCTTACAGTGAAGCAACTATCTTCTAGTCAAGTCAGGCAAGAAGAAGCATTATAGAAAAGGTAATAAAAACCCTTATCACAGAAAAAGAGAGCAACTGCACATAAAAAAGGAACCACATAAAACACAAGAAATATTGCAACTAAAATAACATGATATAAACAAGTAGGATCTATTAAACTATGAAGAATGTACAACTGCTGTTAACTAACATCACTTTAGGTGACCCACAACTTTTTTCTGTAGAATATTCATCCAGTGCTACTGTGGTGAAGACAAACCTCTGAAACTGGTATTGCCCTTGCTGAAATAGTGTCAGTATTGATTTCATTAGACATTGATGAAACCAGGCACATGACAGTGGTGAGGCTGCTATAGCAGGATTAACCCATCTGGTGCTGCTCCTTCATGTGTGGGCAAGTAAATTCCTCATATCTTACAAATGCTCTTTGTTACCCTTTTTTTCTGGTGTAATGACAAGAGAGAGGGAAGTTCATAATAAGACATAAAGTATAAAGGTACAATATAATTTAGTGCAAATTCTAAGTGAATAGGAATCTTCCAGATATAGGTTGAGTATACGGAAAATGAAAATCCATATTTCCTTTTAAGAGTACAACATTTAGTGCCAATAGAAATTAGATGGTTAAAGAAAAATTAAATATTCTTTAACTTTCCAGATGTTACAGTCTTCAGGCAGCCAAATAAGGAATTCAACTGTCCAAGCAACACATATTATGAAGCCATTTTGTATCCACTGCAACGTCTAAAACATCCAGACTGAACATGGATGGATAGATGTGACTTGGCCAGTAGGCAAGAAAGAAATCCTTATAGAGTGATACCTGGAGGCAAGGACGACATTTATAAAGAGCAACTGCTAGAAACCCACAGATTAGCAGTTGAATCCTGCCCATAAGGCTCTTTTTCTAGTGCTTTTCTAAAGATGAGAATCACGAGAGAAAATGGGCAGGGAAAATATGTAGAAGCAAGTATGTCTTCCTTTATACTGTGGGTCTTCAACCTGAGATCTTTATAGCTGCAGCAAAATGGGAAAGGCAGGTGCTATAGATGTTTTTCTTAAAGAAGGGATGAATAATTTTATAGCCAGTAATAACATTTTGGTCATCCATGTAAAGATGATGGCAATCAAATGTTATGCTTCAGGGAAGAATACAATCATTACAGAGGAAAACAGGAAATTGTCCACTTCGTTGTCTTTCTCCATGAATGATACTTCTTTGTGAAATGCATCATATTGGTGTTTTTTTTCTTTTTCTGAAAAAAGCAAAATAAACAAGACTTATCTAAAAATAATGTCATGGTAGTATTAGTGCAGACAGCACTGTGTATTTTTTCTTGAAACATTTTACCAAAAGAACTCCTACTTCTTTTTTATGTAAAAGAACAGACTTTTTTCTACTGTCTACTTATTTATATTTTTATGGTGAAAAAAGGTTATAAATGATAAATGCTTAATCAACTATGGGTCTGTTCAGAGCCTAAATTGTAATTCCACTAATAGAAGGCTGGTAACGGCTTTGAAGTGCAACACTTTCTGCCCACACACAGTAATGACCCGTAGGGGATAAATGTGCCAAAAGGGAAATCCATGTACTGTTTGATTTACAACCTCATTTTAATGATGGGACAAAGAAATAACAACAGAATGCACTTGTAAATCTTCTATTTTTCAGACTCAGCTTTCAAAAGAAGAATATAAACAGGTAATTTAAAGTTGCTTTTGTCAAATGGAGAGTAGCTGTATAGGCTGTGATTTTACAAATGACCAGATCTATATGTAATGCACTACCTGCAGGTTCTGCAGTAAAAGAATGGAAAAAAGTGTTTGCTTCAAAACTGAAATTCAAAGCTTTTTTTGGTTCAGGTTATTTACCTCTTCCTGTAACGAGCACTGCAAAGTGAAAAACAGCTGATGTCCAAGAAAGTAAAATAAAAAAAAAAACAACTTAGCTTGAGAGGAAATACCTATTCTACCCTAGCTCCATGAGCACCAACTCTAAACCATGTAGAGCAGGGGCTCATGGAGATACCACCTATGGCAGGAATTGGTGCCGATATATGGACTTAGGAGGCAGGACAATCTACTGTGGAACCTGCATAATGGAGACAATAACCATCAGTCTCTGTTCAGTACCACTGATCCAGGGCAAGATCCCCACTGAGTAACATCTGCAGTCATTGTTCTGGGGATGTGCTGCAGCTGTTATCCCTAGTACTTCAATTGAAGCTACCATATGTATTTCTGGGTGTGTTGCAATCATATCTCCACTGGCCCTACAGAGGTAAAAGTGAGTGTGGAAGCACCACATCAAAGACTCAGGGAGTATTCTTCAGCAGCTAGTGGTAGCTGGCTGTCTGGAAGAATAAAAAAATAGCAAACATATTAAAAAAAAAAATCAATATGAGTTCTGTACCCAAACTACACCTCAGAATATTTCTAAAAGCTAACAGCAAAATTGAATTTTTTGCTTATGTGTGTTGTTTCAATGGGGTTTCTCTGCATTTATACAAGGAAAGGCAAGAAATCATTTGTTGTAAATGCAAATAAAGACCTGTGACTACAGGAAACATATTTCTTACTTTTTGTACCTCAGATATACCTTGTATATCTGCAAAAGTAAGAAATGCGATTCCTATCTATGCAGAGTGTGTTTTTATGTACATCTAGAATACATAGTTTCACTTATATAGATATATATTAACAGTCAATGTGTACATGCACACAAATATAGATGACCAGTTCTTATCATTTTGTTCTTTTAAGTTAAAATAACCCTATAAGCAGTATTTCCAAAGGGAGTTTCAGATGATGATCACCATAGGTGCTTATTTTTTAGGCAGAAGAGTACTGAGGTCATGTTTAATTTATTGATAACTGACTCCATGTAGTTTATGAAAAAAGTAGATTTTGTTGCCATTTTTACTTATGATTGGTGAACCATGTCCATATCTATTTTTTGGCAAAGGAAATAGGTCTTCATTAAATCAAAGCCCAAGATGTAAACATTAAACTTTGACATTTTTCAAACTCATACATATACATTCTGAATCTAGAAAAGCCTATTAAGTGGTGCAGATAGTTGTGAAAACAGTATATTTAACAGTATCTATGTAAGGAAAAAAATTTATCTTATTTTTGCTTAAATTAATGGAATGGGAGATTTTATGATCTTAGCTTTCTGTTTTTGAAAAGCAAACAGAATTTAACAACAGTTTTGAAGAGGAAATAAATCAAATGTACAATGTGCCTGGATAATCCCAAAGGAAAAAAGCCCAAACTCACAAACCAAATCAACAAAACACCCCAAACCAGATGTGAAAACAATTTTGTTATAAAATAAGTGCTTGCAAATAGTTCTGCAAAAAAGAACATATTAAAATAGTGTATGGCAAGCAAGAAAGCTATCTCAGAGCTGCTATATAAACAGTTTCTAGGAGCAGATAATGTTTATCCATGGTGTTATAAAATAGAATGATAATTCTATAGAAAAAATGCATTTTTAGTTTAACATATTTCTACCACATGTATAAAAATGTAATGCATTGTGATATGTAGCATAAATCAATCACAGACACTTTCCATTATCCCCAAACTCTATAACCGTTTGTGTGTTTTGAGTTCCAAGCAGCAAGAGGTATGTATTAACAATGAATTTTATTGTTCAATATCGAGCATTCACCAGACCTGCCAAGGACTGCCATTTAGTGTGAAGGAGGTCTATTGTGGAAATTACACTTTTCATTTCATCTGTTATAGCCACGTGGGATGTTAAAACAAATGCACAAACATTGTCTTTGACTGCAGGAGCTCACAAACCGCAGGTAAACCAAAGACTAAGTGGACAGGATAACAATTTAGAGGCTTGCTACTCCTAGTATAGGTGATAATAACAGTATATGACACAGAATTTCAAAATATCTATTTCAATGTCAAATGAATGAATAGCAGCATCTTTCAGATGATGAATTTATGCAAATCAGCTTGAAAATAAAAGGAGTGGGTTTCCAAAGTCTAATAGAGAAAAGTCTTGGAAAAGTCCAAAAAGACAAAATACGGTATCAGTCTACAGTGAAGTCAGAGAGCACCAACCAGAGACACAGTTTTGCTAAACTTATAATTGAAATACACTTCATTGAAATTTAACCAGACAAATGGAGAAAACACCTTATAGTGGTGAAAACATGGAATGCTACCTCTACTTAAGCAGTTACAGAAAACTATACCAAGGAGAGAAAAGCAGATTCTGATCCAAAAAATCATTGTCAGTGACTGGTAATGCTAACAGAAATGCTTCTGTCTTCCTAGAGAAGCTAAATAATCTTGAATCCTATACTGCTTATGCCCATTTTTATAAGTAATAACTTATAACAACATACTTTGTCAAATAATAGGGAATACTTGAATTCAAATTCATGCTCACTATCTCAAGGGCCACCAGCTCAGAAGCTTTTTATTAGATCAGTGAATACAGCAGCCATTGCAAAACCATTCTGTTGCTCACATCAAGCATAAAGATGGGAGCTTGGGTCTAAACACAGACTTTGCTAACTAATTATCATGGATTATACATTGTCTTGTAGAAGATCATTACATTATTTTAAGTCACCGGAGAATGTGTAATAAAGCATCTAACTTTTTGATAGAAGTACAAGCACATTTGCACACTTATCTTTGAGAACAAATTCTAAGCCCTAACAATGAATTTACAGTAGAAGGGAATATCTGCTGTTCTGAAAAAAAAAAAATTCAAATCTATGTATTTTCCATCTGGGAGATTTCTAATACACCTTTCAGTCCTATATAAAAGCAGCTTCACCATCAGGCCACTCAGGAAGGCTATTTAATTTGGCTTAATAGGTACTTTCATTTTAAGCATTACAGCATGCAGTTTCTTGGCTTCACATTAGCAAAATGCTGTTTGTTATTTGAAAGGAAATCCACTCAGTACTATCCCAGTACTCACAAACGCAATAGCTTTTTTTTTTTTTAAATTTGAATCATTAACTGAGTTAGATCCAAGTAGATATATAATACTGTAACAGCACTTTTTGTCTGCTTTTTCAACATTCTTTCTCCTACAGTATGTGTACACCCCACATTAAGTTTTAAAGTATGACAGTGTAACCAGAATAAATTGGAAAATGGAAATTGTGATGAGGTGTTGACTGATGAAAGTACAGAGCTTTGCGTAATTCATTTTAGCCTACTCCAGTGTCCTTTTCTGAGTATATATACACATTATAGTTTAAAACAGAAAGTGTACATACATATTTAAATTCCTCTGTGGTCATTATATTGACAGGTGTTGGAACATTATCATGGCAATGTATGAAAAATTATGGCGTTTCATTTGGATTTTTTCTTTTAAATTGTTCTATACTTTCTCTGTTTTTGAGAATTTAATCACTTAAAACAATTTATGAAGTAAAACCCATTTGTAGTAGCTGGAGCAAGAACAAGTTGTCAAGCTGACTACTGAGTATTTGTTAGGTAAATGAAAATGATAGTAAATCATTGATCCAATGCAGAGTATTTAGAACTGTGTAATCCAGAATTTATTGATGCCCTTCAGCTAAGGAAACTTCTGCTTTCCCTTTCACCTCTAAACAAGCTGGGATCGTTCATCCTGTGTGTGCCTTCTAAAAATAGAGAGGACATTACAGCAAGATGAAGGAGGTTTTGAATAATCCATGTCTAGTGTAATCACTTGGCTTCCTTATCTCATCCCACGAAAAGGTGGCAAAACACTTAACCCTGAAGTATATAGATATTCAAATCAATTGAATTTCCTGTATTTGATTACATACAGTTTAGGTTCAGTTTTCATAGGCAGAAGGCATCATATTTCTGGGTGATGTTCTCCACTTAGAATCTTATCCCCAAGAGTTGCATAAGAGGAATGGTTGGAGCAATGTTGAGACTCGAGTTATGCAATGAACAATTTCTTAGATTTTCATTGAAGACAATTCAGGCACAAGCCTTTGGTGAAGTTTTGGGGCTGTTTTGCCTTACTCCATATTTTTTTCACTAGGCTTTCTCCCCTTCTCCCTGAAGTCCCCCCGCACTACTGGAACATATGTCCCTAGCACCTGTGCTGCAAAAGAAAGCAAGCCAATGCCAAGATGCAAGAGTGGAAGATAGGGGAAGTCATTTGCACCTTGGCAAGGGTAGCTGACAATACTCAGGCTTACCAAGCAGAGCCTGAGTTTGATGGATATTGTGACCCACCAGGATCCTGCTGTATTCCGTGCTCTAAAACACCTGGCCCATCTCAATTATGTTCATGTACCTAAATGTGAGCTCTAGCTGCTTCTCTTGACTGGAGTACTTGCTTGCTGAGTGGATAGCAGAAGACAAAAATCATTGATTCAGTTTAAAAAGGAAGGAAGGAAGGAAGTAAGAAAGAGAGGGAGGGAGTTTGTGAGGGAGTTTGTGAGGGAGGGAGGGAGGGAGGCAGGCAGGCAGGCAGGAAGGCAGGAAGGCAGGAAGGAAGGAAGGAAAAGAAAATATTATTTTGAAACGCAAAAGTTCTGGAGGAGTCTGTTCTTTCAAACCTAGCAGCAGACACCTTTGTAATTTGCTATCGTCCATGACAAGAGCCACAAGAAGCAGAAGTCTAGGCGTATTACATTTGATTTGAAGACATTCAGGCATATGTCTTTGGCTGCTGCCATCTAACACACTGTAATAGTGTGGTGCCCACCCCATATGAGAAATGAGTAGAAAAGCTGTGATCCTTTCCTAATATATTTTCATATCTCCAGGACTGCTGAGACAGAGCTTGTGAAAAAGAATTTTAAAGATTCAGTTCCTCTATCTCCAAGATTTGGTGATTTTTTTCTAGCCCATTTTACTGGTCATTAACCTATCATAAAAAGACTCTAGGAGGAGCAGGAATCTCTTTCCAAGGTTTTAATTTTTCTCTGCAGCGTAACACTTACATGAAGGAACATTATCATTTAATCTAGCAACGCAGCATGCAAACTGCCAGAAGTTACATTTTGACTAGTGAAAGATGAATCTCAAAAGCCTGAAAATTCTTTTTACTCAGGCAATGTCTAAATAGTAGTATTGTTATTTAAATATCTTCAGTCCATAATTTTTTTTATGGAAATTTATTTATATTATGCATTCGTGTAAGATTTCTGGGTAAAATGGAAGACAGAAAAAAAGGTTTCGATGTATTTTTAAGCTTCGATTTTCACATCAGTGTGCTTAACCCTTACTTTAACTTCCTTTTTTTTTTTTTAGCTTGGATATAAAATCCTGCAAGTTAGAAATAGAAAAGAAATATGGGTTAGTTAAAACTAAATATTGGAGGACTTCATCAATTGAAAATAACTTTTAAAAGCTTCTCTTAACCTATCTGAATTAATCATCTATGTAGCTGAATGATGAAAGTCTGTGTCTTGAAGTAAAATATGGCTGCTTATCAATTTAAGTTCTCAAATGAAGTTATGCCTATGCTGTTGAGCATGACTATAGCATAAGTTGCTGACTATAAACTGAGATTTAATGAGCATCTATGTGTGTACATCTAGCTATGCCAGCTATGGGGTAAAACCTGGTAGAACAAAACCTTTTCTTTGCTAAATAAATTTTGTATTGGGATTTATGGTAACAGACATATTAACACACAGGATGGATCAAAGTCCAGTGACAATTTCAGTAGTTATTACTTGATGGCGTTAAACTGTAGAATAGAGGCCATAAATCCCTTAATCCTGAGGTCCTCTAATAGTTCCAAACACTGCCTTTGAGGGTTAATGGGGGACAAAGTGTACCCTAGATGGTGAACAATACTTATATTCAGTAGTTCACTAGATACAAATATGAGTGTCCACTTTGTTTTCCAAGGTATTATATTAATGTATGAGATTTAGTTGCTTCTGTTTCCTCCTTTGACTTGCTATTTCCACTTCATACAAGTCCTTTGACTTGCTATTTCCACTTTATTCCCCCCCCCCCCCAACAAAAAAACAGTTCCTTATATCTGTGATACGACTTGGCACACATCTTGTTTCAGTTTGGATCAGAGCATTAAAGGAATATGACTTCCTTCCCTCCTAAGAAAAAAGCCAATGAAACTGTAGGGGTGGAAAAAGTCATGTCAGAATCTCAGAAGCCTTGGACTGGGGGTTAAAATAATCTGAATGTTGATTAATTATCCAAGTTGCTAGTGGAAAACAATGCATAATTTCTGCTGTTAGCATTTAAGAAGTCAAGAACTGAGTACAGACAAAAAAAGCATGACAGCTCTCAGACCTGAGTAAAATTAAGATAAAGCTTCATATGGGAGAGAATGAGATGGCTTCCGATGTTCTTTGAATTAAAAATTTATCATCCAGTCTTCAAGAACCTAAACAGTAATGTTCTTCATAAAGTTGTTCTGCAAGAGATCCGGGCATGTCTGTTTTGACTTTCACAGTGGCTTCCATACACACTGTTATCTGTCTCAACATACCCATAGCTGTGAATCACATTTCCTGACACCCAGATGTCCCTCTGGACTTTAAATTGAACTTGGACATCCAGATGTGTTTATGCATTTCCATCTGAAAGCTGTGTGTCTTAAAAATCATGCTGAAGTATGTGATACATTGTCTTACTAAGTCCCTGGACCAAGAGAAAAAAAAACAGTATCTAAGGTGTCACTAGATTCTAGGAGAGATTCTTCTACATTTCTGAATAGCCTCTAGGTAGCAGATATTTTACTTGAAGGGTTTTACAAGCTTTTCTTTAACATAAGAGCATCATGGCCCTATATTTACTAAGAGGCAATGCAATCAAGAACTGAGTGTAAGGAGCCCTGGTGTGGGCTATGATCAACAAGTGACAGGAGAACACCCGGAACTGCTGGAAAGGTGTCCTGTAATATCACTGTAGATTGATATGATTGTCAAGTCTGTGCTAGCATCTGTCTATGAGAAACCTTTTCTGTGAAAACTGTGAGGACCACCACCACATGGATGTCTGACACTATGCAGGAATAGAGGATCTGAAAAGGCAACCTCTTGCTTCAGGACCAAACTGCCACCCAGAGTCAGAAACTGGCTGGAGACGTGCTGCCTCTCCTTTCTCCCATGCACCCCCTCACTGGAGAGGTACCCATGGCAGGTCTTAGCTGACATGTGTGCATAAGCGAATAAAAAACTTTCCCTCTCACAGTCTGTCATTCACTTGTCATTCTACTTCATAAATTAAATCCGATAGCGTCACATTGTCTCTGACATGTCTTGAGTTACTGCTAATAATCTTGGGACAGGAAAAAAATAGCATCTGAATATGCCAAAGACTGAACAGGCACCTGTGATTCTACATGCTGGCTTTTTCAAGGTAACAAAAGAAGCTTCAACAGTTATTGAGCATTCTTCTAAACAGTCTTTTCCTTGACATGTTATGATCAACAGTCACATTTTGCAAATATTTGAATTTTACTTATTTTTTTGCCTGGGCATGCTTTGCTAAGCATAGCTGTTACATTGATACAAGAAGAAATCACAATTTCATTGGACTGATGCTATAATCAGTTTCCTAAGTAAAATTCCAGAAAGAACTATAAACTGAACTATAAAATTTCCAAGTATCTTCAGAAAATTTCTCTAGCTATGGAAGTGGTCTGAATACTGCTAACTGTTGCATCAAAAATTTAGGCACAACCTTTTTACTGGCCACCATTTCTATGAAACCCCAAAAAGGTTTCTCTTACAGAGCTTTTCTCATATCACCAAAGATGGATTTTACATTGTGCTTAATCTGCAGTTAATGGCACAGCTCACAAACCAAAACGGTATTTTTGCATATTGGTCAGATGCCCAGTAGACAGATTTTCATTTTACTTTAGCTCCAAGCTGTCACAAACTAAAGCTTTGTGACTGACCATTTTCTGATGCAGGTTCCTGTTTCTGGTTGTTACTAAAGTTCCTCCTCTGTGTTCACAGGCACAGGGCAGTGTTCTACCATGCACCTCAACCTGAAACTAGTGAAAAGAAAGAAATCAGAAATCAGTTTCAGTCATTCCTATCAATCCTTGAGTCTCAGTGACAGCAGCTCCATCACAGAGGGCACAATATTACTGATGTTTTCTGTGATGGTCTCATAGCAATGACAGACTATTGGGGCAAAAAACAACCAGGCTGTAGCAGGTGTCCAAGCTTCAATGCAAACTACAGCCCAAATCTCAAGATGCTAATGGCAGTTACGGGTGATTTCTTGATGGTAGGAAGTGGAGGGAAGGCATCACTTCTAATCTTTGCTAACTTCTTCGCAACATTTGATGCAGACAGCGATCATGAGAGGTTACTGAAGGAAATGGCAAGGCTGCATAATGATTATATTAAAATGGTCTAACATCTCTCTGGGTGTATATAGCTCTAATAAGGTTACATGAAAAGTCAAGTTTGTCACATGACTTCAGAACTGTCATTTTTCTCTTTAAACATATTCAACATCTACAGAACTTACTGTAGCAACTACACAGCTCTCATCACACTTATTTTCACCAGGGACAGCAAGATGGCATCAAATATTGGCCAAGAACAGCTAATGGATGAAGACTACTTGTGCCTGAATGAAGAACAGTGTCCCCACGCAAGGGGGAGATTATATTGAGGGAAATCAAAATAAACCAACAATTAAAATAATTTTGGGGAGTTTACAGCCTCACATCTGAAATATCTTTTTGTGAATGCAGTTCAGTATGGCAAACTAATATCTAATTAACGTCAAAAAAGACCAAATAGTCTGTGTCTGTTTTTCCACAAGATCATGGTGCACAATGAAGTAGTGAAGTGTAACTCATAAATTGTTTCCTACCTTTCAAGTTCTTAGTTTTTAGCATTCAAAATCCTCACTGACTATGACTTGGGTTTATTAGAGTGGAGGGAGAAAGAGAACTGGATTTTAAAGTTTTTGACAAAGGTGAATGAACAAAACTTACGAATTTGCTGACAAACATCCCCGTAAGCCATTACCTTGCTTAGAGTATTCACAGCTTCTGTCATTAGCTACTTAGAGATTGCAATCTCAGGTTCTTAGTTTACATAAGGACCAGAAATTGATACATTTACTTTGGTATGTAACTAAATTTAACTTATGATTTTTACAGATGATAACCAATACCAAACATTGATTCTACCCCAGATTCTCCAGCTTTCCTTCTGTGGTCTCTCCTTATGCACTCTGTTCACTGTCCTGCTCTCCGTTTTCTGACTCATTAGAATTCCTCCAATTTTCTGATGCAGTGTTAGTTTCAGTTCCCAATCTGTTTGACTTTCATATCATTGTCCCAGATAAAAATCTTCTCACTGAAAACTTCCTTGTTTAGACAGTCTGGGTATGCCTCTTTCAATTTTTCCTGAGCAACTATCTGATGATTTCAGTTACCCAGTTTTCCTTAGCCAGCCTGCTACAACCTCTTGGTGTATACACAATCCTCTACCTCCCTCCCAGAGCCCAAATAAGAAAGGTATGGAAAAAGTAATACTGGTGCTGTGCCACATGCTTCTTGGCATGACTTTTACAGCCCAAGGTTCCTTGGAGCTATAGTGTTTCTGGATCTATGAACGCTAATCATAACTCGAATTTGGATCAGCAACATAGAGAAGACTCCTACATCCCTTGCACCAGGGCTAGCCCAAATTAGAAAGCTTTGTAAGGAGTAATATTGGTACTTTGCCACGCTCAAATTTGCATGCCTTTTACAGCACTAGTGCTATGGGAGCTATAGTCTTTTTTAATCTCTAAATGCAAAACATAAACTAACCATAATTTTAGCCAGCTCCCTAGAGATGAGACCTCTATCACCAGCACTAAGTCTCACCCAAATGAGAAAGGTGTGGAAGGGGTACTGTTGGTGCTGTGCCATATACCTCTTGTCATGCCTTTTACAACACTAGTGCCCCTGCAGCTATAGTCATTTTAGATCTCTGAATGCTAACCCTAACCATAACCCTAATATTAGACAGCACCCTAGAGATGAGGCTTGTATCACAAGCTCCATGGCTGACACAAATGAGAAAGGTGTGGAAGGAGGAATGTTGTTGCGGTGCCACATTCCTCTTGGCATGCCTTTTACAGCACCAGGGCACCTGGAGCTATAGTCATTTTAGATCTCTGAATGCTAACCATAACCCTAATTTTTGCCAGCTCCCTAGAGTTGAGGTCTACATGCCCATCACCAAGGTTCGCCCAATTGAAAAAGTTCTGGAAGGGGTAATATTGGTGTTGTGCCACATTCCTCTTGGCATGCCTTTTACAGCACTAGTGTCACTGGACCTATAGTCATTTTAGATCTCTGAATGCTAAACCTAACACTAATTTTATCCAGCTCCCTAGTGATGAGGCCTAAATGAACAGCACAAAGGCTCACCCAAATGAGAAACGTGTGGAAGGAGTAATGTTGTGGCTGCGTCACATTCCTCTTGGCATGCCTTTTACAGCACTAGTGCCTCTGGAGCTATAGTCATTTTAGATCTCTGAATGCTAACCCTAACCCTAATCCTAAATTTAGCCAGCTCCCTAGGGATGAGGCCTCTATCACCAGCACTAAGTCTCACCCAAATGAGAAAGGTGTGGAAGGAGTTATATTGGTGCTGTGCCACGTTTTGCTTGTCATGACTTTTACAGCACTAGTGTCCCTGGAGCTATAATCATTTTAGATCTGTGAATCCTAATCCTTACCCTAACCCTATTTTAGGCAGCTCCCTAGAGATGAAGCTTATATCATGAGCATTAAGGCTTGCACAACTGAGAAAGTTCTGAAAGGAGCAATATTGTTGCTGTGGCACGTTCCTCTTGGCATGCCTTTTACAGCACTAGTGCCACTGGTGATCTAGTCATTTTAGATCTCTGAATGCTAAACCTAAAACTAACCCTAACCCTAATTTTGGACAGCTCTCTAGAGATGAGGCCTATATCAACAGCACTAAGGCTCGCCCTGATAGGGGACCTGAATTAATGACCGAATGTTAAACCTATGCTATTCTTCTGATTATCTTCAATCTCTTTAGTTAACAATAAGTATTTGTCTAAAAGTGCAGCTAGTGTTTAATGTAAACCTGTGTAAGAAAGGAAAGAACATCAGATAAGGGGAACTGGTGGTCAAAGTTTCTACTTGCAACACCATACATCTGGTGAAGACCCAGCTGAGACTGGAACTATGGTTTGAACCGAAGCCAGGGTAAGCATGCGTACAAAACGAAGGTGAAAATTTCAAGAGTGAAGAAGACTCGTTTACTTCATTTCGAGACCCCTGCCCATGACAACCAGGAGGCACTGGGCAGGCGTGAAGGAAGCTTTAGCTCATTATAGTATGAAGAAGGAAAAAGATGTGAATATGTATAGGCGTGTTGTGTAACCTATTGCATATGTAACACTTTAAAGAATAAATGTAGAGTGAAAACGATGCTGGAGTGCACATGCCTTTGGAGGAACTATCCCCCACGCACCTCAGCTGAATAAAGCATACCTACTTTAAAACTTTAACGAGTTGTGGCATCAATCTGAGTATCAGCCCAAATGAGAAAGGTGTGGTCGGAGTAATATTGGTGCTGTACCACATTCCAATTCACATGCCTTTTACAGCACTAGTGACCCTGGAGCTAGAGTCATTTTAGATATCTGAATGCTAACCCTAAACTTAACCCTAATTTTAGCCAGCTCCCTAGAGATGAGGCCTACATATCCAGAACCAAAGCTCTCCTAAATGAGAGAGCTGTGGAAGGAGAAAGATTGGTGCTCTGTCAAATTCCTCTTGGCATGCCTTTTACAGCAGCAGTGCCCCTGGAGCTATAGTCTTTTTAGATCTCTGAATGCTAACCCTAACCCTAACTCTAAACCTAATTTTAGCCAGCTCCCAGGAGATGAAGTTTATATCACCAGTATTAAGGCATGCCCAACTGAGAAATTTCTGGAAGGACAAATTTTGTTGCTCTGCCATGTTTCCCTTGGCATGCCTTTTACAGATCTAATGCCCCTGGAGCTATAGTCATTTTAGATCTCAAAATGCTAACCCTACCTCTAAACATAATTTAGGCAGTTCTCTTGAGTTGAGGCCTACATCTCAAGCACCAAGGATTGCCTAAAAGAGAACATTTTGGAAGGAGTCATATTGTTGCTTTGCCATGCTCCTCTTGGCATGCCTTTTACAGCAACAGTGCCCCTGCAGCTATAGTCATTTTAGATCTCTGAATGCTAACCCTAAACATAACCCGAATTTTAGCCAGTTCCCTAAAGATGAGGCTAATATCACCAGCATTAAGGCACACCCAAATGGGAAAGTTGTGGAAGGAGTAATATTGGTGCTTTGCCACGCTTCTCTTGGCATGCCCTTTACAGCACTAGTGCCCCATGAGCTATAGTCATTTTCGATCTCTAAATGCAAACCCTAAACTAACCATAATTTTAGCCAGCTCCCTAGAGATGAGGCCAATATAACCAGCACTAAGTCTTGCCCAAATGAGAAAGCTGTGGAAGGAGTAGTATTTGTGCTCTGCCACATTCCTCTTGGCATGCCTTTTACACCACTAGTGCCCATGGAGCTATAGTCACTTTAGATCTCTGAATGCTAACCCTAACCGTTACCCTAACCCTAACTTTATACTCCTCTCTAGAGGTGATCACCATATCCCAGCACCATGGCTTGCCCAAATAAGAAAGTTGTGAAAGGACTAAGATTTGTGCTTTGCCACGGTCCTCATGGCATACCTTTTACAGCAGTAATGCCCCTGGAGATCTAGTAGTTTTAGGTCTCTGAATGCTAACCCTAACCCTAACCCTAATTTTAGACATCTCTCTTGAGTTGAGGCCTATATCTCCTTAAAGAAGCCTCGCATAAATGAGAAAGGTGTGGAAGGACTAAGATGGGTGCTTTGCCAAATCCTTCTTGGAATGCCTTTTACAGCAGTAGTGTCACTGGACCTATAGTCATTTTAGATCTCTGAATGCTAACCCTAACCTTTACCCTAATTTTAGCCATCTCTCTTCAGCTGAGGCCTACATCTGCTTAATGAAGGCTGGCCTAAATGCTAAATGTGTGGAAGGAGTAAGATTGGTGCTTTGCCAAATTCCTTTTGGCATGCCTTTTATAGCAGTAGTGTCACTGGACAGACAATCATTTTAGATCTCTGAATACTAACCCTAACAGTAATTTTAGCCAGCACCCTAGAGTTGAGGCCTACATGCCCATCACCAAGGTCTGTCCAATTAAAAAAGTTCTGGAAGGTTTAATGTGGGTGCTGTGCCACATTCCTCGTGGCATGCCTTTTACAGCACTAGTACCCCTGGAGCTATAGTCATTTTCGATCTCTGAATGCTAAACCTAACCATAACCCTAACTTTGTCCAGCTCCCTAGAGATGAGGCCACTATCACCAGCACTAAGGCTCACCGAAATGAGAAAAGTGTGGAAGGGGTACTGTTGGTGCTGTGCCATATACCTCTTGGCATGCCTTTTACAACACTAGAGCCCCTGCAGCTATAGTCATTTTAGATCTCTGAATGCTAACCCTAAGCCTTACCCTAACCCTAACAATAGAGTCTTCCCTAAAGATTAGCACCATGTCCCAGCACCATGGCTAGCCCAAATAAGAAACTTGTGAAAGGACTAATATTTGTGCTTTGCCTCTCTGCTCATGGCATACCTTTTACGGTACTAGAGCCCCTGGAGCTATAGTCATTTTCGATTTCTAAACACAAACCCTAAACTAACCATAATTTTAGCCAGCTCCCTAGAGATAAGACCTATATAACCAGCACTAAGTCTTGTCCAGATGAGAAAGCTGTGGAAGAAGTATTATTGGTGCTGTGCCACATTCTCCTTTGCATGCCTTTTACAGCACTAGTGCCTCTCGAGCTATAGTCATTTTACATCTCTGAATGCTAACCCTAACCCTAACCTTAACTTTAGACTCCTCCCTAGAGGTGACCACCACATCCCAGCACCATGGCTCGACCAAATAAGGAAGTTGTGAAAGTACTAATATTTGTTCTTTGCCATGCTCCTCATGGTGTGCCTTTTACAGCACTAGTGCCTCTGGAGCTGTCGTCATTTTAGATCTCTGAATGCTAACCCTAACCCTAATCTTAGCCAGCTCCCAAGTGATGAAGCTTATATCACCAGCATTAAGGCATGCCCAACTGAGAAAGTTCTGGAACGAGAAATATTGTTGCTCTGACATATTTCCCTTGGCATGCATTTTAAACCAGTAGTGCCCCTGGAGCTATAGTCATTTTAGATGTCTGAATGCTAACCCTAACCCTAAATCTAATTATAGACATCTCTCTTGAGTTGAGCCCTATATCACCAGTTCCATGGCTGAGGCAAATGAGAAAGTTGAGGAAGGAGGAATGTTGCTGCTTGCCATATCCCTCTTGGCATGCCTTTTACAGCACTAGTGTCCCTGGAGCTGTAGTCATTTTCGATCTCTGAATGCTAACCCTAATGATAACTCTAACTTTGGACTCCTCCCCAGAGGTGAGCACCATATCCCAGTACCATGGCTCGCCCAAATAAGAAAGTTATGAAAGGACTAATATTTGTGCTTTGCCACGCTCCTCGTGGCATGCCTTTTACAGCACTAGTGCCTCTGGAGATATAATCATTTTAGATCTCTGAATGCTAACCCTAACCCTAGTTTTTGCCAGCTCCCTAGAGATGAGGCCTCTATCACCAGCACTAAGTCTTGCCCAGATGACAAAGGTGTGGAAGGGGTAATGTTGGTGCTGTGCCACATTCCTCTTGTCTTGACTTTTACAGCACTAGTGCCCCTGGAGCTAGAGTCATTTTAGATCTCTGAATGCTAACCATAACCCTAACCCTAATTTTAGCCATCTCTGTTGATTTGAGGCCTAAATCTGCTTAACGAAGGCTCCCCTAAATGAGAAAGGTGTGGAAGTAGGAATGTTCCTGTGCCACATTCCTCTTGGTACGCCTTTTACAGCAGTAGTGTCACTGGACCTATAGTCATTTTAGATCTCTGAATACTAACCCTAACCCTAACCCTAATATTAGCCAGCACCCTAGAGATGAGGCCTATATCACCAGCTCCATGGCTGAAGCAAATGAGAAAGGTGTGGAAGGGGTAATGTTGCTGTGCCTCATTCCTCTTGGCATGCCTTTTACAGCATTAGTGCCCCTGGAGCTATAGTCATTTTAGATCTCTGAATGCTAACCCTAACCATAACCCTAACTTTAGACTCCTCCCTAGAGGTGAGCACCATATCCCTGCACCATGGCTCGCCCAAATAAAGAAGTTGTGAAAGGACTAATATTTGTGCTTTGCCACGCTCCTCATGGCATGCCTTTTACAGCACTAGTGCCTCTGGAGCTATCGTCATTTTAGATCTCTGAATGCTAACCCTAACCCTAATTTTAGCCAGCTCCCTAGAGTTGAGGCCTACATGCCCATCACCAAGGTTCTCCCAATTGAAAAAGTTCTGGAAGAAGTAATATTGGTGTTGTGCCCCATTCCTCTTGGCATGCCTTTTACAGCACTAGTGCCCCTGGAGCTATATTCATTTTAGATCTCTGAATGCTAACCGTAACCCTAACCCTAATTTTAGCCAGCCCCCTAGAGATGAGGCCTTTATAACCGCCACTAAGTCATGCCGAAATGAGAAAGATGTGGAAGAACTATTACTGGTGCTGTGCCACATTCTCCTTGGTATGTCTTTTACAGCACCAGTGCCCCTGGAGCTATAGTCATTTTAGATCGCTGAATGCTAACTCTAACTATAACCCTAATTTTAGCCAGCTGCCTAGAGATGAGGCCTACATCTCCAACATCAAGCCTCATCCATAGGAGAAAGTTGTGGAAGGAGTAATATTGGTGCTGAGCCACATTCCTGTCGGCATTCCTTTTTGCAGCACTAGTGCCCCTGGTGCTATAGTCATTTTAGATTGCTGAATGCAGACCCTAAATCTAACCATAATTTTAGCCAGATCAATAGAGTTGAGGCCTACATCCCCAGCACCTAGTCTTGCCCAAATGAAAAACGTTGCAGAAGGAGGAATGAATATTGGTGGTTTGAAATATTCCTCTTGGCATTCCTTTTATAGCAGTAATGCCCCTGGAGCTCTAGTCATTTTAGATCTCTGATTGCTAGCCCTAACCAGAGCCCTAATTTTAGCCAGCTTCCTGGAGATGAGGTTTATATCACCAGATCTAACTCTTGCCCAAATTACAAACATCTGGAAGGAGTAATATTGGTGCTGTGCCACATTCCTCTGGGCATGCCTTTTACACTCCTAGCGCCCCTAGTGCTATAATCATTTTAAATCTCTGAATGCTAACCCTAACCTTAATATTAGCCAGCACTCTAGAGATGAGGCCTATATCACCAGCTCTATGGCTGATGCAAATGAGAAAGTTGTGTAAGGAGGAATGTTATTGCTGTGCCACATTCCTCTTGGCATGCCTTTTATAGCACTAGTGTCCCTGGAGCTATAGTCATTTTAGATCTCTGAGTGCTATCCCTAACCCTAATGTAAGCCAGCTGCCTAGAGATGAGTCCTACATCTTTAGCACCAAGGCTCGCCCAAAGGAGAAAAGTGTGGAAGGAGGAACATTGGTGCTGAGCCACATTCCTCTTGGCATTCCTTTTTTCAGCACTAGTGGCCCCGGAGCTATGGTCATTTTGAGATCTCTCAATGCAGTCCCTAACCCCAAGCATAATTTTAGCCAGATCAATAGAGTTGAGGCCTACATCTCCAGCATTAAGACTTGCCCAAATGAGAAATATGTGTCAGGAGGAATATTGATTTGAAATATTCCTCTTGGCATTCCTTTTACAGCAGTAATGACCCTGGAGCTCTAGTCATTTTAGATCTCTGATTGGTCGCCTGTCGTGGTTTAAACCCAGTCAGGTAACTTGTTCACTCACTCCCAGTGAGTGGTGCCGAGCTGACAACAATCGAGGTCCGTCCCCCCCCCCCCACCAGGGCTCTCCCCTTCCCCGCTCCCGGAGGAACGGGGAGGAGGATCGAAAGAGTGCAACTCCTACGGGTTGAGACAAGAACAGTCCAGCAACAAATCACCACCGCTACTATCAACGACAACAATGATAAGGGAAAATAACAAGGGAAGAGAATACGATACCACCGGCCAAGAAAATGAGTTCCACCCGGAAGCCCGTGTCCTTCCGGGTAACTCCCAGTTACCCCCCACCCCGGGCATGACGTGCTGTGGTATGGAATACCTCCCTGGCTAGCCTGGGTCAGGCGCCCCATCTCTGCTTCCTCACAGCTTCCCCTCCTCCCTGGCAGAGCATGAGCCTCACAGAGTCCTTGGTCAGAGTAAACATCACTTAGCAACAACTGAAAACATCGGCTTCACCAACACTGTTCTCAGGCTGGAAGTCAAAACACAGCACTGCACCAGCTACCACGAAGGAAAAAACATGACTGCTACTGCTGAACCCAGGACATAGCCTTACCCATAACCCTAATTTTAGCCAGCTACCTAGAGATGAGGCCTATATCGCCAGCTCCATGGCTGTCCCAAATTAGAAGCTGTGGAAGGAGTAATATTGGTGCTGTGCCACATTCTGCTTGGCATGTTTTTTACAGCACTAGTGCCCATCGAGCTATAGTCATTTTAGATCTCTGAATGCTAACCCTAACCCTAACACTAATTTTAAACAGCTCCCTAGCGATGAGCCTTTTATCACCAGCACTCTCGCCCTAATGAGAAAGTTGTGTAAGGACTAATATCGGTTCTTTGCCACATTCCTATTATCATGTCTTTTAGAGCAGTAGTGCCCCTGGAACTGTAGTCATCTTAGATCTCTGTATGCTAACTCTTACCATAACCTCAATTTTAGCCAGCTCCCTGGAGCTGAGGGCTCTATCACCAGCATCGTGGCTGACCCAAATGAGAAAGGTGTGCAAGGGGTAATATTTCTGCTTTCCCACACTGCCCTTGGCATGCCTTTTACAGCACTAGTGTCCCTGGAGCTATAGTCATTTTAGATCTCTGAATGTTAACTCGAAGAATAAGTCTAATTTTAGCCACCTCTCTAGAGATGAGGCCTACATCTCCAGCACCAAGGCTCGCCCATATGAGAAAGTTGTGGAAGGAGTAATATCGGTGCTGTACCACATTAATCTTGGCATGCCTCTTACAACACTAGAGACCCTGGATCTATAGTCAGTTTGGATCTGTGAATGCTAACCCTAACCCTAACCTTAACCTAAACCATAATTTAAACTTCTCCCTGCAGATGAGGCCTATATCACAAGCACCAAGGCTCTCCCAAATGACAAAGGTGTAGATAAAGTAATGTTGGTGCTGTGCCACATTCCTCTTGGCATGCCTTTTACAGCACTAGTGCCCCGGAGCTATAGTCTTTTTAGATTTCTGAATGCTATCCCTAACTTTAACCCTAACTCTGAGCCTTATTTTTGTCGCCTCCCTAGAGATGATTCCTATATGACCAGCAACAGAGCTCTCCCAAATGAGAAAGTTGTGGTAGAAGTAATATTGGTTCTTTGAGACATTGCTCTTGGCATGCTTTTTACTGCACCAGTGTCCTTGTTGCTGTAGACTTTTTAGATCTCTAAATGCTAACCCTAATCCTATCCCTAATTTTAGCCAGCTTCCTTCTTTGAATTGAGGATAGTTATTGCCATGTTACTTTTGCGCAGTCTCCCGATGCTGAGAACAAAGGTAAAAAGTACATCTTTCCATGGTTAAGTCACTTCTGTATTGGTCCCTTGTTACTACTGTACTTGCATCCATATGAAAATAATTTCACTGTTTTTTGATTGAAGTTCAGTGCCTGCAGGGTGTGAATTAGAATGTATGGCAGAACTCTGGTTTTGTCACTCAGTACATAACCCAGTGACTGGGATCAGGCAGATCAACCTGAAACAGTTTGAAATTATTTGGCATACATGTGAGAAATTGTACTTTAGAACAACGCAAAATCAAATACTGCAGAAATTCTCAGTCAGAGATTTTGTTTAATGGCCATGTTTTAATTCTTCATTGAAATGACCTTCCCTCTTTTTTCTATTTTCTTCTTTCCCACTTTGCTCATCAGAAGCAACAGAGATGCAGATGCATCTTTTCTGAACAACAGATAGTTATTTAAAATGGGGCAAAATCAAGAAATTAAAGAATGAATAGAATATCTTTGTTCTTCTTTTGTATTTGTTTTATACTGCACATATTGGACCATTAAAACAAAAATAATTGGAGGGAATAAAGTGAAATAATTACACCCCAAGATATTATGATATAGATCTGAGGCTCCCTCAGGCCATTCTCCATGTGAGTCACCCCTTCCCCACCTCAAAAATGCTTTTGTATCCAATTAATATCACACTAAAATGGCTCCAGTCTTATCAGGGAAGAAGTCCTGTTCTCAGGTGAGTGCTACAGCTGCACTCTGTATTGCACTGTGAGCAGGTGTCACTGTGATAGCAGCAGATGTGATTTGCCCAGAATGTGCTGCTAGCAAAAAGTGGAACACTCTTTCTACAGAAATAAGGACAGGAGAGTTTTTATAACATGCCAGGACTCCAACGCAAGCACAATCAATGAGCCCTGCTTCTACTTGACATCTCTTGCAGCCATGCAGCCGGAGAGCCGGAGAGAAACTGCCAGCTATGGCAAATGAGTCAGATGTAAGCAGCAGCTCCTTTACATTCAAGTGATGAATTTACTCCCTTTCTTCAAGTCTCATCTTTTAATTTTTTTTCTGGATTAAAATCTCTCATTATTTTCAGACAAATGAATTGGGGAAATAACATAACAGAATTTACTCCTTAGGGATAACTCTGGTTTATAAACTGAAAAAGCCTCTGTTATATTTTAGTCAGAACATTTAAGGTACCTGACCAGCTCCCCACAGGTACCAGCTGCTGCTGCCATGCTGCTCAAGCCATCTCTCCCCAGGCTTAGCCAGCCCCATCCCTCAGCCTCTCCTCAGAGGGCAAATGCACTAGCCCCGACTAGGATGGGGGTCCCCTGCAAAACACATCAGGTTGACCACGTCTCTGAAACCGCTGTGTACTCTTCTCACGGAGGCTTCCTGTCACCAGCACTCCGTATTCTGACCATTTAAATTTCAAACAATTGCTACACCACGAGCATATTTCAGCAACACTACTCTCCTGTGAAAAGGAGACAGAATCTTGTTTGTTCTCTCTGGTGCTTGTATAAAAGCAGAATAGTTTTAATCTTAACTATATTCATTATTCTGATTAATTTTAAAACAACCTTATAGTATTTGTGAATGTTAATGAGCTTAATATTTATTTTGATATTTAAGATGTTAGTCTTGCAGCAACCTAAAGATGCTCTGATCCATAAGTTGCTCTTTCCCTCTATTACACATAATTACATATTACTTTGCATTCATAGAAGATTTGAATAAGAATATTTTAGCAAACTATGATGATGATTAAAGTATGTAAATAGTATTCTCCCCAAGATAAAACACCACACAAATCAGAATAGTTAGTTACACAGAGATAAAAACCAGCCAGCCAGCGAATGGTGAGATAAGTTCACTTAAGTTTGGCAAAAGACTGTGAGAACCTGAAAAGTGTTATTTCTGCTTAGTTTAGGTGATTTTATTACTAATTCTGCCATCGTTGGAATTGACAACAAAGACCATAAAAGCAGCATACAACTTCCCTGAACTTTTCATGGGTGGCCATGTCTATGCTGGAAATAGCTGTGTACCAGCTCTGACGATGTATGGTCTGAAAATTTAGACAAGAGAAAACTTTCCTGCTGGAATGAAGACCTTGCATCTCTGCTTGCTGGTTGGAGGAAGCAGAGGGCCAGTGACAGCCACTGATCATCCCAAGAGGCAGTCTGCAGGGAAATCAACTCAGGCTTCCCTAACTGAGATATGTAGGGCTGAAGAGAATCTGGGCTTCCAGCCTGCATGCTCCCTGCTTTGATGGTTCAGTGTAGAGAAAGGAATTCCTATTATGTTCAAAGTCAAAATCAAATTGAAGGTCTGGCAGGGTTGCGGCCAGTAGTGACAAAGTTGTGGCTGCTTCTGTTACTTTGTGGCATCCTATGAGCTACCTTGAAATAAGGAAGGAAAAATTGAAAGGCTTTCTGCAGATGTTGCCCTGGAACCACCACACATATCTGCATGTGGCTGAACTACAGCTGTAGTGAGATGATGATGCATTGCTGTTTTGCTAAAATTTTAAATGATTTGGGATGATTTCATAAAAATAAATAAATCAAGCATGGACATAAAAGTAGGCTAATTTTTCATTTTCATACTCTTTTTTTTCTGTACAAACCCTAAAAAAACTTTCTCTAAACCACAACTATTACGTTTGCAAGAAACCAAACAACAGAGAAAATCAACATGCAGAAGTCAAATATATGCCATACCTTTTTGAATTATAAGGTTATTTATATATAAACATATACATTCTAAGCTCTAATAATCATCCTCTGTTGTGTTTTTAATTTGAATTGCATTCTTTTCCATTTTTTGATTAATGTGCAATATAAAAATTCTTATAAACAGCTTATTACAGTATAAATCTACTCCAACTGTATTTATGCAGCTTGACAATGACGGTTGTGATTGTCTTTCCTATTTAGAATTGGAACAATATTTGCAGTGACAGCTCTGCTATCTAAATCGTTCTACCATTTTTTTTTTTTCTTTTTCCTAACCTGTGGACACTAGAGAGCTATACCAGGAAATATTATGACATTTGAAATAATGCTTTCAAGGGAAACAAATTCCTATGGGACAGATATTGAACATGTTGGGAAGAAAAGCATTCAGTATGTCTGCTGCTCAAAGTGAAGTTCTCATTGGGCAATGTATATTACTACTGTACTTGGGTTAAATGATACAGATGGACCTATGTAATTTATTAGTGGAAAGCTGAAAAATGACTTGCTTTTAAAAGTCTGGAAATTAAACAGAGGGGAAAAAAAGCAAGTCTGATAAAGTCATAAATGTTTTCTCTGTCGTTGCTGAAACTCCAATTTTCTTGCTTACTGCTTGAGTTGATAAAACAAATAAGGAATCTAAGAGAGATTTCTTTAATATGCAAAATGAATTTCAATGTTCTTTCCTGCTGGTATTTTTATGGAAAACTTGACTACACATGGAACAGAAAAATCTGCATTTAGATGGAAATATTATGAAATACATGATATGGTATAAAGTAAGTCTTTTAATGGAGATAGGAAAGTGTTGCATTATATGCTTGAGTGGAAATACAGCATGCATATAGGCTTTTAAGTCCACTGCCCTGAGAGAGCTATGTTTATCTGAATTTTAATCTAATATAGGGAAAAAAGTCCCACAAAATTCAGCAGAGAAATGATTAGATCTTTTACTAAGTAATATATTAAGGCCTGTGTGTTACCACTGTAAACAACAATGTTTTGGACTCACATGGCATTTTTTTTCGAAGGTTTCTTAAATGTTTTACAATCAAGAATTAATGAAGCCTTTCAGTACTGTAGTACTGTCTCTGTTGTATAGATGAAGTGGTGTAACCATGATTAAAATTATACCTGTAATTTTTAACAACTATTTCAAAATCACTGCAATAGCTGATTCAGTTTGAACGTGCCCCTAGAGACAAAGTCTACTGCAATTTCTTTTTTGTTTGGTTTTGTTAATACAAATGCAGCAAAGAACATAAAATATTTGGGCAAACTGGTGTTTTTTCACTACAATTTATTAAAATCAAGTTAAATAATAAAAACATCACAGTAAATAGTGTAAGAAGTTAAATTTCTGTCTTGTGGACAGGAGACAAAATATTTCTCTTACATAAAACTTGGGAATTGTATCCTGATTATTCTCAATTCTTTGTTAAGTAAAACTAACTGAAACATTTTTTTTTTTATAAGAGACCACATCATATATGAGGAAACAGTTTTTTTAAGTTCTCAATGTATACCACTGTTGTGACAATGTGGAATCAAAATTATAACTCATGTCAGTGCATGGAGATCCTTGATCTAAGAATGAATTTTGCCCACAATTATATCTGCTTCAAAAAATTTTAAGAGAATAGACAAAAATGAAGCACCAATAAATAAAGCAAATAAATTGAACGTATAGGACAATATTAAAAACAAGGAATTATCTTTGATAATTGATTTTAGGAAGCATTTTTACATATGTATTTGCACAAGTTACATGGTTGTTTTAAAAAATGTCAGGATATGATTCTTATACTGAAAGAATTTTGCACCCCAGGTACATGATGCTGGTGGTAGTGATGATAATGGATTACACTCTTAACAGCTTCTTAGTGTTTCCTTTAAAATCTTTTACTGCCAGGAGGGGAGAAAACAAAAGGTGATAGTTTTGGAACTAGATGATCTTTAAGGTCCCTGCTAATCTTAACCATTGTATGATTCTATGATTCTATGAAAGGTAGTAATTTGTTTACTGAATATTTTAAAGCTTCTGAAACAAACTTGGTATGTATATTTGAGTCTCTGCTTTCTCTGCGTACTTCATGTGCTTTTTGAGTTCTTCAAAACTAAAGTCCAAATTTATTCTTCCAAACCTCAAGAACAGCACCCAGCCTTTAGTGGCAATTTTGAGCTCTAATTCAATGAAAACCTTAAATAGTAGGACTAGTAATATCAATAAGCCACTATGAAATCATTTATAAGTCTATATTTTTTTGGGGGGGGGGGGGGGGGGGGGGGGGGGGGGGGGTGTTTTGGAGGAGGTAGTAAAATCCCCTCACACTTCCAGAAAAGTGGCAATACTAGCTCTCTTCTGACAAGCACAATGGTATCTGCTGGTTTGGGGGTTTTGTTTTGTTTTGTTTTTCATAGCCTGGCTTCTTGTATTATAGATGCTTAACCCATGAATGCCCTTGAATAGATATGCCAGATTCTTCCCTCATGTTACCATGCTGCAGACTGCAATAATATTGCAAAGGGCATATGTTTTCTCCTGTAACTTTTATCGAAATGACAGTGACCTTAGGATGTTTCTGTATGTCCTAGTGTTCTTTGTATAACTTAAAATAATGGGGACACAATAAGTGACTTGGCCTCAGGCATGTTGTGGGAGCTCTAACTCTCTGGGGGTTAATGGATGACTGTTTTTTGCTGAGTATTCAAATATAATACTGTACTGCAGAACTCTTATAAAAGCACATACATGCAGTCTAATGGCTGCTACCCTAATATGCTTTCAACCTTGAAGACACTTTAAAGGCATTGCTTGTCATTTCAACATTATATTGTAGCAGTCTAAGAATACATTTCACTTTTCTTTTACACGGTTTGGTGAAACAGAACAATTGTAACTTTTTTTCTGATTTAAAAAAAACCCTGCTCTAATCAAATCTTCAAAAGCAGTGCTGCTGTCAAAAGACACAGCATGTTAGGAACCAGTATAATCTCAAAGTATAATCTCAAAGATTACCCTGATGCTAATAAGAAAGCCAGTACAAATTGAAACTTTTTTTAAAAAACATATTTTGTCGTATTTACTGTGAAGCAAATTAATCTGTATGTTTTCAATTGGATCCTGTTGAAAAATTTTAGCTAAATTGCAGGTAGGAATTTCTTAGAGGTGAAGCTGAAAGGAGGAGTTGGAAGAAAAGCATCAGAATGTTAGGATCTATTTTGATATCTCCAAATAAGGAAGAGAAACAGGGAGTGTAGATTTTGCATTTAGACTCCCTTTACCTCAGGGATACTGGAACAAAGGTCTTTAACCATTTTTTATTTTAAATAATTTTGTAGCTTTCTTTTGCTCCCTATTTCATAATTAAATATTAAAAAATAAAACCTTTACTGCTTCCTCCTTTTATAGCACCTTCTCCATAATGAGTCACTAAAGTCCTTGAATCCAGCAAGCTATACCTGACAGAAAATGACTGGCCAGATTTCTCTTTGTTCTCCTAGCCATAAGTTATTAAAATGCATCAATAAGTAAGCATCTAAATGCATCAGCTTCTGTGAGTATGCATGGAGCGCTGCTAGCATAGTGGAGCACCATAGCACAACACTGTGAGCTCCTATGTCACTTGCAGGTAAACCAGGCACCTCTCACATGTGACAGCCTTATATAACATACAAGTGCCTTATGTTTTATTATTGGCAGTAAGTCCCTTTATGCTAATCTTATGACAATTTAACATGAGCTGGATTACACTTCTACTTAAGCTTTGATGCTGTTATGATTTGGTATACCTTTTTCTTGCTACAAAACGGATAAGAAAGTGCTTTGGATGTTGCTCCAGTGTGATGCTACACTGCAGTTCACCACATGAGCTATCTGTATGGAAAAGGAGTAAAGGGGAGGGCTAAACCTAGGCAGCCCTTCTCCCAGTAAAAGTATGACAACATGACAACCAGCTGGGTCTTTCTGTGCTCAGCATTACACTTATTTGCATATTTCTTTTGCTAGATCAAGGTTGGAAATACTTTTCTGCAGTTATCATTGGTAATATATGTATGTACATATGTATATATGTAGCTATATTTGCAGGACAGTTATATTTCAACTTGGGGACAGCAGTTAATGAATTTAGAAATTAATCTTCTGGCTTTTTTTTTGGTTCTTTTTTTGGCTTTCAGGGAAGAATGAAATGTGACACACACGCACACGCTGACTCTTGATGGGAAATATGAAAAATGTGAGCAATGGAACAGATGGGCCAGCTTTAAAAAGATAGGCATTTTAAGCAGTGTAGTCTAACTCCCTATTTGCACCATTGAAGCTTTATTCCTGTTGTAGATTATATTATTCAGATGATAATTAATTTCAAAATTTTGCTGCTTCTCCGTGAAATCTAGCACCCTAACAACATAAGGAGTGGTTCAAATCCTGTTTTAGTTAAAAGGAGTCAAAGGAGGGTTTCCAATGAATTTGCAAATAACTAATAAATATGTTTTATTTGGCATATATGATTTATAACACTTCTCCTTAACGAACAGTTCTAGCTCAGAAGCTTAACATGTTCAAAGCGGAAAAACTTGGTTTTAGCTTTTTGGGGTTTTTTCTCTCCTTAGAAATCGCACAAGATTTGCTTCCAGGACAAAAAAGAATTATGATTAAATTCCCGTAATCAGATTCCTGGAGGTCCATGATATAGAGACTTTCTGGTATCTTTCATTATCTCTGTGATCTAGTATAAAATGCCTTTTCTAAATCTCAGTTTTATTGGTGATGAAGAAAGCTTTCTGGCATAACAACCCAGTAAGATGCTCCATTAAACTCAATCACTAAATCTATTTCATTACATTTCCTATTCCTTTAAATAGAGAAATTCAATAATAATTGAGACTTGGAAATTCAGCATTCTTTGATGAATTAATGATTGATAATTTTTCATGTTAATATTGGCAGTCTAAGACTACAAGAATACATTACTATTATTCATTTTCACAATCTGTCATAATAAATCTAAGCAAAGTTGCTTTCCTTTCTTCTGTTTAATAGGCTGTAAGGTATTGACCAGGACTTACAGCCAGCTCATTTCCATGACTGATATATTTCTGTTACATAGCATACATTTGTCCTGCAGTCAGTGTTGCAGTTCCAAATGCTTTGGAAGGAAACTTGACATTTCATAAATCCATCATCTGAATTTCTGTATTGAATGAATAAGTCAAAAACCACAGGTATGATAAGGGGAAATAAAATGATCTTACAGAAAAAAATGTAGCTTTTTCTTTTCTTTTTTTTTTTTTTTTAAGCCAGGAAATGATACAAAATGTTTCTTTTAAAGTTTTTATTACAAGTAAAGAAATATCAGATAACCAAAGCTATCAAGAAACAGTTTACTGTAAGGGAACACATAGAACGATGTGGTGGAATTAAACAAGTTTGTGGTGACATATACTTAGCTTTCAGTAATATCTGGCCAAATATTTAGTTATTACACTAAAAAAGGACTTCTGTGAATTCAGAGGATTATATGTCTTTTCTTCAGCACTTGCAGACATCTAATTAATTTCTTTTACTATTACAAAAAAATGCAGTCCACTATCTTCTTCTAAAGTATTTGAAATCACTGCTGAGGATAAAGACCTTTAATTGCACTAAGTGCCTTGACAAATGAATTGTAGTTTATATAGTTTTACTACTTTGATTTCCAAAAGAATTATGATTTAATTCAACCTTTTCTTCCTTGTAAAAAATCTTCTGAGTTCAAAACAAGTCTAGTTAATACCACCACTATAACATAGACTCATAGAATAGAATAGTTAGGGTTGGAAAGGACCTTAAGATCATCAAGCCCCTACCCCGCTGCCATAGGCAGGGACCTGCCTGGACACCTTTATTTCCATTTTTTGGAAAATTCAAGGGGAAAATCTTTTCTCTTGTAAATTTAATGCTCGATATGCATAACTTAGACTGTATACTGATTTTCTCAGTTTCATTCTTTGTGAAGCCTCAAGAAAACTAATTTATCACTTTTTTTTTCTGCTTACCTAGATGTCCTCCTGTTTTTTCAATTAAGTCAGTTCACATAGCTACTTCATAATCATACCCATGATTGGCCTTCCCTCAGGAATACTGGCATCTGCTTACCGGTGAATGTTAAATAGTGCAATTATATTCTCAAATACCATAAATGTCTACTTAATTCCCTAAATTGTCAATACTGTTTGTAAAGGATAAGTGAAAAGAAAAATATTTGCCCTCATGGTTTATTTAGAATGCAAGCTGCTAGTGTAGGGGGCTTTTTCTGTGTGTATTTTGGTAGTGGCTGGCACAATAGGGTAGTAGCTCTGACAAAATCCTGTGCAATTCATAATACTATGAACTTCTCCATTTTGGAAATCTAAATATTTCTGAATGCTTGTCATGGTTTAAGCCCGTTTGGCAAGCCAGAAAAAATCACTCAGCCTGCTCTCTTACTCCCCACCTTCTTCCCCTCTCCTCCCTCCCACCGCCCAAGCCCCCACACCCATAGGGATGAGGACGAGAATATAAAGAATGTAACTCCCACAGGTTGAGATAAGAACAGTCCAGTAACTAAGGTATAACACAAACCATAACTGCTACCACCAATAATAATAATGATAAAGGAAATAGCAAGCAAAGAGAATACAACCGCCCACCACCCGCCGACTGATACCCAGCCCAACCCTAGCACTGATCTAGCCCTTCTAGGTAACTGGCCCCAATTTTACACCCTGGGCATGATGTGCTGTGATATAGAATACCTCTTTGGCTAGTTTGGGTGAGATGTCCTGTCTCTCCTTCCTCCCGGCTTCCCCTCCTCCCTGGTAGACCATGAGACTCAGAAAGTCCTTGGTCGGACTAAACACTAGAATCATAGAATCATAGAACAGTTAGTGTTGGAAAGTTCCAACCCCCTGCCATGGGCAGGGACACCTCACACTAAACCATGCCACCCAAGGCATCATCCAACCTGGCCTTGAACACTGCCAGGGATGGAGCATTCACAACCTCTCTGGAACACCCATTCCAGTGCCTCACCACCCTAACAGGAAAGAATTTCTTCCTTATATCCAATCTAAACTTCCCCTGTTTAAGTTTGAAGCCATTACCACTTGTCCTGTCACTACAGTCCCTAATGAAGAGCCCCTCCCCAGCATCATTATAGGCCCCCTTCAAATACTGGAAGGCTGCTAGGAGGTCTCCACGCAGCCTTCTCTTCTCCAGGCTGAACAGCCCCAACTTTCTCAGCCTATCTTCATACAGGAGGTGCTCCAGCCCCCTGATCATCCTTGTGGCCCTTCTCTGGACTTGTTCCAACAGTTCCATGTCCTTCTTATGTTGAGGACACCAGAACTGCACACAATACTCCAAGTGAGGTCTCACGAGAGCAGAGTAGAGGGGCAGGATCACCTCCTTCAACCTGCTGGTCACACTCCTTTTGATGCCGCCCAGGATACGGTTGGCTTTCTGGGCTGTGAGCACACACTGAAGCTGGCTCATGTTCATTTAATCACCAAACAACACTCCAAGTCCTTTGCCGCAGGGCTGCTCTGAATCTCTTCTCTGCCCAGCCTGTAGCCATGCCTGGGATTGCTCTGACCCAGGTGTAGGACCTTGCACTTAGCATGGTTAAACTTCATGAGGTTGGCATCAGCCCACCTCACAAATGTGTCAAGGTCCCTCTGGATGGCATTCCTTCCCTCCAGCATATCAACCGAACCACACAGCTTGGTGTCATTGGCAAACTTGCTGAGGGCGCACTCAATCCCACTGTCCATGTCACTGACAAAGATGTTAAACAAGACCGGTCCCAACACCGATCCCTGAGGGACCCCACACGTTACTGGTCTCCAGCTGGACATTGAGCCATTGTCCACACCTCTTTGTGTGTGTCCAGCCAGCCAGTTATTTATCCACCGAGTGGTCCATCCATCAAATTGATGTCTTTCCAATTTAGAGACAAGGATGTTGTGTAGGACAGTGTCAAACGCTTTACACAAGTCCAGGTAGATGACATCAACTGCTCTACCCCTGGCCATCAGAAGGCCACCAGATTGGTCAGGCAGGATTTCCTCTTAGTGAAGCCATGCTGGCTGTCACCAAGCACCTTGTTGTTTTTCATTTGCCTTAGCATGACTTCCAGGAGAATCTGCTCCAAGATTTTGCCAGGCACAGAGGTGAGACTGACTGGTCTGTAATTCCCCGGGCCATCCATTTTCCCCTTCTTGAAAATGGGGGTTATATTTCCCTTTTTCCAGTTGTCAGGAATTAAACCTGACTGACATCATTTTTCAAATATGATAGCCAGCGCCTTAGCAACTCCATTTGCCAGCTCCTTCAGGACCCGCGGATGGATTTCATCAGGTCCCATGGACTTGTGTATGTTTAGGTTTCTAAGATGGTCTTGAATCAGATCCTATCCTACAGTGGGCCCAAGGTCTTCATTCTCACAGTCCCTGTGTCTACCTCCCAAGACTTGGGTGGTGCGGTCAGAACCTTTGCCAGTGAAGACTGAGGCAAAGAAGTCATTCAGAACCTCAGCCTTGTCCAAATCCTGTGTAGTTAGTTCTCCCAAGAGCTTCTGGAGGGGGCCTACGTTGTCCCTAGTTTGTTTTTTATTCTCTACGTACCTATAGAATCCCTTCCTGTTATCCTTAACATCCCTAGCCAAGTTTAATTCTAACTGGGCCTTAACTTTCCTAACCTGATCCCTAGCTTCCCAGAAAACATCCCTGTACTCTTCCCAGGCCGCCTGTCCTTGCTTCCACCTTTTATAAGCCTCTTATTTCATCTGAATTTTCCTCACCAGCTTCTTATCCATTTTCTTTTGAATTTTCCTCAGCAGCTTGTTATCCATCCAAGGAGGTCTCCTGGCCCTCCTGCTGCACTTCCTTCTAGTTGGGATGGAACACACCTGAGCTTGCAGCAGGTTATCCTTGAATATCAACCAACAGTCTTGGGCCCCCCTGCCCTCTAGGGCTATATCCCATGAAACCTTACTAAGCCGGTTCCTGAAGAGGCCAAAGTCTGCTCTCTTGAAGTCCAGGCCAGTGAGCTTGCTGCATGGTCTTCTCACTGTCCTGAGGAACTCTAATTCAGCCATCTTATGTTCGCTGCATCCAAGGCTGCCCTGGAGTGTCACATTTCCAACGAGCCCTTCCCTGTTGGTGAGCACAAGGTCAAGCCTGGCACCTCTCCTTCTCAGCTCCTCTATTACTTGCAGAAGGAAGTAGTCTTCCACACAATCAAGAAACCTCCTGGATTGCTTGTGCCATGCCATCGCTTCAACAGATGTCAGGGTGGTTGAAGTCCCCCATGAGAACAATGGCTTGTGAGCATGAGGCTTTTCCTATCTGTCTATGGAGTGTTTCATCCGCAGGTTCTCCTTGATCAGGCGGTCTGTAACAGATCCCCACAGTAATGTCTCCCATACCTGTTTTCCCTTTAACCCCGACCCACAAACTCTCTGTGGACTGCTCACCTGTCCCCAGACAGAGTTCCATACTCTGCAGCCTATCCCTAACATAAAGGGCAACTCCCCCTCCCCGCCTGCCAGGCCTGTCTTTTCTAAAGAGCCTGTAACCTTCCACTCCAACACTCCAGTCATAGGAGCCATCCCACTATGTTTCTGTGATGCCTATTATATCATATCCCCGTAGAGGTGCACACATCTCCAGTTACGCTTGTTTGTTCCACATGCTAGGGGTGTTTGTATAGAGGCACCCCAACCCATCTAGTTTAAAGCGTCTTTGACCAGTCTGGCAAGCCTCCTACCAAAACTGCTCTTTCCCTTAGACCAGCTCCACCCGCCCCCACTAGACCTGGCCTACGAACTTGGGTCCCGTGTTCAAGACACCCAAAGCCCTGACTATGGCACCACCCTTTTAACCATTTATTAACATCGCCAATCCTCCTAGCTTTTTTTAGGTCCTCCCCTGTATCCTGGAGAATCGATGAAAAGACTATCTGAGCTCCAGAGCCCCTAACCACCTCTCCCAGGGCTCTGTAGTCCTTCTTTATGTTCCCCAGGCTACTACTATCTATATCCCTAGCACCCACATGTATCACCAGAAGTGGGTAATAGTCCATGGGTCTTACTAGAGTAGGCAACCTCTCTGCCACATCCCTGATCCATGCCCCTGGCAGGCAACACACCTCCCTTGAGACAGGGTCAGGCCGACAGACAAGTGCTTCTGTCCCTTTCAAAGCAGAGTCCCCTACTACTATGACCTGCCGCTTTTCCCTGGCAGCACGAGTAGAGATCTTCTTTATCAGGGCATCAGCCGGCTGTTTCTGGCACGAGTGTGTTTCCACGTGCAGTTCTGCATGGGGACAACAGATTTAGGAGGAAGCCCCTTGCGTTTGGGCCTGGAGCAAGCATTCCTGCTTCCTCTCCGCTTCCCTGCCATCTTGCAGCCTATTAACAGCATCCCGCAGCTCACAGCCACCTGCTGCAGGAGGACCTCCACCAGGGAGCACCGAGTGCAGCCCTGCCCATTGTGCACCCTCCCCTCACCAGACCAGCGCAGGCACTCTCTACACCCCGAGCTCTGCACTGCAGCCTCCCCTCTCATCGGCTCTGTCTGGGTGCCTACGCTGGCCACCGCCGGGGCAGCCAGAGCAGAGCTCCCGGACCGGGCCCTGCTCATACGGCGAGTGCTCACCATCCCGCTCGTCCGCCCGCACAAACTACCTCACCCCGCTCCTGGTCGCTCGCGCTCCCTGGGGCAGGTTTTTAACCAATCAGGACTGGTGCCGCTGCTCCTGGCTCCGCCCCCCTGTGAGTCCCTGCTCCCGCCAGCTGAGCTGCCGGCTCCTGGGCAGGTCCTGTCGAGGACTCGAGGCTCCCTCGGTGGCTCTTGTCGCTCTGAGTTGAGGCTCCCGGACGCTCATCTCGCCCCCCCGCTCAGGTGCTGAATGCGTCCTCTCTCGGGCTACTCACCTCAGCAATTCTACATTTACTTATGTATAGAGAACAGGTGAATTCTTCCATGAATTCTAGACCTGAAAAATTTAAACACCTTCTCTCTGTGTATTTTTTTAGGGTATAGGATAATGCAGTAAACCCCAGGTTTCACCTTATGAAACAAGACCAAATTCTGTTCAAAATTCTGTATACATATGTTCAAGTGTATGTGCTAAGTTCTATTAAAATATTAATAATTTTAAGACTCTTGTAATAGAAAGGGTTGTGTTTTGTTTTTTTTTTTTTAATATATATGATTTGTACAAATGAGAAAATAATATACTTGTGTTCTGGGTTCAGCAGTAGCAGTCATTTTTCTCCTTCTTAGTAGCTGGTGCAGTGTTGTATTTTTGACTTTTGGCCTGGGAACAGCCCTGATAACACCGACGTTTTTATTTGCTGCTCAGTAATGTTTAGTCTGACCAAGGACTTTCTGAGTCTCATGCTCTGCCAGAGAGGAGGGGAAACCGGGAGGAAGCAGAGACGGGACACCTCACCCAAACTAACCAAAGAGGTATTCCATACCACAGCACATCATGCCCAGTGTATTACCTGGAAGGGCTGGATCACTACTCAGGTTGGGCTGGGTATCAGTCGGCGGGTGGTGAGCGGTTGTATTTTCTTTCCATGTTATTTCCCTTATCACTATTATTATTGGTGGTAGCAGCAGTGATTTGTTTTATACCTTCATTACTGGACTGTTCTTATCTCAACCTGTGGGAGTTACATTCTTTTGATTCTCCTTCCCATCCCTCTGGGAGCAGGGGGGAGGAAAATGGGGGAGTGAGAGAGCAGCTGTGTGGTTCTGAGTTACCAGCTGGGCTTAAACCACAACGACTTGCATAAGCAAAAATCTTAAATCTCTATCTTGTAATCTTTGACTATTGAATCAATTTAACAAAAAGTACTTATTTTTGAAAAATCACTTTGAAAGTAGAGTACATGTAGCTTTTTTGATCCTTCTCCTATTTTAGAAGAGAGAATAATTCCTGGCTCAATACTGAAAAAGTAATTTTAACTTACCAAGGTTTACTGACTTAAAATATAGTGAGTAAAACAATACTGAATTTACTATACAGCTCCAGAATTCATATTTGCATTTTCTATCCAGGTGTTTTTATGTGTGATACTTTTCAGCTAGCTTACAATGACAGTAATGGTGATGCAGTGGCATATTATTTATTTTGAAGTTATTTTGTGTTCTTTTGTTTCTTGAAATATTGTGTTATTAGCATCCAACAATCTGTTTACGAGGTGTAGAAAAGATGTCACAGAAAATATGCACAAGCCTTTTAACACTAATGAAGCTTCATATGGTCAAGATATGAATATCACCAAAACCACAGAATTAAAATGATTTTTCAGTATAGAGCAGATCAGTGTGGGAGGATACCATTAAATATATGAGGATATAATATGTAATGATAGATCTACAATGTGCCATCAGTGTAGTGCATAACAGGTCTATTTCTTATTTTTTTTAAAGTCATCTGCAGCGTTGGAAATTCTTGAGCTGAGATTGAAGGTTTTTTTTTTTTTTTTGTAGTGGAACTACATTATTCATCAAAACAGAAAATAGATATTTTTAAATATTTTTAAAATATGACATGCAATTCTGTTTGTTGGAAGAGTGAAGTTCAACAGTACCATATTAACTAAGCACTCTAAAGAATTGCTTGCCATATTCCCATTTCTTATCCTCTTTCACACAAAATTTTCCTTATTAAAACCGTGAAAAATGCAGTTTTCTATTATAATATTAATTTAAATAATTAATATTTATATTTAAAATTAATTAAAACAATTAATATTTACATTTAAGAATGACACATTTCAGTCGTATTTAATTAGTCATCCTGCAGTGTTTGTAGGTAATTTAAATGCATATTTTTCATCTCTGGCCCTCTCAAAAGAAAGAAAAAATCCTCAGCCTTTCTTCTCTTCAGATGAACGAACACTTTAGAAAAGCTAGAGTTTCACTCCTTTAGCAAGGTAAAGATAAAACCAATATATTTTGGCATGTAATTAAGTACTTCACTAATTCACTACCTCAACTGTTAAAAATAGGGACCTTCAATGTGAACTTGAAAGCTGCACATACATCAGTTTCCTGTGCAAGCTTTGTTTTGCAGTACAAATCTAATTTAAACCCAATTTGTATCCACATGTAATCAAACAGAAATCTAATTTCTCCCACCTCATTTCTGTTGGAATCTTTCTCAATCCACTCTGTGGACTGAAAATTAAGATTTGTGCTTGTTTGTTAGCTTTGAAGTTTGCTTGTCTATTTATTTTAAAAATGGTTTATTTATAAAGTATACTGTGTCAGCTTCAGATCTGCCTGCTTTGACCTGTCCTTTTCTGGGCTTCATCCAGTAAATAAGTATCAGACAAAGGTTAAAAAAACCCAGAACAACAACAACAACAGCAACAACAACAACAACAATAACAACAACAAAAGCCACCCAAACCAAAATACCCCCCAAAACCACACTCAAACAAGAGTGCTGTTGTTAGGTTTTTTTCCATCTGATCTGCCCATTACCATTCTATCTTAGACATGGATTCTTCTTACCCAAGATAATTTCTATCCTATCAACAGAATAACCCACATGAATACGTATACATCATAGATCCATCAACATGTATCAACACTTTTCAAACTATTCTACTGAACTCCTGAATCACACCTGCAATATGACTTTGGATTAAGGGTGGGAGATAAAAAACAAATTAAAATATGCCAGCAACAGTTTCCTGAAACACTGCTAATAATATGCAACTCCACACAATGCAATGTGCTTATGCATCCACTTTCACAGCATTTAAACCAGAATGTCAGGCTGTCCCTTCATAAATGAATATACAGCTTTACTCTTGCAGTCCTACTCTGAGTTTTCTTCCAGACTTACGTCTCAACTGTCTAGCTGCTATGACTGGAATATGCAGCATCAGTTTTACAGTTTGGTTTAATTTTGACTTACTCAATTAGCAAGAGTATTTTCTAACAGTAAAGAAAACCAATCAACCAAAAAAAAAAATAATCGGTTGATCAGTTTTGGAGCTAGATAAGTATGTTTGAGACAATGGAAAGACCATTTCATGAAGGAAGATGGAGCAGACTGGAATTTTTTAACCTGAGAAAGATGGAGGAGAATACAAGACAGACTCATAAAATGAGAAAATCTATTGAGGGTAATACTAAATGTATTTATGTGTCAGGAAGCAGGTTCAAATCCCTCAAAAAATATGGTCACACATTTAGTTGAACTGAGAAACTCTTCACTATAGACAACTATATAACTATAGGCTTAAATTTACCTGCTGTCAGAAAGGAGTTGACATTATTTTTTTTATATCACAAAGTCACTGAAATATAAATCACTGCATACTCCCCGGGACTTATATTCTTTAAGCACTTCCTACTGGTCATAGCTAAAGACTTTGACATATTTGGCCTTAGGTCAAATGGACAGTTATCTCAATTTGGAAAACTACTTTGGTATTCTTCTGATTTCACTCTAAGGCTTTTCCGTAATAAGAAATTCAGTTCCAAACATAACTGGGCAGGAAAAAGTTTAAAAGCTTAATTACACATCTGAAAATGTAATCTTTTATACATTTTTAGGTTAGAAATTTTTAGGATAAGTTTTGAATTTGTACAGCTCTCTAATTCTTCTGATGTAAACATCCAAATATTTCAAGAAATGAAATGAATGCTAAAGCAAGTGCAAGGAACTGAATGTGTTTCTGCACATCTCTCTTTTCATAAAATAATACGTCTTTTCTTCTCACTGTAGGTCCCATCACTTCTGGTTCAACTGTATTTCTGATAAACCTTTGAATCAAACTTTTCTGCTCAAGAAGAATGTGAATACTAATACTAGCAGATTTCAAGTAAAAGGCCACTGATGACAGTACTTTGAGCTGTTGGTTAAGGCCTAACAGATTGCTTGTTGTGAAAGCGTAAGACCAATACTTTGGTCCATTTAACTGGACTCCAACCAGTGAATATTTCTGAAGCAAAGTGAAAAGGAAAATGTCAAAATAAAGATTAAGCCAATTCAGAAATTTACATATAGTTTTTTGAAACATAAATATTTCAAAATATTTATTTTGAACATATTAATTGCCTATATTAATGCAAACACTGGAGGTACATCTTGCTTAGTTTCTGGGTAGATCTTCTACACAAAGACATGAAGGATTTAATGCCATCCCACAACCACAGTCTTCTGTTGATTGTGTAAAGACATTTCTCTTGTTCTAAACTCCATGCACTTTTCTGTTCCATATAAAAGTACTCAAAATATAGCCTGTCCCGCATTTTGGTTTGGTTTGTTTTTTTTGTTTGTTTTTTTTTGTTTGTTTGTTTTTTAATGTAAAAATTGTTCCACTAGTGCATATGCATTTCTATAGTAAATAGTAAAAGCAGTCATTGCTACAAAAATGCTTCTAGTTATGAATACCAGCTTCTCTTCCCTCTGCTCTTTTTTTCATTTCTTCTCTTGAATTATGAAACATCCTTTACAGAACATCTCATGTTGGACATTGTTTATCAATCACTTTGTTATATATTTAGAAAGTATGTTACAATGCTGTTTTACAAAAGAGGGGAATAAAAACAAAGCATCAATAGAAAACTTACTAAGCAGAATTGCCAAAGACTCAGTTACCTTCTTTTCTGAGTGAAACCAACGTAGATATCTTTCCTGGCAAAAGTCTAAGAACTTCAGAAACTAGATCAATGCTCATAATGCCTAAAAACCCCAGCTATCTTAGACTGAAAGTGATCTTTTCAGATTTTCCCCTACTGACTACCAGAAATAATTATTTCTAGTGTCAGCCTTGTAATTTCAGCTGATTACTTGCTATATTCATTTGATGTTTTGATAATGTCACATATTGTTTTATTGACATTTTTTTAATAATGAATTTGATTTGTATCATTCCATATTTAATTAGCTTTGTAAAGTTGTCATAAATTAGTTCAATAAAATATTTGCTTAAGTATGTAGTTGTTTACTGATCTTTTAAAAAGTAAATTTTTTTGTCAAAAATACAGACATTGTGTTAATTCAGTTGTATTACACCTTGTGTCATGAACTCTGAGGACAAAGTTAGTATTAATTAAGAAATTAACAGCCCCATTTCCCTTGTGCTTGCGAATCAGTACCTTAGGAATCCTTAGTTTTATTATCTTTGTGGCTTCTTGTGTCATGGATTATATTGGAAATAAGCTAATGATTTCCAGAAAAGCTTGAAAATTGCAATAATGTCAATACTCTTCTGACCAAAGTAGTACTAAACATTTCCATCATGGAATGAGTGAAAGATCCATTTCACAATTAATGAAAAAACATCCAAGAGAGGTTATAATCCACTTCACTTTCTAGGCAGGCAGAAGTAAGAGGATCGTCAACAATCTATTACTTATTACTTCTTTAAAATTATAGAAATCTCAACAATACAAATTGTTCAATCCCAGTTCTTTCCAAAGCTACTGTACAAATGCCACTGTAATACAACTATTATTTCTTCTCCCACAGGTATCAGATGCAGATCTCTTATGTAGAACCACTCAGACACTTTCTGAAGAATGAGTTGCAAAGTGCTAATCAAACATGACATGTTCACAGACCGTGGCAACAATAACGACATTTCAAAATGAAAGATACATTTTCAAGAGAGCATTTGAATAAAGGAAGATGTTTCTTTTCTGTCTGGAAAAAATACTTTATATCTCTTAGTTTATATAGCATACAATTTTTGAGTTAAAATATAAATAAAACATGGATATAATTTCATTTTAAGACATGCTTCTCTCTGCTTTTATGCACACCTAACAAAGCATTTAGAATATTTGCAGATTAAAACTACACTGTAAATACAAATATTAGTATGCCTTTCTTTCCAGTTCTCCAATTTGTGTCTAATACTGAATGAACTTAATTTTTTGTAAGCAAAATGTGATCACCTTTTGGAAAGTGCAATTGCAAGTGGGGAAACTTTTATTTCAGTACTCTCTAAGAAAAGTAGAAAGATCCCAGGTCCTCTATATTTTTGTTTCCTTTAATATCACCATTAGAACGATTTCCCCTGAAGATCTGTACTAGAAAGGTTTTTCCTTAATGCTTTGGACCTATTAATTATTTTGCAATTTAGTCAAGTCTTATTAAAATTGATCTTAGATAAAGCCACTGCAATCAGAAAAAAAAAACCAAACCCAAAAAAACAAAAAAAAAAAAAAACCCCAAACAAAACAACCCCCCTAAAAAACTAGAAACAGAAGTCTACACCCTGGCATAACTAGAAAGCTGATTGTTAAAAAAGCCGGAACAATGCATGTAGGTGGTAAAATTGAATGACATTTTTGCTCAAAATGAATTTTATTAGATGAATAAATATACTTTGTTCAAATTTAGCTACTTTTTCATTTTAAGAAATGCATTTAAAAAGTCTGCATTTTTTTAACCTGCAAATATTTTCCAGTGCATCAGAAATGACTAGACTATTAATTTTCATATTACTCTTATGAGATACAAAAGCCCAGGTCTTCAATATTTTAGCATTGCTTTTTCCACTTCCTTAATAGGCAGTGATTTCAGAATGGACATTCTTGCCCTCATCTAAGCTTCTGAGAAATCACTTTTGACAGGGATCACTTTGTAGTACATGTAATAGTAGTCATTTAAACTTCACAGAATCAACAGGATTAAAATACTTAATTACAGTCTTCTCATGTGCAAGGAGTTATTTGTGCTAAAAGTCAAATTTAAGTTTTCTCTAAAAAATGATGAGTGTTTTCACAAATTGTAGATTGACTTATGTTCAAAAGATTCAGAATATTTCTCTCAGGTTTCTGTGCCTGTTTACTGCTAGAGGGCTACTATCACTGTAAGAGTAGAACATTTGATTTTAGTTCTCACTTTTTTCATTCCCATTGCCTTTACATACATTTCATTATGTCTACAGAAAAATCCATTTAAAGGTTTAAAATCTATTCTGTTGGAAATATTTCAAGATAAAGCTAATATTTTCAATAGCTTTTGAAAACACCTTTAAAACTACTTTCAATGTTTTCAGGCACTGTAGCACAATTCGATTATAAATTTGGAGAAATGAAGACCATATTACACGTGATGGAATTACTAAAAATAACATATTTCAACCATGGTGCAGACATCCAAACTGAATAACTCTAGAAGGAATTCTGGAAGAAATTGTTTGATGAAAAAAAAAGACTTAAATTATAAAGGCAACTTAAAATGGAGTGTACTTCCTTTTGCAATACAAGCTCAGCTTTTGGTAGTGAAAGGGTGTAAAGGATTTTGTGCTGCATCTTGTTATGCATCAGATTTCAATTTCCCAAAATTAAGACTTGAAAGTTATCACTCATAATCTGTTGAGCACTGTCCTGGGTTCAGCAGTAGCAGTCATTTTTCTCCTTCTTAGTAGCTGGTACAGTGCTGTGGTTTTGACTGTCAGCCTGGAAACAGCACTGATAACACCAATGGTTTTAGTTGTTGCTAGGTTAGAATTGTGTGTGGCCCAGTTAGAATTAAACTTGGCTAGGGATGTTAAGGATAACAGGAAGGGATTCTATAGGTACGTAGAGAATAAAAAACAGACTAGGGACAACGTAGGCCCCCTCCAGAAGCTCTCGGGAGAACTAACTACACAGGATTTGGACAAGGCTGAGGCTCTGAATGACTTCTTTGCCTCGGTCTTCACTGGCAAAGGCTCTGACCGCACCACCCAAGTCTTGGGAGGTAGACACAGGGACTGTGAGAATGAAGACCTTGGGCCCACTGTAGGATAGGATCTGATTCAAAACCATCTTAAAAACCTAAACATACACAAGTCCATGGGTCCTGATGAAATCCATCCGCAGGTCCTGAAGGAGCTGGCAAATGGAGTTGCTAAGGCGCTGGCTATCATATTTGAAAAATGATGGCAGTCAGGTTTAATTCCTGACAACTGGAAAAAGGGAAATATAACCCCCATTTTCAAGAAGGGGAAAATGGATGGCCCGGGGAATTACAGACCAGTCAGTCTCACCTCTGTGCCTGGCAAAATCTTGGAGCAGATTCTCCTGGAAGGCATGCTAAGGCACATGAAAAACAACAAGGTGCTTGGTGACAGCCAGCATGGCTTCACTAAGAGGAAATCCTGCCTGACCAATTTGGTGGCCTTCTATGATAGGGCTACAGAACTGATGGACAGGGGTAGAGCAGTTGATGTCATCTACCTGTAAAGCGTTCGACACTGTCCCACACAACATCCTTGTCTCTAAATTGGAGAGACATCAATTTGATGGATGGACCACTCGGTGGATAAATAACTGGCTGGCTGGACACACACAAAGAGGTGTGGACAATGGCTCAATGTCCAGCTGGAGACCAGTAACGAGTGGCGTCCCTCAGGGATCGGTGTTGGGACCGGTCTTGTTTAACATCTTTGTCAGTGACATGGACAGTGGGATTGAGTGCGCCCTCAGCAAGTTTGCTGATGACACCAAGCTGTGTGGTTCGGTTGATATGCTGGAGGGAAGGAATGCCATCCAGAGGGACCTCGACACACTTGTGAGGTGAGCTGATGCCAACCTCATGAAGTTTAATCATGCCACGTGCAAGGTCCTACACCTGGGTTGGAGCAATCCCAGGCATGGCTACAGGCTGGGCAGAGAAGAGATTCAGAGCAGCCCTGCGGCAAAGGACTTGGAGTGTTGTTTGATGAGAAAATGAACATGAGCCAGCTTCAGTGTGTGCTCACAGCCCAGAAAGCCAACCGTATCCTGGGCGGCATCAAAAGGAGTGTGACCAGCAGGTTGAAGGAGGTGATCCTGCCCCTCTACTCTGCTCTCGTGAGACCTCACTTGGAGTATTGTGTGCAGTTCTGGTGTCCTCAACATAAGAAGGACATGGAACTGTTGGAACAAGTCCAGAGAAGGGCCATGAGGATGATCAGGGGGCTGGAGCACCAGTATGAAGACAGGCTGAGAAAGTTGGGGCTGTTCAGCCTGGAGAAGAGAAGGCTGCGTGGAGACCTCCTAGCAGCCTTCCAGTATTTGAAGGGGGCCTATAAGGATGCTGGGGAGGGGCTCTTCATTAGGGACTGTAGTGACAGGACAAGTGGTAATGGCTTCAAACTTAAACAGGGGAAGTTTAGATTGGATATAAGGAAGAAATTCTTTCCTGTTAGGGTGGTGAGGCACTGGAATGGGTGTTCCAGAGAGGTTGTGAATGCTCCATCCCTGGCAGTGTTCAAGGCCAGGTTGGATGATGCCTTGGGTGGCATGGTTTAGTGTGAGGTGTCCCTGCCCATGGCAGGGGGGTTGGAACTTTCCAACACTAACTGTTCTATGATTCTATGATTCTAGTGTTTAGTCCGACCAAGGACTTTCTGAGTCTCATGGTCTACCAGGGAGGAGGGGAAGCCGGGAGGAAGGAGAGACAGGACATCTCACCCAAACTAGCCAAAGAGGTATTCTATATCACAGCACATCATGCCCAGGGTGTAAAACTGGGGCCAGTTACCTAGAAGGGCTAGATCAGTGCTAGGGTTGGGCTGGGTATCAGTCGGCGGGTGGTGGGCGGTTGTATTCTCTTTGCTTGCTATTTCCTTTATCATTATTATTATTGGTGGTAGCAGTTATGGTTTGTGTTATACCTTAGTTACTGGACTGTTCTTATCTCAACCTGTGGGAGTTACATTCTTTATATTCTCGTCCTCATCCCTATGGGAGTGGGGGCTTGGGCGGTGGGAGGGAGGAGAGGGGAAGAAGGTGGGGAGTAAGAGAGCAGGCTGAGTGATTTTTTCTGGCTTGCCAAACGGGCTTAAACCATGACAAGCATTCAGAAATATTTAGATTTCCAAAATGGAGAAGTTCATAGTATTATGAATTGCATAGGATTTTGTCAGAGCTACTACCCTATTGTGCCAGCCACTACCAAAATACACACAGAAAAAGCCCCCTACACTAGCAGCTTGCATTCTAAATAAACCATGAGGGCAAATATTTTTCTTTTCACTTATCCTTTACAAACAGTATTGACAATTTAGGGAATTAAGTAGACATTTATGGTATTTGAGAATATAATTGCACTATTTAACATTCACCGGTAAGCAGATGCCAGTATTCCTGAGGGAAGGCCAATCATGGGTATGATTATGAAGTAGCTATGTGAACTGACTTAATTGAAAAAACAGGAGGACATCTAGGTAAGAGCAGGAAAAAAAAAGTGATAAATTAGTTTTCTTGAGGCTTCACAAAGAATGAAACTGAGAAAATCAGTATACAGTCTAAGTTATGCATATCGAGCATTAAATTTACAAGAGAAAAGATTTTCCCCTTGAATTTTCCAAAAAATGGAAATAAAGGTGTCCAGGGTTCAGCAGTAGCAGTCATTTTTTTCTTCTTCTTCATAGCTGGTGCAGCACTGTGTTTTTGACTTTTCGCCTGGGAACAGCGCTGATAACACCAATGTTTTTAGTTACTGCTCAAATGTTTAGACTGACCAAGGACTTTGTGAGTCTCATGCTCTGCCAGGGAGGAGGGAAAGCTGGGAGGAAGCAGAGATAGGACACCTGACTCGAACTGACGAAAGAAGTATTCCGTGCCACAGTATGTCATGCCCAGGATGTAAAGGAGAGTTACCCGGAAGGGCTAGTTCACTGCTGGGTGGGGTGAATTATCGGTCGGCGGGTGGTATTGTATTCTCTTCCCTTGTTATTTCCTTTATCATTATTATTATTATTGGTGGTTGCAATAGTGATTTATGTTATACTTTAGTTACTGGACTCTTCTTATCTCAACCCATGGGAGTTACATTCTTTTGATTGTCCTCCCCATCCTCCCGGAGCGGGGGGGGCGGGATTCAACTACATTCAAAACTACCCAAGACACTGAAACAATAAATGTATCAAAAGCTCCTCTTCTAAATACCCAGCACATTTATCAGGACTTCAAAGAATATTCCAAACTTCCTGACTTCGTTGGGGAAAAATAGACAGAAAAAAGGTTCTACATGTACACGTTTTTGTTTGGTATGAAAATACTGAAATGGTTACCCTTTTGCTTTATGTGCATTTATTATTTCTTTAATTAAGAATGTTTTAAATGGCTATTTTTATCCTTGTATATTTTTTCTTATGTCTTTAACAAATTAATTAGAAGAAACTTAACTTCAGCCTTTCCAATTCAGTGTTTTTCTGTAAAATATCACTAATTCAATCTTTTTACCTTTGAAATCTGCTCAACATCCATTTATTGACCTTTCTACTCAAATTTTGGATCCAGCAAAATGGAAAACTGAATGGTTACTATTCAGCTGAACACTGAATCTCATTTGCTTTACCCTGTTGCCGTGTTGTTTTCCCGAAGTTTCATATCTGTGCACGTCTAGAAAATACTATGAGAATACTTGCTTGGAAAATACTGTCCATTAAATGTTAATGTACTGTTAGAGAATGGAGGTCTCAAGGAATGGGATCTTTTCAGTTTCACTTTTTAAAGTTCTGTTTTGAGTAAATTGCTCAGCCAGTAACTGAGGAAGTTACTGAGATATAGTGTTTCTAATTACTGACCTATATTTGGTTTCTAGACCAATGAATAATTAACAATTACATGTGAATGAATAGCTTTAACAAAGCAGGCTAAGAGTGACTCAGAATAATTCAGATGACACTTTTCTGAGAAGTGGGAAACAAAATGATATATTTTGAATCCTTGTTTCTTACAACCCACACAAGTGCTGGATGTCTTGGCAAGACAAGATTTTTAGGTGAATGCAATTAGCACCAACTGTTAGAGAAGACAGAAGAAACCACCTGAGTTTTGGTGGTGAAGTCTGAACAGTCACGGTTAGGATGTGACATGTCTGGGGCTGATGTTTCCCTTGTATAAGTATAGGAACTCAGCATCAGTTTTAGGCTGGCCTCTTTCTTCCCCCTGCCATATACTCTTTGTTTTAAAACACATTTGATATCATCTATACTCTAGTCTAATAAAAGCTATTGGTTCTATTTGTACATTGTACACCTAACTTTTACTGACAAATCAACACCACAAGGTGCCTATCTGCAATTTATGTATCCTGATGAGGGAAGCATGAGAACAAACAGAAGGAATTAGAAGTCTGCATGCAGTTGCTGGGTTGCAGTCTTATTGAAATGACACCATCTCTAGTAACATCCTCATAGACAAACTGAATGAAGTACAGCCTATATAAATGGACAGTGAGATGGACTGAAAACTGGATGAACTCCTGGCCTCAAAGAGTTGTGATCAGTGGCATGAAGTCCAAACAGCAGCCAGTCATTAGTGGTGTACCCCAGGGGTTCAGTTCTGGAGCCAGTACTATTGAACATCGCCACCAGTGAACTGGATGATGGGACAGAGCATAATCTCAACGAGTTTGTGATGATGCAAAACTGTCTGAAACACCAGATGGTTGTGCTGCCAGAGGACAGGTTGGAGAAATAAGCAAAAAGTAATCTCACAAAGTTCAATGAAGCAAAAACACAAACCCTTGCATCTGTGGAGGAATATGTCAATGGATCAGTAATATTTTGAGGGATGAGTGACTGGAAAACAACTTTCACTAGGAGTCCTTGTGGTCATAAAGTTGAACAGAAACCAGCAATGTGCAGTGCTGTGTTTTGACTATCAGCCTGGGAATAGAACTGATAACAATGATGTTTTGGTTTGGCCAAGGACTTTCTGAGCCTCATGCTCTGCCAGGGAGGAGGGGAAGCTGGGAGGAAGCAGCAACAGGACACCTGACCCAAACTGACCAAAGAGGTATTCCATACCACAGCACGTCATGCCCAGGATGTAACTGAGAATGATCCGGAAGGGCTGAGACTGCAGGGTTGGAGGAGGCATCGGCTGGTGCTTGGTCGGGTTGGGGCGGGGCGAGTTATCAGTCGGCTGGTGCTGAGGTGTTGTATTCTCTTCCCTTGTTATTCCCTTTATCATTGTTATTACTGGTGGTAGCAGTAGTGATTTGTGTTACACCTTAGTTACTAAACTGTTCTTATCTCAACCCGGGAGTTGCATTCTTTTTGATTCTCCTCTCTGTCCCTCCGGGAATAGGGGGAGGCCAAGAAGGGGGGGAAGTGAGTGAACGAGCTGTCTGGCTGGGTTTAAACCATGACAGTTCTTTTTGGCGCCCAACATAGGGCAAGAAGGGTTGAGATAACGACAGATCTGAACGGATTAACAGTCAGTCGTCACAATGCTGATTTATTGGCTCTCAGAGTTGTTCCTCTTGATCTCACAGTTTCAGAATGCAGTACATTACTTACAGCCGGTATTTGCTGTGTTAGTGTTTATCAAGTGTGGGGCTTGGGCTAAGGTTCTTGTCTCACTGTGCTTTATGGCAATGGCTTGTAATACGGGTGGGCTCCAGCAGCAGGGCGGGACGGACGTGGCCGTGGACTTGTACCTGGCCGTCCGGCTGCTCTTCACCGTCCTGGCCCTCGCCCTCGCCTCCGTGTTCGTGAGGCCGCGGGGAGCCGAGCGGGAGCGGCCCCGGGAGCCGGCGGCTGCTGAACCGGCCCGGGAGAGCGGCCCCGGGGATCAAGCGGCGGCGGGACCGGGTCCGGAGGCCGCGAGGGGACGGCTGCCGGTGGAGGAGGTCGGGGCGGTCGAGGAGCGGAAGGGGGCGGCTGCCGAGCAGAGGGAGAAGGCGGCGGAGGAGCCGAGCCCCGCGGAGGAGCCGAGCCCCGCGGCCGACCCCAGCCCCTCGACGGCCGAGAGCATTCCCCGGAAGCCGCCCGCCGAGCCCGAGGAGGATGAAGGAGACCACGCAGCATTTCCCAGCAAGGCAGAGGAGGAAGAGCTGGACTCAGGAATAGAGAAGCTGGTGGTGGGAGAGCCGGCAAGCACAGCAGCTACACCAGCCCCAGTGACAAGTACAGCAGCATCCTGTGAGAGTTCTGAAGGTTTTGAATGGCCTTTGGGTATCCTTGGGACCTGCCTGCTGATTGTGATGGGGATCAGCATGTTGGCACACATAAGGAGTGTTTTACCCACAGTCATTTTGTCTGATCTCAAAAGTTAAGCAGAGTCGGGTTTGGGTCTTGTCTGGGGTTAGATGACGATGCAGGGGGACCAAGAGATTTTCCCCAAGGCTGGACAGTCATGAGTGGCAGGGTGTGTGGGACAGTATGGGCAAGTATCTAGTCCACTGGGTCCCTCCAGTGCTTTGGAAGCATCGGAGATGGAAGGCAGCTGTATTGAGTCCCCAGCAACAAGCTGCAGAAACTGCTGAAGGGCACAGTGAATTATTTTGAGCCTGATGGGCCCATGGCACTTCAGGCCATCAGAGCAGAGATGCAACATAGAGATGGACTCATGATCGAGGGGTGGACTTAGCAATAGACACTATTGCCTAGGTTATTCACGAGTGAGAACACTGCACACATTCTCTCCTGCTCTGTTACAAGAGATGGAGCCTGACATCATGGACCAGATGGACTCAGCAGCTTTATAGGGACTGGTCCATGCACTAATATAAGAGTATATTGAAAATGTGGGGTCTGAGCATGATGTGAATGGTATGGAATAAGGGGTGGATAATGTCCTGGGTTCAGCAGTAGCAGTCATTTTTCTCCTTCTTGGTAGCTGGTGCAGTGCAGTGTTTTGACTTTCGGCCTGGGAACAGAGCTGATAACAATGATGTTTTGGTTTGGCCAAGGACTTTCTGAGCCTCATGCTCTGCCAGGGAGGAGGGGAAGCCGGGAGGAAGCAGCGACAGGACACCTGACCCAAACTGACCAAAGAGGTATTCCATACCACAGCACGTCATGCCCAGGATGTAATGGAGAGTTAGCCGGAAGGGCTGGGACTCCAGGGTTGGAGGAGGTATCGGTTGGTGCTTGGTCCGCCTGAGGGGGGCAAGTTATCAGTCGGCTGGTGGTGAGGTGTTGTATTCTCTTCCCTTGTTATTCCCTTTATCATTATTATTATTGGTGGTAGCAGTAGTGATCTGTGTAATACCTTAGTTACTAAACTGTTCTTATCTCAACCTGTGGGAGTTGCATTCTTTTTGATTCTCCTCTCCGTCCCTCTGGGAATAGGGGGAGGGAAAGAAGGGGGAGAGTGAGTGAACAAGTTACCTGACTGGGTTTAAACTACGACAGTTCTAAACTTCTAATCTTCATCAATGCATATGAAATATAATTACAAGTATTTTTGATTTCATTGTCTTTTGTTTGCCATCATGTCCAACTTTCAGGCTACTGTGTACCTAGCTGTTCCCTACCCAAGTAGAATTTCTGCCTTATCTTATTTATATGTCTTTTGATTATGTATTGAACTGCTGTTTTTTGCTAAGTCAGTTCATGATCTTGCTGGTCCTTTCTGCTCATCAAATAGATTCTGTCATTCACGGACTTATAGACTCATAGAATGGTTCGGATTGGAAGGGACCTTTGAAGAGCGTCTAGTTCCAACACCCCTGTCATGTGCAGAGACACCTTCTACTAGACCAGATTGATCAAAGCCCCATCTAACCTGGCTTTGAACACTTCCTGCGACAGGTCTTCCACAGCTTCTCTGGGCAACCCGTTCCAGTTTCTCAATACCCTTGTCATAAAGAATTTCTTTCTTACGTCTAAACTAAATCTACCCTCTTTCAGTTTACAAACATTTCCCCTTGTTCTCTCACTACAGGCCTTGGTAAAAAGTCTTTCTCCATTTCTCACATAAGTCCCCTTTATATATTGAAAAGCCACAATAAGGTCTCCCCAGGGCCTTCTCCATGCTGAACACCACCAGCTTTTCTTCACAGAAAATATGTTCCAGCCCTCTGATCATTTTCATGGCCATATATCATAACATTCTATTTCTTATTATTTAGTTTAAAACAGATTTCTTCCTGTGTTTCAGTGAATCATTTTTCTTTCCCATCTAACCCATCTAATTCTAGTTTCAGTTCTGAAAGAAACCAGAACATAATACCTATTCTTTAATTCTTTAAAGTTAGAGCTTCATCATAATCCTCTATGGCACTACACAAGCACACACTAAGCAGCCGATTTTGCAAGACAAATGACTGAATATGAAAGGGTCAGAAAGGGCTTTTAGGAGCTTTCAGAGTATATGTGAAGAGAATGCTGACAATTACTTTTAAAAAAATTTAGCTACAGGCATTTCTATGGTGCTCAGCAGTATGGCATGCACTCCAAAAGCACTGATTAATCTATTCTCATGACAACCATACCAATGAACCAAATGTTAGACTCTCCATTCAAAAATGGCATTTGAGTCTAAGATGAACTCATAGATTTCAGACAGTTTTTACCTTTGGTGGGTCAGTTTAAAATGTGCTGTTGAAATTCAGAACAGTGGAATATGCAGCATCTCAGTCTTTGGCAGTTGAGGGCAGTCCACAGCTGAGGATGCTGGCAAATGCCAAAGCAAATACTTTCATTTGCAGGTGGATAACACATGCAGAATGAACAGTCAGTTTTTCATTTTGGCCACTGCAATTTTGCCCCAGCTCCCAGAGGGAGAGTTACAATTAATCAGAAGTCATCTGAGTATCTTACCTCAGAAATACTACATTTGATTTTGTCGTTTTAGCAGCTCAGGTTGTGTTTGCAGCCTACAGAGAACAAACACAAGAGTTGAATCCTGGGTTTGAGCATGTCTTTTCTCATACATTATGGCAGACAGCCATCTCTTTCCATTTTCTGTCCTTTCAAATGAAGTCATAGATTTTATTATGGAACAGAAATGGCCCTAGTTCAGCAAAGATTAGCATTTGCTTAGGTTTAAATTGAATGATCTAATTGAAATCAAGGGGAATACTCGTTTGGTTTATGTGTTCAATCAGCTATCTGAAGTGAAGCCTAAATTAACAAATGTGACCTGTGATTCACCAGGCATTTTGATGCTGAATATGTAATGCCAAGCACAGATCTGCAGGGCAGACCACAAAGGTTTTTGCTTTCATGCTAGTCTTCTCTCCCCTGCTGTGGTGCTGGCATCAGTCTGTCCACTCAGCACATCCCTGTAGTTTCTGGCTCTGCAGAGAATCTGTGGTGCTGTACTGGGAGTCGAAATGGTGCCAGCACTGTGGCAGGAGAGAGGAACAGAGCAGCCTTGAAGCCAGAAGGGCTGTGGGTACTGTGTCTCTGCCAGCGGTGGGCTAATTCCCCATGGAGCAGGCAGCCTGCTGCGGCTGGGGCTATGGGGCACAGCCTGGACTCTGGTGGAGGACAAGACAGCAGGGTATAGTACCTGCAGTGGGGCCTTAGCCACCATTTATGTCATGGCTGCATCTGTCCATATTACAATATTCACGTCTACAGAACTGAATTTAATATCAGGGAACTAATTTTCACACTGTGGTACAGGGTGATAAATAGTTTGTGGACTGTTTCCTGCAGCACAGCACAAATCAGCTGGATCCAGAATGCATGCAAATGCCAAATAACAACCATAAAAAAATAAAAAAAAACCCACTAGTGACATTCAGGACTTCTCATTCTGCATTTTATTTTTTTTTGTGTTTGACCTGCAGCTCTATTGTATTTTCAGCTTGTTTGTCACTCATCCAAAAAGTCCCTTGGGGCTCAGAGAAGGATTCAGACATTTGGCACCAGTCAAACAATGAAATGAAAATAAAATAAATAAAATCAGAGTTGCTGTCTTATTCTTGGCACATCATGGGATGTGCCAAGAGGAAGAAAAACATTCTGTCAGGAAGCTTCCAGACAGCATATTTTTAAATACAATGACCTAAAGATGCAGGTGGGCATTTAGTAGAAGTCTGATATATACTAATTCTGAAATCTCTTTCTTTACGTACCTTCAAAAAAATCTGGCTCTGTCCTTTGAGAGGTTCTGCCATGTTTCTTAATCTAAAAACAGAAGGATATAAAAGTCAAGATGCTTAAGCCAATTTTTGCTGGTAGGAAAAGCCTAAGTTTAAGGTTTATGAAAATAATGCCTTTGCTGGCAGGTTTGGGTCACTTAATAGAGTATGAAAAGCAATACAGAATTTAAATTACTATTAGCAGAACTGCTGTGTTATTTGTCTTGAAATCTACTTTTTTTTATTGAACATGAAAGGTCTTTGAAACTTGATTTAATGCTCATATGCCACAGACACTTTAAAAAAACCAAACATATCAGGTTTTGGAGGATTTTGTGAAAGGCAGGTTTTTTTCAAATTTCTAGCTACTTTATCATTGCAACGATTTCTAGTATTATATTCGGTTATGTAATGCTTTCCCAGCACAATCTTATACTTTGAAATCTCTCAATTTTTCATTTCTCTGTTGTGGCTTTCTTTGGTTTAGGGTTTTTGAGGTTTTCTTTTGGTTTGGTTTGGTTTGGTTGGTTTTTTTTTTGCTTGGGTTTACGTGGTTTGTTTTTGTTGTTGTTTGGGTTTTTTTAAATCAGTGAAGCAATTTGGAGAATATAAAATAAATTCAAGTCCTCAGTGCAATCTGTACTGAAAGAATTCTGCTACTTCTTCCTGTCTATTTTCTTCACACTTTTTTCCTGAGATATAGACTATTTTTGTTCAATTCTTGTTGACTTGTCTCTATATTATGTCAATTGCTTCCTTTTTTAGTCTCTATCTGCCCATTATATAGAAAGAATATCAGCAACTTTTTCTAAAGGTACAGATTTTAATAAATAACTTGTCCTTTCCTGGCTTATTGAAGCTGGTAGTCTCTGTAAAACCATTTCTTTTGTTTCTTCAGACTCAACAAGCACTAACAACACTCCTGAACTAGAGCTACTGGTCAAATACAGATGTCAGTTAACTCCCAGGAGCTCTTTCCTGCTTCAGAGCACAGGAAGACTGAAGACACTAAATAGTTGTTCTGTGGTAAGAGTTCACAATGGAATATAATCAGCCTCCTTTTATAGCTATAATGCATTCTACAGAAAATCCAGTATGAGCTATAGAAATTAACTACAATGCCTCTGTTCTGTGGGAAACTGGGGGAGGGCAAGCACTGAAAAAAATGGTTAAATGGGGGCTGCAAAAAAAAGCATTTCTTGCAAAACCCCCATGTTTACTAGATGTACATGAAGTGATTACGTAAAAAACAAATTATCGTCTTATTTTTATCTCTTTAACAGCTTCTCGGATGACAGAAGCTATGGCTTGGCTGGGAAATCATATAGACCAGAATTATTCAAGATTGGCTGAGGCTTTTTCGATATGGAGTTTTAGTCTGGCAGCATACGTCCTTCTCTTAACACTTAAGTATTTCTTAATACATTCAAAAAACTGAAGTCTCCCAAGGTTAGAGTGAGGGAGAAGGAAAAAGCTCAGCAAGAAACAGTTTCCTGGAAGACAAAATCAAATCAAAACAACTTGTGTCCATAAGAAAGTCCTCTTAGTTGCCATTTATTCTTTACTTTCCTGTTCAGAAAAGGAATAAATTTAGCTGGAGGTGATTTTACTGTCAAAAGACAACTGTATCACTTAAAAACTTTATCTGAACTAAATTCTGAACTTTGCAAGTTGGTATACAGACTTCTAAAATACAGACTTCTAAAATAGACAAGAAAAATAAGTTGTGGATTAGTTGGACTGCTCCAAGAAGAAACGCAGTTGACATAAATTACTGACATACTTCTAAAAAGAAGCTCTTTTTCTGTTTCCTCTCTAGGAGACTCTTGGGAATGGCAGAGTAGACCATGGGAGTTTGGTAATGTTCCTTTGCAAAAAAAAGCTGTCTCCAAAAACCCAGACACTTTGCTCCAAAGACACCTGTAAGTTTACCAAAGATGTCAATAAGGCAGTCAGATAGCAAGCTAATATGGCACTTGGTAGAGTGTGGAAGTGGGAATTTTGAGCCCTTTGCCATGACAAGAAACACATTTTCTAAACTGCTAAAGACTGCTAAACATGGGGGTAATACCTGTAATATGTCTTATAGTCACTGTCTTCTACTGGGGACTAGCACAGACATGTTGGCAGAGCCCCATCCCTGATGCACAGGCCGAGTTACAGGCAGAAGTACAGGGGTGGGATACAGCTACACGGACTTAAGGAAGAGAGTTTGGGCATTGACAATGTCTCTTTGTTCATCTTAAGGCAGATGTTTTTTAGTACGGCTATTCTGGGCCTGTTTGATTCTTTTTCAGTTCTTCAAGTGGCCTATGGCTGCTCAAACCCAAGAGCAGGTAATGTCCCACTGCTAGTTCATGCATAATTTGGCCAACTGGGTCAGAAGAGGCAGATGTGCTTCAACAAAATGTTTTAGAAAACACAGGAGATAAGCTAAGCAAAGAAGACAGTGGTGACAGAATTTGCCTTTCCTAACCAGGCTGAAGTCCAACTGTTGTTCCTGGCAGCAACAACCAGGACTCAATCAAACCCAGGTGCAGAATCAGCCAGCTTGGAGGAGAAGTGTGTTTACATCTGCCCTTTTCTGACTCTAGGGCTCTGCTCAGAGAGAGGAACATGCTGTTGGGAGATAAATTTCCCTCCTTCTAATTATAGGCCTTGCCATCTTCTGCCCACTTCAAGTGTAAATCGCCTAATCATAAACAATTCCTCTTCAAAGCTAAACACAGATTGGATGTAATTCCCTGACAACACCAATCTGTTCACAGTATTGCATGCAAAGGCCAGAATAACATTAAACATCTTCCAGCCTGCTGAAGGAGAAAGAATTGAATAAAGAAAATTAAAAATACACCAATAAAATAAAAAGGACTTTACTCTTTTTGCCTTTTAGCAAGGAAGAGAGCTAATAACAGTGGACTAGCAAATACTGACAACTGGATAAATAAGAAGACAGAAAAAACTTCCTTTTCCACTGGCAAAAAATCTCCACCTGGTCAAACACACTTTTCGTTATAGTCCCTAAGTAAAGCAAGTAGAAGGCAGATGGAGACTGCTGATAATGATTTATTTACATCAGAATGCTTCAATTATTCAGAATGACCAGGTCATTCTCACTACTAAACTGTACACGGAGTGATCACATTACTGCCATATTTTTCTCTTTTTTTCCTCCTCCCTCCTTGTTTTCTCATGTGTATCTGACCATCAATTAGGTTCCTAATCTTGTTAGAGAGTTGTCTATTCGGGCAATGTACTGCCTATTACTGTCCCGCAGAACTGTTCTGTAGAACTGGAATTGCAGATTGGCAAGACAATTTACAAAAGCATTACTGACAGGAGAGAGTACGTTTTCCAAAAGGTTAGGATAATGGTTTATACAGTACGTGGTTTATAAAGTAGTATGTCAATCCTGTCATTGCTTTTTTGGGAAATATCAAAATACCAATATCAAGTGCAACAATAGCAATAAAGCAGTGTTATTGGTAGTGTTTTTGAAGTGACGGTTGATGTCAGGACATCATGATGTAATTTTACATTGATGTATCTCCACTGAATGAAATAGCATTCTTCCTGATTTATGCCAGTATAGGGGGAGAACAAAATTAGGCCTTAAATTTCATACCTGTCTTGAACTCCTGGAAAGAAGGCAAAAATAATCATTGTATTTTAACAATGCCAAATTGCTGAGTCTAAAAGTAATAATACTCCAAAATGATCCAACTATATCTCATAACTTTGCAAAGTTTCTGCATACTGTTACTTGACAGTAAATAAGCATGAGGAGTTATTTATTTATATATTTAGTGGCTGACTGATCTAGAAAGAAGAATTTGAGACAAACGCTCCTCCCATTATTTTTAGATTCAGAGAATATGCTAACTTCATATCTAATTATCATGTCAAATGGGCTAAATGTATTTAGTGCTAAATAATTACCACTTTTTTATATCTGTGAAAAATTGACCAACAATGAACTTTGAATAACAAACTCCAAAATTTAAAAAGTACAAGAAAGAGAAAAATGATAGCCCCATGAATCAGCCCACAGTTATTTAGGGCAGGCGGTTCTGTAGTTATTATACACATGGGGAAATACATTGGCTTTGCTTATTTGCAGTGGGAGGTCAATTGAAACCTCTATACAAAGAATATGAAATATAAACATTGTAGTGGTTTTTATATACACAAAGTAAAAAATACCTTTGTTAGTTATCAGAGTAGCAGATGTACGTATGTGTACATGCAGAATGCACTTTAATATGGGTGATTTTAAATAAAATCTTTCCTAATATTGATATTATTATTTTATACCAAAAATATTATATCATGGAAAAGTAGCTTAATGAAGATAGTCTTAACAAACTGTATTTAATTTTAAAAAAATGTAAAGTGAACCATTTCCTCCCCTGGCAGAAGATTTTGCTCCTAATATTGCAAAAGCTTTATATGCAATTTTTTTGTCATTGTTAGAGTAGTTATTCATAAACTGGGAGAGAAAAAGGTACTCATTTTTCACAGCACCATCTAGTTTGGGTCTGATTATTTAGCTGATCTGCTGAAGTGCTTTCTGAATGATCAGTGTTTTAGCTTGCACTTTTGGATGTCATCCAAAGGTCCAGCATAGGCAGATGGGGCTGTAATATAAAACAGAGCTGCTGCAATAAAGCATACTTTCTCTCCCTGCCTCCAAACACCCTTCCCCACTTACATTAGGTGGTCCATTACTGAATTTACTGGATTTGATTTCATTGTTAACACACTGTACAAACATTACAAGGGAACAAAAAAGACAGTAATGATGTAAGCCACACTGCAGAACCACATGGCATTCACTAATTAACACCATGTGAAGGAGAGGTAAGAGAATAGTGACTTTTCCCCAGTGCTGTACAGTTCAGAAGGAATACATGCATCACACAAATATTTCAGGAAGATATGCTTTCTGTCTAGTGGAAAGGTGTGAAAATATGTTCTCTAAGGAGGAGGGAGGGTGAAGCGCAACTAGCCACTAGAACCTTTAGGTACAAATAAGGAAGGGATCCCTGTGTAAAGTACTTTATAATCTACATTCATAGCTAGAAATTAGACTATTAATTATTGGAAATACCTGTACTTTTGGAACTTTTAATATGAACACAGTATTTCGATATAGGAATCAAATAGGTGCTCAACAGGATTTTAATAGATAAGCATCTGCAAATATGAGGTATGGATGGGGAAGCACACAAGCCTGGATTCATCTCGCCTACATTTCAGATTTAGCTTAGCTGAAATGTCAAAGGGTAGGTGGTTAGTTAAGCTCTTGGTTAAGAGATGACGCCATCTCAGTAATCAGGATAGAAGGTATTAGTGTTAGGTGTCTTTGGATTCTACACCTAAGGCAGGTGCCCAGCGTCTCCTGTGTCAAGTGAGAGGAAAGTTACATTCAACACCCAGCTTTAGCACCCAGCACCTGTGCCGTGTGTTGTATTTGTCCTATTTGGAATCTACTTTGAGATGAATGAAAGCCCCTATTTTTTTTTTAACATGGGCAATACAAAGAATTTATACAACTAGATCAGATGTTGATTTGTGATTCTATGAGTCTATGGAACTCATAGATGTCCCAACTTCCGATCAAAGGAACTCCATCCTGTGCCTCTGAACTGCAGAGTGGGATTTTGATTTTAAGAATAGGATGAAATGCCCTTCTAAAATGCTTATATCCTTCCATTGACTGCAAAGGGAATTTCAATACCTAAATTGAATTACACTTAGCACATAGGAGAGGGGGACAGGGAGATTAATTGAGAACACGGTATATAGAAAAATTTTATTTGCAGACTATTGCAGTAGAGGTATTTAAAATAAAAAAATTAGAAAAAAAAAGTGACTCAGTGGCTTGAAGAGACAAGGAATTGACTCCAACCAGAATGATTTTGCTATTAGACTATACAGCAAATACGACTAAAGTAGCTTCTTTCAGCCTCCCTACAAGTACTTATTTAAAATGGAAGGATCTATCTTAGAACAACGGTTTTAAATATCTTCCATTTTTAGATGCATTTAATAGACTGTATTTTCCCAAAATATATTCTTGGGTTTGGATCTTTTAGTAGAATTAATTCCTGGAGATGTGACAAGCCATCAAATGCAGTAACAACAACAATAAAAAAGCAGAGTAGTGCTTTCTTATATAAAATGCTGCTAGAGAAAGAGTATAAACAGAAACAGTCTAAACATGCATTGCGCATGTCTATACTATATGACTGCAGAGATCCTGTGCTTGCACACACCATAGTGACATGCAGAGAGTCTAACTTGCCTCTGGATTTGGGATAGCTGAATTTAGTGAGTTAATAAGCCATGCATGTCTCCATTGGGCTTCTCACTCCAGGGTGATCCTTGGCCTGGTATGCCTATACTATACCAAGGCTCAGCTGGCATTAGTTTGGTGGTATCTGCATTTTGCAGGTGTACCAATTTTCTTACCACTTCTTATTGCTACATTAAATAGATATTGCTCCTGAACAATTGTGATTCCTCCATCTGGCATGCATCTCAAAGCTTACTGACTAGTCTTTATCCAGTTTCAAGATACATGTTCTCAATTGAGATCCTGAACATATTCCAAATGCACTCAGGCATTGCTCCAAATAACAGCAGAGATAATCTTCATCTAACAAAATGCAGGGTCCCAGGCAAATGAATTCTGCTCACAGCCTAGAAGAGCAAGTTGTGTGCCTGTAGAACTTAACTTTGAGTCACATTTTGGGGAGAAATACTTAAAATCACTTACAAATTAATGCAAGACATTCCAGCAGTCCCACAAAAATTAATCAAAAGAGGAAAAGCACTAAGCTAAGAATAACAAAATGTAAAAGAAACAGTGAAATATTGACTGTGTACCACAGAAGGATAAAGACAAGAGCAAAAAAATAGTTGCTGTAAGGAAGGAATAGATAAGAGCAAAAGCAGTTATTAAACTTGATTTTGAGACTGTAAGCCAGTAACGGATTTCCCATTATTTTTAACAGCTACAGTGCACAAACCAATAAGAAGCTAAGAAGCCCATCTTTGAGAAGAAATATGTTGTTTTACTAGAAACGTTAATAATGAGTTGCAGCCCCCTCGCTACTGTGCATTTTTCACAATGCACATTCTTTACGCAGATACACACCCCTGGAACTGGCTATTAATGTATTGATGCCTAAATGGTAAGACACTGAGGAAATGGACAGTCCCAAAAGTAGATTTTGCCCTTGTCTGTGAGAGAAAACCTGTACAAGGATGTTAATATTTATAGATCATGATAAATGATCAGTACTTTTGGTTCTGTTACACCCCAGTTTTGAAAGAGTATAGTGAGAAAGACAAGAGACAATAAGTCTTTGTAATCATCCAGGGTTAAAAGAAAGCTATTTTAAAGGTGCGTATTCATGTACTGTGGCATTTATACAGGTTAAAAAGTCTCCCTTATGTTAACTGAACTCAACCTCTTAAGAGGATCTGAAAGTATAAGTAATTTTAATTCAAGTTTTATATCATAGTATTATCCAAATAAAATGAATTCTTATATGCATATATAAGCTCTGTCTTGAATTTGATTTTTAAGAGCATCTGTTACTGCACCTTATATTTTATATAGTTACATAATATATTACAGCCTGACAGAAGTGGTGAGCACACCTCAGCTGAAGGACATGCTGATGATTTATGGAGCTGAAAGCCTATACACCCTAAATTAGGTTTTAGAACTGCAGTGTAATTTTTATCATGTAACAAGGAAATTCATTTACAAAGACTACCCCGCAGCTTTGAAAGTCACTGTAAAGATTAAGTTCTGTTTGACAGAAGGTAGGAGATTTAATTTTTTTTTTTTTAATCAGATTATCAATCATCTCAAGGAATGCTAAACATTTTAGGAATGCCGCTTTTGTTTTTCATTGGTTTCACAACGAATTTATTACTCATCCATTATTTTACACGGATTCTTACACCATTGTAATTATTGCAATGATACCACAGTAATCTTCTTTTAGGTGGTCAGTTTTGTAACAGTGACAAAACAAGCAAGAAAGACCTTCTATAAGTAAGGGCACTAGAGGGGCTGGATTGCAGCAAGAGATGCTGAGGGGAAAAGGGGCACCTACTTCTCTCTGTTGCCTCTGGGCTTTGAAAGCACTGAAGGGGCCAAGGGTGCAGGAAGAAGGTTTAAGGAGAGGGCAAATGCAGACATAAGAATAGGGTAAAGAAAGCATTAAAGTTTCACTTTCACTCAGGCAGAATGCATTTCAAGACTAAGAAACCTACCTATTGTAGTTTTCTGCTTCCAAGTTCCCTTTATAACCAGTAGAAAACTCATCAATGCAGACAGTAATTCAGTTGAGTGGATAGGTGCCTGTCTTAGCGTAACTTTAATCAGTCTGTATCCTTCAGAGTTTGCATTGATCAGGGACTTAGTTCAGTTGGCCATATACTATTTGAGATACCCTAGGTTATCCAGTCTTTCACATCTAGCACTAGCCCTTAATATACAAGTGCCTGTTTCTACATTTGCCTTACCATGGGAAAAACCCCAAAATATTATTGTCCGATACCAAACTCAAATGGGAATGCTAGTAGAAAGAAATCTGAACCTCTGTGTTGGACTGGGCTACACTGAAAATGACACAGAAAGAATATTTACTCTGAAGTATCCTAAAAGGAACAGATTATAGGTTATAGATGCTTTAGGGTTGCAGAAAAAAAGTGACAAAAATGAGATGATCCGGAATTTATTAATCTTTACTTCATTTTGGGAGAAAAATAGTCTTCAGAGACAGGACATAACTATAAAGTTGAAAGAGATTCATCCAAAGAGAGACTGAAAGTACAGGTTCAAATGAAGGCTTTAAAGTGTAGTACAACAAATTTCTATGCAACACACACTTTTCAATAAATTTGCTTTGGCCATATTTGCAACACTTGTCTGTTTACATCCTGCAGATATCTGGAGAATGGAATTGCACAAGCTTGTTGTTTATAGAAAGCAAATTTAAAAGTTCCATTAGTATTCAGACGAAACAAATGATACTTTCAAACATGTAATTATAAACCACTGGTTGTCTCTCTTAGAGCCCTTAATTATAAACTCACCCTATCTTCCATCTTTTATTTGCCACTGAGTCAAGTTGAATGCACCAGCAAATGCCAACCACCATGCATCACCCATCAAGCCAGTTTTCTTTCAAATATCTGTGTGCTTTCTTCCATGATACTGGAGCAAATTTTTCTAAGACTCTGCTGTTTCAGTGGATTAATCACATTCAGATGTCAGGCTAAAAATCTTCTCTCCTATACGATCTAAAACCAGGGTAAGTAACGAATATGTTGTGACTATACTTGTGTGAATCAAATTTATCACTTTCACCTTGTATTTTCCTTAATTCCTTGGCTCTTAGGCTCATAAGGCAAGATACTGATGACTGGGAAACTTCTGAATTAATATCAGAATAATGAATATTTGTAAAGAATCAAATTTATCACAGGATGCCATCACTGTTCAACAACAAACTCCTAAATCAGTTCTGAGGTCTTGAAATAGAGAAAATTTCACATGTTTAGCTCCAGGAAAAGCAGAAATTCAGAGGAAACAGAGCATTATTAAAATTATTAAACAAGGTTCTCATTCTTCTTTTTTTTTTGCTGTAGGACTTGCAAGGGAAAGAGCATCCCCCTTTTATGATATATTAAAATGATACTAATTGTACACTAGAGTGTCAGTTGTCAGGAGGAGATGAGATGAATCAAAGTGTGATTCATATAAAAAAGTCTGAGAGGTATACTAGAAGACATTATCAAGAAAAGATAGCTATGCAAATAGAAACACAGCCTGACCTTACAGACATGCACTGGAATAGCCTCAAAGTTGAGGTCCACTCTTGCTCATCAAACTGCAATAAATCTGAAAAATAAAGAGGACAGTGTGGAACTGAAGGAGGAGAAGAAGAATCACTTTCAAGTCTGGAAGTACATTAGTTAAGCTAAAATAAATGTCCATCCTGTGAAGAGGGACAACATAATATGTATTTTCCTTTGTAGCACAGACTTAAGATGATGCAAGGAAGAGCATAAGCAGCCTATGGATTGCCTAGGAATTAGTGAGGTCCTCTGTTACTGGATGTCTTTCATCCTGCAGGGACAAAACCAACGAAGAAATTGCTTTGGAGAAAACAATGCAAATGGATTTTCTGCTGTGATTCACACTGTTAGGTAAAAGGGTGTCTTTGATTTTAGATACCATTCAAAACCTCTCAGAAACTCCTAGCAAGCCCTCTGGAGATCTGGAAAGTGCAATCAACCAAAGAGTTAAATTTCTGGTTTTCTTTTTTTGTGTAGCAGTTCCTATACCTTATAGTTATTCACATAGTGTAGGACAGTCAGTGAGATTTGGAAATGCAGTTCAAATGACAGAATTCCAGGTTGTTGAATTATGGAGCAGAAAGGACATAAACCCCCAGTTACAGTTCAAAGCACAGTAGATTTTTTTTTCTCTCATTTTAGTGGCAGAACCAGAATTTTCAATTACTTTAGGAATATCCTGTGGCTTTGAAAGTCACTAAAAAGATGAAGTCCTGTTCAACAAAAGGCAGGGAGGGAATTTATTTTGAATTTGGCAGAAAAATTAGATTATTAATAATCTTGAAAAATATGAAAGAGCCAAACACATGGAAACAAAACACACGGAAGTTTACAGTAAAGTTGGGGGGGGGGGTTATGTGTCTGTTTACAGGACATTAAGTTTTTCTCAGTATTCTTACCAGAATTTTTATTTTTTACTTCTGATTTCTTCTTCCGAGATGTGCATAGTATCATTTTCAAAAGAACACTTGGCAAATATGCACTAAAAGATGTTACAGCAACTATTGATTTAATAACTTTGAATATTCACCACAGACCCACCTGTAGTTTTAGTGGGAGAGAGTGGGAATCCACTGGTCAGCAAAATAATATAACTCAGGTTTAGGACTGAGTTATGTGTTGAGAAACAGCTTTGTATAATAGTATAAGAAACTCCCTGTATGCAAGACAGTTATAAAAGGTTTCTGCGTTTACTATTTCTATCTTCAGTACTAGCATAGTACAAGAATCCTGATAAGCATAAATTGATGAAATCTGCAATTTATTAATAAAGTCTAAGTATCACTGGTCTGCGTTAAAAGTAATTCTTAACCACGTCTGCTTTTTCTGGGGGTTAACCCAGTTTGTTAAGGTATCATTTCTGTAATTTATCTGTATATGTGCTTATGTATATGTGTCCATCTTGTCTATCTCTATCCTGAAACGAGTCTGTTTTTTAATACTTTAGCTAAGATCAATCACATTTAAAAGAAAGTGAACATGTCTGAGACTTTGGTCTTGGAACTAGCCAGCTGGGTACAGGAGAGAGAAACCAGTTGTACATCCACTAAGGGAAAGACTGCTGCATGAGTTCCAGTTAGCAGACACCACACAATCCATGCTGGTGCAACATACCATAAAAGCCCTTATTAAATGACAGAACTCAGCTGCAATTGCTTTGTAGTAGATATCAGAGGGTCCAAATAAAGATACAGCTTTATAAGAGTCAAGCCTTTGCAGGTTACAGTCACAGATTTCATAGTCTACGGAGCATGTCATCTGCTCTTTCTTGAGGTAAATGACTCTATTTCCTTTCTTTTCTCCTTAATCCATCCACTTATGATGCATTGCTGAGGTCCAAAAGCAACACAGCACTCTTTATTGCAAAGAGATCATAGTAGCTATACTACAGATTGTCACATTACCTTCCTTCTGCTTTCAATGCTATACTTGTTAGAGGAAAGATTAGTAAATCACCACGTAATTCATACTAAGCAACTGCAGTATCTCCAGTGTTAATATATGAGAATTCTTTGAGCTTGGTTAAACTCAGACAGAGAGTGAATAACATCTCAAATATAACAAAAATCATAGCAGAAAGGTTATGTCTTACCATAGTGATAGAAAGCTCTCATTATGAACCAGCAATACACTAGACAGGTACAGCTTCAGAAAGATAATCACTGGCTTGAAAAGGTTGCCAGTAAGGCAATGTTAAACATCAGACTAGATACAAGTATGTCTTGATTCATATCACAACTGGGATTAAAAACCCTGAGACATCCAAAAGGAATCAACAAGGATATGAGAGTTTAATAGTTCTTAAAGGTCCTTAGTCCTATAATACTCTATCAACTTAGACAAGTTTAGAATGCATAACATAGAATGATAGAATCAAGAAATGGTTTGGGTTGGAAGGGTCCTCTAAACATCATCTAGTTCAACCTCCCCACAATGATCAGCAGCATCTTCAACCAGTTCAGGTTCCTCAGAGTCCTGTTAAACACAACTTTGAAATCTTCTGCTTTTCTGGGCAACTTTTTTGAGTGTTTCACCATCCTCACTGTAAAAAGTATCCTCCTTATATCTGGTGTAAATCTCCCCTCTTTTAGTATAAAACCATTACATCCTTCCTTATCACAACAGGCCCTGCTAAAATGTTTGTCCCTATCTTTAAGTCCCCTTTGAGTACTGAGAACCCTCAGGAAGATCTCCCTTTATTTTTTCCCACTGAAATATAGATTTAGAATACTTCTGTTTTGATTTGCTAATATTCACTTGCCATACTTACCAAAAGCCATAAAAAACCAGAAATTCAAATGCAAAATCAGGATTTTTCATGTTCATAGTTTAGGGTGTTTCACAGGTATGACTTATGCTCAAGAACATTGTTAAACTTTATATTTCACCTAAGTGATCAACAAGAATGTGTGAGCTAACAGTGTGGTCTTAGGCAAATAATTAATTACAGTTAGTAAGTGTATCCGTCATCACAGAAATACTACTTATTTGATGCAAATGTCTTGACCAGTTATCCCTCAAGCCCTTGGGAAGAGGGCTGGATTAGACACTGTACTGTTATAGTTCATAAAATCATAGAATGGTTAAGGTTGGAAAGGACCCTAAGATCACCTACTTCCAACCCCACTGCCATGGGCAGGAACACCTCACACTAGACCATGTTGCCTAAGGCTCTATCCAATTTTTTATGAAACTCATGGGAACTGCTGTGATATTCATACTAATAATGATTAATACCAATCACAAGTTGTCAGCAACAGTTAAAGGGATAGCAGAATATGTGAAGCTGTCAGCTGAAATATCTGTTTTGGCTACTTGTTTAGTGTATGAAACAGTCAATTTAGTGATTGGGTGCAAATGGCAGAGATCACAAGGTTAAGTGAAACTGGAAATCTGAGTTGCATGTCACAGTTCCAATCTAAAAATGAAAAGCTCTTAATTTTCTCTCACATGGTTTTTATTTAAATATTTCCATGGGAAGTTAACCTTTCTTGTGTTTTCTCTGATTTTATTCAACATGCCATACCATGCTGCAGGGTGTCTGACACTTCCTCCCATATGTACATATAAGCAGTAGGCTGCAGAATATCAACTGCAGGTAACTGAAATGTATCTTCATCTTTTTGGTTCAAATTAGTCAATGAAGTGTACAACATGGCAGAATTAGAAGCCCTTAAAATCCAATTACATTATGTGAAGTTGTATATGAATAAAACATAACAATGTGACATAATTTGCTGTAGATATTAATTGCTCTCAAGAGGATGTTCAACTCTGCAATTTTTGATGGGTTAATTAATTAAAGCAAGCTCGATCATACTGCTCAGACACTACTGAATTTAGATTGCTCAATGTACAATTTGGTCTTATCCAGCAGTGCTACTGCAAGTCCTCTGCTAGAACTGAGAAATAATTTTCATTTGAAGTAATTAATTTCTTACAACTTGCAAACTATAAACCTTTTACAAACTGCACATGATATTCAAGGTTGGATACAAACTTTTGCCAGGGGGTCCAAGAAAAGTGGCAGTCAGAACTATAAGACTTCAAAGTGCTTTATATTCTTCAGCATCTATTTGTTCCCTTCCTTTCAACGGTTCTGCTTAATCTGGCTGGGGGGTTTGTTGCAGTTTATTTTTTTTTTGGTTGGTTGGTTGGTTTGTTTGTTTGTTTTTCTGGGGGTATAGAATCACAGAATCATGGAATCGTTAGGGTTGGAAAGGACCTTAAGATCATCTAGTTCCAAACGCCCTGCCATGGGCAGGGACACCTTACGCTAAATCATATCACCCAAGGCCTCGTCCAACCTGGCCTTGATCACTGCCAGGGATGGAGCATTCACAACCTCCCTGGGCAAACCATTCCAGTGCCTCACCACCCTAACAGGACCTCGTCCAACCTGGCCTTGATCACTGCCAGGGATGGAGCATTCACAACCTCCCTGGGCAAACCATTCCAGTGCCTCACCACCCTAACAGGAAAGAATTTCCTTCTTATATCCAACCTAAAGTTCCCCTGTTTAAGTTTTAACCCATTATCCCTTGTCCTGTCACTACAGTTCCTAACGAAGAGTCCCTCTCCAGCATTCCTATAGGCCCCCTTCAGATACTGGAAGGCTGCTAGGAGGTCTCCACGCAGCCTTCTCTTCTCCAGGCTGAACAGCTCCAACTTCCTCAGCCTGTCTTCATATGGGAGGTGCTCCAGTCTCCTGATCATCATCGTGGCCCTCCTCTGGACTTGTTCCAACAGTTCCATGTCCTTTTTATGTTGAGGACACCAGAACTGCACACAATACTCCAGGTGAGGTCTCCTGAGAGCAGAGTAGAGAGGCAGGATCACCCCCTTGGACCTGCTGATCAAGCTCCTTTTGATGCAGCCCAGGATACGGTTGGCTTTCTGGGCTGCAAGCGCACACTGCTGGCTCATGTTCATTTTCTCATCAACCAACACCCCCAAGTCCTTCTCCACAGGGCTGCTCTGAATCTCTTCTCGGCCCAACCTGCAGCTGTGCCAGGGATTGCTCCGACCCAGGTGTAGGACCTTGCACTTAGCATGGTTAAACTTCATGAGGTTGGCATCAGCCCACCTCACAAGTCTGTCAAGGTCCCTCTGAATGGCATTCCTTCCCTCCAGTGTATCAACCAAACCACACAGCTTGGTGTCATCGGGAAACTTGCTGAGGGTGCACTCAATCCTACTGTCCATGTCAGCGACGAAGATGTTAAACAAGACCGGTCCCAACACCGATCCCTGAGGGACACCACTCGTTACTGGTCTCCAGCCGGACATTGAGCCATTGAACACAACTCTATGTGTGTGGCCATCCAGCCAGTTCTTTATCCACCGAGTGGTCCATCCATCAAATTGATGTCTCTCCAATTTAGAGACAAGGATGCCGTGTGGGACAGTGTCGAACGCTTTGCACAAGTCCAGGTAGATGACATCAACTGCTCTACCCCTGGCCATCAGTTCTGTAGCCCCATCACAGAAGGTCACCAAATTGGTCAGGCAGGATTTCCTCTTAGTAAAGCCATGCTGGCTGTCACCAAGCACCTTGTTGATTTTCATGTGCCTTAGCATGCCTTCCAGGAGAATCTGCTCCAAGATTTTGCCAGGCACAGAGGTGAGACTGACTGGTCTGTAATTCCCCGGGCCATCCATTTTCCCCTTCTTGAAAATGGGGGTTATATTTCCCTTTTTCCAGTCATCAGGAACTTCACCTGACTGCCATGATTTCTCAAATATGATGGCCAGTGGCTTAGCAACTCCATTCTCCAGCTCCTTCAGGACCCATGGATGGATTTCATCAGGACCCATGGACTTGTTTATGTTTAGGCTTTTAAGATGGTCTTGAATCAGATCCTATCCTACAGTGGGCCCAAGTTCTTCATTCTCACAGTCCTTGCATCTGCCTTCCAAGACTTGGGTGGTTTGGTCAGAGCCTTTGCCAGTGAAGACCGAGGCAAAGAAGTCATTCAGAACCTCAGCCTTGTCCAAATCCTGTTTAGCCAGTTCTCTCGAGAGCTTCCTGAGGGGGCCTACGTTCTCCCTTTTCCGCTTTTTATTTCCTATGTATCTATAGAATCCCTTCCTGTAATCCTTAATATCCCTAGCCATGTTTAATTCTAACTGAGCCTTAGCTTTCCTAACCCTGTCCCTAGCTTCCCAGGCAACATCCCTTTACTCTTCCCAGGCCGCCTGTCCTTGCTTCCACTTATTATAAGCCTCTTTTTTCATTTGAATTTTCCTCAGAAGCTCCTTATCCATCCAAGGAGGTCTCCTGGCCCTCCTGCTGCATTTCCTTCTGGTTGGGATGCAACACTCCTGAGCTTGTAGCAGGTCATCCTTGAATACCAACCAGGAGTCTTGGGTCCCCCTGCCCTCTAGGGCTGTATCCCATGGAACCTTACTTACTAAGCAGGTTTCTGAAGAGGCCAAAGTCTGCTCTTTTGAAGTCCAGGGCAGTGAGCTTGCTGCACGCTCTTCTCACTGTCCTGAGGATTTCTAATTCGACCATCTCATGTTCACTGCATCCAAGGCTGCCCTGGAGTGTCACGTTTCCAACGAGCCCTTCCCTGTTGGTGAGCACGAGGTCAAGCATGGCACCTCTCCTTGTCAGCTCCTCTATTACTTGCAGAAGGAAGTTGTCTTCCACACAATCGAGGAACCTCCTGGATTGCTTGTGCCGGGCCGTACCGTCCTTCCAACCGATGTCAGGGTGGTTGAAGTCCCCCATGAGAACAAGGGCTTGCGAGCATGAGGCTTTTCCTACCTGTCTATAGAGTGCTTCATCTGCAGGTTCTCCTTGACCAGGCGGTCTGTAACAGATCCCCACAGTAATGTCTCCCATAGCTATATTCCCTTTAACCCTGACCCACAAACTCTATTAACTGCTCACCTGTCCCCAGAGAGAGTTCCATACTCTGCAGCCTATCCCTAACATAAAGGGCAACACCTCCTCCCCCTCAATCTGCCAGGCCTGTCTTTTCTAAAGAGCCTGTAACCTTCCATTCCAGCACTCCAGTCATAGGAGCCATCCCACCATGTTTCTGTGATGCCGATTATATCATACCCCCGTAGATGTGCACACATCTCTAATTCCTCTAGACCTGGCCTACAAACTTGGGTCCCGTGTTCAAGACACCCAAAGCCCTGACTATGGCACCACCCTTTTAACCATTTATTAACATCGCCAATCCTCCTAGCCTTTTTTAGGTCCTCCCCTGTATCCTGGAGAATTGATGAAAAGACTATCTGAGCTCCAGAGCCCCTAACCACCTCTCCCAGGGCTCTGTAGTTCTTTATGTTCCCCTGGCTGCTACTATCTATATCGCTAGCACACACATGTATCACCAGGAGTGGGTAATAGTCTGTGGGACTTACTAGAGCAGGCAACCTCTCTGCCACATCCCTGTTCCATGCCCGTGGTAGGCAACACACCTCCCTTGAGACAGGGTCAGGCCGACAGACAAGTGCTTCTGTCCCTTTCAAAGCAGAGTCCCCTACTACTACGACCCGCCGCTTTTTCCGGGCAGCACCAGTCGAGATCTTCTTTACGAGGGCATCAGCCGGTTGTTTCTGGCACGAGTGCGTTTCCTCATGAGCCCCCTGCAGGACAGCAAAGTGGTTCTACATGGGGACAACAGATTTAGGGGGAAGCCCCTTGCTTTTAGTTGTCCTTTTCCTCCTTTTTCTGTTGTGGTTTTTTTTTTTTTTTTTTTTTTTCACTAATTCCCAGCTTCCCAGGTTAACGGCCTCCTTCTTTCCCTCATGAGGTAGAGGTGAAGCTGGAGGCCCCTGGACAGTCTGGGCCTGGAGCAAGCATTCCTGCTTCCTCTCGGCTTCCCTGACATCTCGCAGCCTATTAACAGCATCCCGCAGCTCAGCCCCTGCTGCAGGAGGACCTCCACCAGGGAGCACCGAGTGCAGCCCTGCCCATTGTGCACCCTCCCCTCACCAGACCAGCGCAGGCACTCTCTACACCCCGAGCTCTGCACTGCAGCCTCCCTTCTCATCGGCTCTGTCTGGGTGCCTACGCTGGCCACCGCCGGGGCAGCCAGAGCAGAGCTCCCAGGCCGGGCCCTGCTCATACGGCGAGTGCTCACTATCCCGCTCGTCCGCCCGCGCGAACTGCCGAGCAAACTACCTCACCGCGCTCTCTGGGGCAGGTTTTTACCCAGTGAGGGCTGGTGCCGCTGCTCCTGGCTCCGCCCCCTGTGAGTCAGCTGCTCGCTCCCGCCAGCTGAGCTGCCGGCTCCTGGGCAGGTCCTGTCGAGGACTCGAGGCTCCCTCGGTGGCTGTCGCCGCTCTGAGTTGAGGCTCCTGGACGCTGATCTGCCCCCGCTCAGGTGTTGAAGGCGTCCTCTCTCGAGCTACTCACCTTAGCAATTCAAAGGTTGGTTCTTTTTATTTTATGACAGTAAATTCTTAGTCCTGCTGTTGAATTTAATGTCAATGTATTATTTTTACTTTTTTTTTTTTTTTTTTCAGCTAGCTGAATATGCAGCAAGGACACCTATTTCTGTGTTGCAGTTTGCAGAGCATCTTTATACTTTCTTTTCACTTTCTCATTTTCCATCACTGACACTTTTCTCTAAACAACAAAACTAAGCATGGTTTGCACATATTTTGGTAGGATTTTACTGGAAAGGTTAAGGAGCCTAAAGTTGACTGACCCATGTTCAGTTGTTCTTCGCATGGAACCCTGCTCCACTTCAGCCTTCAAAGCTCTCATTTGAATATGTGGTACTACCAGCAGTTTGGAAAACTGAAATATGAATTAAAAATCATGGCTTTAGATGGAACATTTTAAATCTGACTTAGCAAGGCTGAATTCCCCAAGCTATATTTAAACATATACACGGAAAACTCTTGATTTTTTTTTAAGAAATGTGAGCAGTTGTAAATCCTTCCAAAAGTTAAGCTACAAAAATCTCAGTTTTTTTTTCTTAAAATTGGACTCCTGAATATGTATTTAGAGATTATATAGTCTTAACTGTAAAGTCAGTGCTTTCCTTTTGATTAGCATTTCTCTCTAGCTGTGCTTCTTTATTTCATCAATTTTTAAAATAACTGAAATAACTCTCCTTAGAAATATTAGTTTCAGGTGTAGAAAAATATTTAAATAAATAAAAATGTGACCTATTTTCACACATTTCTTATGTTTCTGAATTAACAAATAAAATGGATATTAATCTAAATGTTAATCTAACTCAAGACTCTCGGTTAAATCAACTAAAATACACTCAAAGTTTAATAATTTTTAAGCAAACTCGATGTTGTTCAATGATTTTGAAGAGAAATTGACAGAATGTACCCATAGTTAAAACTTCTTCAAATATTTTTAAGAATCAGGTAAAGTAGCAATTGTAAGAACTAAAGCTTGAGGAAAACATAAATTTACATGAGTTATCCAGAACTTTATGTTGTAGACATCTTTGACTTAAGATGTCACAAGATTGAAAAATTTGTTAAGATTTGTGTAAATTTTCCAGGTATGTGTTCTGAGGTAAATTTTGTTGAGTAAACAACAGCTTGGTAAAAATGTATTTTATAACCTGAAATATTACAACTGGTTAAATATTACATCTGGTTATGATTTTACTTAGTAAGGTGGTACAAAAATTACAGAAAAATCACCCAAAGAATTGGACATTCCTAGGGAAGTAGGCTTTATCTTTAAAGCAGAGGACCAGATTTTATAGGATCACTGCACTGATAATTAGGCTAGTGTTGGAAACCTTATATAATTTCCATGACCACCCTCAACAGCTGTATACAGACATCATTAGTAGATATTAAAGGCTTTTCTGCCCATCGTCAAATGTTAATCCAACTGGGAGAGACTAGTGGTAGAGAATATGTTTTCAGTCTTCTGGAGATGCAGTGCTGTGTCACCAGCAAGAATAGCTGAAATGTAGTACTATGTGGACATGATTTTAACTTAAGATGCTTCAATAGTTGATTATTTCTAATTTTGGACAGCTGTGTTCTCTTTGCACACTCTACGGTGAACTAATAGAACTCTTGGTTCAAACTAATAGCAATAACATTTCTTTTCCAATAACTGCATCTGTCTAGAATACAGAATAATTTTCCCTCCTGAAATACATTCCATTTAAAAAAATTTAGCATATGAGAACACACAAATGGTCTTTTATATAGTGTTTAAAATTTGAAACAGTCTTTTGAGTGATTTCTTTTTAATTATTATTTTTCATATCCATATGTTTGGACAGCATAGACAAGAGAAGACACCTGCCTTTAATAAGCAACAAAGTGGCTGAAAAATCCCTAATTTTATTTGGAAGTCTCGAAGTCAGATGCCTGTTCAGTATCCTTGAAGTGACATTGAGAAGCTTAGACTACTGAATCCAAATACAACCCTTTGGAGTTAAACTTTTCCATAAAATAAAAAAATTCACTCTGCAGCACATATCCTTCACTTTACGTAGTTGAGCAGTACTAAATCAAAATTAACTGTCTTTGAAATGCATATGCTTTACATCTTGAAGGCTAATTATTATCACAAAGAAATGTCTGCTATATAATTAATAAATTCAAGATAGAATGAGTCTTTCTTTTTCATGTACTCTGATTGTAATTTGGTATTCTAACATTAATCTATGAAAAGACACAATTCTAAGACAAATAACTGAGAATTAACTATGACTCAATTACTAACTTGTTATGTCACCTTGATAAAGTCAGAGAAACACATTATATCCCTACTGTGTTAAAAAAACACAAGCTACTTACAAACTCTATTTTCATTCAATCTTCTTCTAAGACTAAAGTGCCTTTATGATACAAGACATTTGCAAGACAACTTTGAAATACTGTGGATAGCTGCACTCTATCATCATGAGCTAATTGATATCTGTGCTCTTCTGCAACATTGGAGATGCATTTGCCTGAGTTAGCTTTCCAAATACCCAGCTCCTACACAATAGATAGGCAGCACCAACCACATGCAGCAGTGTGAACTGGAACCCAAAACTGATATAGGCACTTACTTTTGTCCCCACATTTTAGTGGAAGATACTGACACCTAAACATATTAGACAGGCTCTCCCCTTGAGCTTAGATTTCTTGTATGAACAATGTGGAAGTCATACTGTTAAACATCAATCTGCAGCTCTCGTAATGTTTGCTGGCACTGCATATTAATCTTCACCACTTGTTTACACACACTGATCTTCACTGTTGTCTATTTCCAAGATTTATCTGAACACCATGAGAGAAGCAGAAGAAGCAAACAGTTTGCAAAGTCAAGATCCAAAACCTCCTAGCCCTGGCAGAAGTCTGAAGAGCAGAAATAATAGTGGTGGAGCTCTGCTCCAGTGCATCCTGGGACTGCCAAGACCTTGCTCCAGGAAAACCCCTGCAGCTTGGTCAGCCAAAGGCATAGCATATGACAGCTTGTCCTTATGAATGACATTGACAGCCTGCTGCCAACTTCAAAGATGACATAGCTGCCCAGGAAAAAAACTTGGGTAATTTCTCCCATGCTTGCAGCATACCTGAAGTTTTTAAGTTCTCTGGTTTATGGGATGTCATTCACAAACAGTAGGGCTATAATCCATGGTGGGAATACTGAAGTTCTGTTCATATGAAGACAGGTTGCATGAACAGTAACTCAGGTGTAAGCAGACAACTCACATTGCAGGGCAGAGGCTAAAGAGAACTTTACAATAGCTTAATCCGATGTGGAAAAAAAGTACCAGAAAATAGTCCCAATATTATATTTGCTACTTCTTGCTAATGGAGAGTTCCTTTAAATAACTGGTGAGGGCAAGGCTAGTGAACGAGTATAGTTGGGAGCAAATGCAGCTCTGGTGCTCAAGGGTTTGGTATGGCGAATGCTGTGTGCTGACACAGAATGCACGCTCACACAGAGTAGTGTAGAAGATCTTCGGCACATCTGTACAGTTAGATCTAATCTTAGCTCGCTGCTGGTGTGAGAGCATACAGAAAGAAGCTCAGGCGTATGAGGAGTCAGAAACTACCTTGTTATTCATCCTTGAAGTATGGCAACGTTCAACAGAATAGTAATATTATGTATCTTTGGCCTATGAAGTACTGCAAGAAAAGCATGTTGTGAGTGCAGCAGAGAAATAAGGCATAATGTATATGGCAACTCAGGAGGAGACAGATTACGGGAAGACAATACTGCATGAATAACTAATGGGTTGTCTATTATGATAATGCAGCAGCTTCAGCAGAGGAATAATTAGATATAGATAAGCACAAGCAAGCCTGTACAGCAAATAAATTGATATTTTAAACAAATATTTCCCTATGTATGTCATATTTTCATTTAGAAGCCAACAGACAGAGAAATAAGCAGTTTCTGGAAGTGTAGCATTTTAGAGCTCAGTGAATATACGTATTGTAGAACAAAACCTATGAAAAAAGTCAGCTTTTGAAACGGATTTTCCCCACTTTGATCACTTAGTCTACTATTTCTTTTAAATAAATTCTTTTGTGAAAGTATTATTCTTTCAAAAGTAAATAGATGAAGTATTGACTATTAGTTTTTCTGGCTTTTACTGAGGTTTTGGGGTTTTGTTGGTTTGTTTCAGTACTGTATTTATTGACCCATATATTGCTTGTACACTTGTGGTTTAAACCCAGTCAGACAGCTTGTTCACTCACTTCCCCCCCTTCTTGCCCTCCCCCTATTCCCGGAGGGATGGAGAGGAGAATCGAAAAGAATGCAACTCCCACAGGTTGAGATAAGAACAGTTTAGTAACTAAGGTATAACACAAATCACTACTGCTACCACCAATAATAATAATGATAAAGGAAATAACAAGGGAAAAGAATACATCACCTCACCACCAGCCAACCGATAACGAGACCCCCCAGCCCGACCAAGCACCAACCCATACCTCCTCCAACCCTGCAGACGCCTAGCTCTTCTGGGTAACTCTCCATTACATCCTGGGAATGACGTGCTGTGGTATGGAATACCTCTTTGGCCAGCTTGGGTCAGGTGTCCTGTTGCTGCTTCCTCCCGGCTTCCCCTCCTCCCTAGCAGAGCATGAGGCTCACAAAGTCCTTGGCCAAACCAAAACATCCTTGTTATCAGCTCTGTTCCCGAGCTGAAAGTCAAAACACTGCACTGCAGCAGCTACCAAGAAGGAGAAAAATGACTGCTACTGCTGAACCCAGGACATTATCCACCCCTTATTCCATACCATTCACGTCATGCTCAGACCCCACATTTTCAATATACTCTTATATTAGTGCATGGACCAGTCCCTATAAAGCTGCTGAGTCCATCTGGTCCATGATGTCAGTCTCCATCTCTTGTAACAGTCAGAGCAGGAGAGAATGTGTGCAGTGTTCACACTCGTGAATAACCTAGGCAATAGTGTCTATTGCTAAGTCCACCCCTCGATCATGAGTCCATCTCTATGTTGCATCTCTGCTCTGATGGCCTGAAGTGCCATGGGCCCACCAGGCTTAAAATAATTCACTGTCCCCTTCAGCAGTTTCTGCAGCTTGTTGCTGGGGACTCGATACAGCTGCCTTCCATCTCCGATGCTTCCAAAGCACTGGAGGGGCCCAGTGGACTAGATACTTGCCCATACTGTCCCACACACCCTGCCACTCATGACTGTCCAGCCTTGGGGAAAATCTCTTGGTCCCCCTGCATCGTCATCTAACCCCAGACAAGACCCAAACCCGACTCTGCTTAACTTTTGAGATCAGACAAAATGACTGTGGGTAAAACACTCCTTATGTGTGCCAACATGCTGATCCCCATCACAATCAGCAGGCAGGTCCCAAGGATACCCAAAGGCCATTCAAAACCTTCAGAACTCTCACAGGATGCTGCTGTACTTGTCACTGGGGCTGGTGTAGCTGCTGTGCTTGCCGGCTCTCCCACCGCCAGCTTCTCTTTTTCTGAGTCCAGCTCTTCCTCCTCTGCCTTGCTGGGAAATGCTGCGTGGTCTCCTTCATCCTCCTCGGGCTCGGCGGGCGGCTTCCGGGGAATGCTCTCGGACGCCGCGGGGCTGGGCTCGGCTCCTCCGCGGGGCTCGGCTCCTCCGCGGGGCTCGGCTCCTCCGCCGCCTTCTCCCCCTGCTCTGCAGCCGCCTCCTTCCGCTCCTTAACCGCCCCGACCTTTCCCACCGGCAGCCGTCCCCTCGCGGCCTCCGGCCCTGCTCCCGCTCGGTCCCTGGGGCCGCTCTCCCGGGCCGGTTCAGCAGCCGCCGGCTCCCGGGGCCGCTCCCGCTCGGCTCCCCGCGGCCTCACGAACACGGAGGCGAGGGCGAGGGCCAGGACGGCGAAGAGCAGCCGGACGGCCAGGTACAAGTCCACGGCCACGTCCGTCCCTCCCTGCTGCTGGAGCCCACCCGTATTACAAGCCATTGCCATAAAGCACAGTGAGACAAGAACCTTAGCCCAAGCCCCACACTTGATAAACACTAACACAGCAAATACCGGCTGCAAGTAATGTACTGCATTCTGAAACTGTGAGATCAAGAGGAACAACTCTGAGAGCCAATAAATCAGCATTGTGAGGACTGACTATTAATCCGGTTAGAGCTGTCGTTATCGCAACCCCTTGTGCCCCACATTGGGCGCCAAAAAGAACTGTCGTGGTTTAAACCCAGCCAGACAGCTCGTTCACTCACTTCCCCCCCTTCTTGGCCTCCCCCTATTCCTGGAGGGACAGAGAGGAGAATCAAAAAGAATGCAACTCCCACGGGTTGAGATAAGAACAGTTTAGTAACTAAGGTGTAACACAAATCACTACTGCTACCACCAGTAATAACAATGATAAAGGGAATAACAAGGGAAGAGAATACAACACCTCAGCACCAGCCGACTGATAACTCGCCCCGCCCCAACCCGACCAAGCACCAGCCGATGCCTCCTCCAACCCTGCAGTCTCAGCCCTTCCAGATCATTCTCAGTTACATCCTGGGCATGACGTGCTGTGATATGGAATACCCCTTTGGTCAGTTTGGGTCAGGTGTCCTGTTGCTGGCAGAGCATGAGGCTCACAAAGTCCTTGGCCAAACCAAAACATCATTGTTATCAGCTCTGTTCCCAGGCCGAAAGTCAAAACACAGCACTGCACCAGCTACCAAGAAGGAGAAACATGACTGCTACTGCTGAACCCAGGACAACTTGTTTTATTGAAATACTCAAAAATGCTTGCTTTAGCTGCAGTTGCTCTTTCTGAAGGTTCAGACATTAAATTGAAAAAAAATCAAATAAAATTATATCTTTTTTTTATACAGCCAGTGTAGGTGGATGGCAGGCCAGCATAATAATTCCCAAAGGGGAAGGGAGTCCCTATGAGCTCTCTAAATAGAGTACTTTTCTGCAAGAGACTCAGATTCAGCTTTGTTACTTGTATTGAATAGGAGTTTACTCAGTGAGTCATCCTAGTTAATCAGTGCCACTATGTTCACAGAATAGTATTAATCAACACACCTAACTGGATCACAACATGGCCTAAACTTGGCAACACTGACATTGAAAGACAAAGATAACTAAATAGTTGTTTTTACAAATGTGACTGTGCTACCCAGTCTCATGTCATGAGAGCTTCTAATTGTGTTACTTTGGGAATTTATTTTAATTAGCAGCTTAAAGCAGTAGCAATTATTTATTTGTGTGCTGTTCTATCTGCTATGCAAAAAGATTTTGGAGTATGTTATGATGACTTAGACTTCGCAACTGTTATTATCAAAAAAATTATTCAAACTAAAACAGCTAGTAGTCATGCCTTCCTTCTTCATTCTCCAATGCTGCTCAGCTCTGGGGAATGAGATTGCTAGAGATGTTAAAGATTCTAGCAGACCCTCTTGAATCATGCTTTTTTTCCAAATATGGCTTCAATTAAATAAGAGATTGTCCCTTTAAATGTGTCAACAATTCCATGAAATGTAAAAAGGAAATTGGTACATTTATAGACATTAGCCTACTGAAGCCAAATATACCCCCTTGGAGTTAAACTTTTCCATAAAATAAAAAATTCACTCTGCAGCACATATCCTTCACCTTATGTAGTTGAGTAGTATTGAATCAAAATTAATTGTCTTTGAAATACATATTTATGGACATATATATATCAAGTGAATAGCTCACCCAGTTAATTTCTGCATGTACCTAAATCATGGCCTTGTGGATTACTGTTCTTGGGGAGCTGAGGCTGTGGTCAGACACACTGCTCCATTGAAAGTCTGGCAATTTAAGAAGCCGAGATTCCCTTTCCACCCACGAGGGTTTAACATTGACTCCCTCACAGAAGTTACCTTCCCCTCAGCTATAGTGGAATAACTGTCTATGTAATTATGCCATAAATCCAGTCCCATCAAAATAATGTGGGTTAGGAAGCCCTATCATTATATGTGTGTAAGATAGCTATGCTTACTCTGACAGAACTGGGTTAGGTGCTACTCATGCAGTTTCATTGGCAGATCCGAGGCCTGGGTAATCATTGGCAGGCAACAGGCAATTATTTGTTCCAGCTCAAGTATAACCAGAACAGAATTTCTGATGACAGCTTTATTTTCTTTTTGTTTTCTCATTTTAAAACTGCAAGTACCTAATTACTTCAGAAAGCTGTTGTTAAGATTTAACTAATGTCAACAAAGGGATCTGAGATCTTCAAACGAACTTACAAAAAGTTACAGGAATAACATTAATGTCAAATAGCTGTGAGTCAGACCAGCAAGAGTCTGCTTGTGAAGAAGTACAATAGCCAGCCCTATGTCTTCAGGAGAAATATTGACATGTGTTTTGAGAGAACAACATCAAAGTGTCAGGGCTTTGAATGTCCTAGCTGGGGCATGGCAAGTCAGAAATTAAAGAAATTTTAGTCATCATAACAGTTATCAACTACTATAATAATTCATAAGCTTGGAAACCTTGCCATTACGTAGATTTTAGCCTGGCTTCTCAGGAAATTTAGGTTCACACAGTCATGCTTTTGATCAATATTTATATTTATACAGATTTTTTTTCCTCCCTTAACTTTGAGATCTTGGCCAATATCAGGCAGGATTAGAGATCTCTGAGGAAATTAAATGTTTCATAAAAAGAGGTAGCCAGATAAAGGAAAGAAACCCTATACATATATGACTAAAGGGCTTCTCAGTTTACCAAACCTAAGAAATTATCATGAACCTATCAAACTTACAGAAATAATAAGAGAAGCAGCAGCTTGAAACTTAATCCTGAAGAGATGAACTCAAGACCTGATGAGAACCACGAGTATACACGTTATTTGGCACCAGGTATTTTACACTGCAACAATGAGTCGCAAATGTTCCAGCTGCAGGAGAAGATTCAGCTGGGTATTTGGGAAGGCATATCCCACTTCATTATTTCTCCTTTTAATTTTGATATAAGAAACCAATCACCATGTTGGTATAACATCTGAGAACACTTCAATAGTGGCACCTGCAGATTAAGATTCTTTCTACCTAAATCATATTTTTGGTGTTCTTCTGATCCATGTAGGACATCACCCCTCTGCTTTACAAACTCACTGAAGTGTTTTCTGAAGAAGAGCCACTAGGGATAATAACTTCTCTCCACCTGTGAGGAGAGTAACAGTTGCAAACATATTAACATGTTTATAGCAGCCTTCTCATGCAGGACTCTTCATTTCACCAGGCTTGAGCGACTTCTGAAGACTAAAAGAGCTAGCAGAAGAATCAGAGGAACAGCAACCTGCAATTTATCTGCAAGTGCTGGAGCAGCCAGTGGCACTGCTGCAAGTCAAGCCAAGGCATGATGAGAACCAGCTGGAGAGCTAGAGTTTTTCCTATTGTCAGTTTGTTTGTTGGGGATTTGTTTGTGGGGAAGGTTTTTGTGTCTTATTTTTTATGTAAATTTTGTGACATTCGGCTATATAAATGAAATACAAAAAGATACAAGCAATAGCGTAGCTATTTTTAGGCAAAAAATGAATCTCTAAGTATTAGTTTAGGAGACTGGGGAGAGGGAAATTAATATTCTCTTTAAATTTTTGTCTAATTTCCCTACTTTGCAGAATTTATTCATGAAAAGATAATAGCAGGTGTTTGCTTTCCTAGCAAACAATTTTCTTCTCTGTTTCATCAAACCATCATTTTTGTTACAGAAAACAATTGTAATGGCTTTCCAAGCAGTTGAGACATATCTTATTAGGTAGTTGTCCAAAACAGGAACTAATCTGTAAATATTTACCTCTCTTTTCCTTTCAAACACAATGCTGAATCATGTTTATACACCTTGATAGTACAAAGTATTAACACAGGCAATTTTTATTAAGAAGTTGTGAAAAACTGCGTGGGATTTCTTTGGCAACATTGCTTAGTCCAAATGTGGATACCCTGATAGAGTGGTAAGTCTGTGGAAAACTGCAGGAACACTGACAAATGAAACTTGTCACAATGCCCAAGAATTAGCACTTGTTAACAGTGAAAGAACATGATGTCTATCACTGTGTTCAACAACAAGGTTTACAAATGAATAGATTAATCATTGCTCATTTAAAAGGATTATTAAGGGTTTAATGAAATTGTGGGAAAAGTGGGATACCCAGACTAGCAAAGCCATTGATATTTCACACTCTGTATTGAAGGCACCATTATAAATGGCATTTTAAAGATGAGTTGGCTATAGAAAATTATTGGCACTGTTATTTGGGCTTTTCCAATTGAAGATCATATCGCACAGCTTCTTGCTTTGATGACTGTCTCAGGGTTATAGTGAGGAAGCAGGATATCTCATACTTCAGCATGCTGACTTCTGGATATTAAACACATGAAATCCTTCTCAGTCTGGAACAAATGGTAAAAACACGGGCTTGGTGATCTAGAGTGAAATAAAGGCTCTTATATTTTCAGCAGGATGCTGCAGCTGCTGTGTTGCATCTAAGTGGATTCTAGACACCATCTGCTCAGGACCTAACATCACCCTGGGCCCAAAGGAAAGCCCAGAACTGTTTTCTTCCCCAACAGCTAAACAATAAGCTGTTTACAGCTTTAAACAGGGATCCAACAGGAAACCAGGAGTGTTTGAAATCCTGTTTTCTTCTAGGATTTTGGAGCCTAAGAAAAAACAATGAAAAGAAACCTTATCCTTTGGTATTTATTTGGCATTCAAAACCACACTGGAAGAGAGATACAGTGTCTTTACTAAAACAGAGCAGACTTGAATATTGGTTTAAAATGATAGCTTATAGAAGTGATGTCCCCTTTTATATAGCAGACACTTAGGAAATAAAAGTTCTCACATTTCCCACCTATTAGAAGCCAATCTTACAGCTAATCTACATGGAGCCAGGTGCTCTTCTCTCTTCCTGTTGAATCTGGTGATAAAACCTGCCAAGTGACAAGTAAAGAAAGAGAGAGTGAGCATCACTCTCAAACATTAGCATGTACAGTATCAGGGAATGTTGAAGGAAGGAAAGAACACTGTTCTGCCGACTCCTCCAGCATTTTAATCAGAGCCAGTCTAATATAAAGGTAAGGCAGTGGCCTGTTGGTCTGAGAACTGCGAAGATATATTCTGGGAGTAAGCCCTTTTTTCACCTTTTGTATTTCAGTTTTCTGAATATGGATGTATATAAGGAAGAATATGTTTGCCTTTACAGTTGCTATTTTGTTCCCTGGAGGGCATTTTTTGACAGCTTCAGGAGTAGTTTCTAGACTGTTCCCTGATGTCTTCACTACAGCAGAAATTAATGTGCATTCTTCTTTCACTGTAGTGAATGGTTTAACTCATCTGGAAAGCGTCCTATGTAGATTAACTCTTTTATCTGTTACACTGAATATCTTGCTCTGTACATCTGGTGGAGGAGCTTGAAAGGATCACTCTGGAAAGGGCAATTAATTTTAAATCTGCAAAATTGCCTAAATTCAAGTCAGCTATATGCCTGACATTGTCCTGAAGGTAATTCTTTTCCATTAAATTCTGGTTTTGCTTGATATATATACAAGTTGGTATATGTAAACAGTAACATGCTAAAATGCTTAGTAAAACCCCAGTTTCATAAAATATACAGCAGAATGAGACAAAGAATAATTCAGATAAGATAAACCATGCTTAGGACAGCAGCTATTTGGAATGATCTTGCCCTAAATGACATGCTAACATCAGTTTTTGCAAAAGGCAGATAAATATATTTAATGGTCTTTTTTAGTATAATTTATAAAATACACTTTATAAAGTGTCATTTTCCCATGGAAATCTATTTTAAAATTGCTCAGAAGCAGGGAGATGTGGAGTTTTGTTTTTTTTTATGCACACACTTCCACACTCTCACACTAGACTAATACTTTCTTAGAAAGCCTTAATGAAGAGTTTCTTTAACACTGAGATAAAAGGAAAAGAAAATAACATGAATATTTCAGTACCTAAGCAAGGACAATATGACTTATCAGGTTAAGTTTGAGGAAGATGACTCTTAAATAACCACTGTAGGAGGCATTTAGGAGCTAACTGTAGAGGAGTACTGAGTTAAACTGCATTTATCAACTTATTTTTCACAGTCTTTTATTCCTTATAAAAATCATTCCCTATATAAGGATGCTTATATTGCACCTGCTGTGTGGAATCTATATTCAAAGACAAATGTATGCAGCTGTATATTTGTGTGTGCACACTGAGGTCTCTAAAGAAAGCTAAAAGCAAATAGATTCATTTGGGATTCAAGATTGAAAAAAGTGGAGAATTATATAAAAGCATGAAAATTAGCATTAACACTAAAAATATTGCAACAAATCTTATTTATAACTTTTATTCCCATCTTTAACAATAATTCAAAATGACTACTGAAAGCCAGCAGAATGGTCTCATAGATGATGCAAAATTACACAGCAAAAAAAAGGGATTGCACAAATTTTCTTCCTCAGTAGATACTCTTTGTGGACAGAATATTTGCATTTTATACACCTACATGGTGTTTGGCCATGTGTATACACCCTGCTGCAAAAGACATGTATTGTAGCAGTTCATGTTTATCAATATACAGATTCATACAAAATTGAACAAAACATGCTACTTAGCATTCATATACAAATTACATTAACACTTTCCCCCATGGCTCATTATTATTTAGAACATGTTGCAGTCAGACATACCAACTATAGGGAGGAGACAGAGTCACTGACAGGTACATGAAGAAAAATATTTTTGGCAGTCGAGTCTGTGTTATAGCTTCACAGCAGCAGATGAGATCACAATGTGCTAACGTCTGTACCAGCTGATGATTTTCCATCTCGCTCCCCTCCTCCTAGCACCTGACCTACTTTACATCCCTTTACCCTGACGGGCTGTATAAAGCACCTGAAATCCTTCAAACTGTGGAGATCTGGTAATACTCTGGATACAAATCCTCAGTTATTACTGTCCATCAAATATATGCTGGAAACATCCCAATGGCCATTCACAGGCATAAATTATCATTCTGTGTCAGGCAACAGTTTTAGTCCCAGAAGCACTGTATTGTTAAGGGAGTTCCTGCTGTCCTGTTCCATTAGTTGCAGATGAGAGTTTCAGTTAAGACTTTTAAGTAACTCTCTCCTCCTCTCTGCTTAGTATTTTCTGAGCTGCTACTGCGCTCTAAGAGATATTATTATTGTACAGAGGAGAGCTATACAATTCCTCCTATAAACTAGTGGTATAAAAGACTTCTAAAATAAAATGTAGACATAAGCCACATTGTTCTTAACCAACTCAGTTTAATTGTCAAAGAGTTAGTCTGTCTAAAGGAATACATACATAATCTTTGCCTCTTATTAGTACAAAATAGAAAATGTAAATTGATAGAAAAATATAAAAATGAGAAAAGCTTTGGAAATTATGTATACAAAATTATACACAGTATACATTCATCAAAACAAATATACACACACAAAATTAAAAAACTGTCAAATGAATGGTTATTATCTGCATTACATTCCCACTGCTCCTTTAGCCATGGGCATTGTACCATTATTGCAGTTATTGTACATCACAAACTACAGTTACAATATTTGCTACCTTGTCTAGGGAAGTGCCAAGTTGCCTTCCATCATCATTCAGGACCTTTGTCCTTTGTAAGGGCAACCACAGAAACCAAAGCAGGCAATCAACAATGTGGAAAAACTGCAGAGAATTATAGTGTAAAAATCGCCGCTTCCAAGGTGTTATAAAATCCAAACCTGTACTTATACATTATGTAGTTTCAGGTTCCTAAGTCTGGAGCCCACAGCACTGAGAGGCATGCCTAAGGGTACCTTTACACGTGCTCATGGCAGGTATACTTGAGCTCATTTTACACTCCAAAGCTACATGATCAAGGAAGCAAACTGCCAAGGTAGAGCTGACAAACCCTGCTCGAAGTCTTCCCTTCAGAACCGTACACACCCCGTCACACTCCTTTATTCTTCTTGGAGTGGTGGTGAGAAGTCATGAAGTCTGGAAGGACTCTCTGCCCTGGCAGCAGGGAGGAAGTGAATTGGGTCGCAGAGAAGGGAAAAGAAGGCAAGGCAAGGCAAGGCAAGCTGTGGTTATTAAGCAGAAAACTATTTTAGCTTACCAGTAAGTAAACTTGGGGAAGTTTGGAGGAAAAGGGCTATTTTATTCAAAGCCTTTAAGTATCAAAATTTATGATTTCATCCAGCAGAGGTCATTTGGGAGTGCATCTACAGAATGATAGTACAAAGTACTATTGTGATGTAGAGTGTGTTTTCCTGTGAAGCAGCAGTCCAGGTTTTCTTTCATGTACATCTTGCACACAGAGTGAGAGAGAGTGAGGAAAGAGGCACTACAGGATGGATAGGTGGTATTGGAAACTTGTTCCAAAGCTAGGATTAGCCTGTGGTTTTGCCCTTTATCTCTTATGCAGTAAATTTCATAAGAAATCTATGTAGTATATTGCTATACTTAAAATCAATAAAGAACTCTACATTTTTGTGGTGTGTTCAGTCTAAAATTATTGGAAGATAGACTGGGGAGTTTGCTTTTCCTAGAGATGATGAGAACAATTTCTTTCTAATTTTTGCTGCCATCGTCACAAACGACAATATTAAGGAATACCTATTCTGGATAGTGGAATGAAAACAAGAAATATTCCCTCCCTGAAAGTAATGGCTGCTATTAAACCTAGAACCCCAGAACAGTGTGAATGTCTAGGGCAATTATGTAATATGATCACTGTATCTCTCTCAGTGTCCAAGGAATGATTTTCATGTGTTTGAACAAGCCCTGATTTTTTCGAGTGTCTGCCACATTAATATGTTTTGGACAACTTCATACTTAGTGATCAAGCCTGTGACTTGTAATTTATGTCTCTTTACTACCTGTAGGTGGGATTCAACTGCCTCAAGGTAGGTACACATATCTATTTATAAGTGACTAATTATTGCATAGATTTATCTTGCCATTTCACTCTTCCTCCATACCCAAAGCTTATTTAATGTTTAAATCCATGTGTAGAATTGAGATGTAAGGTTTTATGTACTGCTTATTGTGAGGGTTTTGCTTCTACAGTGCAGCATGCTGAATATACAGAGGTCACATAGCTATCAAGGAAAAGTCATTAAAAGGAATATGGTGATTTGAATTTCTGAACTAAGTTTCACACTCAGCAAAGATTATTTTAACATTCACAGGCAACTGCATATTTAGGACATTTCTGCTGTCCAACAGTGATTTGAACAATTTCTCAGGCTCTGTAAGAGATGATTTTTTTGCTGAAGTTTGGCCTCTTTTTCCTAAAAATTCACACACACACACACACACACACACACACACACACACACACACACACACACACACACACACACACACAAAATTTCCTCACTCAGAAGCAAAAGCTGAAGATACTGGTGCTCCAAAATTAGCTTACATCAAAGGTGTAAGGCAGTCAAGCACAGTCATAAACTAGGTGGAAAATCCTTCTGAAGAAGAGGAATAGTTTTTCTGAGATTCTTGATTCAAGTTCATGCTTACGGAGCTTCACAATGCTTAATGTAGAGTGAAAAATCCAGACATATATCAGCTATTTACTCTTGCACTAAACTTTGCTTTCTGTGGGGAGGTAGTCCTGACATTTTCAGTGTTCAAGTAAGAATACTTCCAACTTTTGGTACCCAAGCCTGTTAGGGTAGCAGTATACCCTATTTGATCAGTGCGCCCATGCAACAGGCAGCCATAATGACTTGCTACTCTGGAATTTGTAACAAAAAGAAGAATCATGGAAGCAGGTCTTCTCCCTCTGGTGCTTATGCACTGAATAATAACAGTTGCAATCCGAAACTACCTCCTTATTTTATGCCGCATTTAACAGCCTAATGTTGAAAAATAAATTGGTCCAAGACACTTCTCCTTTTACTTACAACACCTCCTACCCCAAACCAAAAAAAAAAAACCCAAACAAAAAAAGAAACACGCAAACACAACAACAGAAAAAAAGAAATACCCCAAAACGATAAGGAAAAAAAAAAGCAAAAAAACACACCTTGGTCTCTGTTGTTTTGTTTGTTAAAAAAGGCTTTCTCCCTGGCATTTGTCCCAAAATTTTATCATTTGAAAGCTGGCAGGTAGCAAATAGGACTACCCTAAATGCTGAATTATTTTTTTATGTATATGGAAGATTATAACATGTCTGAAATGGGCTGTTGAGCAAGTATATTATTTTTGACATTCTGTTGGTCCTGGGTAACATTTTGTTAATAAACAAACATAACAGTCAAATTTACTTAAGTCAGCTGTTCTGTCAACCATATTTTAGAGAAGAAAAAAAAGAAGAAAAATACAATCCAAAGCCTTTACATAAGAGCAATAGTTTATTAAAATTAGAGGAAAAAATATAGTGTTACAAATAGGGTATCTAAAAGAAAATTAGGTACTGCCTTCTGTAGTGATGCAGCACTCAGGTGTAATAAAATTGATGAGCCCATATAATAAAATTTATGGAACTAACCTGAATTCAATTTATTTGAATATGCTCAGTTATGTTTTTGTTTATTCCCATAGCAGATGTTTAATTTACAAAACAGGCAGCTCCTACAGCTCTTCCAAACAAATAGGAACAGATAAGTCAAACGTTCGCATCAGTTTTTATGTTTATCATTAGTTTTATGATGCATCATGAGTATTCAGTGTTAAGAAAAAAATATCATTATCATACCTGGAAAACCTTAAAGTGATGTTTTCATTTCCAAATGATGCTTCATCCTGTTTGAAAAGCAGCTAATGTACGTTAATATGAGTTGTGCTTATATGTTAATAGGGATTGCACAAATATCTCCCTGATGTTTGACACAGATTAACTTTGCATTCACAATATTTTAGTATGGATGTGCCCAACTTTGTTATATTTTCCTTACATAAATAAAGGAATTTTGGTTTCCCTTTCAGAGAGAACTATTTTCAATGAAACAAAGTGAAGCTACCAAAAAAAAACCCTTTTCCTCTCCCAAAACAAATAACTACCTAAATATTTGTCTTGGAGTTTCAGGCATAATCATGTCGTAAGAAAACCCTAGTGTCTATCTATCATGGAAAGTGTGTGTGTGTACATGTACACGTGTGCATAAGCACAGACATGCCTTTAAAAAAGGTGTCTCTTTTCTCATCTTCTTTAAATGAATTACAGTCTGCTGAGTTTTACATTAGAACAGCAAACGAGTCTCTGTCTCCTCTCCAAATTCCAATAAATACATTATTAGATTCAATTATTTTGACAATGTGTCATTTTCATTAATTGCCAAGCTAAGAGATGGTTTTAGGGTTAGATCAATTTACTAAGATGTATTCTTGTGGGAATATTCTCAGTAGGAATATGCTTTGCGGCACAAGATGTGTGAAATGTTGTAAAAGATTTCAGCATAAAACAAGCATCTATTGTTAAAGGTGATTGCTACTGTAAAAAAAATTGCTCTCTGCCCACTTTGTTGACAACAACCCTGTTGAAAACAAGTCTTTTGACAACAACAAAATAACATCTGCTTCCTCTTCATTAGTTACAGTACAAATTTTATTAGAAACTGTCTTTAAAAATAGTTTCAGAATAAAGTTGTTATATGCTCTTTGGACCTATAACATTACAGGATTTTTTGGATGTGAAAATTATATTTTGTGGTCTTTTCTTACATCCCATGTTAGAAGTAGAGTTTCTAATATCTTTGCCAGTACAAAAACACAAATAAAAAGGTGTTTTCTGCATCAGAAGCATTGGAACAGGCTGCCTAAGCACTGGAACAGGCTGCCCGCGGAAGTCACCATCACTGGGAGTATTTAAAAGATGCACAGGTGTGGTGCTTAGGGACATGGTTTAGTGGTGGACTCGGTAATGCTAGGTTAATGGTTGGACAGGTGATCTTAAAGGTCTTTTCCAACATAAACAATTCTATGATTTATCTAACACACCTTGAGCAGAGCTACACCATGTAGCAATTCCATATTTTACTTGGAGCAAATATAGTTGATTGAAGAGATTTTCTTGCTTAAATTGAAACCTGAGGATTTATAGGATAACAGACTCTTGACAATTCATACTGAAACCCTCCTCCTTTCTTCTCTCCAACAAACGCAGTTTCTCAGTTTTGCAGAGAATTTCAGTGAGGAAGGTATATTATTAATAATATATCAGGATATTGAGCTGGAGATCTGGAACACTGGGAAGGAACACATAATGCAAATAGCCATAACATCAAAAAGGAGGAACTGTGATGATAACAGTGCACATAACTATTAAATTTCCTCTGGAACAAAGCAAAACATTCTAATGCGAAACAGTTCATTGGCAATTTAATTTTCAATAGGTAGTAGTGTGTGAATATATTTACATAACAGTATATGTTTTCTGAGAGTACGTATACTGTATGCAAAAAATGCATGTGCACATACTGGCAAATGGGAACATGTACAGGCTTACAATGAGAACATAGACAAGTATCACACCACAAGTAATGCCAAGTCACAGTGTGAGACTGAACTTGGAGGGATAAACATTGATCAGCAACTTTGTTCCACAACCCACTGATGATTATTCTAATATTAAAACCACTCCCATAGTTTCAGTCTGTTTCCATGGTGTCTGAGCCTCTGAACACTATAAAGGAGACCTCATAGCAGCCTTCCAGTATCTGAAGAGGGCCTATAAGGATGCTGGGGAAGGACTCTTCATTAGGGACTGTAGTAATAGGAAAAGGGGTAACAGGTTCACACTTAAACAGGGGAAGTTTAGATTGGATATAAGGAGGAAGTTCTTTACTGTAAGGGTGGTGAGGCACTGGAATGGGTTGCCCAAGGAAGTTGTGAATGCTCCATCCCTGGGGGTGTTCAAGCTCAGGTTGGACAGAGCCTTGGGTGGCATGGTTTAGTGTGAGGTGTCCCTGCCCATGACAGGGGTGTTGAAACTAGATGATCCTAAGGTCCTTTCCAACCCTAACGATTCTATGATTCTGTCATAATTACTTAGTATGTCTTAATGAAGAAAATGCAAAGGTTGCGAAGCTAAACAGTCAAGAAATTAACAGCTGAGGCTGCTTAAACAATCTTAACTCTTGCCTTTTATGAATATATATAATACTCTTCACCTGCAGACTCCTTCTTAATGTATTTCACACTTTTCGCTGGGTTCTATATTTTATAGAGTTCTGAAAATATGATATCCATTAAATAAACTATTTTTGTTATGTTATTTATGCAACCCAACTTTGACAGGAATGCATTATTTTAGCATTTCAGCAGCTGTTTCTGGTACAAATACCACTGCTAACATAACTGTTAGCACTTATCTTTCAAAGCAGCATGTTTGGTTTTATTTTTCCCTGTGATTTGATTTGCCTTGAGTATTCTTCCTTGTAAGACTTGTATATTTCCATTAAAGAACTGGGCTGGGTTATATTCACAAATCTTTTTCCTTTTTTTTTTTTTTAATTATTTATTAAAAAAAAAATCTTTTTTTAAAATGCAAACAGCAGATTTATCTGTGGAATTCCATCAATGCAGTGGTCAGAGTTAACACTACTTCTTTTTTCCTATTTAATATCCATCTGCTTATACACCCAAAGAACATTCTAGTCACTGCAGCATGCCCTTGGCAGGAAGCAAACAGGTTATTCTCTTGCAGAAAGTACATTCTACACAGTGTATCAGCAATGAAAAGAGGAAGAAAGAATAAAACCACAAAAACATATTCTGATCAGTATAGAGGTTTCTGTTCTCTCCAAAGAAAGAACTCTTGATTTAATTTTATGTATATCGAATTTTATCTCAGATGACTCAAACTGGTGAAAGATTTTTTTAATTGAATGGGTCAGCTACACGGTTAACTCTTTTGGGAAAGACTGAAGTCTCTAAAATGCATAGAAAAAATATGAGTTTCATTAAAAGAGCTTAATGAGCTGTGCAACCTCAAATCTCTTTGATTTGTACACTGGTTCCATCTAACCCCTTTCACAGTGTGGAGTTTGATACTTCAGCAATAGTACTTGGTGTTTTTCTCTGGTTGTCATGCTCTGCAGGACTCATCAGAACAGGATGGACATACAAAGCTAATTCTAGATAGTGCTAGTCGATGTAGTCCCTTAAAGTATGTGGAGCTATAATGAATGCCATCAGCTTTCCATCATGTCTGTTTTTTTCCTCTGGAGATTAGAAAAAATATCTCATTGCTGTAGTGCTCACTGGAGGATGTTTGCAATGTTATTACTGCTGTGGCTAATTTTATACTGGGTAATGTGTTAGCTTTCCTTGCCTGAAGATCTAAATACAGACCATGGTGCTCAAAATCAAAATTGTTTAATCACTGGGCAATGTGAGTAAGGAAATTTCATTCCAGTATTGCTCAAGAGATGCTTGAACTAGGACAGTTCTTTAGCACTGATTACCATCACGTACGCTTACTTCTAAAGACCTTGTTGAAAAGGACTGTAGGGAAATTTAGAAGACTCTGACACAAGTTTTCCCTTCACCACCAACGGCACTTTGGAGAAGCTGAGTTTCATCTTTCACGTTAAACAATGTGAGCAATTATAAGGCAACAGAGAAAAAGCAAACAGCCCTTTCCATGGGTCTGTGTAGCAAAGGCTCTTGACAAGCTGACCCCTGAGCAACTGCCAGGTACCCAGCCTGGCTGCTGCCCCATCCACCTGCTCTTAGCTCTGCACCAGGCTCCTGCTGATGGGTTCACAAAGAAATGGCCAGGTGTTTACTGCCTGCTGGCCTGGCCGCATGTTGGCTGCCCATTACTAGCCTCCTGTTGGCATTGCGCTGCTTTCCTCATGTCCCGAATCCCCTGCTGAGTGGCAGGTGGTATCCTTTCACCCTGTTCACCTTCCTGTACATTTCTTTTCTAAATGTATGACTTTGCTTCTATATATAAATACACACACGCAGTCAGTCTCATTCCTGCCCCTCTGCCTGTTTTCCTCCTGCCCATGAATCTGCTTGAATAAGCTGGTGTGGAGCAGCAGGTTCCATTTAAGATCCCAGCTGCACACTGACATTATCAATGGTGTCAGTTTGTAAGCACATCTACAGTAATCGTTGCTGAGACAGCAGGTTTTGCTGTGAGATTCAGCAACCCCTGTGAGTCTTTCTACACCAGAGATTCAGAAGCAGTGCTTTGAGTACTTGCAATTTTTTGATTCCCTGTAGAATGGAAAAGGAACCTTTGGGATTTTTCTACTCTGTGTACCTGAGGGTGGAGATTTCTCCTACAAACACAACTATTGAGAAAAATTAAAGCAAACTAGAACAGATCTCACTGAACAAACAGTCATTACACCTTTTTTAACTGCTGACAAAATGAGACAACAGAACAAAACAGACACAGCATGCTGTGTTCTACACACCAGTCGAGTTTATCAAGTTGAATGGCCTTTATCTGGAGAAACTAGATCTTACTGTGAAAATAGGAGTAGATTTAGACTTCTCTGGCCATGGACACAGCTGCAGGTGAAGCAATAAAGTGAAAAGGAGCAAGATAATGTTAATGTAAGGTATGCAGTTTGAACATGAGTATTAACATTAGACTGTCCTTGCACAAAATATAAGTCAGTCGTCTTTGCTGGAGCAATGACATGTTGTATGGTACTCTGTGGATATAATGAACACTGTTCACACTCTAAATTTACTGTACTGCTTATGTTGTGGGACATATTATAGGGCCCAAAGACAAACTTGCTTCAGGTGATACATCCATAACTGCACAATATATTCTGTGGAAATCTATGGGGCTGTTTGCAAAATGAAATACATGATAGAGTGAGTCCTGAAATCCAAATTCAAAAGCTAGATATGGGAGGGTACTTAACACTAGACTGCAGTATGTATATTATTTCAGGCTGCTTGCAAATATGATTGATTTTTAGATACAAAGCTTAAGCTGCACATTGGGAGATTAGTATTTTGGCTAGCTGTCCATTTACTGTCATTTCTGATATGAACTAGCTTAATTAGCCTATGAGATTTCTAGTGTATCTAAAGCACAGGAATGACTAGGAAAGCTTTAAAGGGCACAGCAAGCACAGAAAAAAAAAATACTAGTCCAGATTTAAGGTTTGAAGTATCTGATTCTATTTGTTAGGGGAGAGGAGGTATTGTGGGGGTTTTATTAGTGTTGTGTTGTTCGCTTGATTTTTCTATGACCAGTTGAGTGAAAAGGTTTCATAGGTATTAAATTTATTTGGTCCTCAAATAGAATTTCATAGGTGTTAAATTAAATTCAGTTCTCAAATAGAATTGTTCATATACTGCAAGCTCCTGCCAAGCCTGGAGAGATATCCAGCCTTGTGGAATTTTGTAGTATGGACACTGGTAAGAATTACAGCTTTGATTTGGCGGTTAGGCTGTAAGGGTCAAATTCATAATGATCTCAGAGAAAATATCAAGTAATACCAAGTAGCTGTTGCACAATGAGATATCATTGTGTACAAATAGTCCATGGAAGAGGGTCTTCTATTTTCGAACAGAAAAAAGAAGACTGAAGTGCAAGATAGCAAACAACATCACAGCTGCTCTTGATCTCTGCGAGTGCAGTGACGTTATGGCTGTGGCCTTAAGATGCCCTGTTGTGGATGTAGATGGGAACATTTAAACCCCTGGTATTTTAAAAATGGGAAGTTCTGTAACCTCTCTGAATTGCTGTCTGTCTGACAGATTTGTTTACAGGTGTTTTACAAGCGAAAAGTCACCTACGGTGCAGAAACAGCTGCTTTAATCAGGTAGAGACAGATGACTGCTTTAATGACTAAGGCAATAGAAACTGTGAGAAGTTTGTAGGACATTTTATTTTATTATTCACTGTCTTATTCCACATCCAGAGAAGTTTTTTAAAAAATATCAGTAAGAGAATAAATCTGCTTTATACTGTATGTTGTGATAGGAATTAATGTTTTCTTAAACATGGTCTCTGAAAATTACTTTCTACAAGACATCCCTGACTAAGCATTTTTTGACAGTTCATTTAACATTTACAAATAAATAATAAATAGAATTTTGGCAAACTGTAACATCACCCCTAAGTAAACTTGATATTTGTCTCGTTTAAAAAGACCCCAGGAGATAAGAATCTTGCCTGAATAATTTATAAGTCTTTAAACAGCTATTATCATGTAAAATGCAAACAGTGCTGCTGTCTATGAGGAAACCCCAGTTACCCACAACACTGTGGGGTTTTTTTTCTAACGTAATAAATCTTATGAATCTGTAATTTTCTGTAACAGCAAATTTGGGATTTTGTGAATTATGTTGTTCCTTTTGTAAAGCTGTGCTAAGAGACTAACACTTGTATTTTCAGCCACTTGATGAAATAATAAAGCTAGAACAAGGAATCAAAGAATTATGGGATCACAGAATAGTTTAGGTTGAAAAGAACCTTTAAAGGTCATCTAATCCAACCCCCCTGCAATAAGCAGGGGCATCTTCAATTAGATGAGGTTGCTCAGAGGCTCTTCCAACCTGACCTTGAATGTCTCCAGGTATGGCACATCTACCATTTCTCTGGGCAACTTTTTCAGCATTTCACCACCCTAATTATAAAAAATTTCTCCCTTATATCTGGTCTAAATCTACCCTCTTTTAGTATAAAACCATTACCCCCTGTCTCATTGCAAAAGCCCTGCTAAAATGTTTGCCCCTGTAAATACTGAAAGGCCTTGATAAGGCCTCCCCAGAGCCTTTTCTTATTCAGGCTAAACAACCCCAACTTTCTCAGCCTGTCTCCATAGGAGAGGTGCTCCAGCCCTCTGATCATCTTCATAGCCTCCTCTGGACTTGCTCCAACAGCTCCGTCTCCTTTCGATGTTGGGGCCCCACAGCTGAACACAGTACTCCAGATGAGGTCTCACAGGAGTGGAGAAGAGGGCGAGAATCACCTCCCTTGACATGCTGGTCACACTTTTTTTGATGCAGTACAGGACACCGTTGTCTTTCTGGGCTGTGAACACACATTGCCAGGTCATGTCTAGCCTTTCATCCAGAAGTTCCCCCAAGTCCTTCTCTGCAGGGCTGCTCAATCCCTTCATTCCCCCAGCCTGTACTCATACCAGGAATTGCTCCAGCCCATGTGGATGACCTTGCACTAGACCTTGTTAAACTTCATGTTATTCAAAAGGGCTCATGTCTTGAGTTTGTTCAGCTCCCTCTGTATGACTTTTATCCCTCAGGCAAAAGAAGAGACCACACACCTATGTCCTGTGTAGTCTTTTGATGCCTGTACAAAATGTTTATGGTTTATTAAGTGTTAGGGATAAATTAAATTTCCAATCAGTAATTTAAAAAGGAAAAATAACTCCAAGCTTCTGTTATGTGTATTATATGTAAGAGAAGTCCTCTTTTCTGAGTTTTTGTGACAGAGGGAATTAAGAGACAGAATTCAACCTTCTGTCATTTGAATCAAGTTTTCACAAGCAATGGCTACTTGTATATGCTGGCCACTTCTCACTCATATTGACTGATAGTGAAGAAAGATTGCAGGTTTTTTAGAATGGGTGTAATTAATGACTGCATCCTAATTTATGAGTGCAAACTTTAAGGGAAAACACCTGAAATAAACCCTCAGTAAATGGCCTTTAACTGTGCATATGGACTAGGTAACCTGATCTTGCTTCTGTTAAAGCCCCCTATTGCACGTATATTGGTGATTCTGTACACAACAGAAATATGCAATGGATCCTTAAATATTAATGAGAACTAGCTGCTATGGTATCTTGCTGCAGTACCTCCCACTGGCTCCACAGGCACAGAGAGGTATTAGATTTGAAAACAGACTTGAGCTGATGAAAGCAAAACAATCTCTCCAAGCTTCCCCTACCTTTACTGAAATATCTACTTGTAATATGTCATTCTATATTTTTAATTTCCCCAAGCTAAGCATGCAATTTTACTTATCATTGATTGCCAGTAACACTTGACATTTTTTCAACTGTGAAATAATAAAAAAAAATAAAAAAAAAACAAAATGAAAGACTTTCATAGTGGTTCAGAATTCATATCTCTGTTCATGCTCATGTTCCCTGCTCACCTCTGTGAACCTTACAATAGTCATAAACACCTTATTCATATCTCCACTAGTTTTCCATATGTAAAGGCTTTAAATATTGACTGATGCTCTGTCACTCCTAATCCTCTAGATTACCTGTATACCATTTCTCTCTGTGGAATTTTCTTACTAATATATGGCAGTAAGTTATTTTGGCAGAGATTTAGGGCTTTTACTTGAAAAAAGAATGTATTTCTTATATGATACCTGAGAGACAGCATTTCATACCACAGGGATGTTATAGTTACAGTTGAGCAGCACTTACACAGAGTAGAGGCCTTTTCTGCTCCTCACACCTCCCCACCAGGGAGTAGGTTGGGGGTACACAAGAAGTTGTAAGGGAACACAGCCAGGACAGCTGACCCCAACTGCCCAAAGGGATATCCCATACCGTATAATGTCATGCTCAGTGTATAAAGCTGGGGAGAAAAGAAGGAAGTGGGGACATTTGGAGTTCTGGCATTTGTCTTTCCAAGTAACTGTCACCCGTAATGGAGCCCTGCTGTCCCGGAGATGGCTAAACACCTGCCTGACCATGGGAATGAGTGAATGAATTCCTTGTTTTACTTTTCTTCCATGCATGGCTTTTACTTTATCTGTTAAACTGTCTCTGTCCTAACACACGAGTTTTCTCACTTTTATTCTCTGACTCTCTCCTCCATCCCAGCCAGAGGGGAGCAAGCGAATGGCTCTGTGGGGCTTAGTTGTCAGCTGGGGTTAAATCATGACAATATGTTGTGCTTGACTTCTGGGCTTGTAATGAAAAGAGCTTTGTGCAAGCAGAATTTAGATTAGAATCACCTTTATTTCCCTGAAAGTATTTGGAGTCGTCGTTTCAGCAGAAAGTGAGCCTAAACTCAAGTTTGTAATAAAGGCACAAAAATACTGTATTTGATAACAAAGATAGTGATGGTATTGAAATGTAGTTTTGCTAAAAGGGAGCATTTTCTTTACCCATCACGCACAATGAAAGATGCGCCTTCCCTTGAATGCTCCCCATTCTTTCACCCTCCTAGCCATGGAGGCTCTGTTCTACACTATCTAGAAATCTGGAATGATGAGTGGAAGGTCAAAACTTGCATCACTGAGAATACAAAAGAGAATCTTTTATCTGTGGGTTAACATTCACACTCTCTACATTGTTTTTCACCTTATAAAATGGGAAAATCATATCCTGAGAGATTCTTTAATGATTTTTTCTGGCGCTGAGATCCTTCTATGCTTGAAGGCTTTTTCTTTTTGTGTCTCCCAGAGTATAGACACTCACAAGTTTAAAACAGGCTGTAATGACATGGTGTAATCAGCTCTTATTAAATGACAAGTACTGTGCAGGCTGAGGAACTGAGTAGGGTGATTCCTTACGGAAGTAGTATCACCTCTTTCCCTACTTCCCTCTTTGTAGCAGTTCCATCGCATGTTCTGGGGTCTACTGTTCCACTCCCCAGATGTCTCTGTGAAGTGCTGGCCTTCAGGACACTTAACAGACAGATTTGGGCTGGTCACACACCACTCAACCTCCACCCAGAAAGTGAATGGTTGTACAGTGGTGCTGTAAGTGTGGAAATGCACCACTTTAAAATGTAGGCAGCCCAAACTGGCACTTTGCTGCCTCGTAGCCACTGTGCACTGCCTCATGATGACCTTCAGGGAGTAAAAATAGGAAGTCTTATTAAAACAAAAAAGAAAAAAATAAAAAAAGAAAATCCTTCTTCCTGGACTTAAACTTTCATAAACTAAAAGCTAGATGCAGAGAGCAAAGCAATTTTTATGTTGGAATTTTGAAAGCTTGATTGTCTTATTTACTTGCAAAGTTATGAGGATTGAGTAATAACGTGTATTTACCTGACCTCTAACAATACATATTCTCACTATACATTTGACAGTTCATTTACTGCTATTACTGTTCGCCTGTAAACGTACCCACTCTTCCGGTTGCTACTGGAATATGAAGAAAAATGTGAATTCTACAGTTAAAAACACTCTTAAAGCTTTTAGCTTAAATGTATCCAGGATAGTCTATGCTCATTGCTTTTACACCACAATTATCTGTTTGCTTAAATATCACTCCTCCAGAATTTACCCTCTGTTTTGTTTAAAAACAGCAGTTATAACTCATTTAGGCCTCTTTCTAGGCTAGATAAAAGAGTATATTTTAATCTCCTTACAAAACAGACTCTCCTCCCCAGGACCCTTCTAATCTTTCCCTACTAGTCTTCCCATCAGAGTTCATCTTGATTCAAAATACTTTCTGATCATGTCAATTCAGAGAATCATATAGCCATAGAACAGCTCAGGTTGGAAGGGACCTTGAAAGATCACCTAGTAAAATCTTTCATGGGTAAAAGAGTCCAGATGAGGTTATCTGGTTACACTGCCCGGTTGCATCTTGAAAACCACTGGTGATGGGGACACTACCACATTTCTGCATATGTTGCTCCAGTGAATGTTTGTTCTTACTGTAAAAAAAATCTTTTTTACATCAAAATGAAAGATCTCCTAGTGCAACTTGTACCCATTGCTCCTTGTATTCTCCATGTGGTTCCTCCATCTCTTTGTTGCTGTCCTTTAAGTATTGGACTGGAAAACTGCAATGAGTTTCCCCTCAATTATCTTTCTCTTGTCAAGGGAGAAAAGACCTAACTCCTTCAGTTGATAGATTTAATTTGCAAAGGGATGATTAGAATGTGTTCAGCTTCTTATATTTGTTTCTTTATGGCTAGGAAAATCCATCTTTTTCTTTATTAGTTCTTTTCATTCTTCAGAGGTTTTATGTCAGGATCCCCGACTGCTAAGAGAGACTATGAGAAATGCAAAAAGAAAAAAGTTTAAAGAAAATCCATACTTCTTATTCTCAACACTGAAAAGATCTGAAAGAGTCCTAAAATAGATCTTGAACCTAGATTATAAAGATTTACATATTTCAAAGAATGCTCTGTTTTCCCCAAGAAGTTACCAGAAATCAGTTTTTGAGTCCAAAAAACATGAGTCTCCTGCACCTATGAGGAGAAATTATCATATTGAGCTATTTCTTAATGGTAATTTTCTTTTATCATATTGATTGCCACTTTTTTTCTTCTAAGCTTTCTACATGAAATATTAAATCCAAAGACATTGTTTGAGCATGCAGTGATACACCTACTGCTCTGAAAGTTATTTTCAACATGTGGAATTTAACCAGTATATAATTCCAATGCATCTATTTGAATTTGTATTAATATACTGAACAGTATTTGCCAGTTTTATTTTGGCTATAAAGACACGATTATAGGATTTGGAGGACATACTCTTTAATGTTAATGAAAATAAAGAAACATTAATGTAGCATTCAGTTGAGTAATCAAGCATACACAAGTCAGAAGATTCAAAATATGGTGACATACTATGCTAGCTCAATTTAAATTGCCCATCCTGTAATTTTATGTCATGCATTATTCAGATTAATACTTAACAATGAAAGCAACAATGTGAAACACAATTGTTCAAATAGGCAGAGACATTTTGGTTCACAACCTAGATGAGACCTAAAAAAAGCAGTGCTCAAATCCAAAAGGTTAAATTCAGATTAGGGAATAGAGTTTAGAATCACTGTAGGAATTGCAGTTAATGACACTGAGATGTCTGGATCATTCCTAGGAGGTTTCTGCCCAACCTGTCAGACAGCTTATATTTATAAAGCTCCTATGCAAAATCTGAAAACAAAGAAAGTGTGTTTTTTTAGAGATGAGCTTTCTCAAATATCATTGAATCTAGTATGCAGGGTGAAATGTAGCCTACTTAGAAAACATTGTAATATCACCTTATTTTATGCTTTAGAAGTGATTACTCAAGAATATTAACTTGTCAACCAAAACGTTGATTTCAGTAAAGTCAAAACTTCTTTGAACATTACCATGTCAAAAATCAAAATTACCTTTGTGAAAAAATATCAAATGTATAAAACTTAGTCAACAGAGGTAGGGTTTCAATTGCCCAGATATAAACAATTAATAGCAGGTTAGATGTCCTGGGATATTTTCCTTCCTTCTCAGCTGATTCTTTACAGCAGTATGAGTCTTTCATAGGTCCCTGATCACATCTGTCAGCCCTCTGGCACATCTCTGATACACTGCAACATGTAAAGAGATTTCTTCACACTAACACAGGATGAATCCTTCTCTGGAGATTAAACTTTTCTTAGGACAAATTCGTGCAACCAGCCTTCATTGTTTCAGAGATCAGTATTTTAACTTAAATCTTAGAATGAGATTCATATCCTGTGTTTCAGAAGCTGTCAATGTACATCTTAGACCCTACATTTCTCAATCTGAAAAGAAGACAAGATTATTGAAACAAGCTTGAACATTTCCATACCGCATTATTTCTCACACAGCAGCATGCATACAAAAAGTATTGGTAGTTTCCTAGACACTTTTGGTTTGTGTACTTGATAAAGTCAATGTAACCTTAGCCACTCTTCAGGCTTATTTAAGGTTAATACCATGGTAGTGCTTTCCTTTTATGTCCTCTTTCCTTGTACGTAATCAGTAACAGAATTCTGGTGCTGAAAGAACACTGAAAAAGGCCATAGTAGAGCTAAATTCTCTGCCCTCACAAATGGATTCAAGCTGATTAATTTCAGGGGAATTGTTTCACTGAATTTAACTGTTATTATGGAATTATATTGGTATGTATGAGACCAGCATGTAATCCAGTATTTCTTGTTTGTGCATGTACTGCAGCAAATAGAATGGAAATGTTACTGCTCTGTATGAAGGTACCATAGAATATTGTTACCTAATAGTCCAGTAGCTTCACAATCTGCAGAATATTTAGATAACAGATAATAATTTTTTTGAAACTAAAGTGCTAGTGCCTGCTTTTACAGTTTTACAGTTGTCATCTACTCTTCTCATTCAAGGAAACATAATTTTCCCCTGCAAGGCAGCAGACTTTCTGCCTCAGGCTAAGTGTGAATCAACAACAAATGTTATAGCACATACTAGAATTTTATAAACAATCATGCTGTGGAAAATTGAGTTTAAACTATAATCTGTGATGAATTTACTGTTCCTTCAAGGAACGACTCAGTAATGGGCAACTTCAGGAGCCTTTGGGTTATTTCAGCATTCCTGGACATCTGAAGTGATAGAGGTGTTCAAGAAACTTCTGCTGGAGAAATGAACTAAATAAATATATTTTCCTCCCAGAAAAAAAATGTTTAGCTAGGTGGGTTTAGGAAACCCTGGGATGATATTCACCGTTCTAACTCTTATGAGTTGGGTTTAAATGTACCCCTAAAACAATTTAATAAGATAGATTGCCTGGTTATGCTAGAAATATATTAATGTACTTTACAGAGATATTTTTTTACATTCATTGTAATTTGTAATACTATTTTATCACAAGTGGAAATGTTAGACACATTGGTGTCATGGTCAGTTTGGTAAGAGAAAAAGAAAAGTTATTTCAGCCTAGCCTGTCTTAACGCATGGAATATCATAAATTCATTAAGACAATAATATTTATACTTATTTATCAAAGACTGCACCTGTATTACACTGATCTCCTGATTACCCTTTTCTGTCATGCTTGTTTTTGATCTGTTATTGTATATTCTCTTTTATGAAAATCAAATGCCAATATTACATAAAAATTAAATTTGCCTGAAACTTCAGCAATATTTCAATTTTGATTGAAATAAGTCAGTGTTGAAACACTTCACAGCTGAAAAAAACATTTTGCTGACATGCTGTTAATAGTTAGTTAATGCTGAAACACTTCACAGAGAGTCATCAAGTTTTATTAAAACCTCCCTCTGAAGGATTTGATCCTACAGTCTTTTTTTCACGTCCCATACCTGATGATGCAAGGTACTGACCTGAGAGCTGTTATTATTGAATTAGGGGAATCTAATCTCAAAATGCTTTGAAGCATAGTAACAACTTCAACAGATATGTGCCAACACTCAAGCCAGTGCCTCCAGTGATAAAAAAAATATACTCCTGAAATTAGAGAAGCTGTGACCTAATAGCTTTCTTCTCTGAAGAGAAGTAAATTTATTTCTGAAATTACCCATTTAATCATGATTCCTTTCTTTAAATAGGGGAAAAAAGGAAAAGCTCAAACCAAGTGCCCAGCAGTAACAAAAAATACTTTTAATTTTCATTCCAATGCAAAATCACATGCTGATACCTTGATAACTGATGTGGAATTCAGTACTTCATTTCTGGCCATCTGTAATAACAATCACAACAGGTTAACAAAATAAAGAACATAAAAATTGCTTTGGCTGCAAGTCACATTAATTAGCCTTACCTCTCAAAGACAAGAGGTTTTTCATGTTGGGCAAAATTTACAGAACTACACACATTTTTAGATCAATGGACATGTCTTGTTCTCTGAATCAGCTGTGTAGCTGTGTAGCACCTATGGTGGATCTGCAACTTGCAGCCAATGGTTGATATTGTTGCTATTGTTCACTGTATTTTGGTGATTTGTGTTACTTAAGTCTGTGAATTAGTGAGGTCAAAACCATGTTAGGTGTTCTCAGAGATATGGTCAGCTTCACAGCTCTACAGGTTCCTTCTGCCCCTCTGATGTGTGGCCCTAAGCCTAAGATATACATAAATATTACCCCAGTTTGATAATTTTAGATTTCAGAGATAAAGTGATACGTCCTGCAGTTGTTGCCATAGTAAGATAGTCTTTCTATCTGTTCCAAGATCTCAGAACAAGCCGAGTAATATCATTAAAAAGGCTGTATATCAACTAATTGTCTTTGGCTATTAGGTGTTAATTTTGAGTATAATGAATATCAATCTTCAGTTTTGAAAAGTATCCATTTCCATTTTTGCTGTGTTTCACTGTCTCTAATAGTGGCTAATTAATGGGTAACTTCTGATTTTTGCTGACCATCACGTAATGTGTTCCCCATCATCAGAGTACACTGCAGTTCACTGTGCTCTGTATCAGAGTAGAGTGTACACACACTCCGTACTCTTCAAGGAGTGCAATTAAATGGAAACAAATGGATATTCTAAATCCAAGAAGAGGAAGAATTAATACCAAAATAGGATTAAAATCCTGCATGAAAAAAGAAACACTTTAAGTGACTTGTTTAATTAATTTGTCTAGTTTTCATGACAACAGCATTGATCATAAAGGATTAATTTGATATTATTGCAGATGTCACATTGGGTGTCATGTCTGTTGGACCTCCTCTGTAATTCAGTATTAGCTAAATGTACCATTAAAAGAAAGTGTTACTTGTAAAAAAGGTTGGGTTGAGAATTTGAGTTTACATTATATTCTTTTGCTATTATAGAATATTTACAGCTGGAAAGAAAATTGAAAGGTTTGAAGCTGTTAAGGAGGCATAAAATGTATCCATTTGCAAATGTAATACTCCTTAAATGGTCAGATTATGCTCTTTTATAATCTAAATCTCAGAGAACAAGCTAAACTATGTTGTATTTAGAACAATCAGAGCAATAAAAGAAGTGCATTAACTTGCTGTAATACGTGATCAGCACTGATTTTTTGTATCACAACTGTGCTCTCTAGCCAGCTTCTTTCCTGCTGAAATAGGCACATACTTTTGTGTCCTTTCTCTAAAAGCATTAAGAAAAAATGTACATTTACTAAAAATAGATGTAAGGTATTGTCACTACCATAATTCACAATTGAAACAAATTCCCATTATATGGGAATTGCAATAACAATAGTCTTTTCCAATAACTAAAGCCAGAACCTGGAGTGATGTAACTCAGCATCTTTCCAGTGCCTTCAGTGGAACTGTGCTAATATACAAATCACTTCTTTAGTGCTTTTAGTGTTCAAAGTGTTAAAATTCATATTAGCTGAATATGAATTTTATACCTGCATGGCCTCAATCTCATATCCTATTAGCATGTATAAAGGGAATATCTTCAATCCTACAAGAATTTGGGACATACCTGCTAAAGTCAATGTTGGAATAATTCTTAAAAATCTGTTTTCTGTTACATTTCAGGAAGGATGACCTCATATGAAAAAAGACTACTTATTAAGACATTTAAAACAGACTAAGGCTTTGGTCTTGTTTGTTACTTGAAGGTTTTATCATATACTTTCCATTGAAGAGTTAGTGGATGGTGTATACATAAGGAAAAGACATTGGATGCTGAGCCCAGAAGCTGTGAGATCTCAGGGGAACTTAAGTAGGCTCAATACTCCAAATCCCAAATGGACCGCTATCCTGGGGCCAGTCACAGATCTATTCAGGAATACTCTTACACACACCATATTCTGATAGCTAGTTTTACTTCCCTTTCCACTGGTTAGAGCACTGATTTAAGGGGTTGACTATGCAGGTAACAGTGTATTTGAATAAGTATTTGTATAATACAATACAGAGCGTACTGTATTATGTCCATCGAAAGCACCCTTCAAGGACATCTCTCTGCTGAAAGTCTTGGCTTGAGGGAAGGATTTTGCCTCCAGCCAGTAGGGTTCTGTGTAGGCCAAAAGGCAAGGAGAAGGAATCAGGCTAAAGGAAGAAACAGGATTTGTTTATATTTGCATTTAACGCGTTACCCCTTGCTAATTCGTGTAGTCATCTTTTGCAGAAGGATTATTTTACCACATGCTTTTCACATTTGAAAACAAATGGCCCAGGCAACCACATGTAAAATATGTATGTCAGTCACTATCTGCTTATTGAATTGGTACTGATTTCAGCGATTTCACTCAACTATTTCATATGTGTTTCCAAGGACTCACATATGTTTTGTCCTAAGAAAAATCTGTGTGAATAATGCCATGCTGCAAAACAACTACTCAAAGGAGCAGTTCCTAGAAAAAAAGGTTGCCAAGTGTCACAGTACCAAACTCTTTGAACTGTAATTGCAGAAAGGAATGCATGGGAATACTTACGTAGTCCTCTGCAAAAGTCTCAACTTTGGGTTTCACATTCAACAAATATCATAAAAGTGCAAACATCTGAGTTTTAAGTGATTAGTTTAAAACAATTAGTTTTTTAAATAACATCTTATTTGACTTAGGTTCTGTTTATAATTTGGAATTGAGTGAGGTTAGCTGAGCTGATTTACTGTGATGGAGGGTCGGCTCAGAACACACCATTTTCAAATCACACAAATAACAGGTGTAAGAAGTACACTCCATTGAGCTCACATTGGGATGAACTGCTTCTGTGAGCTGCCTTTCTCTTCTGTTTGGCAGTGAAATACTGATTTGGGGTCAGATGAATTATGACTTCACATGTAAATATTTTACACATTAAGATAAATTGAAACTTTCTGACCACAATGAGCATTTTAATTTTTTTATCAATTTAAGGTAATTCTGAGCTAGTTAAGAGTACTTTCTATGTAGTAAATGAATACTATTGAGAGAAAAATAATTCTCCAGATAGATAGCCACTGACAAAGAAAATAAAAAGATTCCAAACTCACTTTAAAACTGTTTTGCTTAAAATCATCATTTGACATTAACCTTCTGAAAGTTAGCTGTCTAGTCCATGCTGTCACCTCTCCTTTAGCTCTCACCTAATGAGGAGAGTCAAGCATCTCCAGAGGGTGATTCATCCCACCTATCCAGGTTACTGTACAAGTAAGGATGATTCATTACTACAGTTCCTTCAGCTTGCAGCCTCGTTATGGCAACAGCAGTGCAGAAACCCATTATGAAAGCAGACACTGCCCCAGAGAATTTGCCCTGCCTACATAGTCTCCAGACTATTCTGCATTGAAAACATAGAGAACTTCCAATACTTACAAGATATCTGTTCATATAGAGAAAACTAAATCCTCTTTAAAATAGGGTATAATTGTGAATAAGGAATCTATCCAAGGAGCATTGAAATTTATTTGCAGAAAGCAAATAACCAGAAAAATTAGGAGCAACTATTGGAGATATTAAGTTACAAATTCTTTCCCCAGCATTCTTTGGGGGCTTCTGAGTATCTCTGCTAATTTGTTTTGAAGAGCTTTTACCAGTGTTCAATTCCTAACAGATGGAGAAAAAACTTTAAACATATATTTATATGAAAAAAAGATTACTAGTACTGTTCCACGTACTTGTGCAGGAAAGACAAAAATATATCAAAAGATTTGCAGAAACCATTTCATCTTTTGTATATAGGGGTTTGCAAGACTGCAATGAAATATGAGTGCATCGATATTTTCTTATACAGACTTGGATCTCAAACAGTACAGCTATCTGGACTTTTACAAACGCTTGTAGGTGTTTGCATCCATGAGTTGAAATTTCTCAAGAAAAGGTCATTGTAAAACATTTTGCATAATCTCTAATTGATCAATTGGGTCCTTAAATTTCATAGCCTACCCTAAAGTCTGCATCATGAAATTGAACAAATGGACTGGATTTCAAGAGGATTGAACTGTACACCTAAGGTTTGTTTTTATTCCATCTAAATCACACAACTTCATATTGTATTTCTTCTTGTGTGAAGATTTGTTCAGTACTATCTAGGTTATGAAATTATAAATATCATTTAGCATGACCATTTAAAATACTATTGCAAATTATATCCCTTGAAATATCATGTTAAGTAAGTCTCTTTAAATAAGGAAAACTATGAAATCTATTTAGAAATGGCAAGCAAAATATGATGAAATTTAAATAACCCCAACAGCTGCACATCACACAGAGTTTAATGCCTGCTGCAAAACTACCTTAAAGGAAGCTGATATATTCACGTTTGGTAAGAAAGAGCTCAGAGCTTCATTGGTCAAAAACCTTCCAGGTAAGGAAATGTTTCCTTACATTTGATTTCACTTTTTTTTCTGTTGCGTTATCCATTTTCTTTAGATCTTAAATATTAATCAGATGATACAGTATTCAAAAGCCTGCCTGCATGTCTTGGGGCATCTCTATCATATAAGTGGAGCCACTCTGAATACATATTCTAGAATATATTGAGGGATCCTTGACAATGAAGTGAACCTCCTTTTTCAGCAATATACCTGTAAATGTGATTAATATTAATACATTTTAAGAATGCATACTGAATATGTTATATATTCCCTGAAGCAAAACTATGCCGTCAGTGCTGTTGGAATAGCCATGTTTCTCACAAACAAGCATTCTGGCTACAGCAAGAAAGGCCATCTGCATGCCTTTGTAACTGGTGCTGAGCAACTAATTCAGTGAGCAAATAATATACTCAGGTCTTTTAGGTTCTTTTCCAGAATCACAGGCTTCCCATTATTAACTTGAATAATCAGGCTTATTATTTAGCAAATTTTATATTCAGACTTCACTCATTGTCTGATATTTTAATCATGTTCATTATTTGTCTTTGTATACTGACAACTGTGCTGTTTCTGCATCCTACTTGGTTCATCTAAACAGAAAATAACTTATGAGGAAACTTCAGAAAATAGCTGAATCTTTAAGTGTTTTGGAGAGGGGTAGTGAAAGAAATAAATAGACTGGAAGAAATCAAATAAAAATGAGGAACTAAAAGGGTAATAAAGAATTTCTTTCTCTTGTATAGACCACTTGCACAAATATCTTTCTTGAAAAATAACCAAACCCTAAAACTTAATTAATTTTATATACATTGGGTTTTTTTCCAAATTCACAGAAATACCATGTGTTTACCAACTTTAACAATGCCTGAAAACAGAGACTGCCTGGTTTAATAGCTTTTCTTGTTAGGATGAAAACACAGGAAGGGAGGAAATCTATTGCTTGAATCTTTCAGGCAGTGGTCTATCTCATAATAAATAAATATTTTTAAAAGTCCATCACTGAAATTGCTACAAGAAAATACAGGAAAGATAGCATAAAGGAAAAAGGGACTTGCTCAATACTTGCAAGAATTTTGAATATTATCTTGCATCTCAGGAAATCAAATCATGAATGTCAATCATGTGCAAACAGAAAACAGGAGAGCACACATGTACACAGGCCTAGAGCTTCAGTTTGTATAAACTCCGCAAAACTCCATTGATCTTGATGGAGTTCATTCAGTTTATACTGGATGGTAATCTTCACTGAAACACTTAATGAATAACTTTTATTAGCAAAACCAGAAACAGAGAAAGTCAGAACATTTTCTCACACAGACTTTTGTAGACGAATGCAGCATGACTGAAGAGTACTGAACCCAGTGAAATAAGAACTTGTAGACTGCAGTCAATAGCGTTTCATTGGTTTGCACTAACCAGTGATGTAGATTAGCGAGTTTAATTCCTGCTGCGCTTCTATTTCTCTACATGTACTGGAATAAAAGATTGTTTTTTCTAAACCCTTTGCCTTGAAGTTGTTTAATGGAAAGGCAGTGAAAACTCAATAGTTAACAAATGAATTAAAGGCAGTTTGGGTAGATGTAAGTATTTCCATTATTTCATTATATGCTCAACTACTGGTCCCTGAATAAAAGTTTACTTATAAAGGTCTGAATTGTGCAATATAGACTTGAACTGAAATATTAAATATAGTTACTATTAAATACTTACTTTTAAGCTCCTTAAGAACTATATGAAATGCAACGAATTTTATTTTTGTCAGGAAAGATATTTCTCAGGAAGAATCTGCTTACTAAAATCACCTAAAAAGAATTAGGTTTGCCATTTTCTTGTGCAATTACCAAGTGATATATTTTTTTTTTTTTTTTTGGAAAAGATATCACTCTTTCACATTTTGCTTTTTTTATGACTACAGGAAGGGTGACTTTAATACAATGGAGCAGCTGTCAAACAAAGGACCTACTATTTAATTTTCAAATATATTGCTCCTTACAAAAAGGGAGGCATCAAATTTCATTTCAAACTATATTACCAACTTTATTAAGGCAGAGATGATTACTCACCTGTGCAAAGCTGCAGGTTTACAACAGATAAAACATCCCTAGATGCAGGATTTTGAAGATTAATGATTTAGTCCTGTGTCCTGGGAGCTGTTTTCCTTTGAGACTGTGAAGAGTCTTAAGGGATGAGAAAATCAGATCACAGGATTTGAACAATGAAACTCAAAATGAGAAATGTTTCAAATTAAATCTGAAAGCCTTCTGCTGATTTCTTTGACTTTCATGAAGTCAAGACAGATCAGCTTTACATTGAAGGGGAAAAATAAAAGATCAAAAAGGCCAGACACACAGCAACAGCAAAGCTGAAAGTAATACTGCATTTTCAAAGGGGTAGAGTAGTTCTCTGTGTAGATGAATTTAGTGGGAATTTCAACTTTATATACTTGCAAAGAATATACAGAGTTGTGCCTGATTTTACAGACACCAACACAGAAGTACTTTCCGGTTTCTCTTTCCTGTGTGCTAAGTTCATGCTTTTGTTGCAGTCAACTCAGTCATCAGGCAACGAGAGCAACATTCCTGTTCTACCAGTTCTTTTTCTATTGCCTCCTCTTTCTTCCCCAGGGAGGAAAGTAGAGCATGGAGAGCAAACTGGAGTAATGCTTCTTCCCGGGAACTCTCTAGGTAGCCCAGAGGGTTTGAGAGGGATCAGACGTGGATGTAACATTGGTGAGGGCAGGAGATGTCTCCTAGAAACTCAAGTTTGTGCTACCCAAATACTTGAGAGCTTCCCTCCACAGAGGTAATATTTTTGGGGCCAAACCACTCTGCCTGACTGATTCTTTCTAACACCAGAGACAGCAAAGATAGTGCTTCTGCATATGCAGGAAGTACTTCTCTGAAAGTTTGTTTCTACCAGTCTTCATTAGAGTGCAAAAGCTGTGTTTGAACACAAGAGTTGAATCAGATGAAAGAGCATATTCTCAGGTTCTTTAGTACCAGACATTACACTGATTCCTATTCATCTGTTTTACCTCTATAAAAAAAACTATTGTCACCTGAAATGTAACTGTAAGAAATGAGGTGTTACCACTTATGTTGCAAATAAGTATTCCTGTCATCTACCTATATCTGTTTCATGCAAACACCCATGTCATCTTTTAAGTTTCATCCTAGCTATTCTTTATAAAGCACAGTTTATGTCAGTTATATAGAAATCAAGCATTTGCAGGCATTAACAGATGGAGGAAAACTTCACTAGGAAGTGAACTGGATAAACCGCGTACAATGATGGCAGTAAATAAATAAATAAATAAAATTATTAGCTATCTTGTAGTGCCTGAATTGAAACCAGAATAAAGAGTAATTACATATATCTCAGTGAATGTAAGTTAGTATTATCAAGTAACAGCGACATATATACCTAAATAGGTCACAAAATCTTACCATTTTTTAATTCATACTTCTTTTGTTTACATTCTCTGAACAGTCAGAGGATGAACTTCTCTCAAATATCACATAACAGGTAATATTTATACAAATCCCTGCCCACATGCGTAACAAACATAAACAATTATACCTTAGTCCAAATTAATTTTTCTGCCTTTTAAAAGACTCAAGCACACAAAATTCTTTAAGTTAAAGTAAGGAATGTACCTCTTAAATAAGAAATTCAGAATCGCGACACATTTAAAAGGTGGATTAAGTACGAATATGAGAAAAATTAAAGTGGCAGTTTACAATAGATTTCAATCACTTATTTTCCTCACTAAATTAATTTAAAATTCCATTTAAATATTTCTAATTTCTTAAGGAATGGATTTAAAATAATATATATTATAGAAGAGTTGTCTTAAAATCAAGAACTGTAAGTCTTTGCATGAGATATTCACCAAAGATTTTGAGAAGCAAAAGCAAAATTTATAATAAGGATTATGATTTTGCAATAGAAATTATCATCAAAGGAAAAACCCATTTGCAGATAAAATTAATATGGAATGATAATGTACTAACAAGAGCAAAATAACAGACATGGACAAAATCTGGCAAAGCCGTCTTGCTTAGAAAGTTGATTTAATTTTCTCATTTGTAATATATAACAGAATTGAGCAACAGCTGAATTACTGTCAGCTCTACATCTGCATTATGTATATTATCTAATTTATCAGTTATTTTTGTGCCAAGCGCTGGGAAAGCTATCTGTAGCCAACAATTGGATCACTGCCTTTTATTCTTTTCATTATTAATGATTTGTCAGGTGGTTGATCAAGAATTTGCACATAGTTCAAAAGCTTCCAAGAACACCAAGTGCAAATGTTTCTCAGGCTGGAAGTGTTTGAGAATTTTATTTTCTTTCATAAGAATGTATTCTTTGAATGCATAAGTCTTAGAGAATATACTTACATTTCCTGATAAAATTCAACTATCTATCTATTAAAAGTGCCCAATAAGAAAAAGCGACAGAAGGGCACAAAATGTCATGGAGAACTGTAAGAAAAACATGAGAATGAAGACGACGACTATTACCTGAAACCAAATTTTAACCCCTTTTTTTGGGTAAATGCCATCTTTAAAGTGCTCTCCAAAATAACGGAATAAAAATTGTTTGAAACTTTGCAAGGAGTGGATCTCCTGGGATCTGTTTGTACTCAGGAACTTAGCCTGGTGAACTTCTGGTTGCAGTGGAAATACCTGTTTGCATTTAAGTACACTTTTTCAAGGTGGGAGACTGCTTTATGCATGTTTTCCTCTTGAAGTTTAGCCCTGTTCTACTAAAAGCTGTACACATACACAGAACACAGAATGCAAAGTCTTCTGAATCTGACTAAGATGTAACATGATGTTTAATGGTACTTGTGAAGACAAAGAGAAAATGATATGTGTCTGCATGACTGGAAGCCTGACACAGAGCCAGGTATTGACTCCAAGATGTGGCCAGGTATATGCCATGTTCTTCAAGTACATGCAGGTGAGCTTTACTTGAGCTGAGAACTTGCCATGCATGTGCAAGTTACAAGCTGGGATCTGCATGGCTACAAGCTGGGATCTGCATGGCTTCAGTAAGACAGCAGCTGTGCCTGAGACTTGCTAAAAGCCCTGATACTCTTGAACTTTGAAGAATGCTTTAATACACAGTGCATTCCCATCTGAAAGCCTGTAGCACACTCACAAATGAAATTCTGCACAGACTTAGAACTAGCCAAAATTCAACTCACAGGCAACCACAATTAATTGTCTTGGGTTCATAATGAATCTGACAGTCCCTGATGATATAATTAATGTAAATGAATGTATTCGCATCAGGTTTAGCTCTGCAACTAAGCAAACTAAAATAAAAAAAAATCCTCAGGGATTATTAAATACTTAGATATATTAATTTTAATCAAAATCCTTGCTTCACAAATCATTAACGAAAACCACTGGAGAAGCAACACCACAAATATGCCTTGTTCTAAAGCTCGTTCCTCTGTCCCTATCTGCTACTGCCCACTTACGACAGAATGTGGGCCAGACAAGTCTCCTCTGAATCCACAGTCATTATTTCTTTTGGGCTGTAAAGTACTACAATATCCATCAGTTCAGTAGTACTTATCTCTTCTAATATAAGAAGAGGAACTTTGTTTAGTTGCTTCTGTATTGCAAATTTGGTTTTGGCACAGTTAAATAGGAAAAGGTATCCCAGATGGAAAACTAAACCAGTGACAAAATCAAAAGCAAATTGAAATGCTGTTTGATAAAGGAAGACTAAATAGCAACACAGAGAACAGAGCAAAGCATAAACATTTCCTGCAAAAAAAAACCCTCATAAAAACATTTCATAAAAGAAGCACTCAGTAGGAAACAAACTCCCTGTTGGTGAGTCTTTCCCATCACCTATAAATGCAGCATGCAACAGTGACTGTAGCCACAATCTGCAGCAATTCACTATTTGACTCCTTTGTTTAACAGTGTACTACCCTTATTAGTGGCTTCTTTTCCCATCTCTCACCCAGTTTTTAACTTAGCATTTAACTTCTACCCCAGGTGTGTTTTCTTCACAATCTTCTGTGAGGTCTTATAAAAAATGTTCAAGAAAATGAAATACTTATTGGAAATGCACACTCTAAAGGGCATCTAACTATAGCTGCTATATTTTTCATCTGATACTCAAAAAATGTCTAAAACTGCTTTAAGCAAGTTATTCTGCTTCTTTGCAAATTATGCATATTATTTGGCATTAAAAGGAGGATTACTTCATTTATCCTGAGGCTCTTGAAAATGATATACAAGACTGTCCAAATCTACTTCTTATTCATTTTCTCTTCCATGCATGATTTCTTCAGGTCTTTGAGAATTTTATTTTTTTTTCTGTTGGCTGCTTGATAGGAATCACATTTCTTCATGCAGGCATCTGCTTGCCTACAGTTAATGCCCTCTCCTCCTAAAGCTGTTTCCTTCATTGTGACTTTTCTCTGAAAACCAGCTGTCCAGACATCTCTAACCACACTAATATAATGTGGAAGAAGTAGTGACTCTAGGCAATGCAAAACGGTTGCACCAAAAGACTGTGGTTTATTTTCCACACTTACTACAGTCTATCGTATTGCATTCAGTGGAATCTATTTCCATAGGTTTTTTTCGCCCTTCAGAGTGCCAAGACAAACAATAGATCAATGTAAATATATATGGAATCTAGCATGGTAAATGTCTGAAAGTCTATGCTGTACAGATCAAGACATTTTCATGAGAAGATTTTGACATATTTTTATTCTGTAGTATCAGGTTAATCACAACATATGTTGATTGATGCCTTATGGCAACAAATCTTCTCTAGGAAGCATTTCAGAATATAATGTGGAGTTTCAGAGATGCATGAAATAGTAGGATAATGAGGCAGAAGGAACTAATTTTTAGCTGCAACTGCCTCCAGCTAAGTGTGCATTCTTTACACATATACACTTAAAAATAAGTAATTAAAAAAAAAGAGAAAATATAATGTTAAGGTATCATGAAAATATCAATGCATTCAAAAACCCCATTACTGCTTTAGTGTCTTGTCCACAGGCAATACAGAAAGAAGAAATAATTCAAGGAAATTGAATAGGCTGATACTGCTCCCTGGACCTGAGAAGCACGGGCTATACAATCACACAAAGCAACAGTGTTTTCTAACATTCTTTCAGAAATTCAACAATACTGTTTCCAGATTATTCTTTCCACTCTCCTGCATGGGGGGATGCTTATTAAGGCCTTCTTTTTTTCAATCTGATGCTGTGTGATATTCCCCAGCAGACTCAGGCAGTCTGGAATTTATATATTCTCTTTGTAATGGTGGACTTTCCTATAGAAAGCCTTCATTAACAGTAGGAATTAGTAACACGGGAACATTATATTTTTCACAACATTTACTTATAAGCAAATATGAATTACCAAGATGTATTGTCTCTTATAGCATTGGATAACTACAACACAGGCAAAGAAAAGCTGCATTAAGAGTGCCAATTTTACCTGTTGAAATGGACTAGTTTTAAAACATAAACTAGGAGCAAAAATGAAGGGTGGAAAATAAATCAGGTCAGTAATGCAAAAAATTAATTACAGCTAAAAGAAGATCGAGGTTTATGAATGCTCCAGTCTTAGCTGATGTACCTTCATTACCATGAAGGGGAAAAGTGTTAAATTTTAGCACTGACAGTGCATATCTGCCATTTCCCCTCCTGGCAGCTGTTCTATATATTAATCTACCATTAGCTGCTGGAAATATTGGTCTAATCTTTTTCTGCTTTTCTATTGTGTACTTAGTTCTACATATAGGATTATGCTGTCTTACAGATCATATAATGCACACAAAGCTTTCTAAATATAACTGCCATGAGTATGCAGATTTTCAAACTCTTAAAACATTGAACTTCATACATAAGAGAAATTCAAATGTTTTCCTCATGTTCCCTGTCTAACAATGACTTTATGTATAAAGTTAAACTGAAGTAACCTGTTTGTAATTTGTATGTTATCAATTTGCAGGTATGTTGCACAGTGATTTTACATGTTGTACTTCCGAAGTTGTTCCTTTACTGTTTCCTGATTTTAGACATTCTGTGGAATTCTTCCTCCTTGTCATGGTTTAAGCCGAGCCAGCAACCCAGAAATCATGCAGCCACTCGCTCACTCCACTCCTTCCTCCCCCAGCTCCCAGAGGGATGGGGAGGAGAATGGAAAGAATGTAACTCCCACAGGTTGAGTGAAGAACAGTCCAGTAACAAAGGTATAACACAAACCACTACTGCTACCACCAGTAACAATAATGATAAGGGAAATAACAATGGAAGAGAATACAACCGCTCACCACCCGCTGAGCGATACCCAGCCTGACCCGAGCAGTGATCCAGCCCTTCTGGGTAACTGCCCCCAGTTTATATACTGGACATGATATGCTGTGGTATGGAATACCTCTTTGGCTAGTTTGGGTCAGGTGTCCTGTCTCTGCCTCCTCCCAGCTTCCCCTCCTCCATGGAAGAGCATGAGACTCAGACAGTCCTTGGTCAGACTAAACATTACTGAGTAGCAACTAAAAACATTGGTGTTATCAGCGCTATTGCCAGGCTGAAAGTCAAAAACACAGCGCTGTACCACCTACAAAGAAGGAAAAAAATGACTGCAACTGCTGAACCCAGGACACTGCTCATGATCAGATTTCTGTCATGTACTATTAAACTGTGTCAGGGGAAATATACAACAAATTAAGTATTATATCTTTCTAAGCTTCTTTCTAAGAACAAACCCACAGTGATACCTGTCCTTGATGGGCACCCTTACTGGATCACAGGCACCACAGTCCCAATTTCCTTTATTTACTCATTCTATGCCTATTAGTCTGCATTCCTTTGGTACAACAAAACAGCTTTAAGATGAAAGAGAGAGAGAGATTTTGACCTTCCTCCTGCCCCTTTGTGTGCTTTCCTCCAGCTTTGCTGTTAGAGAAAACTACTGACAGGAATCACAGAACCACAGGCACAGAGAGATGTTGAGGTGGAAACATCCTTCTGAGGATCATCTAGTCCAAGTGCCCTGCTCAGACAGGGTCAGCTATGGCAAGTTGTTAAAGGACCTGTTCAGCTGGGCTTTGAATATGTCCAAGGATAAATACTCCACAACCATTCTGGGCAGCCTGTTCCCAGGGAAGGGTGACCTTCCTCAACCTACTCACAATGCTACTACTAATGGAGCACAGGAGGCTGTTTGCATTCTTTCCTAGAGGGGCACATTGCTGGCTTATGTTCAACTTCATGTCCACCAGCACCCCAAGGCCTTTTCTTCAAAGACAGACGGCCTCCAGCCCATACTGACGTATTAGATTATTCCTTCCAGATGCAGAACCTTGCACTTTCTTTTGTTGAACTTTATAAGGTTCGCTTCAGCCCAAGTGAGGTTGGATGGGGCTTAGAGCAACCTGGTCTAGTGGAAGGTCTCCCTGCCCGTGGCAGTGGGGTTGGAGCTAGACAATGCAACCTTAGGTAAATTTGCAATGACACACCACAGGAAACAGTTTTAACAATATTGTTTGTCCAAATCTAATAATTTAAAAACAAAAATAGTGTCCTTATAATAAAATATTATCAATGAAATAATATCTGTAAAAGCCTTAAAAAATAATTTAAGGTTGGTGAAAGACACCTACAGAATTAAAGTGATTGATAAGAGTTTTAAAAAGCAGCATTTTTCTTTTAGGTTGAAAGTAAAAATATTAGCTGTTTTAATTACACTTTGTGAAACAATAAAGATTCATTTGAGAGTCCCCACATTTTTTTTTTCTCAGCTTTTTTTCAAGTAGACATTGAGATCAATTTTTCTTGGCATAGAGTGATTTGGCTCCTTGTCCTAGTTTAAGGTCCAAGTAGAATAAATGTAAATAAAAAGCCATAATAAAGGCTATCTGTTGTTTTCTAAATACCAGAGGATCTGGACTACGCATGTAGTGAAGGGTCATATTGTTTCTCCTTTCCAACAAAATCACTGTTTATACATTTGTAATGGTAGGTCAAAGGTCCCTTGCAAATACATTTACTATTAAAAGAGATTTCCACATTTTCTTCCAAATGGTTGTGTTTCTGCTTACTAAGCAAATTCACACTCATTTAAAAAAGTACATTAAAAAAAAAGATAAATACACTATTGTTCTAGATACAACTCTTTCATAAACCATTGCAAGCAGTTGTGCACATAGGAGAACGCTGTAATTATTTAACAAACTGTTACAATGCAATTAACTCCCTTTAAAGTGAGTGCAGCAATTGTTGGCTTCTTAGAAGGAGGAATGGCTAGGGCCTGAGAAAGAAACATCAAGCATTGATGAGTCAGCCTAAAGCACTAATACTAATGGGCAATCAAACATTTCTGTGGAAGAAAGTTTTCTTTGTGTTGGAATATGTACTTCTGAGGGAATGGAACTATGTACCGTTTACAGTAAGACATCATGCAGGAAAGTAATCTGGAATTGACTCTTCCCTTCCTGATGCTGTGATTGCCTCCTCTCTGCTACCTCTGACATGGGATTATTTAGAAGCACTCTTAGAGGCAGAGAGGCATTCTTTATCCATGTTGTTTCTTGATTTGAAGACTGTTCTCTCTCCCTTCCCACAAAGACACTTCAAAGAGACCAGACCTACACAGGGACACCAAATAGTACATGCAGCAAAGCCTTTTATGAGGCTCATTGACATGCTCTTCTGACACTCCTTTTTCTGAAAGGAGTTGTGAAAAACGCAGTGTTGGGAAATCAACTAAATAGCAAAAGCCATGCAAAACAGCCATGGTTTGAAGTACTTGATCTTTTCAAATCCCTTCTGAGAACTTTACCCCAAACAAGGATTGAAACAGAAATCTGTGGCTTTAGCATGAATTTTCTCTCCAGCACAGGGGACTCACTGGCTGATTCTGATAACTAGGTGTGTATTAGAAGCAATGCAGAGAATATTTTTTTCTCTCTAACTGCCCTGAATATAAAGAAACCATTTAGAGAGAACTGTAGAATCAAGTGAATAATAATAATAATAATAATAATAATAATAATAATAATAATAAAAAAATAGTGGAAGAATGAAATGAAGTGGTCATTCTTAAAATCATAATAATTCTATAATGCCCAGGCACGTAAACACACCCTTATGCTTCAGTATTTCCCTGTTTGTGCATTTGTTTCTTTAGGGATTTTTTTATTTGTAGATGATATGTGTACTTGATATTAACTGCTTATAGAAAATGTGCAACAATTCAGAATAAAGTCAGTGTGGATAAAATTAATCATACTGTCAGAAGAAACAGTCTTTCTCCACTGTAAGGAGTGATATTCACTACTGAATGGAAAGGATCTAGGGCTGCGAAGTGTTAATACTTCATGTATGAATTAAAGATTCATATCTCTTTACCTGTCAGACTGCTTACACATTCTATACATTTCCATCCTGAAAAACTATTTTTTATTTGTAAGATAGCTTATGGTATCTTGTACCTGTCTCATTTGGGTCATGGGGCAGAAATTTTGCCCTCTTTATATCCCCTATCCTCCGGCATATTACCAAAACTTAAGAAAAGATAGAAGAATTTCTTGTGCTCAGTAGATCATTAAAAGTTCTTTGTCCATTTGACGTGAATTCTAAAGCAAATGTTTGAAGTTAACTGTTCCACTTAACAAAATAAGATATTATTACTTTACTATGGAACGTAGGAACTATCAATTTCTGTGTAATGTAAGAAAAGTCTGTTACCCCTTAGGGAGTACACAGCAGCTTCATCTACTTTTTCCATGATATATTAGCTTTCTAAAAATCTTTCTTTGCACATAGTAAGTAACCACGTACAAGACTGAAACAATAGGATATCCCTAGCAGCAGAAGCAAAAGAAAAGGTGAAATGACAGAAGAAAATGTAGGGAAAACAATTAACTTTTTTTTTACTGTTGGGATTTGGGGAAAATATCACATGTACAAAAAAATTTAATAAATATGGACTTAAATCATTAGAAATTATAAAAAAGTCAAGGGTAAATTTTATGTTCTCTGCTCAATGAAATATTGCAGTATATTGGGGGGGGAGGAGAGAAGTGAGTTGTAAAGACAGGATAATGAGCTTATTCTGAATGTTTTTTTTCTCCTTTTGTAGATCTCTTAATTTCTCCTGAGTGAGAGTAATCAGTGAGTTAAAAAACTAAAATGATGGCTCATACATCTGTTTGCCATGTCCACTCTTCTCTGACCTTAGAATCAGCCATCCTGCTCCTTGAGGTTTACAATAATCATTGTTAAGAAAGATCTTTACTATTATTATAAAGAGTCAAATGGTTATTTATATGTTGAAATATCAAGATCTGTACACGCAGGTTGGAACTTTATGTCTAAAGCAATCTTACGGAAAACCATGGGAAAACTTATAAAGCTATAAATTAAAAACTTAAAACCCACTGTCAGGAAAGATGCAGGCACTTGGCATTCATCTGCTATTGATTTCTTTGTAAAACTCATACTAATTATATAGGATATTCCTGAAAACAACACTTGGCCTTGAAGTCACTTCCAAGTTCATTTATACGTTTTTAAATACTTCAGTTTGCATCTGAAGCCTCACATCCTCATGATCACCTCAGATCATTGCAATCTAAGTTAATGGGCTAGCTTTTCCTATTGTTTTTCCTTATAAAAATCCATGGATATGTCAGGGTAAAATTGGAAAGGAAGGGTTTTTTTTTACCAGTAAGATACAGCAAATATGTGAAATAACAAGTGCTAACTAGTACTATTTATGTTTCATGTGTTGCCAACATCGCTATAATTCCAAATGAGATAAATCTTATCTGGAATCTGGTGTCAAGAAAATTTTATTCTATTTGAGCATAAATATTTGTCTTTGTCATTTTCGTGCCGGATCCACAAATGCATTGTAATTCCTCTGTCAGATGTCTGCTATTTTGGTTTAAAACCTGAACATTAAATTTCTATAACTTCTAATGTGTAAGCATGTCAAAGGAATTAAAAATAGTAAAGGAACTTATTATTTTCCTTATTTGGTATATTATGTGCCTTTTTATGGCCTTTCATTTCTTCTGGTCATTCTCTACAATTATTAAGTTTCTCCTTAAGTTCCTTCTTTCTTGTACAGATTTGTAGATATGATATCAACATAACATTAGTGGGGTCAAATACTATTGTAATTACTGGTACTTGTACTTCACAGAAAGATCCCTCTGTCCAGAGTGCAAGATTGAGTCAATCCCTCACCAATGCAGCAACTTGGATGAACTCAGAAAACCTTATGCTGCATAAAGCCTGTGTTTAGCTCATGTGTGAACCTGCAGATTGAGCCTGTTGTTTAGAAGTCATTGATTACTACTGAATATTCAAGTTTAGTACTAGTACACCTTTTTCCTTCCATTTAAGAGATTAAATTTCCACCCTGAGAAAAAGCATCTGGGTCACAGCCAGGGCCAAGTAATTGTTTCATATGCTCATCCTACCTAGTTTACACTATTGATTTATATTTTTTGCTGCTTTTTCCCGCAGGCTCCCTAGGTCATCCAGGTTGATCAGTGATGTTATTTTTTGCCATGCAGAAATAACAGCTCTTTTGGTTTATCAAAAATCCAGTTTGGAACATTTAATTGTAACTAAGGCAATCTAAGTTTTTATTAATTAGAGCTAGCGAGCAGCTCATTAAGCATACAAAGTTTTTCTGCTCCTTACAGGAGACAGTTGCCTCTAAATATTGCTGCTATAGGTGTTGAAGACATTTGTAAGTGTGTTCATCTCTTGGAAAATGAATGCAATTGTGTCCTCAGCTGATCCGTGGAAACTGGATGATTCCAATGCAGGCAGATTTGTCCAATAGAGCCAGCCTAGGTGGAAGTCCCACTGTATGTAGGACAGCAGCTATGAGACCCTGGCCTGTTACTGGTGACATGTCACAGAACAACAGCAGCTATGAGACCCTGGCCTGTTACTGGTGACATGTCACAGAACAACCTATCTCAGGTGCTATAAAACATCCTGCATGAAGTAACTGGATGTACTGCACCACAGCATGAGACTACACAGTCACATATGGCCTATCTCTGTTTAGCGGATTGCTTGTAAAGTAAATAAAGTGTAAGCAAAAAAATGTAAGCAAAAAAGTTTACATTGTGGATCTCAGAGAAACTTACTGGGATTTCTGAAGTCTGTTCTGCCCGTGTAATGAGATGACACTGTATCAGTTCAGGATGGACTGCACAGATTTCAGCTCACACCAAATGAGGAAAAGTATTTGGCCACTTTTCTCATCTGAGAGGCAAACATGTATCACACAGAAAAAGTAAATTCATTCCTCCCTCATAGAGAGAATCCTTCTGTTGGAGTGCTGAGGACAACAGAAATCACGGTAAGAGAGCAATGCTGTCCTCTGCAATGTGACAAAGTGAAAACTATCCAGGATTTCAGAAAATAATACGTTCATCAAAAAGAGAAAATGTTAACCAGATGCTAAACAAAAACAATATATGCTTTGGTAGAAAATGCAATTAATAAGAGCAAGAAGAGTTTACATTATAAACAAGCTATAATTTACCGGATAAAAAAACCCTATGGCAAGTAATGAGTAATTTTTCAGGTGTGCATTTTATAGGAAAAAAAAAAAAGAGTATTAAGTCCTTTGCCATCTAGCCTTCAGAAAATTTCTGGACTGTAATTTAAATGGGTTTTGGTAATAGCTGTGTTGTTTCATGGGTATTAAGTGATCTTACTTTGTATATGTGATAACAAAACACATAAATACAGTGTCCACAAGTCTGCACATTTCTAAATAAATTACTTCCAGAGGCAAATGGAGTTTATAACATATGGAAAAAGAAGCAGTAGTTTCCTATTGTAAACTCCTTTTTTTTTTTGTGTGTGTGTGTGTGACGTAATACAGTGGAGTTATTAGAAACACAATGTTAGAAAATATTGTCTCCATCCAAGTAGCACTTAATCTCTATTACCTGGAGGTTAAAAAGTCAAAGAACAATCATCCATGTCAGTGATTCCTGCAGCAGACTGTTACTGAACCATGTAAGGTCATTTAGCAGAGAGAATTAGCTCCCAGCAGCTTCACGTCTGAGATATTATAGTACTCTTCTTCCTGGAAAATGATGATCACACTATAGACTTTCTCAGGAGAGGTGTCCCATAGGAAGAAAAAAAATCTTTGACAGATATTTCTGCAAAGGGCAACAAAAGAAAAATTGTGGTGCTGACTTTACCAGTCAGCTGTAGATTGAAAATACACAAGCACAGTCAATTACCCTCAACTTACCACGTATATTGGTAAGATATACTGTGTTTTTGTAGTTAATACACTTTCCAAATTATAGCCAGCGTATGCATAAAAAAAAAAGAAACCTTTCTCAGATGACCACCTGAAAGCTCAGCAAAGAAACTGCTGAGAGTCTCGAGAGAGGACGCCTTCAACACCTGAGCCGGGAGAAGCTTAGCATCCAGGAGCCTCAACTCAGAGCGGCGAGAGCCACCGAGGGAGCCTCAAAACCTCCACAGGACCTGCCCAGGAGCCGGCAGCTCAGCTGACGGCCGCAGCTGACTCACAGGGGGCGGAGCCAGGAGCAGCGGCACCAGCCCTGACTAGGTAAAACCCTGACCCAGGGAGCGCGACGAGGTAGTTTGTGTGGCAGTTGGAGTGGGGTGTTGAGCGCTCGTCTTATGACCCAGGGCCCCGTCTGGGAGCTCTGCTCTGGCTGCCCCGGCGGTGGCCAGGGTATGCACCAGACAGAGCCGATGAGAGGGGAGGCTGCAGTGCAGAGCTCGGGGTGCAGAGAGTGCCTGCACTGGTCTGGTGAGGGGAGGGTGCACAATGGGCAGGGCTGCACTCGGTGCTCCCTGGTGGAGGTGCTCCTGCAGCAGGGGCTGAGCTGTTGGGATGCTGTTAATAGGCTGCGAGATGTCAGGGAAGCAGAGAGGAAGCAGGAATGCTTGCTCCAGGCCCAGACTGTCCAGGGGCCTCAAGTGTCTCCTGTAGTTCATGAAGGAGGCCACTAACCCGGGAAGCTGGGAAATAAGTAACAGAAAAACAAACAAACAAACAAACAAACACCCACAAAAAACACACAAAAAAAAAAAGGAGGAAGAGGACAATTAAAAGCAAGGGGGTTCCTCCTAAATCTGTTGTCCCTGCCCAGAGCCGCTTTGCTGTCCTGCAGGGGGCTGATGAGGAAACACACTTGCACCATGAACAACCGGCTGATTCACTGCTAGAGATTACCTCTACTGGTGCTGCCAGGAAAGAGTGGCAGGTCGTACTAGTAGGGGACTTTGAAAGGAGCAGAAGCAGTCATCTGTCGGCCTGACTCAATCTCAAGAGAGGTGTGTTGCCTACCGGGGACACGGATCAGGGATGTTGCAGAGAGGCTGCCTGCTCTGGTAAGCCCGACTGACTATTGCCCACTTCTGATGATACATGTGGGTGCTAGGGATATAGATAGCAGTAGCCTGGAGAACATAAAGAAGCGCTACAGAGCCCGGGGAGAGGTGGTTAGGGACTCTGAAGCTCAGCATAAAGGAGAGAACCTAAAAAAGGCTAGGAGGATTGGCCAAGTTAATAAATGGTTAGAAGGGCTTGGGTATCTAGAACATGGGAGTCAATTTAGTAGGCCAGGCCTACTAGGGGCTGCTGGAGCTGGTCTGACAAAGAAGGGAAAGAGCAGTTTTGGTAGGAGGCTTGCCAGACTGGTCAAGGAAACTTTAAACTGGATATGTTGGGAGAGGAGGGCATCATTCCATTCCAGCACACCCAGTCATTTGCCAGCACCTATAATAAATGCTCGAAGCAATGTAGATATATTCCAGCCACTCCAGCCAAAGAGCTGGCTTCATTTGGAGCTCTGCTCAGATGCCTCTATACAAATGCCTGTAGCATGGGAAACAAACAAGAGGAATTAGAGATGTGTGCACGTCTACGGGGGTATGATATAATAGGCATTACAGAAACATGGTGGGATGGCTCCTATGACTGGAGTGTTGGAATGGAAGGTTACAGGCTATTTAGAAAAGACAGGCCTGGCAGATGGGGGGGAGGAGGTGCTGCCCTTTATGTTAGGGATAGGCTGGAGTGTATGGAACTCTGTCTGGGGACAGGTGATCAGTTAACAGAGAGTTTGTGGGTCAGGTTTAAAGGGAGAACAGCGGTGGGAGACATTACTGTGGGGATCTGTTACAGACCACCTGATCAAGGAGAACCTGCAGATGAAGCACTCCATAGACAGGAAAAGCCTCATGCTCACAAGCCCTTGTTCTCATGGGGGACTTCAACCACCATCTTTTGGAGGGATGGTACTGCATGGCACAAGCAATCCAGGAGGTTCCTTGATTGTGTGGAAGACAACTTCCTTCTGCAAGTAATAGAGGAGCTGACAAGGAGAGGTGCCATGCTTGACCTTGTGCTCACCAACAGGGAAGGGCTCGTTGGAAATGTGACACTCCAGGGCAGCCTTGGTTGCAGTGATCATGAGATGTTCGAATTTGAGATCCTCAGGGCAGTAAGAAGACCATGCAGCAAGCTCACTGCCCTGGACTTCAGAACAGTAGATTTTGGCCTCTTCAGGACCCTGCTTAGTAAGGTTCCATGCGATATAGGCCTAGAGGGCAGGGGGGACCCAAGACTCCTGGTTGGTATTCAAGGATCACCTACCACAAGCTCAGGAGTGTTGAGTCCTGACTGGAAGGAAGTGCAGCAGGAGGGCCAGGAGACCTCCTTGGATGGATAACGAGCTGCTGAGGAAAATTTGGAGGAAATAAAAGATGCTTATAAAAGGTGGAAGCAAGGACAGGCGGCCTGGGAAGAATACAGCGAAGTTGTCCGGGAAGCTAGGGACCAGATTAGGAAAGCTAAGGCCCAGTTAGAGTTAAACTTGGCTAGGGATGTTAAAGGTAACAGGAAAGGATTCTATAGGTACGTAGCGAATAAAAGAGAGAGTAGGGACAACGTAGGCCCCCTCCGGAAGCTATCCGGAGAACTGGCTACACAGGATTTGGAGAAGGCTGAGGTTCTCAAAGACTTCTTGCCTTGGTCTTCACTGGCAAAGGCTCTGACCAAACCACCCAAGTCTTGGAAAGCAGACACAGGAACTGTGAGAATGAAGATCTTAGGCCTGCTGTAGGAGAAGATCTGGTTCGAGACCATCTTAAGAACCTGAATGTGCACAAGTCCATGGGTCGTGATGAAATCCATCCGCAGGTCCTGAAGGAACTTGCAAAAATTGTTAAGCCACTGTCCATCATATTTGAAAAATCATGGCAGTCAGGTGAAGTTCCCGATGACTGGAAAAAGGGAAATATAACCCCCATTTTCAAGAAGGGGAAAATGGATGGCCCGGGGAATTACAGACCAGTCAGTCTCACCTCTGTGCCTGGCAAAATCTTGGAGCAGATTCTCCTGGAAGGCATGCTAAGGCACATGAAAATCAACAAGGTGGTTGGTGACAGCCAGCATGGCTTTACTAAAAGGAAATCCTGCCTGACCAATTTGGTGGCCTTCTGTGATGGGGCTACAGAACTGATGGACAGGGGTAGAGCAGTTGATGTCATCTACCTGGACTTGTGCAAAGAGTTCGACACTGTCCCACATGACATCCTTGTCTCTAAATTGGAGAGACATTGATTTGATTGATGGACCACTCAGTGGATAAAGAGCTGTCTGGATGGCCACACACAAAGAGTTGTGGTCAATGGCTCAGTGTCCGGCTGGGGATCAGTAATGAGTGGTGTCCCTCAGGGATCGGTGTTGGGACCGATCTTGTTCAACATCTTCATCGCTGACATGGAGAGTGGGATTGAGTGCACACTCAGCAAGTTTGCTGATGACACCAAGCTGTGTGGTTTGGTTGACACGCTGGAGGGAAGGAATGCCATCCAGAGGGACCTCGACATGCTTGTGAGTTGAGCTGATGCCAACCTCATGAAGTTTAACCATGCCAAGTGCAAGGTCCTACACCTGGGTCAGAGCAATCCCAGGCACAGCTACAGGTTGGGCAGAGAAGAGATTCAGAGCAGCCCTGTGGAGAAGGACTTGGGGGTGTTGGTTGATGAGAAAATGAGCATGAGCCGGCTTCAGTGTGCGCTTGCAGCCCAGCAAGCCAACCGTATCCTGGGCTGCATCAAAAGGAGCGTGACCAGCAGGTCAAAGGAGGGGATCCTGCCTCTCTACTGTGCTCTCAGGAGACCTCACCTGGAGTATTGTGTGCAGTTCTGGTGTCCTCAACATAAAAAGGACATGGAACTCTTGGAACAAGTCCAGAGAAGGGCCAGGAGGATGTTCAGGGGACTGGAACACCTCCCATATGAAAATAGGCTAAGAAAGTTGGGGCTGTTCAGCCTGGAGAAGGCTGCATGGAGACCTCCTAGCAGCCTTCCAGTATCTGAAGGGGGCCTATAGGGATGCTGGGGAGGGACTTTTCATTAGGGACTGTAGTGATGGGACAAGGGGTAACAGGTTAAATCTTAAGCAGGGGAAGTTTAGGTAGGATATAAAGAAGAAATTCTTTCCTGTAAGTGTGGTGAGGCACTGGAATGGTTTGCCCAGGGAGGTTGTGAATGCTCCATTCCTGGCGGTGTTCAAGGCCAGGTTGGACAAAGCCTTGGCTTACATGGTTTAGTGTGAGGTGTCCCTGCCCATGACAGGGGGTTTGGAACTAGATGTTCTTAAGGTCCTTTCCAACTTTAACTATTCTATGATTCTACGAAAGCTTGGGAAAGCCTCAGAAAGGGGTCTTTGACAGTTTGGTAACTTTTGTATTAATTTCATTGGAGGGTTGTCAATACCGATGTGAGCATATGGAATCAGTTTCCCTTTGGAAATGCTATAATCTACCAAGGCAGTGAGTTTTCTGGTTGTGTTGTTCTGAACAGATCAGCAGAAAAAAGGATGAACTAGAACAAGATGTCGAAGCCTGCGAAGGTGCTGTGGCCATGACAAGGAGAGGTAGGCTGAAGTTCTGTGAGGAAACTTACTTTTTATTGTAATGGTTTGCAAAGGAAATGTCACTTTCACCTCCCTACCTCAAGCTGGCAATGAGTGCTAATTCCAGCTGCTTGGTTTTGTTTGGAAAATAACAATGAAGAAATAATCGAAGTGGGATTTTAAAATTATTAAGGTGCTTTGTTTGCTTTTTGTGTTTCCCAGGTCCATTTCCATAGAAACAGAAACTGAAGCAGTAGCAAAGAGCTCATACTCTCACTTTTCTGTTTTGGTTGCTTACTTCAAGCTGGGAGCATAAAGGGTAGTTTAGCCAACAAAACCACAGGACAAGGAAGAGGTGAAGCTGTTTGCTAAAGGGGCCAAATTGTTTTGGTTTTTAATCTCCATATAGTTCTAGTGCAGAGCAAAGAGTAAAATGGTGCTTTTCAATGCACAGGTAAAAAAGAGATTTAATAAAAACATTTAAGGTATAGTATATATCTTAAATGAAGAAAATATGCTTTGCATCATATCTCTCCCTAGCATCTAAAATACATATATGTTCCACTTTAGAATAGCACATATTTTTTGCACAACGCAGAGGCTTCATTATCCCAACTATACCCCAAAAGTGTGAACATTTTTATAAGAATAATTTCTAGAAAAGGAAAATTTAGAATTAATCAATATTGAGACACTTCTTTAGTGGACTGCAGTTCTTAAAGACATCCAAAAGCTCACTTGTCCAAAATAGACATGTAATTATTTGCCAGATAAAATCATTGAATACCTACCATTTCTCCACCATCATCATAGCAAGAATAAGGGGAGCAGACAATTTGTATTTAAACCAGTATTCTCTTCCAGAAATTTTTCAGGTGCAAGTACATGTGAAAGTTATTTAATGTAACGTTACTGCAGACTCAGATTTTGAAGGCCAGCTAAAAACATGAGATCATCCAGCTTGCTTTTAAGTTCTAACTCTGAATTTCAGTCAGATACATTTACGTTGGACAGAATTTATGGAGTCCAAAGTACAGCTTTCAGAATGTTTGTGTTGAAAGTCTCTCAAATACTTAAAAACTTAAAAGTTTCCTGTTTTAATAGGCAGCTTGCTTCAATACTTAATTATTTTCATAGTTAGAAAGCAATGCTGGGTAGAAGTTTCAAGCCCAAACAGATTCAAGACTCTATGCTGTACTATTACAAAGCAGACTTTGAAATAGACCTGAAAACTTCTTTTTCATGCTTTACTTATTTTCCTTTAAATCCCTATTTCTTCATTTGACAGATAACTTTCAGTGCTTTACCTGAGGTGCAGACTCAACTGACATCGCCAGAATGTCAGCCTCTGTTATCATGATATACACTGCCATTTAACCCCTAATCATGACATGTACTACATAGCAAACAATGAACAATGTGTCATGATAGGTGACATTGCATCCTGCAACTTAAGCACTACACAGAGAGGAAATGCAGGAAGTGATGTCATAAAAAAAGAGCTAGATGTGCAACTGTAGGTAAAGATGAAGATGACATTTTTTAAACTCCTCTACACCCTTCATTAACCTGATTCTCTGGGGACTGAGAAATGCTGGAGGCGTTTATTATACGTATGAGTTGTACAATATATTAATTCTAATTCATCTTTCACTGGATCACTGTTTCACAGGAAGATTCATAACCTTAAGCATCTTTTATTTTGCTATCTTAAATTTGTTGATTATTTTATCCATAGATTTACTCACAGAATTAATTTTTCAGAGAAAACATACTTGGACTGTTTGGTCTGAGTTGGATTTTTTTTCACACTCTCTTTTATTATATTTTTTTAAAGTTAACTTCAGACAAATAGAGAAAATAATTAGAAAACAGAATGCCTGATGTAGCCTTTGTTAAAAAGAAATTAATGTCCTTCCACATTCTCAACAGCTCTTCCAAGGTGCAGCTAGTAGAAAACATTCTTGCTACCGGAGGATCAGAGTAACTTTCCACTTCTGATCATCACGTCATCCCAAAGATGTACTGTGTGACAAACAGTGTAAGGCACCACTTGCATTTTGTATAGTCTTCCCACTCCCTTTTGCCCACACTTGTCAAAATATTTTTATTTCAAACAATTTTTCTCTGTTACTTTCTGAAGAAGGTGTGGGAATGTCTTCCTCCACCCCTTCCTTGCTAAACATTTTATCTCCTCTCCCTCTACCCTTCCACTTTGTGCCTCCAGTTGTAATTCAAAAATCGGGGTAAACAGGCCTAACCTAAATTTCCTGTGCTGAATTTGCAGCTTCTTAATGGATGGAAAGGCCTTATGAATTATTAATGAAAAGACCTCATGTGCATATTCATGTAGTATCTTTTTATTAATTCATAATGCAGCTGCTGCAAAGGCAGAGAGTGGAGGGCTTAGTCTCCTCCCTCAGAAAGACATAAGCAATGTTTCTTCCTCAGCTTCTCTCCAGTTCCTGCCTCTTTACTGGCTCACCCTCAGTTATACACCACTGCTAACAATTTCCATTTCTACTGTGTTCTGTTCTGATGTCTTGTGTAACAGTCTTTTGCCAGCCCACAGCAAGAAGAACCAAGAGGGCTGTCATCAAATTGCTTAAGAAAAATAAACCTTAATGAAAGTAATGAGAGTTTACAGCTCATTTCAATTATTTTCATTTGCTTTTCATCCAATTCATTTCAATTGTTCTCAGATGCTTCAGCACATGCTCCATTTAATTCTACAATGAATACTATGCGCAGCATGGTGGTGGGTGGTTGTCACTGGGAAAAAGGTGCATAAATATCTGAGAAGAAATTATGAAAAATAATAGCTAGTTACCTGTGCACCTGTGTTCTCCAGGAATAAGAAACAGCACTAAAGACTTGAAGTAGACAAGTTCTTAGTGAGACAATGTTCTATGAAAAATAAAAAAAAGTAAAAGCTTTGTGAACTTCTTGACCATTACTGGGATAAGAAAACACTCAGGGCATGATTCTGTGTGAGTAGTTCAATTTTTCTCCCCAAAATGATGTTGGATATTTATGGTATGATCTGGCCTTCAGTAGAGTTTGCCTTAATATAATTGGCAATTGGAATGATTTAAAGGCTTAGTTAGAATTAAACTTAGCTAGAGGTATTAAAGATAACAGGAAGGGATTCTACAGGTACATAGCAAATAAAAAACAGACTGGGGAGAATGTAGGCCCCCTCAGGAAGCTCTCGGGAGAACTGGCTACACAGGATTTGGAGAAGGCTGAGGTTCTGAATGACTTCTTTGCCTCGGTCTTCACTGGCAAAGGCTCTGACCAAACCACCCAAGTCTTGGAAGGCAGATGCAGGGACTGTGAGAATGAAGACCTTGGGCCCACTGTAGGAGAGGAACTGGTTCGAGACCATCTTAAAAATCTGAATGTGCACAAGTCCATGGGTCGTGATGAGATCCATCTGCAGGTCCTGAAGGAGCTGGAGAATGAAGTTGCGAAGCCGCTGGCCATCATATTTGAGAAATCGTGGCAGTCAGGTGAAGTTCCCGATGACTGGAAAAAGGGAAATATAACCCCCATTTTTGAGAAGGGGAAAATGGATGACCCAGGGAATTACAGACCAGTCAGTCCCACCTCTGTGCCTGGCAAAATCTTGGAGCAGATTCTCCTGGAGAACATGCTAAGGCACATGAAAATCAACAAGGTGCTTGGTGACAGCCAGCATGGCTTCACTAAGGGAAATCCTGCCTGACCAATTTGGCCTTCTGTGATGGGGCTACAGAACTGATGGACAGGGGTAGAGCAGTTGATGTCATCTACCTGGACTTGTGCAAAGCATTCGACACTGTCCCACACGACATCCTTGTCTCTAAATTGGAGAGACATCAATTTGATGGATGGACCACTCAGTGGATAAAGAACTGGCTGGATGGCCACACACAGAGAGTTGTGGTCAATGGCTCAGTGTCCGGCTGGAGACCAGCAACGAGTGGTGTCCCTCAGGGATCGGTGTTGGGACCGGTCTTGTTCAACATCTTCATCGCTGACATGGAGAGTGGGATTGAGTGCGCACTCAGCAAGTTTGCTGATGACACCAAGCTGTGTGGTTTGGTTGATTGATATGCTGGAGGGAAGGAATGCCATCCAGAGGGACCTCGACACACTTGTGAGGTGGGCTGATGCCAACCTCATGAGGTTTAACCATGCCAAGTGCAAGGTCCTACACCTGGGTCAGAGCAATCCCAGGCACAGCTACAGGTTGGGCAGAGAAGAGATTCAGAGCAGCCCTGTGGAGAAGGACTTGGGGGTATTGGTTGGTGAGAAAATGAACATGAGCCAGCAGTGTGCGCTTGCAGCCCAGCAAGCCAACCGTATCCTGGGCTGCATCAAAAGAAGCGTGACCAGCAGGTCGAACGAGGGGATCCTGCCTCTCTACTCTGCTCTCAGGAGACCTCACCTGGAGTATTGTGTGCAGTTCTGGTGTCCTCAACATAAAAAGGACATGGAAGTGTTGGAACAAGTCCAGAGAAGGGCCAGGAGGATGATCAGGGGACTGGAGCACCTCCCATATGAAGACAGGCTGAGGAAGTTGGAGCTGTTCAGCCTGGAGAAGAGAAGGCTGCATGGAGACCTCCTAGCAGCCTTCCAGTATCTGAAGGAGGCCTATAGGAATGCTGGGGAGGGACTCTTCATTAGAGATTGTAGTGACAGGACAAGGGGTAATGGGTTAAAACTTAAACAGGGGAAATTTAGGTTGGATATAAGAAGGAAATTCTTTCCTGTTAGGGTGGTGAGGCACTGGAATGGTTTGCCCAGGGAGGTTGTGAATGCTCCATCCCTGGCAGTGTTCAAGGCCAGGTTGGACGAGGCCTTGGGTGATATGATTTAGCGTGAGGTGTCCCTGCCCATGGCAGGGGGGTTGGAACTAGATGATCTTAAGGTCCTTTCCAACCCTAACAATTCTATGATTCTGTGATTCTAAAATGTCCAAGTCTCTGAATTCAGCATTCTGAAGTGGGGTAAGTGATAAAGAAGTAGCTTACAATTAATTGAGAAAAGAAGAAAGTTCTTCAAAGTTTCATGTGTTTCTGCCATCACTGAGGCAGGAAATCCCTGACCACAGTGGTTCTCAAATAAACCCCTCAAACTGACAGTGGCTGCCATTTCACAGCTGAAGGCTGAATATAACCAAGTAATGAGAGTGCACTTACATTGGAGGGGTGCAGGGAAAGAAAAATATAAAAACTCATCAGGTGTGAACTTCAGAATAATTTCTCAGAGGAATAAATGGTGTTTAATTTACACACACACACAGAGAAATAGTTCCATTGCAGTCTAGTTTAGACTCTGATTCCAAGATTTTAAAGCCAAAAAAGATCATTAGATCATCTCTTCTGACCTTGTGTGTAGTACAGATTATTAAATATCATGTACTGACTGTTGTACTGAGCCAAAAAAACTGTGTGGAGTCAGGAGTTTCACTGACAGGTTTTGCTTTCAATATTTGATCTTAAAAGGAAGAAGATATGGCTTTAAATAACTAGAAAACCTTGCTTCATTCTCTGTATCATTATCCTTACTTGCTCCAGCTAAGAGCATGATCATTTGAAGCAATGCAAGTCAGGGAAGGGCTCTGTCTAGTGGAGCTTCTTTTCGCTGGCACTAACACAACTATTAATGTGTCGTAGTGTATTAAATAAGGAAAACCCAAGATACAGCTTCAGGCAGTAACAGAGCCCTTACCAGATATTTAAGTAGACCTAAGAGCCGTCACACTTACTGTGCATCATCTGCAACACTTAATGCCTTACCAGTTCTTTCCCTTTGTGCCATTATCTACCACACCTGTTCTAAGCCTTCTCCTGCTTCTGCTCAGCAGCTGGTGGATGCTGTTGCCCTCTCCTGGCTAGAAACTGTGCAGTGCAACTGTGCAATAAATGCAGGCCTTCAGCAAGTAAAGAAAAATCGACCAGGAATATCTCAATCCAGGGCAAATAAGCATCTGCTGTGGTTGAACTCTGGGGTTGCAGAAAGCCTTAGCATGGGGTTGCAGAAAGCCTTAGCATGGTATAGCTTACCAGCTGAAAGGTGAATAAGTAGTGTGTCAGAGTGAAACCTAATAAAATTAAATAATACTGAAAGTGAGGTTAAAAACATCATGTATCTAGGGAAGAATGGATTGGACGAATTCATTTAAAGAAACACCTCTTGGGCCTCCTGACATTGGACTAGTGCAGTTCATCTGCACAGCTGCTCTCCTGAATGCCCGCCTTTATCCATCCCCTCTTAAAGCAGATTGAGACACAGCCGATGCATTAGCAGCAAGTCTAAGTTTCTTCTTTACTCTGCTTCCTGCAATGGACCCCTCCTGATCTCTCTGCTGTGACAGCAGCTTTAAGGGTTTAACAGCACGGTGCCTTTTGATCTTATTTCAGGAGCTGTGATTAAATAGACACACATCACTTGCTGTGCTACTATGTGAGCAACCCATGTTTCACCTTCACTGAATTAGTACCCGCTGAGCACTGCAAATATTTGAAATGTCAATCCATTTGATAATGTCAAACAGGGCTGCAAATACCACAGAATGGCACCAAGGAAACATTCAACACACAAAGTGGCATATATAATATCTCTTTTCTTCAGGATAAAAATCATAGTTAAATAGAAACAGGAAGCCATTCTAAGAAGATGTTAAGGTCAACAGATCTGATAACCTGAAGTGGGATGTGCTCCTGAACTGTATCAGCTTAAAATATTAAGCAAAACCATCCCCTCTCAAAGAACTTAATACTTCCATATTCTCCCATTCTAGCAAACAATTTTCTATTAGTAAAAATCGGGATAGACACAGCATAACAACCTATGTGTTTTACATATAGATTCTGTGGCTTCACATCAGGGTTGAAAGTAGAACTTTGTTATGATCTCTGTATTATGTTTTTCCACTCAAGAATCCTAAACCAGAGGGAAATATTAGATCTGAATAGAATACAATAATGAGGTCATATGTTCAGTCACAGAAGCTTGGATCAACAAAGAGGCAGGTGAAAGTAGATGAGATTAGGCTGACTAGTAGGTTGCACTTTGCCCTGTAGAAAGATTTGCCTTTACAAAAGACAGCAGGAAATAAGACATTAAACTTGTTGCTGATCATTGAATAAGAAAGTTACCAACCTAAAGCATGTGCTACAAAGAACTGAAATCTGACAAATACATAGATGGAACAGTCTTCCAAAGAGTTTCAGGTTTTTTGCCTTTTTTTTTTCTTTCTTGTGTTAGATTTTAATTGCTAAATTTCAGATTTGTAAATGTTTCCCAAAATTGTACCAGCTAATATATAAGAAATTCAATATTAGTGATGCAGGGCAAGTTTCCCTTTTCACTAAAAAGTCATTCAGTCGTGTAAAGCTTTGGAAAAAAAAAGGAAAAAAGGTAAAGTTCCAGTACTGACACAGCAGCTGAAAGTCAAGAGCTGCTTTTCCCTTTGTATTCTGATGAAGACTAATGATTCACTGAGCACAAATACATCTGCATGTAATTAGATGAGCAGTACCTTAGCAATATGAAGTTGTAGGGAGACATAGTTTGTCTTATGCCACTGTCCAATTAGCTTAACATTTCAAAAGGCAGCTACTTTTCAGTAGCTCAGAGGCAGGTGTTCAGTTAATCTAAAAAGCTATTTTTAAATAAGACGAGAAAAATTACAAACTGAAGTATACTTAGCAAGAACAATGTTCATTAGCATAGAGCACCCCACCAAAGCCCCTTCTGAAGGCTTGGCTACAAGTTCCTCTTGTGTTTATTAGTCACTTGAACAGCTTAATTTTCAGGTTTTTTTTGTCTTCCTCCATTTCCAAATTTGGGGGAGGCTCCACTTATAATTCATCACTTCCAAGTTGTGTATCAGCACATGGGAGATTCCTGTATTTTACCAGCATATGTGTATTTTTTCCTACTAGCATATTTGTAAAAAGATTTAAGGAAAAAAAATTACATCAGATCTTGGTCTATTCAGCCAAGATAATTGGAATGCGTGCAGCAAGAATTATTAGTGGCAGATATGAATGATCAATCTTAAAAACCAGTCTTAACACAGACAACTGAAATCCAGCAAATCTCTCAGAAACACTAACTTCTAAAACAAGTTTGAGAATTTTACTTACTGTTGTGCCCACTGTCTTTGTTAATAACAAACAGCATGACACTGCAAACACCCCAAGCAGCCCAAGTTATTACTCATTCTCCTACTTCCCGTTCTGAAGTTTCAAGACAAATTTCCTCTAATTTTCTTAAAACTTAAGCAACTTCTGTTGTGGTTTCATTATCATCACTTTATTGGATTTTATCTTTAATGTCAAAATATGCAGACAGCTATACAAAGCCTTGTATACACACTGAATTCAGTGGCATTTGGTAAGGAAGTACAACTGAAAAATTCAAGTCTCTTTCACTGCTTCCATTACTTTACATGTGTTTAATTAAACTGAAACTGTTGATCACTGCTAAATAAGTGCTTCAAAACCAAGCTTATCAATTATTGCTCTTCCACCTATTTTTCATGTGAAAGCAGGAGGGCAGGAGATTGCAGTCAAAATCAGGCAGGCTCTACAAAGCCTTTGAGTTTTGCTCACTTTTTCTAATTTTTCCTTTGATCATTTTATTAGACAACAATGACAGATATTCCTTTTCATGTGTGCAGTTTACCTCTAATCTTTGCCTTCTTATCCCCTAATCAGGAAGGGACTAACATTCTGATTAAAATCTTTGTTACACAGACGTTCATTAGTGTAATTCTTTCTTTGTCTGTATCCCTCACTTTGAAGTGATTCAGTTGCACAACTAAAGCATAGGATATGAATATGTTACAATAAGGTGGCTTCAGTATTGGATCTCTGTCATCTGACTTCAGGACATGCTTTATCCTAAGGCAGACTTTAAGTATCCTCAGATACTCTTCCCAAGTGACATGAAGAAAAGGTTCTGTTAGACATTTCCTAGATGAAAGCAGGTCGAGGGCCTCACTTAGTACCTTAATACCTGATTATTTCCTTCTCCTTCTTTTCTTTCTTCCCCCCCGTACCTCCAAACCATGCATCAGCCTTTCTCTGCCATCAACAAAGCTGATATATTAACGGAACATGGAAGACAGCCTAATTAGAGGAACAAGCCCCTGGCTGATCGTTAAAATGTGCACCTTGATCCATTACACCTGAGTCTGGCTTTGAACAGTATCAATTTATTTATACTCATGGAATAAATAAAGCTAGAGCTCCCTTTGCATGGTGATGCCTGGCAATGATCTTGTGTTTATTTGCTGTTTCTTATTTTATTCATATCAATGCTCGTTTTGCAGCTATTAGAGTTGGATATATTCCATATAAATATACATAGCCACCTGACTATTACCACTTTTTACTCTTGTACAGGCAAGCTGCATACCTTTCTTCTGTTTTTCCTCAGGATGCATAGGGAAAAAAAGGGAGGCTTACATGAGCGTTTTTAGATACATGAATATTAAAATACTTTCAAGTGTGTAACGCAAACTGGAAACGTTAAAACAATTAGCCCTTACAGTATTGCAAAATATAGTCAGTCCTCATACAGAGTCAGCAAAACTGCAAGAAGTAACAGGAGTATATCTGTTCAAAAAACAGAAATATGAAGCAGGAGCTAAGCTAGCACTATCACTCCTGTACTGCTGGTTTTCCCTGACATGAGATCTGCTTCATTTGAGCAGGCTAACAGGCCAACAGGCAGACAGGACGCATGTTATGGAGGATTCCCTATCCTCTCTCCACCTGTACTGAACACATTGACTTAAGGAATAGAGGGCAATGGTGACAAATTTCTGCCTGACACAGCAGACATGTCTCCTCTGTGACAACCCCACCTTTGCAGATGCCCTTGCATAATAGATATGAGGTTCTTCATGTGCAGTTGAACAATAATGAATATGATAGTTCATCTAGCTTGGAGGTGTTGCTGAGGTTAAGTCAGAATACATCCTGCTTCAAAGAAAAAAGATGGGTCATTGTCATAGGAAACTCCCTTCTGAAGGGAACAGAAGGCCCAATATGCAGACTGTATGCACTTCTTAGGGAAGTCTGCTGCCTCCCTGGGGCATGGGTTAAAGGTGTGAAGAGAAAGCTTCCTACCCTGGTATGGTCCTCAGATTATCATCCATTATTGACTTTTCAGGTAGTCAGCAATGAAGATGCAAGAAAGACTGAGAACAATCAAGAGACTTCAGAGCCTTAGGACAAGTGGATAAGAGATAAGGACAAGTACAAGTAGTGTTCTCCTCTGTCCTTCCAGTTGCAGAGAATGATGAGGGAAGAAACAGGAAGAGCCAGCAAATCGATACTGGCTCTAAGCTTGGTGTCACTAGCAGAATTTTGGTGGTTTTGATCATGGGTTGCTTTTATATGATACAGGCCTGCTGGCAACAGGCAGTGTACACCTGTCTCAAAGGGGGAAAAGGATATTTGCACAGGAGTTATCAGGGCTCGTTGAAAGATCTTTAAACTAGATTTCAAGGGATAAAACCAGGCTAGCTAGAGAAAAGCCTGAGGGCAGCTTGCCAACCTTTGAAGGACAGTGTGCTAAAAAGTCCTTCAATCTGCTGCCTCAGTGGAGGTAAGAGATGGATATCTGTGTAGCAGAAAATACACAAGGGTTATTGATGTGTTAGGAGCCACATAAGTACCTAAGAATAGTCATATAGGAATTAGGGTTTCTTTCCACAAAAAGGTGGTGGATCAGACACCCAGCTGAAGTCCATCTACACAATACACACAGCATGGGCAGTAAACAGGAGGAGCTGAAAGCTGTGGTGCAGAAGGAAAAATATGATATACCTGCCATCAGAGAAACTTGGTGGAATGACTTGCACAACTGGAGAGCTACAATGGGTGGCTATAAACTCTCCAGAAGGGATAGGCAAGGAAGGAGAGGTGGTGGGGTAGCCCTAGATGTTAGGGAGTGTTTTGATTGTCTAATGATGGAGACAGAAGGGTTGAGTTTTTATAATCCTAATTGTTGAAGCCACACCGTGGGTTCAGCTTTGTGCCACTCACTATTAGAAAGCCGTTGAGGTGCTGGAGCCTGTGCAAAGAGGAGCAAAAAAGCTAGTGAAGGGACTAGAGCACAAGTCTTATGAGGAACGGCTGAGGGAGATAGGGTGTTTATCCTGGAGAAAAGGAGGCAGGAGACTGAAGGTATTGCTGTTTACAACTACCTGAAAGGAAGTGGATGTCGGTCTTTTCTCCCAAATAATAAGCAATAGGCCAAGAGGAAATTGCCTCAAGTTGTGCCAGGGGAGGGTTAGATTGGATATTAGGAAAAATTTCTTCACTGAAAGGGTTGTCAAGTGCTGGAACAGACTGCCCAGGGAAATGGTTGGAATCATCATCACTGGAGGTATTAAAAGATGTTGACATGGTTTAGTGGTAGACTTGGCAGTGCTAGTTTAACAGTTGGACTTTATCATATTTTCGAGCCTAAACAATTCTATGATTTTATGATTCTATTCCCCCTTATTAAAAAGGAAGGCTTGAACAAGGACTCAGATGACCCTTTTTTATCAGGGGAAACAAACAAACAAACCACTCAGAGAACAGCTGCAGCACATAACAGCAGCTCATGGCTCCCGGCTACAAGGAGTCTAGCTGGCTGTACAGTCCTAGGTAAAAATACACAGCAGAGTTCTGTAACAACTAGTCTGAGTAAAGGTTAGTAGATCCCAGTGAATGTTGACTACCCTGACTCAAAGACTATCAGTGAAATCTAACTGAACCCCCAGGGCACAACTGGAGAGATACGAAAATTTACAACAATGTAGAAAATACTTCACTGTCCATTCACTTAAATACCATGAAATAATACAAGGTTATATAGTTAAACTGTCACTGCCTAGGTCATTAATCTGCTAAAAAGAGATGATATAGTGAAGAAAAGCACTTCAGTGAGTGGACAAGCAAATTTAGATTTATCTGTGAAGTCAATTATTAGATCTGCTCTGGGAGACAATAGCTGAGAGGCACAAGAAGAATTTCTTATATAGTCTCTCTGCTGAACTTGACCTTGAAAGCACTTCTCATCCATTTTGGGACAAAAATCTAACAGGTGAGCATAAAAACCTTTAGATTTATATGCTACACTGTGTCCTGAATTAGCCAGTTGCAGTGACATACTGAATCTTATCCAGGGCTATGCAGCTGCAGTTTCAAGTGTGTGTTCAGTTTTCTGTCAAGAACTCTCCTCCTACTTTGCATTGCCATGTTCCATGTTTTGTTAAGCCTCAGAACACACCAGAGTTAATATGCAAAACCACATTAAATATCTGCATGGCCTAGTTATTGGTGGCTAGCATAGCAATCAGAAACACCACAAACATGGTTGAAAAATTCTGTACTTGAGCTGAAAACCCTTCTGAATCTGTGTTATCATGGTCTAGGGCACTGGGAGGTGTTGCCACATTTGAGTCCGAAGTAGCATGGTAATGTTGCTTCTTTTGGTTCATGCTGTATCGGTAAGCCTACCATAAGTGAGGAATATCCTGCTCAGATAGAGGATTCCTGCTGAATATCTGCATAGATTGTGACATGGGTTAGAAGCTGCTCTTAATGGAAATTATTTTCAGTTAGCCAAAGACTGATATGATAACCCTGTGCAGGCAAACATCTATCCTGTACTGGCAAGAGTACTACAAGAACTGGGAGCCACTACATTAGAGGAAGCAGCTGAATTCCTGAGGGTAAGGGAGATATCCACTATATGATTCCCACTTGTTTTTCCAAACATTAGAGATACTGTACTACTATACCAGTTTGGACAATCTGTAGCTGAACCACTACTGGAATACATGCAGCTATATATTTCCTGCTATGTTGACTGGAATATGCATAGCTGAGAGTACCAAAGTAAGCCTCAGTAGCAGATACAGCATCCCCAGAGACAACTGATACTAAATGCTGCCTTTCTTGAAAGCTTCTGACACCACATTCTTTTAGCATGGGTTTTATGTAGAGTAGCTTATAGTGGTAATTCAACTCTACTTTTACTGTTTTAATGAACAATCACAGGAACTAGTTGAATATTTGAATGTATATGGGAATTAAGGCAAAGAATGAAGCTCAATCAGTCACATAGTTTTCATTAAATCTCAAGAAGTCTTAGCTAGGTTAGGTCAAAATAATCACCACTTTTTATTACCACCAGTAAAATCACTTCAGAATACCATATAGTATTGCAATTATTAACTATTGAACAGCGTCTTTCAAGTGTAGCTGTAAGCTTGCATAGGCTTTACAGTCTAGTGGGCAAGTTGTAATGAATTGGGTTTTTTCTTATTTAGAGAAAATAAGTGCTCAGAAGTTTTCATGTACAGGGTCAAAAGGCATCCACAATACAAATATTTGTCAAGACTGCCCTATTTACTGGTCCCATATATATTTTTTCAGTCTAACAGGGGAGGAGCAAAACAAAAAACCTGTGCAACTTCCTAATAACTTATACAAGGAAATTTTTCATCTACTCTTCAGTCCATTCTTTGAAGTTAATCTATTGTCCTGGTTTAAACCCAGTCAGGCAACTTGTTCACTCACTCCCAGTGAGTGATGCCGGGCTGACAACAAAGTCCTTGGTCAGGGTAAACATCACGTAGCAACAACCGAAAACATCGGTTTCACCAACACTGTTCCCAGGCTGGAAGTCAAAACACAGCACTGCACCAGCTACCACAAAGGAGAAACATGACTGCTACTGCTGAACCCAGGACATCCATACAACCCCAAGATCTTGTGCCTATACTACTATCAAAGAAAGGATGTGAAGAAAAAGAAAGATCTTAACTGTATGTTTGAACTCAGTCCCATAAAGAAGAGTAAGATCAGTGTTAAATGAATTTCACCTGTGGCAAAGAGTAAGCAGCAGGAAAGAACAGAGATGGTTAAAACTGTGTAAACCTGTGGGCTTGTCAGCTTTAGTGCTTCAGCTAAATGCCTTTAGATGGAATGTTATTGACCAAAAAGATCTGCTCTTTATTTAACTGATACAAAGAGAGATGCAGATGGCACACAGATAAACAGATAAATACTAAATATGTAACTCTCCCATCAGTTATGATCATCTAATTCCATCAGCTTTGATAAAAATTTCTGTAGACAAACATGTACGTGCTGCATATTTTGCAAATGCCTATTACACGATTGCAGGAAAATTCATTTTTGTACAAAGCACAAGGAAGGATAGAAAGAACACTTTGGTCTGCTAAGGTGGTACATCAAAATGCTGAGTCCAGCCATTTTGGTTGGCCTGTGGCAGATCTATGTCTCATGGCTTCATTTCCTCTCTATCAGACCTTTAAAACAAAGAAGAGACAAGTAGGTGAAATGAGCATAAAATCTCACAGAAAAATGACAAACTGTTAATAGATAAATAACGTCTTTCAGGATTTCTTACAGCATTCATTGTAGTACTTGTCCTGAATTTCCAGTGTAGAGCCTAAGTTTTGAATGGGTGCAAATCAAGACTTATACTGCAGAAAATTGATCACCTTTTCTGTTCAACTCTTCTGTATATAGACACTTCTGTGCAGCTGTATTGAATTCATGAGTGAGACTGTTTCTTGCTTCACTATGTTTAGAAGGGCAGTCATTATTGGAATGGGTTAGCTTAAGTCAATAGCTTTAATAAAATACGTTTTTTTTTGCTAGGGTAGGACTAAAGTACTCTGTTCAATGCTTTATGCAGCTCATTTATCAAGGATAATAATAAAAAATGTGACCCATATCAGGGGTTAAACAATTATTCTCTCTCTATTCCAACAAATGAATAAAATGGGTGTTTGCCAATATCACTTTTACTGCACAAGGAACTAGTAAGTCTACAGAGTAGACCAGGAGTGATTGTTCAAAATGGTAGAAGCAGCTAATTGATAAGGACCCTACAACATACTTCCAAGCAGTATGAAGTACCATAAAAAGATTTAGACAAACTTCCACTGATTGAATAAGGTCTGCGAGGACTGGAAAATAGCCAGAATAAAGCTATTATTTAAAGCTATTATTTAATAAAGGGACTAGCACTTTTTTTTTTTTCCAAGTTGCAATTTACTGAAGGTTGTACAAGGATTTCTAAAGGTTTTAAAAGGATTAACTCATGCATCTATCCATCTGGTCAGTGTTGTTAATGAAGAAAATTAATTACTTGATTGAATCTAGCTACCCAGCTTAAAAGTGATTGTAAAACTTTGAGTTTCCAGACATCTAAATGAGACTGCTAATCTTCTACCTGAACATAATAAAGGTTTGGAGTTAAAGAAAAGAGAAAGAATTGTGTTACTAACATTGACTGTAACCAATGGGAGGTTGTAACTTCTCAGACTCGTGGGAGCAGTCTCTCACCTGTCTGAAACATTTAATTCAGAATGGGATGAATAGTCTTCTGGAGAAGTCTGTAATACCAGTGAACATAAACCCCACAGAAGCCAGAGGTGTGCTTACATGTCTGATTTAAACAATGTGCCAAATTTTTAAGTAGCAATAGTTAGACAAAGTAGAACAAAGCCACCACAACACAGGTACCTAAAGATATACTGTAACTTAAATCAAAATATTTTGTTTTGTAGAAATGATGATGCAGTGCACTATGTCATCTGTTAGCAGGAAGTCAGCTTGCATAATAACAATGCCTTTTTTATATCCAGAGTTTTATATGTGTGTTTTATCAGTCATCAATGCCATGCACAATACTGCTCAGTATACTTCTACCAGCAAACAAGGAATGCGATACTGAAATAGATCAGGTAAAGAATGGGCGATAGTATACTGAGATAGTTAAATATGAAGTTATAAGAGATATGGTCTTCAGTTTTGATAAGGATCACTTAAACTTGAAAACTTTTAGAGAGGAAAGAAGTTATCACCAGGCAAAACTTGTAAGAAAATATGAAAGAGATACAGGCGTTTCAGGTCTGAAGCAGAAAAAGTAAACTTTAAAGGTAAATGCAATCTAAAAACAAACTGGTTTAGATTTAATTAGATATTATATCAGGAAGATCATCTGAGAGAAAAGAGAGGAAAGGGGGTCTTAACATGGAAGTGAGGGAGATAAGATAGTTATCTGCCAGGGAGGGGAAGAAAGAGTCAACTAAAATGTAAGTTAACTGCCCATTGTGCATGCACCTGTGTTTGTGTGTGTGTGTGTGTGTGAGGAAAAGTTACTTATGTCCCAGAACCAGTATTCCTGTTGAATTCATGATTTTTTTTCTTTCCTAAAATTATGAATATAGATGCACAGTTCATCTTTGTAAGGTATTTTTGTCCCAATCTAGACTGACATGATCGAAAAATGATTTTCCCAGAAACACTTTTCCCCTACTCACAGCTGTGTCATTCCATTCTTTATTGATTGGCTGTATGATTTTATTCTGGTGCATAATAGTTGTTTATTTCCACACACATAATTTCAGTAATGGTACTGAATACACTGGATGAAATATACTATCCTTCAAGAAATGGAAGTAAAGAATCTGAAGATTTTGATGGCTCTGCTGCAGGGAGTATTTTTGCAGTGGTTGTGAAGTCTTTGGCAAGCTTAAATTATGACTTGAGGCACAACCTGGATTCATTCAGTTCACATCAGACTCTGGAGAGCTTGTTTCAAAAGATGGATTTAGTGACAAGGCTGTTGGAAGAATTCATTTCCCAGCACAGATTCTGGAATGTGCCTGCAGCAGTGGCAGCAGTGTAAAGACATGGGGTCCCTTCTTGTTGAATTAAATTCTAATGTGGTTCAAAACTGTAACCAACCTTTAAAATATTAATCTAATTGTCTGGTGGAATGCTCCTACAATGTATGAGGTTTTTTAGACTGTGGAGATGTGTACTTCATGTGTTTCCCTCGGAGGCCATGTGCTGTGATCTGAGTTGCTGGCTGTGTATTATGGTGTCTTTTGACTTAATGAAGGTGGTTGCTGGCTTTATAAGGATAAGAAATAGGTGGGCCTTGAGTTTTCTGCATGTTGTCGTTTGCAAATTGACACTAATTTATTATGAGTGTGGTCTAGGAAAGTAACTTTGTTATTGTGGTATTACAAAAACTGTTTGATAAAGGGTCATTGGTTGTATTTTGGAAATTAGTAAGAGAGTCCAGGTTTCTAATCCAGATATGGATAAATCAAATGCGTATTTTAGGTATCATATAAAGCTAGCTATGAGCTACTTAAAATCTCTACAAGGTGGCTCATTAAAACATTGGCCTGGTCTTGTGCCTGTTATCTAGAGGTCATGTTCATTATTGAAAGTAAAGTTGTTGGTAATGATGAAAAGAATGATAATGGCATCCTTGAATTTATGCAATGAATATTGATCTTTCTATTTGAAGCACGCAGGACAGGATATGTTGTACAAAACTATGAGGTATTACTGGACAGGCTGGCATGAAGATGTTCCACAGCTGATGGAAGAAATCATCTGCATCTTAGAGAAACTTTTGAGTCTGGGTGACTAAATGTGTGAGAGTGGTTTTCATGAACGGTATTTCAGCCAAATAATAAGAATGGTGTTCAGCTAAATGTAGTCAGCTTTCAGAGCTCTTTTTTTTAGTGATCATATTAAAAACTCCTGCAGGGGACTGGGCTTTACGATTTTTCTTGGAACTTAGACATGTCTCCAAACTGAGACTTCAAACACATGTTGGAGTTCTAAAATGAAGAAAGCAGTATCTACCTTGACACACTGCTATATTACTTCTCACTGCTAATCTGTGGGTGCAGAACTGCTTTTTATAGTGTTGTCCTCACTTGACCTATCAAACCGTTTCCTGTGTAGTAACCAGTTCCTATTAATAAATTAATTTTTTTTTTTTTGCAAAATCATACTGTTATTTGTTAATGGTAGAGCAGAAAATTTATTCCCTCTGTAAAATTTTCTTTCGTTCTTTCTTTGCCTAATCTATTTCCAAAAAGCACTCAAGCAAGCATTTGGCTTTATTAATCTTTTTGAAATATAATTCCAGGTATCTAAATTAGTTAAACATTGGACATGTGAATGAACAGAAATATTCCAGCATGAAGTTTATTTAATACTTGCTAATATCTGAGAGAGCCGGTAGAAGGTTGTACACATTTAATTTTAAAACTTTGGACAAAGTAACATGGCAAGAGATAGAAGATTTATGAAATAATGTTTTGAACAGAAACATGCTCTATTGTATGCCATAGATCACATTGATACACTCATCAATTCCTATGTCCTGTTCATAAACAAAAAAAGGAAAACACCCTACTAATTTCTCATTTTATGCTAAGAAAGATTTATTTCTTCAACCTTGATGTGATTACTGGTGACCCTCAGTCATGATACCTGTTTACATCTAGTTTATATGTGTCCTGGGTTCAGCAGTAGCAGTCATATTTTTTTTTTCCTTTGTGGTAGCTGGTACAGTGCTGTGTTTTGACTTCCAGCCTGAGAACAGTGTTGGTGAAGTCGATGTTTTCAGTTGTTGCTAAGTGATGTTTACCCTGACCAAGGACTCTGTGAGGCTCATGCTCTGCCAGGGAGGAGGGGAAGCCGGGAAGAAGCAGAGACAGGGCGCCTGACCCGGGCTAGCCAAAGAGGTATTCCATACCACAGCACGTCATGGCCGGGGTGGGGGGTGACTGGGAGTTACCCGGAAGGACACGGGCTTCCGGGTGGAACTCATCTTCTTGGCTGGTGGTATCGTATCCTCTTCCCTTGTTATTTTCCCTTATCATTGTTGTCGTTGATAGTAGCAGTGGTGATTTGTGTACATTGGTTGCTGGACTGTTCTTTTCTCAACCCGTGGGAGTTGCATTTTTTTCGATCCTCCTCCCCGTTCCTCCGGGAGTGGGGGAGAACCCCGGTGGGGGGGGACATGGACCTCGATTGTTGTCAGCTCGGCAGCACTCACTTGGAGTGAGTGAACAAGTTACCTGACTGGGTTTAAACCACGACAATATGTTTATCTAAAAGTCAATGTGTTTGTGTTCAACTCCAAAATCAAACCATTATCAAGTAAGTCTCATAATATACAGAATTTTTTGTTTCTATGCCTGCAAATAAATTGGCACTTATTTAACCACCAAAATGAGTTCTAAAAAGTGACCTCTGTATTCAAAAAGTGAATTCATCACTCAGAAAAATCATAATTGTGCTTTTTTTTTTGTGTGTGTGTGTACAGCCCAGTTCAGGCTGTCATTGACTTCAATGAGCCTTGGACTAGGAAACATCTTTGCTGAATATCTTTCTTCTGTGTGGCTCATTTGAAAACTACTTACAATTAAGCAGTTTTGTTTTATATTACCCAGTATGAACATCATGGTGAGAATCATCTTCAGTGCAGCACATTGATGCCCCAGGACTGGGCAAGGCTATAACACCTATTTCTTTCCCCTGTGAGTCTGAGAGGTGCTGGGATTCTAGATACATTGTATGACTACACAATCAGTGCTACTCCTGCTCCTGTAAATTTGGAAGCTCTCAGGATGCTGCGGTCAGCATTACTGGCAGATAGCACAGTTTAGCTGTAGGGTTTGAAACACGAAACCCGAGTTGAGTGTTTGGAGCTATCTCTTGGTAAAGTTGAAGCAAACTTCTGAAGCACTTTTTTGTCTGGCTATGGTTTATTTTATTTTATTTTATTTTACTTTTTATTTTTAATTTCAAGTATTCTTCTGCCACAACAACTGAGGTTGCTTAATATTGCTGTAGTATTTTACAATGGATGTATGATCAGCCAGCCTTTCTAAGGACCGTGAGAACTGTAGATGAGCTCTTATTGTAGTGGCAGATGCATTAAACTTTTCATTTTTTTCTTTTTTCCCCTAATTATTCTTTTCAGCTTTGTTCAGATTTGCTTTAATTTTCTCTCAGCCCCTTCCACTATTTTTTTTGTCCAGTCTACCCTATTACTGCATCTCTGTTTTGTCATGCCTGTACCCTGCAGTCCAGTTCAACACAGGATGCCTCTGGGATCAGAAAACCTCTCTTTCAGAGGTTTGCTGTTTCCTCCTGACAAGCTGGAAGTCAGAGCTTCCTCTCTGTGGATAACCCTATGCATTAGTTTAAATCAGATAGATCTCTTCTGCCAGAGAGCTTTCATCAGCATAATGTGTCTCTTTCCTGTCATATCAGTCATCTTCTTCCTCTGAATGTCCCTATGGCTTTCAGAAGCTTCAGCATGCTGTACTCAAGTATTTTGGCTATGGACCTCATCTCCTGCAGGGAGAGAAATAGCTAGCTTGCTGCATCTTTTAAAGTAGGTTTGAGTTTCAGTAATCAGGACACAGCTTGTACAGGAAGATGCGTATTTCAGTTTCTTCTAGATGACTAATGTTCAGAATAAAGGTAGAGTATAAACCCCAAACCTTCTTAGACGTACAGAATGAAGTCATGTCATTGACCACTCCATGTTACTTATTAGTTCCCAAATATTTTCCTTTATGTCTTTAAAACTCTTCTCCCCTTCCACAAGCTACTGCTGTACTCCCTATTTGGACCAGCTTCTGTGGAGGACTCATGATCTATTGTTTTTACAGGTACAAACTGAACAAAGTAAGAAACAAGTACTTCACCTCTATAATGAAAATTCAAAGGACCTCTCTTCCTGGTATTGTCGCTTACTACATATGGATCCTCTAATCTCTCTACTCAAAGAATTAGCATGGAAGCAATAGTTTATAATACTCTAAGTGTTCCGGTCTCATGGGCCAGGAGAATCAAGGTAAAAGACTCTATTTTTAGTACACAAAGCTGTTCTTACTTTTTGAGTTTTACCTTCCCATGTTGCAATACTGTTCAATTTAGTGTATTTTCACCAGCAATACTCACATGTAGTTACTTTTGCATGTTGTACTTTACAGTTCCTACATTCTTGGTTTACACCATGTCTGCTCAGCTTTATTGTAATTAATTAAACAACATCTTGTCATACTCCCTCCATCTACTACGTCTCTGTTCTTACTGGCTGCATGATGCTTTAATGTTATCATTTCAATTTCTTCTGCTTCCTCTTCTCTGCTCAATTCCTCCTGTACTATGTTTGGAAAATCTCCAAGCTAAATCCCAAAACATTTAGCATTATATTATACTTTAAGTACTGAACTTGGAGCTTTTGTTTTAATCACATTTAATAAACAACCTGGAGCTTTCTGTCAGTGCTCATTACATTTGCTGAAATTGTCTTAGGGTCTGTGATGGTCAAGAGACCCTTTTTGTGTTTGTCTCAAGGCAACTCAAATTTTTTTTTTCCGTTTGACTTGTACTTGTTTATGTCCAGACACTGCACTCTGTTCAGACTGTATAAATGTCAACTTCTAATCTAGCCCTTTATTAAAAGCCTTGTTATGACCGAATGATGTAGAATCTCTTCAAGAAAATGTGAAAGATGGAGCAGCTATTAAATTCAGGTTTCAAAAATAAAGTTTCATTTGTGCTTACTGAAAGATCTCATTTTTTTTCTCTTCCTAGTGATCATTCAATAACTATGCCCAAAGAAAATGCAACAGTCAGTTCGGAAGGGTACCTGTTTAGGCCCTTACCTGTAGTGAACAGGGTATGTAGAGTATGCATTGTGTCATGGTTTAAGCCCAGCAGGCAACCCAGAACCATGCAGCTGCTCACTCACTCCCCCACCTGCCTCCCCCCACTCCCGGAGGTATGGGGAGGAGAGTCAAAAGCATGTAACTCCAATGGGTTGAGATAAGAACAGTTCAGTAACTAAGGTATAACACAAACCACTACTGCTACCACCAGTAATAATAATGATAAGGAAAATAACAAGGGAAGAGAATACAACTGCTCACCACCCGCTGACTGATACCCAGCCACCTACTGAAAGCAGGACAACAGTGCTGTGAGAGCTATTTTAAGCTAAAGAAAAATCCCATACAGTGTACCTAACAAGTGACTGACTTATTAGGGTAGTCACAGGTGAGCATGTCTCATAAAATCACTGAGGAATCTACCCCATCTTATGTGTGCCAGCAGAAAAGTAGTTTAAATTGTGATACTGACTGGAGATCATGTTTGATATGTTGCCATATTTATGCCATATACAGAGCCCTTCCTTCAACCTGGATCAAACAATAGTTTGCAAAAAGTATCTAATGGGTGCATGCAGAATGTATGCAATGTGTTTCGAAAAGCAGCAGAACTTTTACTGCCTTTTCTCACACCTCTGTCAGCACATGAGCTAAAGGTGTCCAGAGAAACAGACACAGCTCATATATGCTCTGGCAGCATTTGTAGTTCCAAGTTTCCACTCTGATCTCTCACTGTATGCTAAAGCGTCTTCCTGGATATTATTTTTTACTAGAAGACGCTTACCTTCTTGAAGACTGTAGTATTAGTTCCTCCTCTGACCCCTGTACTGAACTATGGCTAAGCTGTAGCTTTTTGAATTAATGAAGGAATGTGCAGGAGAATTGAGTATTTCAGGTATTTTATGCTCAGTTTATAGATTTACCACTGCGTCTGGTAAGGAAGTATTTGCTGTTATCAATTTAAGTAATGATTACCTTAAGGTACAATGCATGTGACTCTTGCTTCAGTGTCACAGTTACCAATCTAAGTTACGGATTTTTTTGTAAAATGAGTGAGAAAGTGAAAGAAAATTTGCTTATTGTCCTGGGTTCAGCAGTAGCAGTCATGTTTCTCCTTTGTGGTAGCTGGTGTAGTGCTGTGTTTTGACTTCCAGCCTAGGAACAGTGTTGGTGAAGCCGATGTTTTTGGTTGTTGCTAAGTGATGTTTACCCTGACCAAGGACTTTGTGAGGCTCATGCTCTGCCAGGGAGAAGGGGAAGCCAGGAGGAAGCAGAGACGGGGCGCCTGCCCCAAGCTAGCCAAGGAGGTATTCCATACCACAGCGTGTCATGCCCGGGGTGGAGGGTAACTGGGAGTTACCCGGAAGGACACGGGCTTCCGGGTGGGACTCGTTTCTTGGCCGGTGGTATCGTATTCTCTTCCCTTGTTATTTTCCCTTATCATTGTTGTCGTTGGTGGTAGCAGTGGTGATTTGTGTTGTACATTGGTTGCTGGACTGTTCTTGTCTCAACCCGTGGGAGTTGCACTCCTTCGATCCTCCTCCCCGTTCCTCCGGGAGCAGGGAAGGGGAGAGCCCTTGTGTGTGGGGGGGAGGGGGGCCTCGATTGTTGTCAGCCCGGCACCACTCACTGGAAGTGAGTGAACAAGTTGCCTGACTGGGTTTAAACCATGACAGTTCTTTTTTTTGGCGCCCAAGGTGGGGCACGAGGGGTTGAGATAAGAACAGATCTGACTGGATTGATAGTCACTCGTCACAATGCTGATTTATTGGCTCTCAAGGTTGTTCCTCTTGATCTCACAGTTTCAGTATATCATATCTTACTTCCACCCGGTATTTGCTGTATTAGTGTTTTTCAAGTGTGGGGCTTGGGCTAAGGTTTTTGTCTCATTGTACTTTATGGTAATGACTTGTAATACAATAGAATCATTGATCATGAAACTGATCTGGCTTATGTTCCCAGTGTGGTCACCACCTTTATACTTTGGGAGGTATATAATAGAAGTGCTTAACAATTACACATCTTTTTTCTCCTTCTCAGGTGCTCAACCTGTGAAGGAGACATCCTTTTACCCTCCCAGTCATCCCCCCAGACCATTTACATTTGAGAGTTTTGAATTTTTTGAATGGCCTTTTAATGCTGTTGAGACTTGTTTGCTGATGGTGATGGGAATCACCATGCTAGCACACATACAGAGTGTGTTTTGCCCACGACTGATTTCAAGAGTTAAGCAGAGTCAGGTTTGGGTCTTGTCTGGGGTCAAACGACGATGTAGGAGGACCGAGAGATTTTCCCTGAGGCTGGACAGCCATGAGTGGCAGGGTGTGTGGGATAGTATGGGCAAGTATCTAGGTCAGTGGGCCCCTCCAGTATTTTGGAATTTCACTACCGAACAACTGCAAAATCCAGAAGAATTAGTAAAACACTTAAATGAGGTGTGTGGTCATTCTGGCCATACCAGAGATGGACAAATCATGGCAACGTGCTGGGGCTTGGCCTATGCTTACAGGGCCTTGTTCAACACTATCCAGCACCTTCAAAAGGAAAAGAATGTTGGTGGATTTGAGGGCAAAGCAACAGTCGCTACTCAAACTTTGGCTGCAATGAGCAGCGCAGCTACCCCAGTGGCAAGTACAGCAGCTGCTCAAACTTCAACTGCAACAGACAGCGCGGTTACCCCAGCTCCAAGCACAGCAGCTACACCACCCCCAGCAACAAGTACAGTTGCTACTCAAACCATAGTGATAATCACTGCAGGCAAACCAGAGGACCAATTTGTACCAATATCGACTGCCCCTGTACACAAGAGAACAAGCAAAAAGGAGGCAAAAAGGGTGAAGCGAGATGAAGAACCAATGAATTCACCACCCGGTCCAGAATCTGATCAGGAGTCATCATCACATGACGAAGAAGAAGAAGAAGAGGTAACTTCTCGACCTTGGACCTCAACCGAGCTGCGGAATATGCGAAAAAATTTTACCCGTCAACCAGGGGAGCACATCATCACCTGGTTACTCCGATGCTGGGACAATGGGGCCGATGGTCATGAACTAGAAGGTACAGAAGCCAAGCAGCTGTGATCACTTGCTAGAGAAGGGGGAATTGACAAAGCAATTGCAAGAGAGAAAAAGTCCCTCAGCCTTTGGAGCCGGCTCTTGGCAGCTGTGAAAGAAAGGTTTCCATACAAGGATGATGTTATGAGTCGTTCGGCCAAGTGGACTACTATAGACAAAGGCATCCAGTCTCTGAGGGAATCAGCCATTGTAGAGATGATCTATCACATCAAGCCGAATAACGGGGATACACCTATAGATCCAGATGATCCACACGACCCATGTGGCGAAAACTTACACGGAATGCACCGTCATCATGTACCCAAGAGTCGGGCCACTGAGGAACACCAGAACAACCAACAAGTGGATAAAGCGACTAAGATTGAAGTGGCTCAGATGGACTTAGATTGGCAACATAAAGGTGAATTATTTTTGGCCCGGTGGGCCCATGACACTTCAGGCCATCAGGGCAGAGATGCAACATATAGATGGGCCCGTGATCGAGGGGTGGACTTAACAATGGACACTATTGCCCAGGTTATTCATGAGTGTGAAACATGTGCTGCAATTAAACAAGCCAAGCGGTTAAAGCCTCTTTGGTATGGAGGACGATGGTTGAAGTATAAATATGGGGAGGCCTGGCAGATTGACTATATCACACTGCCACCAACCCGCCAAGGCAAGCGCCATGTGCTTACCATGGTGGAAGCAACCACCGGGTGGCTGGAAACATACGCTGTGCCCCATGCCACTGCCCGGAACACCATCCTGGGCCTTGAGAAACAGATTTTGTGGCGACACGGCACCCCAGAGAGAATTGAGTCAGACAATGGGACTCATTTCCGGAATAACCTTATAGATATTTGGGCCAAAGAGCATGGCATTGAGTGGGTATATCACATCCTCTACCATGCACCAGCCTCTGGGAAAATCGAATGGTACAATGGGCTGTTAAAAACTACACTGAGAGCAATGGGTGGGGGAACTTTCAAGCACTGGGATGCACACTTACCAAAGGCCACCTGGTTGGTCAACACCAGAGGATCTGCCAACAGGGCTGGCCCAGCCCAGTCAGAACTTTTACATATTGTAGAGGGGGACAAAGTTCCCGTGGTGCATATGAAGAATTTGCTGGAGAAGACAGTCTGGGTTATTCTTGCTTCAGGTAAAGGCAAACCCACTCGTGGGATTGCTTTTGCTCAGGGACCTGGATATACCTGGTGCGTAATGCGGGAAGATGGGGAAGTCCGATGTATACCTAAAGGGGATTTGATTTTAGGGGAAAACAGCCAGTGAACTCAATTGTATGCTGTTGCCTGCTGTGTAATACTTTTATAGCCCATCAACTAGATGTCTTCAGGTCACCAGCGACTGGCCCTGACTTCCCTCCAGCCATCATCCCAACAGAGAATGAACTTTGAACATCATGGACCGAATGGACTCAGCAGCATTATAGGGATTGGTCCGTGCATTAAGAAAATGATCTTTTTCTCTTGGTCTGTATATGTATGGATGTATATATGTGGGAGAGCGATGGTGCATTGAAAATGTGGGATCTGAGCATGACGTGAATGGTATGGAATAAGGGGTGGATAATGTCCTGGGTTCAGCAGTAGCAGTCATGTTTCTCCTTTGTGGTAGCTGGTGCAGTGCTACCAGCTGGGTGCAGTGCTTCCAGCCTGGGAGCAATGTTGGTGAAGCTGATGTTTTCGGTTGTTGCTAAGTAATGTTTACCCTGACCAAGGACTTTGTGAGGCTCATGCTCTGCCAGGGAGGAGGGGAAGCCAGGAGGAAGCAGAGACGGAGTGCCTGCCCCAGGCTAGCCAAGGAGGTATTCCATACCACAGCACGTCATGCTCGGGGTGGAGGGTAACTGGGAGTTACCCAGAAGGACACGGGCTTCCAGGTTGGACTCATTTCTTGGCCGGTGGTATCGTATTCTCTTCCCTTGTTATCTTCCCTTATCATTGTTGTCGTTGGTGGTAGCGGTGGTGATTTGTGTTGTACATTGGTTGCTGGACTGTTCTTGTCTCAACCCGTAGGAGTTGCACTCTTTTGATCCTCCTCCTCGTTCCTCCGGGAGTGGGGAAGGGGAGAGCCCTGGTGTGTGGGGGCGGCCCTCGATTGTTGTCAGCCCGGCACCACTCACTGGGAGTGAGTGAACAAGTTGCCTGACTGGGTTTAAACCATGACACTTATTTAACCATGCTTCTATTTTCCATTTTGAAGTACCCCAGAAAGTCAGATTTTTTTTTTTTTTTTTGAGAATAACCCTATTTCCTCCTTGTTGAAATGATAGGCTGGCCATATATCTTTATTATAGTACAAAAATATTTTATTTCCTTGAAAACAGTACCTTCTTGTTAGGGCAATATGTTGTCTCCTGTATTTTACTTAGCAGCAATAACTGTTATCTGGAATTTTGATGTCTCACCAGCGTGTTTTAGTGTAAGATGTCTTACACCAGATGCTGTGTTATGTTACTTAAACATCTAGATGAGATAAACATATATATCTTGCACCTTGACTGAGAGCAGATGTAATGGTCATTTACCCATTTAAAGACTGCAATTAACCCACTGATCACCAGCATCTCTATCCTAAACACAACACAGCTATACTCAGTCATTCCTTTATTTTCCTTTCCATATAGTGTAAAAGCAGAGTTTTCCAACAAAAAATAAGTGCCTTCAAACAAACAAAGATTATAGTATTTCAAGCAGATTAGTGCTAAACGCTGGTTTAGAGCTTTATTACCCCAAATACTGATTTATATTTTTTGCATGTTTTGAGTAGGTATTTTTAGAAAGTGGAAGAGTATAGTTTTAATTTACCATGGAAGTTCTGATGATTTTTACATGGCTTAAGTTTCTTTCACTGCCTACAAAGGCTATGTCTTGAAAGTGATATATAATTTTGTTGGTAAAACCATAGATGATTGGTTGGTAAATCAATCAATAAATATATAATTTTGTTGGTAAAAGCATAGATGATGTTTACAGATGACATCTAACTGCTGTCCCAAATTTGTACTGGAAAATAAGAAGCATAAAAATGGCAGCAGCGCTTCAATTTCCAATATAAATAGTCCAAGAAACAACATTTAGGCCCTTCTTGACAAAGTATTATCAACATGAAATCTTAGTTTAAATTTCTTCTCTTGTATAATCAATACACAGTGCAGCACAATTATACTGGCTTACGCTGCAGGAAATCTTCATTACTGTTTTTCAAAGGCTTTTTAGACAAATTACTCCATTTGTAGTGTGCATCTATTCGCTTCATTTTAATTTGTTTACAGCGGTCATTCCCTGGTTTTTAGCAGAATTAATAGTCACCAGAGTTCAGCAGCTGTATGCTCTCAACTAGTTATCACTGTCCTGTAGGTGGTTCTGAGGTTCCTGTCCTTAGGTTTTTTTGTTTGGTTGCTTTTTTCTTTTCTTTTTCTTCTTTTTGCTTTTTTTTTAATTTTGTTTTGTTTTGTTTGTTTCTTTGTTGGTTTGGATTGGTTTTGTTTGATTTGTTTTGAGGTTTTGTTTCTTTTTCCTTTTTTCTTTTCCAGGATTTTTGAAGTACTCCATTTTCTTCCAAATGTCTGCTGTCAAGGTTGTCAGCCCCATATTGCAACTACTGCTTGCACTTTTTCTCCTTCCCCTTTCATTCCTATCAAAAGTGATTCTTTTGTGGACCTAAGCTCCATTACTACCCAGCTTCATTGAGATAGAATAGTATTCGAATCACATTTTTTTCCTCTGTAAGTGAAACAATACAGTTGGTTTGTTTGATGCAGGCAATATGCTTCTGTTTCATGTGATTTATTTTCTTCTCATACTGGGCAATGCTGTATACCAGCAAGATACAATTGCTCTTATTAACTCTTCTAATGAAACACAGTTCTAAAAGGAACAGAATAACAGCTATACGAAGCTGCTTTTCATCCACAGGGGTGGATTTACGCAGACCAAGGAGTCAGATTTGCGAGGGGAATCTGGCAGAAAGAGGACAAATCAGACTGGCTGTACAGGACATGCTTGAGCTGGTGATGTTGCCCAGCATGATGTATTAAGGTTGGTCGTCTTCCAAAGGGTGTTCTCTGTATAAAACTGGCATTGCTGCAATATTTGGCCAATGTCAAAATGCCTATTCATGCTACACAGATAGTTAGCTATCCTCAAGGAAAGCCAAAATCTTGGTATTTCTGCCTTTTTCTAAGAAGCCACTTATTATGGTGCTGGGCTAAATTTGAGTCATTTTATGATCATCAGGCCATCAATCTTTTTAAGGGTTTGTTTGTTGTTTTGCTTGTTTAAATCCTAGAATCCTTCTTAGTCCTGAAACACAGTAGATATACATGTTAGATGGAGCAACCTCTGTATATGCATACGGCCAGGAAAAAACTGGAATAGATTAGGAACCACTTACTGGGGGTTGTTTGGATCTGCCATAAGACAAATGGTTTTCTTTTTGCTATCCTAGATTATCTTTCAGAATGAAGATACACGCCAATTGCACCCAGAACTTATCACTAAGCTTTCTATCCAATGTTTGCCCAAAACAAAAAGTAGATTTACTCCAACACTAGTTTCTAATAGTAATTATATGGCATTCTCACTTTACGGTTTTATGTTTAATTTTTTTTTTTTTTTTTTAAATTTCCTGATCTATCTAGTAGCTATTGCTGGATGCAGCAGCTGCAGTATAGGTCATGTGTAAGTTAAATGCCCCACCAACCTGTCTTTTAAAGTACAGACTTTATGGTAATGACAGCAGTCTTCTAACATAATGATAAAAATGTGAGCACTCAAGAATAATCCTGACTACCCTCAAATGATAAGAAGTGATGCACTTAGTAACTATAAAGTCAGGAGGTAATAGCTGACTGATGTTTCATTCTTCGTAATCAACTTCCTATGACAGGTACCATAAAAATTTCATTGGTTAAAACTAGAAATGGCCAGAGCCTTTCTGAATTATAGATACTAACCCAAATATTTCATGTTAACACTAATGCTGGTATGCCGACACTGGTGACTTGGCAAGTAAGCTGAATTTTCTGTGGAGGGGGAGAAATTAGGAACCCATAGTAAATATAGAATTCTAATAAACCTAAGAATAGAGAAAAGAATGAGAGACAGAGAAGGGAAAAAGAAAAAAAAGCACAAAACCTAAGGAGGGTTGTTTTTTTTTTTTTTCCGTATAAATAGAATTCTCATATCCCCTCATACCCCCATCACTTATTCTTTTGAATTTTAAGTTTTGAATATAAGAAGGTGGACTTGGTTCATAGGAATTCCTGTTTTGGTTTTTGGATTTTTTACAATTACATGGAATGTCATTATGAATCTGGTGTCACTGCCAAGGAAAGCTATCCTCAATGCTTTCGTGTCTGCCTCATTTTAAAGACTGTTTGTAAAGACATAAGCAGAAATTCTATTTTCAGGACCTTATATATGTGTGTCTATGTGTACAACATATATGAGTGACATTAAAATATTTTTATAATATTTATGTGTGAAAATATGTAACTATGAACTCTAGAGGGAATGAAATATCTATTCAAAGTAACATAAAAGAGTGGTTATTATATCTTGAAAGTTATCTTATTCAATACATTGTAATATAAATTACTAAGTTATTTTTTTATAATTAAGATCTGACAGCTTTTGGTGGGGAAATTCAATTAGTGCTAGAGTCCATTATCTGAAGATTTCCCTTGGACTGAACAGTTCAGTAAACTGCATGAAGAGCAAAGGAATACTGGGCATAGGTAGCAAAATTATCCCTATGCTTGTGACACTTGTGACTTAAAAAATCTTAGCTACTGCTCCATTGCTAGCTGTAGTAATACTTCACTTTTATGTAGCATCAACATATCTCAAAGCACTCAGTAAATGTTCAGAGGATATACCACATTTTTGCAGATGGAGAGGCTGCTGCAGAAAGGTTATGGTTACAAAGCAATTTCATGCACCCAGGAACAGATATGATTTCTGGTTGCTTGTGTTAGACAGTCCTACACCATTTTATGTTTCTGTCGGCATCTTTGGGCTGTTCATTTTTTGTTTAATTTCATTCCCAGTTTGCTTGTTACTTCCCGACATCCAGCTTATTTAAAGCAGTCAAGCTCACATGATAGACACATGTTCATTCATCAACATTTAACTTTTCCTGTTCTGTGGAAGCTATCTTTTCTCTTTTTGTATTCCAAAGTCTAGTTTTTCTTAGCTGTTTTTGTATAGTCTCTGTGAAAAGTCAGATGTAATCAGAAACTTAAGTGCAAGTTATAAACCTCTTCAAAATGATGCTTACCAACAGATAAATACCAGCTGGGTATTTACTGATGCCAAGTTAAAAAAAAAAAGTTACTGTATTCAAACAATTGAAACATGACCTTTTTGATAACAGAATTTGAAGTTATCATTGTTATTTCAAATCTGTAGTTAATGACTTGCTTTTCTAATGTTTAATTTTATCAGTGTGTTATTAGAAAGTTTAACTGATGTGATCAAAAATTTGTTTTCCTGCAGTCAAGCATTGATGTGTTATTTTGATATAATAAAATATAGGATCTCAAAATTCTAATGTAATTTAATGTTTGAACAACTTGGAAATATTTGTATTAAAACCTAAATATTTTGTGTTTCTGAATCAGACATAGAGATTTAAATCTAAATAAAATTGTTTATTAATTAGAAATCATATTCTGGTTTTAATATTTTTGCAGGAGAAAGGAGGGGACTTTTTTACATATTCTATAACCTTTGCAAAGAACTCTTACAAAATCACATCCAGACCATAACTTGGAACTGTTATTTGTGTTATAATAATGACAGAGTTCTCATTCATGATGTTTCCTCCTGAAGTCTGAGTTATTGCCAAAGGCTGTGAAGAAAACATTACATGAAATGAAGTATCATTCAGACAGGAAAAATGCCTATAAACCTATCCTAACAGCATATATGAAGGGTAAATATAAGTGCCTTGAAATATATATTTTTAAATGTTTTGTCTTAAAATACTTTTTTTTAAACAGGTCCAGAATGACAATATTTCAACATGCTTCGGAAGAGGTGTTGCCAGTATGTTTAGGAAGTTGATCCTTGTCCTTTTCTCAGTACTGGTGAAACACACCCAAACTGTTGGGTCAGTGCTGGAATCTTTAGTTCAAGGGGGAAATGGACATAGTAAACTAAGTCCAGTGGAGGGTCGTGAATATGACCAAAGAGTGGGGGCATCTGGTATATGGGGGGAGAGACTTTGAGAACCCAGAATATGTATCCTCAAAGTGGAAAGCCTGAGGGTGGTGGTGGTACCTTATCCATTCATCTAAATACTTATTAGAAGAAAGTCAAGAAGACAAAGCTTCTTCTCAGTGCAGTAGGAAAGGAGGAAGAATCATAGCCAACCTCATAAAACATGGATTATATTGGGGCTGAGAAAAGAGATGAGGGAGAATTCCATTCCCTAGTTCAGCACCCATGTACTATCAATGTAAATGTACTCATGTGTGAAGACATTAGGAATCAAGAAGTTGGGGGGGGGGGGGGAAATGGCTGCATTATGTGCTATAAAAAAGCATACAGTTGCACAATGTTCTATTGGACCCAATTCATGAAGTAGATAGAACAACAAATATTCGGTTGCATTCTGAGGTTCTGAAATACATGATTAAGAAACAAAGGACATTTATCCATGTGATTTAATATGAGAAGTAGACAGCTGTAACATGTATACTGCTGCTTATCCTATGGTCTTATTTGTGATACGATTCCATAATTCTTTAATTTTTCAATATTCTTTGAAAGGCTATCTAGAAGCTGCAGTCAGGTTAAACTAGGCTAGTTGTTGTTTTGGAATTTTTTCTTCAAGGCACATTCAAAGTTACAGTCTTATTTTTAAAAATAAATTCTTGTAGAATTTGGTAAAATATGGGAAAAATGTCTCAAGAGCCTAGCCTTTCAATGTCTGTACTCAGAACTGGAGAATATTGAAAAAGGAAAAATTAAAAAGAGGATGTATTTATTTTTGTGTACTAATTTAATATATTTAAGTGCTTAATTGTTGTTCTTGGACAAACAGCAGTATTGAGAAATTGGTCTTGATGTCCTCTGGAGTTACACAAGGAAGCTTGCTAACAAGATATCACAACTTATATAACTGTATTTGGAAGTACTCGCTTGATGAGCATTCATATTCACAAACTCTGAATAGCATGTTTTTTTTTTTCCTGGAAACCTCTTGGAAAAGTCTGGAAATATGCTGAGATACATTCTCAGAGTTTACATGGTCAGTAAGTTTCTACAGAGAGACGGAGATCACTATCCATAAATTTGTTCAGAAAAGTTTAGGGGGAAAAGACAACCAATCATGGAATGGTTTTGGACAGGAGCACTGACCCTGTTGAAAGTACATAGCAACCCAGAAATTCCTTTTCAACCTTATAACTGTGTCTTTTACTAAGCTGGAAGAAAGGCTCTGCTGATGTCCACTCTTAGCTTGCAAGTCTGTGCTGGGGGCATGGGGTTGAGGAGAAAAGAGTGTCAGATGCCTTAATGGGAATAGCCCGATTCAGCACTTGACAATTCTTGAAACTTGTGGTGTGGAATGAAATAAAGTGCACGCATTAGTATCTACCTAATTCAGTGTTGAGAGAAATGGTCATTGCTTATGATCAGATAGTTGAGAACACTGAAAGGAAAGCTGTAGCTCGCAAAGGTAGTACTAAAGCAGAAGTGGGAACTTGGAGACATGTTTCTGCTGTGGGAAGCACAAGGGTCCCTAATATCACTGAGATTAGCAAGAACAGAACAAAGACCAACTTGGATGATTTCACCATCTGAGTTTTCCTTTTTCTTTCTTTGTTAGTTGTCAGCTCATTGAGTTGTCAGTTCATATTGATCAACTCCTGAGGAAAATTCTCATTTACTGCTGTGAGATACCTTTTGTTTTCAATCTTAACTGCTAGCTGATTTAAAGCTCTTACAGCACTTATGGTTTTATGGAAATGTTCTGACAGAGGAACAATTCATTCTGCCACTTGTGTAGGAAGTCTAAAGTGTCACAGATGTTTAGACTCTTAAGGTCTGAACCAGAGCTGGAGATGATAGTAGAAACCTTTATTTTATATCTCAAAAGTAGGATAGGGATGCTGCTCAAGCAATTCAAGGACCCTTAGAGAGCTGCTGTACTGCTCCATATTAGTAATTGAGCCAAGATTTCTTTGTAGGCATAATGATCCTTGAGAAGGAACAAAGTCTGAAAGCAAGGGGCATTTACATTTCACACTTGGGGCCAAATATTTAAGGCTCCAAATGTGTAAAGGAAATCCTCCCTGCTCCAGAATTATATTTATCACACTCCACTTATGTGGTTGCTTGTTTACCACAGTAGAATGAAAGTTGGTCCTTGCAGTGTTGGAAATGAACCAATCTGTAGGTTGCTACAGCTGTTTGTTTAGAGAACAGAGAAGGAACTGAAGAAGAGTTCAAAAACCTTTATTGTCTAAGTTTTCTGCTCACAGTGCAAAGAGACTTGGAGACTGCATACACAACCTAAATTCTTCCACTGAATTAGACAGTTTTCCCTGTGTCTGGCTGCAAATGCCAGATAAATTATTTTTACTTTGTGAAAAGTCTGAAAACCTTTTTTTTCATTATCCATATTCTTACTCAACTTTAATCTCTGGTAATGTGTCCATGTCTGGTTGATCAACTGGAGAGCTATGAAAGAGACATCACAATAGGACTAAGAATATCACATAAAGCCAATGACTAATTGAACAATCTTGTTATCTGTTTTCAAGAAGGGCTAGAATTGACAAAAATGCACCCCAGTTTCTCACCAGATGAAATGCCAAATATTTTTTCTTCTTTTTAGCAAAGAAAGGAGAAAGGTTAACTTTTGCTTATGTAATGAAGTCTTGGCTTTGATTTTTTCTATCTTGTCCTCAGAATCCAAATATACTAAGATAGATTATGCTGCATGTAAGAGTCTATTGGGATTTACTGGATTTACTTTAATTTGCACTTTTCTAGCTGAAATTCTAAATGTTTTAGTGAGGGGATATTCTCTTATTCTTAGATTTCATTCATTTCCTACTACCTTAAGTAGATCTTAATACTGGAATTTTCTCTCCCTCCTTTCCTCTCCCCCCTCCTCCCCACTTTATTTTCCAGGAAGAATGTAGAACCAACAGGACCAAGGTCTTCTTGCTGCCCTAATAACAATGGAGTCTAAACATCAACGTTTTACAAGTGTGTGCACATACAGGCCTGCAGTAAAACACCATATAGTTTCAGATCATTTCAATTAAAGTTAGTTCAGAGCTCATTGTTACATGTGATTTCACAAAGCGGTAATTTAGTGCACTAAATTACCACTCTGTTCCTCATAGAAAATGACACTCATGACCTGATAATAAAATACTTTATGGTCTGTTGTTCAGAGTCATGATTCCACTTCGCTGTAGTAGGAAGAAGCCACAAGTCGTTCCACTGTAACTGCCATTAGGGAATGTATTGCCTTCCCAGCCTATGTGCTGCAATGAAAAAGAAAATCTGACAGCCTCTCATCCACAGATGGCAGAAGCCTCTAAAGCTGTTGAACTGGCGCTCAGTCAGTTGGCTTTTGATCTGGCTGTTCAGATGTAAGAGTCTGTTTAAACAGAAAAGAAAATCGGATGTTCATGTTCAGTTAGTATATAACTGTCTTCCAATGGGGCTTTGTGTCCTTATCTGCTCCTTCAGTTGCTTTTAATTAATGCTTTGAAGGCACCATGTATTTTGGATTTAAGGGTGAAAATAACTTTAACTCCACATTAAACATCTTGATTCTGAGCAGCAGCCCTGTTTTTTTCCCTAGTGGACTCCCCACATTGTAACTTAGAATCATAGAATCATAGAATATTTAGGGTTGGAAAGGACCTTAAGATCATCTATTTCCAACCCCCCTGCCATGGGCAGGGACACCTCACACTAAACCATATCACCCAAGGCCTCCTCTAACCTGGTCTTGAACACTGCCAGGGATGGAGCATTCACAACCTCCCTGGGGAACCTATTCCAGTGCCTCACCACCCTAACAGGAAAGAATTTCCTCCTTAAATCCTCCTGCCCCAGCTCATAGGGCTTGTTAATAAATTACTTGAAATAGGTACAGATTTTCTCACTTAGCAAGGAATACAGTCCCAACCTATTTATGGTTGTTTGGAGAGCCACAGCTTAGTGTAGACTAAATGTAGAGATAAATAAAAAGCTGGTTCACAGTTTTGTATGGAACAGCCATTAAACTTCAGGGGTTACAGGAAAGCCCAGCAGCATAAGGCCTATAATTTGCGGGGAACTTGTGTGATCCTTCTGGATGAGTCCTAGGTAATAAGTATCTGCGTGACTATTTTTTTTTAATCAGTTGTCCAGTAATGTAGTGTAAAGCAATGATTAACACAGTGCTTTTCTGCAATGGGATAAACAAACTCCCTGTGTGGCTGCAGAAAATGTAAGCACAACAAGACTGATACAGAGGGGTATAGAGGCGCTTTCCACTTTTAATGGAGAATGTGTTAAATGAAACAGAGCAAGCATCTGACAACAGGACACGCAGGTAAAAATTATAAAGGTTAAGGAAATGCAGGCGAAGGTGCCAGCTGTGGAAGGTAGTGGTGCACTGCCATCTGCGATGCTGCCATGTTGTTTGCTGTGCTCATCACTGTGAAATTTCATGTTTAAATAATGTAAAGCAAACAAATATTAATTTAAAATACAGAAAAGGAGAAATCACTAGAAAAAGCAGTTGTCAGGGCGCAGTGGGGCAAGGGGCTCCCTTGTGCCAGAAGCAGTGGCAGCCCCTTCAGGACAGGGCCTGGCAGCCAGGGCATATTCCACTGCCCCATCTCTGGGCATCCAGCATCTCCCTGTGGATGGGCTGACCCTGGGACATGGCCCCAGGCATGGGCCCAGTAAGGCAGGGCTGTGGGAAGCTGAAGGCCGGTGCTGATGAGGTGGCACTGAGGCAGGGGGCCATGGTGCTGGGGGGCTGACATCAGTCCTGGGCCACGGGCAGGAAGGGAGGTCTGAGGGTGCCTCCAAGGAATTGGAACATGATCTTAATGAGGCTTTCACAACTTGACAGGAGCACTGGTCACAAGACAATTTGCTCGTAGGAGCTACTGACTACAGACGTACAGATGCACACCTGTCACCTCTCTGATGAAAGGATTGTTCACTTTTGGGAGGAGAGAACATTATGGGAACACTCCTTAGGAGATGCATCAGAGTCTTCAGGACAGTAAAGAGCATGTGCATTCATGAGATAGTTAGATTTAAACTTATATACCTTGAAAAATCCCCCTCTAGAGTATTCAACATGAAAATAGCTTTGGGCTGAATATGTTGAACAAAAACCTCTAAGATAAAGTAGCTTAGAGAAAACTGTTAGAAGATGAAAGCTATAGTTCTTCATACTGCATCTGCCAAATTAACATTTAATGAACAAATAATAGTGTCGTTCAGTAGTTCAGTATCACATCCTTGATGAAGCACTTGACTATGAACGAAGTGTGTAGCCAACAGAGAGTGAACTGAGGGAGGGGAGGTGGGGGGAAAAGTCTGATCAAATAATTAACTTCTTTCTTTTAAAAAAGAAGCTTTTTAAACTTTGTGCAGGGGTTATCTCGTGGGAAAATGAAGTAATCTGTGCTTTAATAAAAATTCAACATAAGCAAATGCTTCTCTTGCTGTTACAACTCCTGGAATCCAAACACTTAAAGTCATCTCTAAGCTATTTAAAAAGTTGATAAAGCATTTATAGCAATCAATTAGAAGGACTTAAAACATTAACAGTTACCAAAACTGGCAGTAGTATAAATATTTGGAAGCGTTTTAAATGTAAATATCTTGGAAAATAATTGCCTTGCATGTGCAATCTTATCTTAAGCTGCTTGTCAAACATGAAAACTTCTTCCAAAATGTAGCAGACATGTTCTACTATTCCAATTACAAAGCAGTGTTCCAGTCATACAGCAGCTGACAACTTTGTGTTACACTTCATTGTGCTGCAGTAGGGTTGAACTGATTCACAAAGAACTGAAAACACATGTATAGAGCTTGACAGTTAGCTGACTCATGCTGGGGGGGGGGGGGGGGGGGGGTGTTTTTTGGAGAAGGGTAGTGGCAGAGAAGAGCCATGCGATTTGGTGGACTCAAAGAACTAAGCTAAGTGTGGTTCACCCTCACTTTCACCTCTAGCTGATTTAAGGATAACTGAAGCTCAGGAAAACAAGAATTCACTCATCAAGGTTGCTGATAAGGGAATCTAAGGATTCCTATGTGTCTGGAGAATTTATTCACAAATGTATTTCCTAATATTCATAGCACTGCTACTTCGGGCAAGGATACCCTCAGAGAGTGTTCACCTCACCATGGCAGCTCCTTGAACAAGCAGTATGTGTACTCATACAAAAATGTGTATCACATTGTGGGTCCCAGGATCTTAGCTTTTTATTCAGCAATATCAGAGAGGTGGAGAGATGGTACCAAGGCTCCGTTTCATTGCAAATGTCTAAGCTTCCTTCCTTCACAACAAAAAGCATAAAAAGGAGGTGAATGAATCTGATACATTGTGGTGGTTTAAACCCAGCCAGACAGCTCATTCACTCACTTCCCCCCCTTCTTTCCCTCCACCTACTCCCGGAGGGACAGAGAGGAGAATCGAAAAGAATGCAACTCCCACGGGTTGAGATAAGAACAGTTTAGTAACTAAGGTGTAACACAGATCACTACTGCTACCACCAATAATAACAATGATAAAGGAAATAACAAGGGAAGAGAATACAACACCTCACCACCAGCTGACTGATAACTTGCCCCCCCAGCCCGACCAAGCACCGACCAATCCTCCTCCAACCCTGCAGTCTCCCAGCCCTTCCGGGTAACTCCCAGTTACATCCTGGGCATGACGTGCTGTGGTATGGAATACCTCTTTGGCTAGCTTGAGTCAGGTGTCCTGTCTCGGCTTCCTCCCAGATTCCCCTCCTCCCTGGCAGAGCACGAGGCTCACAAAGTCCTTGGCCAAACCAAAACATCATTGTTATCAGCTCTGTTCCTAAGCCGAAAGTCAAAACACAGCACTGCACCAGCTACCGAGAAGGAGAAAAATTACTACTACTGCTGAACCCGGGACATACATATGCAGACATGACCTCTGTATAGGATCAGGACGCTGTAATATCCAGATGCAGAGACTTACAAGCAGTGCTTGAATTACCAATTTACATATAGCCCTTTGTAATGGAGGCAACAATGAGAAGACCAAGTTATTAAAGAAAATAGAGATTTAAAAATAGAAATAGATTAGGATGGTTTGTCTAATATTGCTTATACACATTTAGAAGTCCAGTGTTGGCCCTGTATGTCTTTTACTGTCTCTCTATAGCTTTTGGTCTTTTTCTTCGGATCTGATTTTCATTAAGAGATACTTGGAAGTATTTCATAGCCACTCCATAGTATACAGCAGAGTAGCGTGCCGATAAGCATTGTTCTGATGTTATTTTCAGGTTGTACTCCAATTCTGATGTTTTTTAGAGTTTGATTTCAGCAATTTAAACGAATGAAGTGTGCAAAACACAACTTGTGATTTCTGTTTCTTCTTCTACCTGGAACGAAGTACACAAGAGTCTTCTTTTCTCCTCCAAAGAAAGCTGAACATCATACTTCCAGCACTGAGCTATTGTGTTGTGAAGATTTTGATTTTGGTTGGCATGTTCCTCTCAAGATGAAGAACATGCCTCTTTATGTTCTTCTTCAAACATGGAACTGATTTTGAGTATGCTTGAGTATATTTGAGAAAAAAGCATTTCTGTCTCACCTTTGGACTAGTCTTATTCTTTTTAGACATTAATAACCTGAAGGCTCTTCTTTGCCACTCTCTTTTGTGCCAGTGTTAGTATTTACCTCCCATTTAAAATTCTATTATCCTTGAGTACATGGAAAGTTGTTTCTGAGCTCACAGAAATGTTTTAAAAGCTCCACTTCAACTTTACTTTCCTTGCTGCACATATTAGGAATATATTTAGCAATTATACTGATTTGAAACAAAGATACCCAATCAATAGATGGTTTCAACAGGCCTACTTCTGAAAATTTATATTTTAAAACATTGACAAACCCTTATTCACTTATGCAGTCATTTCACAGGCATTTTTTCGCAGTTTTATTTCTGCAAATTCACTGCATCTAGCCTTGCTAAAGCACATGCACTCCCCTGGAGTGATTCCTGTAAAATGGAATTTCGTGATTGGTTTCAAATCCTCTCCCTTGCATATGGTCTTCTGTCAGACTTCTCCCGTCTCTTCTGAATCCCTCTCTTCTGAAATAACACCTGTGACAAAGCTATTAATCAAAAATGTTCAAGAAAGAATCATCATGCTAATTGCTTACAGTTCAGTCAGCATAGTCATGTTTACTACAGTAAAGGTGATCAGATTCATGCATTACACACATTATCCTAAATTTGTACTTTCATTCTATCCACCTGTCCTGGGTTCAGCAGTAGCAGTCATGTTTCTCCTTCTTGGTAGCTGGTGCAGTGCAGTGTTTTGACTTTCAGCTTGGGAACAGAGCTGATAACAAGGATGTTTTGGTTTGGCCAAGGACTTTGTGAGCCTCATGCTCTGCCAGGGAGGAGGGGAAGCCAGGAGGAAGCCGAGACAGGACACCTGACCCAAGCTAGCCAAAGAGGTATTCCATACCACAGCACGTCATGCCCAGGATGTAACTGGGAGTTACCCGGAAGGGCTGGGAGACGGCAGGGTTGGAGGAGGTATCGGTCGGTGCTTGATCGGGCCTGGGGGTCGAGTTATTGGTCGGCTGGTGGTGAGGTGTTGTATTCTCTTCCCTTGTTATTTCCTTTGTCATTGTTATTATTGGTGGTAGCAGTAGTGATCTGTGTAATACCTTAGTTACTAAACTGTTCTTATCTCAACCTGTGGGAGTTGCATTCTTTTTGATTCTCCTCTCCGTCTCTCCGGGAGCAGGGGGAGGGAAAGAAGGGGGGGAGTGAGTGAACGAGCTGTCTGGCTGGGTTTAAACCACGACACCACCAAATCATCTCCAGAAGAATATTGCTTCATAGGGAGACAAGTAGAAAAAAAACCCAAAGCAAACAGAAAATCCCACTCAAGAAATATTTATTATATTTATATTTACTTATTTCTTCAAAGTACAGCTGTCTTTACAAGTTACTATAGACTGCTATGCAAGCTAAATATACTTGCTCCAGAAGCAGTGGCCCAATAAAGTCGAGGAATGCAGTCCTACACATGAAATTACTAGAACATTAAAGCCTACTTTTTATAGAAAATAGGATTTACTTACAGTCTAACTATCCATAAATGCCACCTAAAAAGCTGTGGCAGATTTTCTTTTTTTTTTTTTGAGAGAAGAGACTGCAATAAAAAAGTAATGTTGGTAATTTTCAGATTTATTTTTAAGTTGTTTTTTTTTTCTGCTGTTACTCAGAGAGTATTTCTTAGAGAAATGAACACAGCTGGAGGGATATGAAAAATAGTTATAAAGAAATCTCAAACCACTTCTAAACTACACTTATGTTCAATATGTTGCTTAAGCAGAATACACATTGGGGTAGCATAAAAGGTTTATTAGCTTTTGGAATGAGTTACATAATTCATTCATTGCTTCATCAGTTCAAACTAAAAAAACAAACAAACGCAGCTGTACAAAGCTCATAAGGAATAACTGCCTTTTCAATAATACATCTTTTTTTTTTCTCAGATATGCTCATGCTTGTTAACAACAAAAACTGCTGAGAATATCAGCGTTTGACAAAATAATTGAGGATTCTTTCAGAACTGTTAGGCTACATATATTCTGTATTATAATATATTCAATATTGACCAGTTTTTCATATACAAAATCAATTAGGAGTAATTACTTCCTGAAATACAAATTACTTGCTGTCTATAAATTTGATAAATATCACTAAGTTACAGTGGTGATAAGTACAGAAATAAATAATTGTTTTCCTCCATGAACATGTATCTGGAAAAGTTTTCAACTCATGTAAATAGTGAGCTGATAATAAATAAAGTTGATAATAAACCCCACAGTGTTGCCCATGCCTCTACAGAGTTCTTCCAGGACTATTCCCAGATAGGGGATGGGAACCAAATAATTTTTTTTAGGGGGAGGGGGGAGGAAGGATGTGGTTTGCCTGGAAGCACTGCAAAATTAGCTTTGCTCTTTTCAAGGAGCCCTCACCTTACCTGTCACGAGGGATCTTTGCACAGGAATGCAGCGTATCCTAAAAGTCTTTATATAGGCCATCAAGTGCTTCATAAAGCATTAGTCAAACAAGTGAAAGTAATCAATTAAAAGTCTAATCAAACAAGTTGATCTTAAACAAATATTTCAGATGGCCTTGGTTGGGACTGAGTTCCCAAGCAATCTGTGTATGTTTGAGAGATGATGGTGGCAAGGGGAATTAATAAGTATGATGTGAATATACTTTCCTTTCTAAAATATAGACAGACTTTGGAGCAGAAAAATGAAATAATAAATGCAAAAGCACCCCAGAGACCCTTCAATGAGACTTGAACTCACAAAAAAACCCCACACCCTCCCCCCCCCCCAAAAAAAAAAACACGCACCAAAAATCAAACCTGGAAAGCAGCATTCTACCTTTTGCTACAGAGCATAGAGTAACCCAGTAATAGCCTTATCAGTACAGTGGCAGCTAGTACATATTACAGCATGTATGACAAAGGGTATTAAAAAAACCCTCTTCTGTTCAAAGAAAATGTTAGCATATATGCTGTATTTCATGAAATGAATAGCAAATATAAGCCATATTTGGGTGGTTTATTAGCCTTGGCCTATTGCACGTAGCACTGCAACATGTGTCTTGTGATCTTCTGAGATTAATTTTGAGAATCCAGAAGCAAAACTAATAGAACATTTCTTTCTTCACAGCTTTTATTTCTTAGCTTCTGTGTGTAGCCAATTCCAAGTGGATGGCAGTGTAATATTAGTCTGGGACACAGAATGTGAAATTTTGTTCTAGTAATGTTCTCTTTGTTAGTTCAAAGATTTAAAAAAAAAAAACAAAACAAAACAACAAAAAAATCCCTAGACTTGTCCCATTAAGGGATAGAGCACATCACATTACTTATTTGTATTCATGCAAGATTTTGGAGAACTGGAAAACTTTGAAATCAACTGGGAAAGTGTGTCACCTTTTTACCTAATGGAAGATACATTGAATAGAGCTACAGTCATTACTGTGTTAGTTGATGCCAGTAATGATTTCTACTACTGGTATACCAGACTGTCCAGGTGAAATACAGATAGCATCACAGGCAATCCAATGTATAGAAAATAGCATGGGTCTGATAGCCATTTTCAAACTATGCTTGAAAAAGAAACTTTCTTATGAGAAAACAAAAGACAGGAAAGAAGTTAGGCTTACTCTCAGCACGGGACAAAAAAAGGCTTTGCCTAGCAGCTCTGGAGATTCTGCATGTTGGGAAAATCCATGCACTCCCAGAAAGTTGTATGCATGAATGAGATTCCAAATTCTCATGTTTACATATAGCCCTTCATTGTGCCTCTGCCACAGATGAGAAATCAAATGAAGCTGAAAATTCAACAAAATGAGAGAGTGAGGATATTGATATTCAAAAGGGAGGCTATGATGTTTGAAACAGTGTCATGGATTTTTTTTTTATTCTTGTCTTTTTGACCTTGAAACAGTCATGTCTGTCATCTGTATTTCAGTTCGTCATATGGAAAATAGCAATATAAACAGAAGAAAAAATTTAGGGTGATAAATTTCTTGCAACAGCACTCAGATATTGTTTCTACATCCTATCATCTAGCCTGGATATCTTACTACAAAACAAACAAAGAACCTGAAGGAAACCCCACATCTTCAGATAAAATAGCATGTTCTTTTACATTGAATCTATCTTGTTTGTCACATTTAAAAACCAACAATAATATATTCCTACTATCAATGTGTTTGAGTTCGATGATATTTTCATAGAAAAGCAAGGGTCTAATTCAGATACAGGATCAATACCAGTCATGGTCATCATCTAAATTTAATAAGCAGATTTGCTTTGTCTTCATTTTCAAGGTATACTCTGGGGACTTATTTTATAGATATCGAAATCATGAGGAAATATTCAGAGAAAGTCAAAGCTGAAGACCCTAAAAGCCTTTTTTAGTAATTACATTAATGCTTTTAATAAATGATCTGTATCTCTTCAGAATAAACCAGAAATTGATTATTTAATAACAATAACCTATGTTTATCTCAAGTATTACAGAAAACTTCATACAACAAGATAACTGTTCAAGTTCAAGAAGGCTATAATCTGTTTACTGAGATAAGTACGAGAAAAAATCCAGAAAAAAAAAGTTTTTCAATCGCGTTGTTTCTAAATATCAGTGTTTCTTCAGCTTTTGATTTCTTAGCTGTAAATCTAGTCTTTACAGATGCTGTATTAACTGTTACAAGTTGGGGTGGAGCATGGGATTCTAGCTATATGTAACTCAGAAACAGATCAAGTGAGAATCTGATGCTGGTGTGGTGCATCATGCAGGTATGAGGAGTCCAGAAAAACACAAATCTCTGACTTCAACAGAAGGGGATTACACCAGATGATGTGTCTAGGTCAGCACAACAACCACCTGCTGCAACAGTAGCACCTGAGGTTGGACCTTCACCTCCCACCTGCAGCCAGTGCATGCTATTTACCTGTGCTTCTCAGCTACAGGAGTTTTTAGGTTTTGTTTGGGATTTTTTTCTGTAAAAATTTTAATTTTTTTCATGTAACTTGTGAGAACACAGATCTGTCCTTCTTTTCTGTGGTTTACTGCTACTGAAACTGTTTCCAGATGCAAAAAAGACACTAATTTCTTTTTACATAAATTCCAATGACAGCCAGTCTACTAATAATATTTTGCAATGTATTTCAAATACAGTGCGCAACAATAACATTAAGAAGACATTGATTCTAATCTTTAATGTCTTAGCAAACCAAAACACACTTAGAAGTAATTATCTTGCATTTACAGCAGTAAAATTCTTGACTTTCTGTAAAATTCTTGACTTTCTGTAAAATTCTTGACTTTCTGTAAAATTCTTAACTTTCTGTAAAATTGCATCATTGCTTATGAATCTGTAAGAGAAGTTACAAAGATTTAAAACTTAAAAATGAAAGGCTAAATGATGAGGCCACAAAACCTTGTAAAGGAATGCTAAGACTTACTTTTAGACTCTGAATTTTTAGCTATTTAAAAATTCATTCCTTGGTGGATTTTGTATTGCTCAGCAAAGTTACAGATTTCCTTGGAAAATCTTTCATATACCTAAATGACTATGAAATTAGTACATTAATAACATACGAACATATATTTGTATATTATAAGCACACACAGTTTCATAGACTAACAATTTTAGTCCCACTCTACACAAACTCTGCTTAAGACACAGTTAACACAGTGGAAAAACAATGAAGTTCACATCATGTAGCAATAGATTACTGCTGTTTGGGAATAAAAAAGAAAGTCTTCTGTGGGGAAACGTAAGCACATTCTGTTTCACTGAGTTACAAAGAGAATTGTAGAAATGTGAAGGGAGGTAAAGTAAGTAGTGTGAAGCGTGGCATCACAAAAAAAGATTGATTATATTAACAGCATTAGGGAAAATCATAATGTCCTGCAGTTGCCCTGGATTTGTTGTGGTTTTTTTGTTATTCAGTAGAAGCTTATAAAAAAAAAACAACTTCTCCATTGTATTTTTGGTATGTGCCATCCAGCAACTGTCAATGAAATCATACTGAAAACCAGAAGATCTTAAGGAGCACTCAATGACCTACAGAGGTAGGTCATGTTTCACAAAGTATGATAGCTGAAGCAATTTCAGTAACATTTTCAGAAATTATTATATGTGACTATGGTTATTCCAAGGAGACTGAGGTATTTCAGTACCCACTAAAATTCTGAGGAAACTATGTTTCAGGTTTTCTTACTTTAGATAGAAAAAAAGGTTGTACTTCTTACAGAACTTCGGCCCTATTTTTTTTAATAGAAATCATTTTGCAAAATATTGGGTGATGTTTTCAGAATTTATTTCAGACATGGTACTGGTCTTTCTTCCTTTTTTTCCATCTTGTTTATATTCACTTAATAGTTAATTATATTAACATTTAAAGCTTGTATTAGCTTAATGTATGTGTAGTACCTGATTAGACATTTTTGTTAACATGTCTTAGAATAGTATTTAAATGTTTTGGTATTTTTTTTTCAGGACCCAATCTCAGACTCTGTTTTGCAGCATATCATCTAGTTCTAAGGAAACAAGTGCAATGGGATGTGAGAGGAATTGTAAGCTCAATGCTGTTTACGAGGTACAGCACTGAGGACTAATAAGACGTAATAGCAAAGGTAGCAACTGGGTCAAACATCTTAAAAATTAGAATAAATGAAATCTAAAATGCTTGCCAACCAAGATGAGGCTGGCATATTGCAAACATACCAGCCATTGAGGATCAACCCTGAAACTGCTTTACAGATCCACTCTGTGGAGACTCCTAACAACCACATGAAGATGCTAGTCAGCAAGCTGACGCAGTCACATGGGTGATGTTTAGTCCTGAAAAGAGATGGGCGCATTGCAGCCTTTAGCGTGATTCAGTTTGGAGTGAAAATACTGACAAGATACAGCTGTTTCAGACTCAAAAACTGAAACAACCAGTTGATTTTTCAGGTTTCAGTAAACCTGAAAAATACCTACCATAAGACTAAATATCTGCATCAATGTCATCCTTCTTAAGACACTTTCAAGATATTTTGGGGGAATACAATGAACAATGTCAATGCAGCTCTGGTGTTGCTATGAAGAACACTGCTTTGCAGGGGTCTAGCAAACAAAAAGCAAACAAACCAACAAACAAAAATGAATGTGAGGGGAGACAAGATAAATCAGCTAGGCAATTACTATTTCCAAATACCCAGCAGGAGAAAAAGTTGAGAAATTTTTCCCTTCTTTCTTTTTTTTTTCTCAGTATTCGCTTACTAAGATTTAGAATCAAGGGTATCATCTGCTTTAATTTCACTTCCTTGAACGTTAAACATTAAAGGGTCTGGAAATTGTGTGATTGATTTGTGTGGTGGTTGTTGGTTTTTTTTTTTTCCTTTTTTCACCAACCAGAAAGTGAGACTGAGGCAGTTTCTGTGGAGATGCTAAATAAAGCATCCAAATCAGAGGGTTGGGATTCAAGCAGCAAATCAGTTTTGAGACCATTACTTTGTCACATAGCAGCTACTGAAAAATTGCTGTTTTTCAGTAATGTTTTTCAGCAAAACATTGCTGTTGCCATGCCACATGCCTAAATAATAATTCCTAGAAGCCAGCTGTAGCATATATTATGTAGTTACTGTAAAAGAATAGTAACGATTATGTAAGTTAGCCTGATCCCACTGAGTGTGCAGAAGTGGTCTAAAAATGGCAGGGAAGATAGGATACTTCCGTTTTGTTCAGCAGCTGCACTGCAGAATAGAAATGTAAAGGTGAGAGGCAGTTTCCTATACATATACTGAACTGTAGACACTTGGCATAGTGACACATATCATAATATTAACTTATTTATATACTGCAATGTAAAAAAGATCTGCCATTAACACGACTGTGGTGGGGTTATAACAGTTGAACATCACAGCCTTTTTTTACTTAAAAGATGAAGTGATGTATCTCTGTGTTATCAATTGGGTAGTTATTGACAATTGTTCAGTTCTTTTTTTTAAACAGTAATTAAATATGTTGAAGAGATGTTAAATTTTATTTTACTTCATGCTTTTCTTTCATCCTGTACTGCAGCAAACTATCCTTGTTCACCTCACTATAAAATAAATCTTTAATCCAGTACAGCACATTATAAATGAAAAGAAATTGTTATAATTTTTATTTACTTGTTGACATAGGTGGATTCAGTTGAAAACTTGCATAAATGGAGGCTAAGATAGCACTAAGTAATAAATCCTGCCCTCAATCTACAGTGTCTTTATAGGGATTGAAAGGGAAGGTAGCATAATTATGAATGCTGTAACATTATATGTGAAAAGAAGATTATTTAGGTAAGTGAAGTAACCCAAAGAGAATTTATTACATATTTAGTACTGACTCTGGTGTGCATAGTGCAGCCCACAGCTTCAAAAAATGCTGCCTCATTGCAGGTAACATAAAAATGTTTTCCATTTGATCTTGGCATTATAACGACACTGAATCTTCCTCAGTTCTGGCCTCATTCAGCAGAAATCTATCGTGTCATTTCCCCTCTGTTGCCTCACACTATTAAATCATTACAGTTTCTTTTTAAAGTAGCAGCTGAATTAGGGAAACTCATGAAAAGAGCTGTCTTGCAACTTGCAAATCAGGTTTGTCAGCTACTAGTAGATAAGTAACTATTATTAGCTGTTACAGCAGGCAAGATATAAATGTCATTTTTTTATGAAAGGTGAAGTTAAACTTTTCAGTTTTACTAGAGAAGATTTCTGTCACAATTTGGAGCAGTGCTATATGTGGAAACCACCACTGTACCGTCTGTCATAGCAAGTAATATTTTGGGGACACAACGTAACCCAGCTGATGACTAGCTCACAACCTTGACCAAAATACTTGCTGTGAATTAAAGTTATGTATGTGCTTAGTGTCTAAATTCAGCTTATTCACTGGTAGGTCAACACCTCTGGAGGAGCTTTGAGGGGCTTAGGAAAGACAGGAACATACTGAATCATGCAGAAAACTTTTGCATTGGGATTAATGGGGAATCTAAACCTGAACGTGCTTCTAACCCTTAAGTTATCCTGATAAATAGGGTTATTCATGTACCATTCTTGCAACCTAAGCAAATCAAATGGGGACAATATTTTGCCTAGTATTTTTAGCCCACCTTGCACAAAGATGCAATTTTCCTGAGCTTGTGTAAACTGTTAAAACGATTCGTCCTTCTAGTGCTGAGAAATCCCAACTTTTTATGACAATTTAGTCTTTAAAAGCCATTTTTTATGCTTTTGAGAGGTGAGACTTCACAAATAAGAACATTTTGAAGATTATTGTTCTGAATCATACTTAGAGATATTGTATATATGATTCTGCCAAAATGTATTACTGATGCAAATGTGATATATAGCTTTGATATCCTAGGCTACTGCAAGAAGGTGAAAAAGACAAAGCAGCCCTTCCTGAAGCCTGGGGAAACAGTTTCCTGCAGTTTAAAAAGTATCACACACAAGTTGGTGAAAAGACTGGAAAAAGGTCAGCCTGTATCTGGGGCAAAGCAGAGAAAACTGGCAATACAGACTAGAGAAACAAGTGATTTATTTTTGCCTGTACCATGTGCAGCTGATGTGCAATAACTGAAGAGAGACTGCTGCGTGATACACTTTTCTATAATATTTTTTTTTTCACTCTTAAATAAATAGCACTAAATTTTCTGAAAGCTGTCTGATCACAGATAAACTCTGACATTGTTCTTATGAGACCCATAGGACAACTGACAAACTTTCATTATGTATCCTGGGGTCCAGTGGGAGGATGAGGGAACCATGACTGTAAATTCAAGTCTGGAGGCAAAGAACTGCACTTCATCAACTGAAAGAAACTAAGATTTGCACATGTGAGACTGTATAAAATAACATACAGTATCTTGTGAGGCACAAAGCTGTAGTGAATGAATATCACAGGAACTATGAAGGTGGCTAAAATAATTAAAAATCTATTTCATTTATAAAAGAATATGTTGACCATTAAATCTTGGAACAAGAATTCTAGATTTCAAAATATGTTCATCTTTTGTGTTATATGGATGATAATGATTTAGTAATATCCAGTAGCAAAAAAAAATTTTTAATATTTTTAGTGATTACATATAAAGGTATATTTTCACCTTCCTTAAGCTTATTTCATAGTTATTTCAACAGCACAACTGAAAATAACTCTGAACCTCAGATCTGGAATTATCAGCCGAACACCATTTCACCTGTGTGTCACAGAATCATAGACTCATAGAATGGTTTGCATTGGAAGGGGCCTTAAGGAACATCTAGTTCCAACCCTACTGCTATGGCTAGGGACACCTTCCACTAGACCAGGTTGTGCAAACCCTCATCCAACCTGGCCTTGAACACTTCTAGGGATGGGGCAGCCACAGCTTCTCTGGGCAACCTGTGACAGTGCCTCAACACCCTTACAGTGAGGAAAGTCTTCCTAATATCTAATCTAAATCTACCCTCTTTCATTTTAAAGCCATTACCAGTCACTACTGGCTCTTATAAAAAGTTCCTCCCCAGATTTCTTTTAGGGCCCCTTTAGGTACTGGAAGCTGCTCTAAGGTCTCCCCTGAGCCTTCTCTTCTCCAGCATGAATAAGCCCAACTGTCTAAGCCTATCGTCATAGCAGAGGTACTCCAGCCCTGTCATCATCTTTGTGGCCTCTGGACTCACTCCAACAGGTCCACATCCTTCTTATGTTGGGGGCCCCAGAGCTGAATCCAGTAATCCAGTTGGGGTCTCACGAGAGCAGAGTAGAGGGGCAGGATCACCTCCCTTTACCTGCTGGTCATGCTCCTTTAGATGCAGCCCAGCATACAGTTGGCTTTCTGGGCTGCAAGTGCACATCGCTGGGTCATTTTGAGCTTCTTGTCAGCCAGACCCCAAGTCCTTCTCTTAAGGGCTGCTCTCAATCCTGTCTCTGCCCATCCTGTATTTGTGCTTGGGATTGCCCTTACCCACATGCAGGACCTTGCACTTGGTCTTGTTGAACTTTATGATGTTGGCCTTGACCCCTCTCAAGCATGTCAAGGTCCATCTGGATGGCATCCCTTCCCTCCAGCGTGTCAACCACACCACAGAGCTTGGTGCCATCTGCAAACTTGCTGAGGGTGCACTCAATCCCACTGTCCATGTCACTGACAAAGATGTTAAACAACACTGATTCCAATAGCGACCTCTGAGGGACACCACTAATCACTGGTCTCTACTAGTGTAAAAGTGAGGGAAGAAACCTCAAAAAACCTACCCACAATTTTAAGACCAGCTGTTGCTTAGCAACTCTACTGAGGATGATGGGATTTCATTCAGACACAGGCCAATAGGCAGCTGGCCAGTGATGGGCACAAGGGACTTCTCTCCACACTCCTGCAGACAATTAGAAAAAAGTCCCTGACTCCAAAAACAGCTGTCAGAGGTCCAGTGTAGCATTTCTTTTTTATTTTTCATAAGTTACACTTTGCTGTTGCCTGGACTTTTAGGGGTTTGTCTTTTTGTGCCATTCTGGCAGCTACACAACATGCCTACAGACACACTTGAATAATATTTATACCGTATGAGTTTTCTCTTCTGGCTTCTACTATGGTGGTGTTTTGCAGTTGTCATTGGGCATGTAACTAAACTTCTCCCAAAAGAATAGCTGCGCTGAAATGAATAAACGTTTTAGACTGTAGTCAAACAAGTTCAGGCAGTCCTGCTCCTAACATTGGCACAAACCCATGCCTCAAAAATCATCACACTATGGCAGCTGTCTGCCCACTATTCCACGTCTTAGTATCTTCTTTTTCAGAATCCTAAACAGTTTCTTTGTAAATGTGGCATATGAAATCACACCACTGGTTAGAAAGAGCAGACACCTCTATATGATGTCCCTGCTTTGCAACATTTTGCCATTCGATTCTCTGGCTGGGAACATACCACTTCTCCATGAAAGTTTGCCACTGGATTTTAGGAATTTCTCTGGGGAAGGCATGGGCAAGAGTGATTCTTTGCTGTCTTATTTATCATTTTGACAATATTCTAAAATTTAACTAGATTTTTCTTTTTTAATGGGAGTTGGAGTGAGTGGGAGGATTTTGACAAGTCTTGAGATCCTTTGCCATTCCCTTTTTTTAAAGCTGCTATAGAAATTAATGAAAAAATAAAAACAGATTAAGCTTTTGTTTGGGGAAAAAAAACAGCAAAAACAGATGAGGAATCTTTCTTCCAACCAATTCAAGATAAGGTTTTGATCCAAGACCACAGAACATACCTGGGTTTTTACTTTATATATACCGAATCCGCAGTTTCAGCTTGAAACCTTTCCTAACCTTACCCAGAATCTCAAGCCATTTTGTTTGAAAATCTTGGCAAATCTGGGCCAAGCTTCAGCTCCCTTTAGGAAAGTTTCTAACAATTTAACTGTGTCTCTGTTGACAACACGATCATGCCTAAAGAGTACTTTATATAGAGGTACAATGAAACCAAATGTCACAACTAATTGAGCTGCTTCAATAGTTTTTTTTTCACAGATGTAAGATATTATAGGCATGATTAGTACTGCTTTCAGTTTTTTTTCTTTTTCCTCTCTTTTTCCAATTTTTGCTGCTCTGATTATTTGAGAAGCAGTAGGATTGTGTCAAGCCAAGAGGACTGGTTGTGAACTGACAGGATATCCATGTAGAGATAAAAAATATCAATATATATCCATATAGAAATTCTCAGTTTTGTATAAGAATACTGCTTAGCGGTGATTAACTCAGAAATAATATCTATATAAAACAAGGGTAAAAAAAAGTAACTTATATTACCTCTTTTAAAATGCTTTAAGTTAAATGTGTAACTTTACAAGGAAGTTACAATAAACAAATAAATTATCTCTTAACAACAAAAAATAAACGATTCCAGATACAGTGAAAATCCTCATTATCCCAGTAGAACAAAGGGACAGAATTTTGTTTGCCTTATTCTGTTTTACCTTTCACAAATTTTAATTATAGTATCTAAAAATAAAGACAGGCAGTAGGCCTTCAACAAATTCATCATGAGAAGAAAATATCTAATAGAAAAAAAAGTTTTCTTGCTATGGCACTTGCTTCAGACTTGAGAGATTCAGGCTGAGGTCTTGACTAGTCGTTGTTTCTGCTGCAGTGCTGAGCCCAGGTCTTCAACAGTGTTCAGTCAGAAGCCGAGAGGGCTGATCACAGAATGGCTGAGGTTGGAAGGGACCTCTGGAGGTCATCTGGTCCAACATCCTGCTCAAGCAGAGCTACGTAGAGCCAGTTGCCCAAGAGCGTTCCAGGTTGCTTTTGAATATCTCTTTGGATGAAGAGTGCACAACCTCCTTGGGCAACCTGTGGCAGTCTTTGGTCAGTGCTGTCACTGGGCATCACTGAAGGGAGTCTGGCTATGTCTTCTCTGCACCCTCCCTTAAGTGTTTATATACATTGATAAGATCCTCCTAAGCTTTGTCCCCTCCAACTCTCAATCTTTCATTGTGTGTGAGATGCTTTAGTCTCTGATGTTCAAGGCTGTTTACTGGATTTTCTCCTGTATGCCTGTGGCTTTCTTGTGCTGGGGAGCCCAGAACAGGAGTCAGTACTCCAGGTATGGCCACACCAGTGCTGAGTAGAGGGGAAGGATCACCTCTTTTGACCTACAGGCAACATTCCTGATAACGCAGCCCAGGATACCATTAGCCACCTTTGCCTCAAAAGCACATTGCTGGCTCTTGGCCTGATGGCTAGGCATGTCAAGCCAAGATACTTACATTTAAACACTGTAGGCATTTAAATGTTAGTAACCTGAATGTTTCAGTGCCTTAATTTGCAAATTGAACACACTAAGTATACTTCTGCTTCAGTTTTGCACCTTCTTTGAATTTCCCACTATATAAAACAGGTACACAGAGCACCTTATAAAAATGTAGTCGATATACACACTAGAGAGAATATTATAATAGTAGCAGCAGTTTCACTTTTTTCAGATTTATGAGTCAGTTTCAGTTGAAATAATTCTCAGGCTTTTGGCTCAATGCAGATATTTATCAATATTTAACAAACAGGTGTCAGAATTCCATTGAAACCAATTTAGATACATTTTATTGCTACAATGTAATCAAAACTACACTGCCAGTTTATGACAGTCAAATTATCTGCAGTTTGAAGAGAAGCCAGATTTCACAATATAGCTGATAGGAACAAGATCAAAGAATAATCAGATGTTCAAGAGTCTTTTCCTCACTAAGCTGAAATATTAAGCATTCTCATATGCCTGTTCTAGCAGCGACACATCTGCTCCTCAGATAGGCTTACATTACCGTTAGCTGTGCTACAATTCTAATTATGTACCGAGAATATTTGTAATACATAATTTTCTCTCTACTGACCTCCAGAGTTATCACTTACTAGTAGTAAAAAGAAACACTGCTCACAGTGGGAGCTGAAGATATTGAAGACTTTTTTTGTCCCTCGTCTCACTAGGTTTAGTCCCTTTCCTGTGGAGATTTCTGTCTTCTCTCAGTTTGAATTTGGGCCATATTCACTCCTTTCCATTTCTAGCTCATTGGACTTGATTCCTTAGTCTGTTTCCAGTTCAGTCACTTTGCCAAGTATTTGTGTAGTCTTTTCATAAAAATGTGTGCTCAATTTTACCCACTACTACTTTCTAATCTATCTCTCACCTCATTTAATTTCATTCCATTTTGCTACTTTTCCACTACCAAGTTTTCCTCGGTTGCTTGTATTCTGATTTCAGTGGAATGCAATTAATTTCTCTTCTTTTCTCGCTCAGTCTCACCTACTTGAAAATAAACTAAAATGGGCAAGAAATTGCAAAGGAATGCATTATTCATTATCAATGAACTGGAGTGGGAAAAGTAAATTAGTACTATGGGCTGAACCATTACAAGGGAATAGATCTGGTGGGCTGAATGTATAGCAAAGGTGAAGAAATGCATAGACTGGGAATTGGAGATAGATTAAAATACAAAAATGAAATAAAAAGAGTAAGAGAAAGGGAATGAGTCAGAAGAAGAAATAGAAATAAGGTAGTAAGGAAAGAAAAAATAAGATAAAGTAGAGCATGAAAAGAAAGAATAAGCTAGGCTTCCTAGGAAGCAATAAAAAAACCACCAAAGAGAAAATTAAACAGATTGAACTGAAAGAAAAGCCCAAACATAAATTAATACAAGATTAATGGAAATATACTAATATGAAAACAATTATAGGATTAGATTTTGTTTACATGGTCATGATGCATATAGCTGAAAAGAAACAGAACTGAATTATTTGTACAGCTATGATGATTTGTGCACTGGTACAATGCCTGCTGCTTTTTCTGTCACTGTTGTAAGGTACTGAGCTTAGGGGAAGCTCTCAATTGCCTGGTCATACTGGGTTTTGCAACAGTGTCTGTCAAGTGGGCTTACTTAATATCTGGCAAAGAGAAAATCCTCTTCTTCTCTACACCTCTATTACCTCAACTGGAGATTATTGCAATGCTTTTTACGTGGGGCACTCTCTCAAACCACTTACAATTTAAACTGTGGATGGACTAGAGCATCCCAGCCTACTTCCTTAGTAGCACTTCATGCAAAGTATTTTGGTTTGACCTTTTAAATAATTTTTTTAATGGCTTGGGATTCATCTAAGCAAGAAACATACTGTTGCAGCTCCTGCACAGCTGAAGTCACCTGAGGTACTTAAACTAAAAGCCCTTATATGGTAATAAATTAACAGGAGGAGGCTGATGGCAAAGTGTTGCCAGTGTGAAGCCCTTGATAGCCCTTGACTTTCAACCAAACGTTTTTTTGTTGTTTTGTTTTTTTTTTTCCTGGGATTGCTCAAAGAATAGATCTGATCATACCAGGAAGTATTAAATGTCCGGGGAAATAAAGGGAAAGAGGAGACATCAGTAAGGATGAACTGGTGGGACACTGCTCTTCAGAAGAGGAAGAAAAGGGCAGAGGTGTAGGGATGAAAGGTGAAGGAGAGTTAGTTAATACTAGAATTTGAAAGATGTGTTCAATGGTGGGTCTTATTCTAGACTGGATATGAGAATGCCTTCAATGTAAACCAGAGGGGTGAAACCACTTTATATATGATGAATATGACCTTGCCAGATTATTTTTAAATTTTAGTACAGTTTTTCACCATGTTTTATGGAACTCTATGTAAACTAAAACATTATCTTTATTATGGAAATAGTAGATGTTAATTAAGTCATGCTGGTCCATACATAAATGAAATAAATAGCTCAATGTATTGCTGTTTCTTCTAGGTTACATTTCTAAAACTTTTTATTTCCTTCTTGTCAAGAACTAGAAATCATTTTAGCGTTTGATTCTGAGACACTGGCTATTGCTCGCTGTTTATTTTTTCCCAGTGCCTGGAGGTGGAAGGACTGACTGAAGGTTTTTATTGTTCAGTTAGACCTTTGCACATGAGAAGAGCAGGATTCTGCATGCATGATAATAAGGTGTCAAGCAGTGGCTATCAATGGAAGAAAGAAGTAAAGGCAGCCCAAGCTTAGGTGATACCCCTATGACAGAGGAGTGCAGAGAGAAGGATCAGACATCTTGTTGATGTCCCTGTGGAATGAAAGCAGAGAAATGTTCTTGACAGTGGCAGCCATGGGATTTCTCTCTCTGTCAGTGAAAAGAAAGCACAACTGACAGTCTTAGCCCAGAGTACAGCAGCAAAAATGGAAATAGGACTGCAGGGTAAATGAGCCATGGGAAGAAGTATAGTCCACAGAGTGGAAAGGTAATTTTTAGAGTTTTAATTTAAAAAAGAATATTACTATCACTAGTAAATGCCCTTTTGGAAAAAAAAACAAAAAGAAAAAAAAAAAGGTACAAAAATTATGTCTTTCTCTTTGGTAGTTTAGAGAGTTTAGAGGATGGTGGATGAGATGCCATATGTCCATACCATTTCCAGGAAACTGGAATAAAACATAAATATTTTCAATAAACTTGCCATGTTTTGCTAACCTGCTGGAGAAATCAATGTTAGATATCCTTTGTTGATCATTTGCCCATTACTTTATAATTACTGAGTACCAGCATCAGCTACAACATCAGTACTTCTCCATATTACAAGATGTTAGCTGCTGTGGCCATCATGCCCCTTGAACTATTTGTTTTCTTTTATGAAAGAAACACACTTATTTAGATAAAAAGGCATGGTGTTAACAGACATTAAGCATTTTAAGTTTACTAGATTAAGTATCAGAATGGTTTCAGGTAAAAAATTGTTTTGCAAATATTAACAACACAAACCTCAGTTCCCCTGATGAGTCACAGTTGTAGGCAGACACTGAACTAAATCTAAAAATGTGTATAAATTCTTTGCTGGTTTGAAATATCTTTGAGCCTCAAAGATGAAGAGATTGAGATGCTCATGTGGGTGAGGCACAGTTGGCTTTTCATTCCCAGTTACATTATTTGTCCAGTACATCTCAGTCCTTGGCAGTTCATTTGCCAAACAGTAAGGATAAAAGAGTTATATTCTCTTAACTCAGAGAGGTCTTCCAACTGTACTTAATTACAGAGTGAGAGACAATCCTCTGCTATGGTTACTGAGACCATATAGGCACCTGGTAAGTTAATACAATCAAAAGCCTTTATGTTTTTATTAAGTTTCCATCATTTTAATTAAATTTATGAGCTCTCATTATCAATTCAATACATTACAGACAGCAAAAATCTATCTCTTGCCATCAGGTTCTACTTAGGGCTCTATCAATATTGTCTGTCATGACATTTGCCAAAATAAATAATTGTCCTTTTCAGTAAGATTATGTGATTTTAACTATTTGACAATATTGATTTATCAGAAAAACCTGAAAGAGAGGATACTATAAAGCTGACTCGTCCTGCATGGGCAGCATCATCATAACTTAGAATGCTACTACCGATGTCACACAAACAGTTTTTTCTCTTTCTGTGAAGATGTATTCTATAGAGAAAAGAACTTTAGAAGGATATTAATGTATTGCAAAAGAAAATACTAAAATTCTAAGGAAATTATTTAATTTAGATTACATTCTCATCTCAGTTCAGGTAATCTTCACAAATCTATATTATGTGCTTTATTTTGTTGTTTCTGTTCTCAATTGCATGACTTTCTGTTTCATTCAGTGTATAGGTATGTGTACCTAATGACCATAAGTCTCTATTTACACTGCTCTATTTTTTATATCACTTCATATCTCAAAATGAGGTCTTGGGCTCTATTTTCTGACTGTTTTGTGCCCTGCTCCAGCTACAGTGTTCTAAGTTTCCTTGTGGACTTTCCTATAACACTTATCACTACAAATGTTTCACAGCTGTTAATTCATTTTCACACCACCTCTGTGACTTGAAGGCAGCCTGCTTGTTATGTTTACTAGGGCAAATGACAAAAAGTGGCTGTAAAAATGCAGAGATTTTTAGACACTATAATTGCTGTTACAAACAATACAGCACCAGTCAGAAACTAAGAGCAAAGACAAAACAAGATGAAAAAGGATTTAACCATTCATGACACACAAATCTGATTTTTCCTGTGCTTATTTGTTTTCTGTAGGGATAAGGTATCAGAAACAGCTATATTACAGACACTGATGCAAGCTCACTTGCTGCAGGAAGCTATGTCATGAAGACTGAATGCTGAAGTCCAAAGAATATTTATTCTGTACTCAGGCTATGGAACAGGTTCAGTTCATGTTAACTTTAAAAAAAGTTTATCAGCAGAACTAGGAGCCCACCTCCAAATAAATTCAAGCTTTCACCTTTCACAGAGCAATACCATAAAATTGGCATCAGGCAGTACAAAATTCTTTGTGATCCCTTGAATCATGAATGTCTGAGAGGTTTTTTTTCAGATCACCACTGTGCATACCAGCTTGCACTGCACATCAAGATGTCTTGTTCCAAACTAATTCCTATATAATGAGCAGGTTACTACTGACCGCTTGCATAAATTCTGGGTTAAGTGACCTGCTCGGTACCATCAGACGTATTAAATCACGGTGGCACCTTCCCTCTTCTGGTACCTCCTTCCTCATTCACTAAGTTTCTTGCTTCCAACTACAGTTCTAGGAAACTCCAGCAAAAGATATATACTTGATTCTATTACACTAAATGTTATTTAAAATGATAGGTCTGAAGCAATTTAAAATTTCATTTAGATGCATAAATGCTGCAGTAATTCTTTTGTTGTTCATGCTAAGAAGGGGTGCAAAGTATGGCAACATACTTTCATATGAATCATAAAGCATAAGCTTAGAAAGGAACTGCATACAAATAAATGTTTTCAGACTGTGGACTACATTTTGGAACTCATTTCTATCTGGGATCTGTTTACCTCAATCGTAAAATTCCTAAACTCCTAAAAAAGTCCATTCTGTTATCAGTGTTTCCAAGAAAAATACCTTAGACATTTTAACATCTTACCTCCTAAAAAAAGAAAAGATAATAAAAAATTAAAACCAGTAAAGTAAAGCTCTTTTTATGTGAACATCACCATAGCTAGTCAGTTTCTGTGAATTAGTATGATATGGATTACTGACAGATTGCCAAAGCAAGCTGAAATTTTTCGTTGTTGTTTTAATTCACTTTATTTGGCAAACTACTGCCTACAAATAAGCCTTCTCTTTCAGCATTCTTTCCTGTTGGATGAATTGAATTACCCTAGCAAAGGTTGAACTCCAGCCTGAAATATGCTACTACGCTATATTAAACCACAAGAAACCACATCATATTTGAAGGTGGAAGACAAATACTTGCTGTTACTGCATAGTGTTAAACAGTACACAGAGAAAGCATGAATACGAGATTTAAGAAATAACACTACAGGTGGGGAGAAATCCCACTTGCAAGCATCCTCTTTCATTTCATCAAGTGCACATTCAGGTATCCTTGCCTTGCACTGATGAAACACCATCTCCTTATGTGTCACTGCTGTGGAGGGCTGTCTCTGGCAACAGAGAAAAATTCCAAAGAGGTGACAAAGTGCTTCAGACAAGTGAAAAAGAAAATGGTTCCAACAAATATGTTAGCAGACCAATACATTTCTCAGCAATGCCCTGGATGGCCACCCAGCCCTAAAGTTAAAGAATGCCAATTGAAATGCTGAATAGCCTCTCTACCTTCAAAAATTCAGTGTCTGCTCAAAATCCTAAATGCTTTCTGTAAGAGTTCCATTTAGCCTTATTGTTACAAAAGAAAAGGAAAACATGGGAAACCTTACTGTCTTTTATAAGAAGGTAGAGTGAAACTATACAAAGGCCAAAATATTTAAGCTTACAGCAAGCTGATGTTCTGTGAAAACAAGATTTATTTATTAGCTTATTTTTTATTCTTGTGTTTCTTGGACTACTACAAACACAGTGGAGCTAAGGACCCAAGATTTCTACAGTGCCTCAGTGCTCAGTGATGTTCCTTGACTGTGCGTAGTGAAGTCTGAAGACTTACTGAAGAAGATGCGTTATACTCTTTTCATTATTCCCTGTAAAAGAGGAGGAAAACCCACTTTATTTTAAGATTGCTTGGCCAAGTACAAAACTCTGATTTTTTGAGACAAACAAGTGAAAAGATTGTACCCAACAAAAAAAACAGTTTTTCTCTAAAGATTACATTTAAATACACAGGGGCTAAGAGCGCACAGTGCTTTTGTAGTCATTTGCAGGGTATAGCAGATGCGTTTTGCTGGCTGACTCTGCATTCTCTTTAACACATCTGTTTCCCATGACTACTTATTCTGAATTCCAAGAACCATTCTTCCACAGCAGAAGGAATGATCCCCTCCCCCCCCATATTCCCTCCTCTACATTATACTGTGCCAAAGGATGCAGATGGGGGGGGTGAGGGGGGAAGGTTACTGCAGCTGTGTGCAGTACAGGTTTCAGTCAGAGGGTAAGAGGATTTAATGATTTTGAAAGTGTTTTGTGAGTGCTCTTGTCTCTAGTATATCAGGAAAGCAGACAAATCCCTAAACTCTGCACTCTGTGGTCCCACAATCAAACACTGAAAACTCAGCTAGTGTTTAAGGCAAGTGGTTATTTGAACACGGCAGACCTATGTCTGTTGTGTACAGAAATACAAGTGGTTAACAGAAAGGAAGAGAGTGGAGACAAGCTGGAAAAGATATTAGGGAAAAAAAAAAGAGGGGGGGAAGAAAATCTCTAGGATCACTGCAATTGAAATTATAACCTATTTTTATGTCTTTAATCTCAATAGCTAACAAGACACTTCTTTGCTTGTCAGGTCAGAATTTTTTCTGAATCCCGGAAACTGCTTAACTCTGCATCTTTCCAACCTTCATAAGCACAAGCTACACAGCTTTCTAAGGACTTTGAAAGCACCATTGCTCTCTTTTGCCAGTGTTTTGACTGAAATACTTGTCTTTCCTACTGTCTTGGTGAGAATTTTTTTTTCCCATCTAATAGCTCTTTAGTTAATATGAATCTAATGTTTCCTACCTGCTAGTCTGAATTCAAGAGCAGATTGCAAGGAAATACTAGTGAACTTCAAAGGCATTTTGAAACCAAGAGACTACATTATTCCATGTCACACTAAAAACTCTTGAAAAGAGGTAGTCTCATCAATATCCCAGTAAGTTCAGGAAGACTTGTGAATGCTTTGCACTAGAACTAGTGCAAAATGTTTTTAGAATCATAAAATCATAGAATAGAATCATAGAATAATTAGGGCTGGAAAGGACCTTAAGATCATCTAGTTCCAACCCCCCTGCCATGGGCAGGGACACCTCACGCTAAATCATATCACCCAAGGCCTCGTCCAACCTGGTCTTGAACACTGCCAGGGATGGAGCATTCACAACCTCCCTGGGCAACCCATTCCAGTGCCTCACCACCCTAACAGGAAAGAATTTCCTCCTTATATCCAATCTAAACTTCCCCTGTTGAAGTTTTAACCTGTTACCCCTGTCCTATTACTACAGTCTCTAATGAAGAGTCCCTCTCCAGCATCCCTATAGGCCCCCTTCAGATACTGGAAGGCTGCTAGGAGGTCTCCATGTAGCCTTCTCTTCTCCAGGCTGAACAGCCCCAACTTCCTCAGCCTGTCTTCATACAGGAGGTGCTCCAGTCCCCTGATCATCCTCGTGGCCCTCCTCTGGACTTGTTCCAACAGTTCCATGTCCTTTTTATGTTGAGGACACCAGAACTGCACACAATACTCCAGGTGAGGTCTCACGAGAGCAGAGTAGAGGGGCAGGATCACCTCCTTCGACCTGCTGGTCACGTTCCTTTTAATGCAGCCCAGGATACAGTTGGCTTTCTGGGCTGCAAGCACACACTGAAGCCAGCCCATGTTCAGTTTCTCATCGACCAACACCCCCAAGTCTTTCTCCACAGGGCTGCTCTGAATCTCTTCTCTGCCCTCCCTGTTGCTGTACCTGGGATGGCTCCAACCCAGGTGTAGGACCTTGCACTTGGCATGGTTAAACCTCATGAGGTTGGCATCAGCCCACCTCACAAGTGTGTCGAGGTCCCTCTGGATGGCATTCCTTCCCTCCAGCGTATCAACCGAGCCACACAGCTTGGTGTCATCAGCAAACTTGCTGAGGGCGCACTCAATCCCACTGTCCATGTCAATGATGAAGATGTTGAACAAGACCCGTCCCAACACCGATTCCTGAGGGACACCACTCATTACTGGTCTCCAGCTGGACATTGAGCCATTGACCACACCTCTTTGTGTGTGGCCATCCAGCCAGTTCTTTATCCACCGACTGGTCCATCCATCAAATTAATGTCTCTTCAATTTAGAGACAAGGATGTCGTGTGGGACAGTGTTGAACGCTTTGCACAAGTCCAGGTAGATGACATCAACTGCTCTACCCCTGTCCATCAGTTCTGTAGCCCCATCACAGAAGGCCACCAAATTGGTCAGGCAGGATTTCCCTTAGTGAAGCCATGCTGGCTGTCACCAAGCACCTTGTTGATTTTCATGTGCCTTAGCATGCCATCCAGGAGAATCTGCTCCAAGATTTTGCCAGGCACAGAGGTGAGACTGACTGGTCTGTAATCCCCCGGGGCATCCATTTCCCCCTTCTTGAAAATGGGGGTTAAACTTCCCTTTTTCCAGTCATCGGGAACTTTACCTGACTGCCATGATTTTTCAAATATGATGGCCAGCGGCTTTGCAACTTCATTCGCCAGCTCCTTCAGGACCCGCCGATGGATCTCATCAGGACCCATGGACTTGTGCACATTCAGATTTTTAAGATGGTCTCGAACCAGTTCCTCTCCTACAGTGGGCACAAGGTCTTCATTCTCACAGTTCCTGCATCTGCCTTCCAAGACTTGGGTGGTTTGGTCAGAGCCTTTGCCAGTGAAGCCTGAGGCAAAGAAGTCATTCAGAACCTCAGCCTTCTCCAAATCCTGTGTAGCCAGTTCTCCCGAGAGCTTCCTGAGGGGGCCTACATTCTCCCTAGTCTGTTTTTTATTTGCTCTGTACTTGTAGAGTCCCTTCCTGCTATCTTTAATACCTCTACCTAAGTTTAATTCTAACTGAGCCTTCGCTTTCCTAACCTGGTCCCTAGCTTCCCGGACAACATCCCTGTGCTCTTCTCAGGCCGCCAGTCCTTGCTTCCACTTGTTATAAGCCTCTTTTTTCAACTGAATTTTCCTCAGCAGCTCCTTATCCATCCAAGGAGGTCTCCTGGCCCTCCTGCTGCACTTCCTTCTGGTTGGGATGCAACACTCCTGAGCTTGCAGCATGTGATCCTTGAATATCAACCAACAGTCTCGGGCCCCCCCTGCCCTCTAGGGCTATATCCCATGGAAATTTACTAAGGAGGCTCCTGAAGAGGCCAAAGTCTGCTCTTTTGAAGTGCAGGCCAGTGAGCTTGCTGCATGGTCTTCTCACTGTCCTGAGGATCTCAAATTCGAGCATCTTGTGATCGCTGCATCCAAGGCTGCCCTGGAGAGTCACATTTCCAACGAGCCCTTCCCTGTTGGTGAGCACGAGGTTAAGCATTGACACCTCTCCTTGTCGGCTCCTCTATCACTTGCAGAAGGAAGTTGTCTTCCACACAATCAAGGAACCTCCTGGATCGCTTGTGCCGGGCCGTACCGTCCTTCCAACAGATGTCAGGGTGGTTGAAGTCACTCATGAGAACAAGGGCCTGCGAGCCTGAGGCTTTTCCTACCTGTCTATGGAGTGCTTCATCTGCAGGTTCTCCTTGATCAGGTGGTAACACAGCCGCAATTATAAACCATTACGGTTCATCCAGTGCAGCTTTACTCATGACCATTAGCCTCATACTATGACATTATCACACTAATGTAATCTAATAATCAATCTTGACACAAGATTTCCCTTTCCTTGTAAACAGCCATGTGTAAAATCCTATTGGCACCCAAGAGAACTTGCCTCAGTTGAAGAATCACATTTAACAAAAAACTTTATTTTAAAACATTAATTACATGTTAAAGACATAATTTTCCATATAGGTAGTTATAGTGACAGTCTAAGCAGTTTTCAAACAGGCATGTACTGGGCAATGCCTGAGGAAAATCAAAAATCTTGAAAGATTTCTATTACAAAGTGTCACTTCTGAGACATCAAGAAGTACAGGAAGAGAAGCTGAAAGGAGAGTTGATACATTTTTGCCAGTGAATTTAAAGAGGTACCTTGTGGATTCAGATTGTTAAATCTCATTGGGTAGCCAACCTCCAAGGTGCTTTTGCAAAGCTCGAGCTTTGCTTTCAGCTTAGTTATCTGCTTAGGTGACAAAACAATAAACCTTTAAGAAAGCCCATGCCCTTCAGATAATGCTCTGGATCTGATGTGCAGTGTGGAAAGAATATCTTTGGAAATGTGGAATGTGACATGAAGAAAGAACACCTTAACATTGTGTAAACAGGTGGCATTTCAGAACTTGCACAAATATTCAGTAGTGTGATTTTGCATATATTTTCAGTTTCTGCCATTTGTGTGCCCATGAATACACATATAACACATTATTTTTAATATAAACTACAGAGTCTCAGAATTCAGGAAGCTTTTTTTTCATGTTTTAGGGATGACATTTTTTCCAAATATCTTCATGCAGAATTTTCAGAGAATTAACCCTTTGTCTCATAAAGAAAATTGTGTTCTGTCCTGATACAGATAAAAGATGGCAGGATGGGTATTGCACACTGCTGTTTCTATTATATTGTTAGACAGCAATCTAAATTATTCTGGGAAATCTCTTTCTGAAAAGAAAATTATAGACATGGAATCATTTAGGTTTGAAAAGACCTTTAAGCTATCAAGTGCAACCATAAACCTAACACTGCCAATTCCACCATGTCCTTAGGTACTATGTCCCAAAGCACTATGTCTACACGTGGTTTAATAGCTCCGGGGACAGTGACTACACCACTTCCATGGGCAGCTGCTTCCAATGCCTAACAACCCTTCTGATGAAGAATTTTTTCCTAATATCCAGTCTAAACCTCCTCTGGTGCAGCTTGAGGCCATTGCTTGCTGTTTGGGAGAAGAGACCAACACCCACCTCACCACAACCTCTTTTCAAGTAGCTGTAGAGAGCAATAAGGTCTCCTCTGAGTCTCCTTTTCTCTAGGTTGAGATAAGAACAGTTTAGTAACAAAGGTATAACACAAATCACTACTGCTACCACCAGTAATAATAATGATAAAGGAAATAACAAGGGAAGAGAATACGACATCTCACCACCAGCTGACCGATAACTTGCCCCCCCCAGCCCGACCAAGCACCAACCGATGCCTCCTCCAACCCTGCAGTCTCCCAGCCCTTCCGGCTAACTCCCAGTTACATCCTGGGCATGACGTGCTGTGGTATGGAATACCTCTTTGGTCAGTTTGGGTCAGGTGTCCTGTCTCTGCTTCCTCCTGGCTTCTCTTCCTCCCTGGCAGAGCACGAGGCTCACAAAGTCCTTGGCCAAACCAAAACATCATTGTTATCAGCTCTGTTCCCAGGCCGAAAGTCAAAACACTGCACTGCACCAGCTACCAAGAAGGAGAAACATGACTGCTACTGCTGAACCCAGACAGAATGTTTGGTATCCGAAGTCTTTCAGTTTAACTTCTGAAATTTCACTGAACTCTAATGATGTCATAACATATATGCAATAATTAACATCTGGAGAAGTCGTCCCAATGTTTTGGGGTTTTGTTTTTAATTTTCTAAATTTCCATGATCCAAACTCTCACCAAAAAGAATCTAAACATGTTTTTAATGCTAGCTACAACTATAAACCAAATGATTGAAGCGTTGTTTCAAACTTCCAGAAATCAGTGAGCATCTTCCATGCTGTCGTGGTTTAAACCCAGTCAGGTAATTCGTTCGCTCACTTCCCCCCCTTTCTTGCCCTCCCCCTGCTCTCGGAGGGACGGAGAGGAGAATCAAAAGAGTGCAACTCCCACGGGTTGAGATAAGAACAGTTTAGTAACTAAGGTATAACACAAATCACTACTGCTACCACCAATGATAATAATGATAAAGGAAATAACAAGGGAAGAGAATACAACACCTCACCACCCACTGACCGATAACTCACCCCCCAAGCCCGACCAAGCTCCGACCGATACCTCCTCCAACCCTGCAGTCTCCCAGCCCTTCCGGGTAACTCCCAGTTACATCCTGGGCATGACGTGCTGTGGTATGGAATATCTCTTTGGTCAGTTTGGGTCAGGTGTCCTGTCTCTGCTTCCTCCCGGCTTCCCCTCCTCCCTGGCAGAGCATGAGGCTCACAAAGTCCTTGCCCAAACCAAAACATCATTGTTATCAGCTCTGTTCCCGAGCTGAAAGTCAAAACACTGCACTGCAGCAGCTACCAAGAAGGAGAAAAATGACTGCTACTGCTGAACCCAGGACATTATCCACCCCTTATTCCATACCATTCACGTCATGCTCAGATCCCACATTTTCAATATACCATCACTCTTATCTCGGTGCACTCTTATCTTAGTGCATGGACCAGTCCCTATAAAGCTGCTGCGTCCATCTGGTCCATGTCAGGCTCCATCTCTTGTAACAGTCTTCCAGAGCAGGAGAGACTGTGTGCAGTGTTCACACTCGTGAATAACCTGGGCAATAGTGTCCATTGTTAAGTCCACCCCTCGATCATGAGTCCATCTCTGTGTTGCATCTCTGCTCTGATGGCCTGAAGTGCCATGGGCCCACCAGGCTTAAAATAATTCACTGTTCCCTTAAGCAGTTTCTGCAGCTTGTTGCTGGGGACTCCATACAGCTGCCTTCCATCTCCGACGCTTCCAAAGCACTGGAGGGGCCCAGTGGACTAGAGACTTGCCCATACTGTCCCACACACCCTGCCACTCATGACTCTCCAGCCTTGGGGAAAATCTCTTGGTCCCCCTATATTGTTGTCTAACCCCAGACAAGACCCAAACCTGACTCTGCTTAACTTTTGAGATCAGACAAAATGGTTGTGGGTAGAACACAGCCTGTATGTGTGCCAACATGCTGATCCCCATCACAATCAGCAGGCAGGTCCCAAGGATACCCAAAGGCCATTCAGAGCCTTCAGAACTCTCAAACGATGCTGCTGTACTTGTCACTGGGGCTGGTGTAGCTGCTGTGCTTGCCGGCTCTCCCACCGCCAGCTTCTCTTTTCCTGAGTCCAGCTCTTCCTCCTCTGCCTTGCTGGGAAATGCTGCGTGGTTTCCTGCATCCTCCTGGGGCTCGGCGGGTGGCTGCCGGGGAATGCTCTCGGCCGTCGCGGGGCTGGGCTCCTCCGCGGGGCTCGGCTCCTCCGCGGGGCTCGGCTCCTCCGCCGCCTTCTCCCGCTGCTCGGCAGCCGCTTCCTTCTGCTCCTCGACCGCCCCGGCCTCCTCCACCTGCTGAACCCAGGACACATGCTAAACAAAGCAAATGTCAAAATAGGTTTTATGTGTTTTAGGCTTATCATGGCTGGCTTCTTAGCTAGCTGGGCTACTAATCCTATTTCAGTGATGGAGGCTTACAGGCTGAAGTCCTTTCCTTGTCACATAAAAGTCTTACCTCACCACAGATGTGATGATGCTACACCCCTTGGGTATTTCTATATTCCCTATAGCAAAAGAAGTGCTTGGAAGTGATCCTTATGTCCCATTAATTACTCTGCCAGCTCTGCCCATATGCTCTGTAAGGCAGGGAAAAACTTGCACATTTATTAGCTCAGCTGTTTGCATATTTAAATCTAAAGTTTTAATTATTTTCCTAAACCTATTTAAAGTCATATTTGCCATTTAAATATTCTTTTAGCAAGAAAGTCTTGACAGCACAAATATCCTATAACACAGCATATGAAAGACATCATTACTTCAATGTAATAAAACAGTAATTAACCAAATCAAGTGTCACGATAGAAAACAGAACAGAATATTATCCAGTTAGGTCTTACCACAACCTCCTTATTTTAAAACCCTCTTAATTTCACCAGCAAATCTTCAAATGAGTGGTCCTTGTGTCCAACAGACACACAATGAATTTTCATGCTTAGATCCTGCAGCGTGGCTTCTTCTGGGAAATATCCATGCCTCTACTTTGCCAAATGGCTGAATTCGAGCAGGCAAGGACAGGCATCCCACTGCCTATACTGCTGACAGCTCACCTTCCCAACACTGAACGCCTTTTGATAGCTCTTGGGCAATAAGATCCCACAGATGTTCAGAGAAAGGACTGCTTTCGTCTGCCCAAGCCTACAAAGGCAGTTAGCACTTCTGTGGTAGATGTGACCTTTGAGTATGAACTCTATAGGTTGGGGATACTGTGTGAAGAGAACAAGGCAACTCTTAATACAGATGAGTTCAGATTCCCAAAGTCAGGGGAAAACATATTTTAATTAAATTACAGCATATGTGAAATCTTTGGATGCCCAAGCTGCAGAGGCCTGAAGAGCAGCTAAATAAGACCACTGTAAGTCTGAGGGACAATAATTGCAAGAAGTCTAGCAAAAAACAACTGCTGACAAAACCAATTTGAATGATGGAAAAACTTTGTTAGCTATAAACTTATAAGTGTAAAAACATAGATATGCCTTCTTTCAAAACTATCCCTTTTGAAAAATTCAGCTTTGAAAAGCCTTCAGAACACCTTTTATCTTGAAAAACACTGTCAGCAAAACATGTCTGGAATAAAAATATTCCAGTGATTTTCAAAACACTAAAAAATATAACTTTATTTTAGATTTTGTACAACACATTAAGGATAAATTTTGCAGTGTCCACCTTGTGATGAGATTAGTTCACTACATCATCTTTGTGTAATAATATATTCAGTGTAGCTCTCAGAAATATAAATCAATTATTTTCAACCTAATACTAACTGGAAGCTGTGCTTCTAAGTAACAACGAACTAGAGGATTCCTCTGTTACTGCTTACTAAAATAATTCATTGCATATGTTAAAAACTGAAACTATGACTGCAGCATTGCTAAAAGAATAAGGCAACAGATTTACATATGGCCATGATTATTCAAACTTTCATGTGGTACAGATTTTTACTGTTTCCAGACCTCCTTCTGGTCTCATAAAAGTTTATTAATAATTTAATAGACTTTAATGTTGCAGCTGTAACAGCACTGTGAGCTAATTTACTAATCTTGTTCTCACAAATATTTTCTTTTTTCTCTTGATATAATTCTCACTGCTAGATTTCCACTAATAGTAATTTTGTATCTAATAGTCTTTTCTTGGAGAAAAGAATGGACTTATTAGTAATACTACATCTAGATAATACAAACTATATATATTCGAATCTGAAGCTTAAAATGAAAGCTTTGTTGAGTTACATGAAATGCAGAGTTACCTGAGACTGTTACCAGGTTAACTAGCATAAAATTAAACTGAAAAATATAATCAGGGTTGAAAACAAGCTTAAGAAGTCTTATCAGAAATAAAAGCATGTAAAATCACATAATGAAAATAAAAACCATCTTTCCAAGACTGAGTCTACAATCAACACCATAAAATATACTGTATTTGAAGTCTGACAGTAGCATCACATATTAACCCTGTACTTTATGATGATACTTCATGAACAAGAGAACTGTGAACAAGCTATCTTTTTCCCATTTCTTAAGCAAAAACATTGTGACAGATAAATAACAACCTTTAATACATGATGGCCAAGCTGCCAGAATAGAAAAGCTTGTGAAAATATAATGTACAGCTTTCAACAGTAAACTATAAATAAGGCTATTCTAAAGTATATTTAAACGTATTAATGACTGTAAATTCCAATCGCTGCTTGCTTGTAACATCTTTTAAATAAATATTATTGCATTTTTAAGCCCAATGGACAATAGGTCTCTGACAGTATGCCAGGGATATGATTGGCTTTGGGAGTCAAGAAATCAGCATGCTTCAAGCTGTCAAGAAAGGAAAATAAAGATACATGATTACTTTAATAATAACATAATACTTTAATAATAAGTTGACCTGCTTCTAGTTTCTCTATTAGACACCAGGGTATATTTCAAGTTCCTATTTCTTTTATTTCCCTCTCATTTCCAGGTTCTATGAGAAGAATGAAGTTTCTTGTCTTAAGCTTGCCAAGGCAGAATCTCAACATTTTTTACGTTTAGATAAGACTACATTTTCCCAATGTATAACCAGGGCAAGCATCCTGGTTCCAGGTGATTTTCTTCCTAATAGCTGGCAAAGTGTTGTGTTTTGGCTTTAGTCTGAGGACAATGCTGGTAACACACCAATGTCTTACGTGTTGCTAAGTAGCACTTACCCTGACCAAGGACTCTGCTTGTGAGGAGAGGCACAGGAAGCCAGGAGGAAGCAGAGACAGGACACCTCACCCAAACTAACCAAAGGGGTATTCCATACCACAGCACATCATGCCCAGTATATAAACTGGGAGGAGTTACCTAGAAGAGACCAGTCGCTGCTCAAGGATGGGATGGGCATTGGTGCTGATCATTTGTGTTATGCATCATTTCAAGTTTTTTGTTTCTTAGCTTTTTTGATTCCTCTCTCTCTCTTTTATAACTATTATTATTAATCATAATAATCATTTTTATATTTTACTTTATTTCAATTATTAAAATGTTCTTATTTCAACACATGCATTTTTTTTTTCTAATTCTCCTTCTGGTCTCTGTGGAGTAGGGGCATAAGGGGAGGAGAGTGAACAGTTGCATGGTACTTAGTTGCTGGCTGGGATTAAACCATGACAGGAAGCATTTTCAGACTGATCATTTGACTACTTCTTCACAAAGAACATGGGGTCACTTCTTTTTGAAGAGATGCAAAATGGACTAAAGCAAGCTGCCTGCCTTCCAAACCAGGTAAACATTATGGTTTTGGAAACCATGTAACTAGGGAAACATAAGGTTGTACCCAAGTTAATGTGTCCTGCCCACCAATACTACTTATATTAGATCAGATACAGCAGACTTCCAAGCAAGACATATAATGAGAAGACATGTGAGAATCTCAGGGCTGTATACATCTACATGTAAATAGTAGGCTAGCAGTCTTACTACATTTTAATCTCTAACACTACATTTAAGTTTTTTGATTTGAAAGCACTTCCTAACTTCTGGATCAGGATATAAAAAAGACCAAATTCTGGAAAAGTGCAGAAATTACCAAGTAATCTTTTACTGGCTTCTTAAAGAACTTGTTAGCTCTTCACATGTTCATCTCATAAAAAGTACTGCATTGCCTTGATTGTAGCCACCAAGCTCTTGGCATTTTGGCAAAAAAATTCCACAAGGGAAGAAGACACACTTGAAGTCTATGTCAATAATTCTTACCAGGCAGCTCATATCATTAGCTTGCTCTTGGCTGGTGAGTCTAAAGTCTAATAGTCTGCTTCCTATTAGCTTTAACATCTAAACATTTAAATAGTCCTATGACAAAAGAGCTAGACCGTGGCTCTGTTAAGGCTACTCCCTAGTGTGCTAAACATCCATTTAAATGTTCTTTAAGATATCTATAAAATAATGTGCTATGTATTGGCAGGTGGAAGAACACACCCACCAAATTTCACGATCATTTACATCAGATCTTACATTGATACATCTGTAGGTCTAAATCACATCTTTGATTTTTAGCCAGTTTGGCCACACAAGCAAGAGTATTACCTCAGCTTAAAATAGGCTTGAGGTTAGCTGCTGTATAGAAAACAACTGTCTCCAACAGCTTTCTTTGTGTTAATTATATAGAAATCATGTACCTGACATGTCACATAAATGTGGTTAACCCAGAATAGTTTAAATTCCATGCATTATATTTAGTTCTCTTCAATTCTTTCAGGGAAATCCAAATGATAAAGAATTTTCAGATATTTATACAATCCAGACTGTATTTCTAATCATGACTACCACTGAGGAACTCCCATATTATTCTAGTGAAATAAAATTTAAATCAAGATAGTAAGAGCAGTATAAACCTGGAAGAGGTGATTCAGGCCCTTCTTCCATATATTTGATTGAAACTGGCTCTCAAAAGTCTTAGATTAAAGTCTTAAAGTATTTGCCTGCTTTCCTGGGAAAGATTTCCTGAGAAAGGAAGTCTTTATGTTATCCTTAGCAAACTAGAGATAAAATTCCATTTAGGTACTGTGCCAAACAGGACACCTTCAAAGCCTCACATGAGCATTATGTGAAAAGCTGCCAGAGGAAATCTCTAATTTTAATTTCTGCTTCTTCAGGTATGAATATCTTATATGGCTTTAGGTTTTAGATGTTCCTTGAGTTGGTGTTAGTTTACAAACTTCTTACTGTAGTGACAGGACAAGGGGTAATGGGTTAAAACTTAAACAGGGGAAGTTTAGATTGGATGTAAGGAGGAAATTCTTTCCTGTTAGGGTGGTGAGGCACTGGAATGGGTTGCCCAGGGAAGATGTAAATACTCCATCCCTGGCAGTGTTCAAGGCCAGGTTGGACGAAGCCTTGGGTGCCATGGTTTAGTGTGAGGTGTCCCTGCCCATGACAGGGGGATTGGAACTAGATGATCTTAAGGTCCTTTCCAACCCTAACTGTTCTATGATTCTATGATTATTATGCTGAATGTTTAGGATTTTACTGGAATGTGTCCAGCACAAGTTCAATAAGCCCCAAAACTACAAAATACTTGAATGACTAGTTATAAAATAAACAGAGATATTGCAGAAGCTATCACTAGAGAAAACACTGACTAGAAAGTAAGAATAATTTTGTAAACATGTGACAAGAAAATTTATTGAAACGAATAAAAAACTATTCCTTCACAATAGTGTTTTGAAAATATATAACTATAAAACTGTAGCTATTTCACACTCTAGTGTTCAATCTGATAAAGAACCTAACCCAGCAATTACATCATTATACTTTTCAGAGCCCTTGACACAATATGTTGTCCTACAGAAGAAAAGCCTAAAACACCCTAACTTCCCTCTGTTGAGCCTGTCAAAAAAAAACAAAAAACAACAAAACCAACACCTAAAAAGCTCACTTCTCTGTCTTTTTTATACTCTGATACTATGTTTGTAAAAGAATTTTACCCACTAAAGTATGACTTTTGCCTAAATTATGATACCTTACTTGATTTAGAGTAGACACACACTTAGGCAGAATCTTCCTGAAGTCATGCAGTTAGTTTAATGGAAATATACCACCAAAAGCCAGTGGAATTTACAGTGAGTTTAGATAATCTTTTCTCACTCACAGATCTCAGAAGTTGCAAAGGCGAACATTTTGACAATTTCCACTTTGCAGATGGGCTACGCAAGGTGCACAAGGACTACCTTATTAGTTCACTCATGCAAAACAAGCTGTAGATGGCTTTAGCTACACAATAGAGCTCTCTTGATTCCCGTCTTCAGCTCACGCTACTGATGCTTGCCTCTTTTTGTGTCTTAAAGGGTTAAGTGCTCTCCCAAAGCAGCACTCTGTGAAAAAAGGTTTAACAGTGCTTCCTTATACACTTCACAACAGAAATTGTATTAGCTATACATGTTTTACTAATGAAGAAGTTCTTACAATGGGAAATATTTGGTCTTTGCAAAAATACATTCAACATTTATAATGGAACTATGAAAATTATAGTGATATAGTTTTTTTATGACAATTCAGAGTTTTGGGAGACATATATATTTACCAGAATATTCAGGCAATTCCTCAAATGAATTTCAGTCTTCAGTTATAAAAAATCCAAAAGGCACTTATACAGGCCAGGGACAAAGGAATTTAAACAGTGGTTTCAATTTTATTTTGCTAAATGATGGTATAACACTCACTGAAGATAATGAAATTCTAGCTTTCACTAAAACCTCAGGAGTTTAAATAAGACTTTTTGCTTCTCTACAAAAGATCTTAACCTTCCACTATGAGCAAAGAAAATTGCTTGAAGGCTATTGTGCTTTAACCCCAGCTGGCAACTAAACCCCACACAGCTGCTCCCTCACTCCCCCCTTGTGGGATGGGGGGAGAGAATGGAAGAGTAACAATGAGGAAACTTGTGGTTTGAGATAAAGAGAGTTTAACAAGTAAAGCAAAAAATATGCATACAAACAAAACAAATCAAGGAATTCATTCCCTGCTTCCCATAGGCAGGCAGGTTTTCAGCCATCTCCAGGAAAGCAGGCCTGCATCACACTACTTGGGAAGACAAATACCATCACTCTGAACATCCACCGTTTCTTCTTCTTCAACCAGCTTTATATGCTGAGCATGATATCATGTTGTATGGAATACCCCTAGGGTCAGTTGGGGTCAGCTGTCCTGGCTGTGTCTCTAATGAAGTTAGAATATATCATTCCGTCATGGTTTAAGCCCAGACAGTAACTCAGAACCATCTAGCTACTTGCCCACTCCCTCCTTTTTCCCCCAGCTCCAGGCAGGATGGAGAGGAAAATCAGAAGAATGCAATCCCCACAGACTGTGATAAGAGCAGTGCAATAACTAAAGTGTGATATAAAACTACTACTACTACTATTACTACTAAGGGAAGTAATAAGGGGAGAGAATATAAAACTAAAAGGAGAAAAAAAAAGAACAAAAAAAAACAATAAACAAAGTGATGCACAATACAATTGCTCGCCACCCGCCAACCGACATCCAGCCAGACAGAACAGCGATCTGGGCCTTCCAGGTAACTCCGCCCAGTTTATATACTGGGCATGATGTGCTGTTTGGGTCAGGTGTCCTGTCTCTGCTTCTTCTCAGCTTCCTGTGTCCCTTCTCACTGGCAGAGCATGTGAGACTGAAGAGTCCTTGATCAGGGTAACAGCTACGTAGCAACAAGTAAAACATTGGTGTGTTATCAGCATTGTTCTCAGACTAAAACCAAAACAATGACTTGAGGAAAAACACAGTTCAGTTTCACTTTTCTGTCAAAACCTGAAAATATACTTTCTTTTCCTTCAGTTTTGCTGAAGGTTTATGCCTTTCCTTAGGTTCCTGTTATTTGTAATGAGTTTGAGAATTGTGCTTTAATCCACATGGACAGTTACTATACTATGTAAAGATCAGCCAAAATCATTAAAGAGAGGATGGGGGTATATCTACATAGTTGTAGGGATCTTTTCTTGGAGCTTTGATAGGAAAGAGATCAAAGAACATTCAGGTGTCTTCATCTTCTCACAAACTAATAGTTTAAATTATCATTCTATGATTAATGAATGAATCAGTATTGGTTTTCCAACTTATGTCTTCACTCTTCTATAGAGGATGTCAGTTAAATATTTAAAGGTACAGCAATTCAGTACAGAAGTTCAGTTCCTTCACTGCAAAATTTCTGAGCTTGAATAAACTGCCATTGGTCAAGTTTTCAAAACCATCCTATCAGAATAGTTAAGATTTACCTTTCCTTGTAATGCCTAGGTTACTTATGAGCCTAGCCGCTCATAGATGGTCTTTGGCTAATCTAACACAAGAATTCCCCAAGTAACCACCTTGTCCTATTCAAGTTACCACTCGGTCAAAGTGACAAAAGCAAATGCGCTCTTGAAGTTCTGTGTTGCCATTCATAGTCCAGCATCTTTATTTCAATCACAGATGAGGGTTGACTTGAGCCAGTAAGGCCACTGTGGTTAAGCGACTGCATTTCACAGCTCTTGTTCAACTTCTGCTATGTCTGCTACAGCACCAACAGAGAGCACTGGAGAATTGGGGTGGCATTAACGTCAAATGAAAATGTTCATCTGCCTCAGAGCATAGCTATCTTACAAACTGGCTGACTGATAACATTATCTGAGTGTAAGATGAAGCCCCTGTTGACAAAAGGAGTGAAGAAAGCATACAAAAGGAGTCTTAAAGAATGGATGCCTAAGAAATATAACCACAGCTGCCAACTTTAACCCATTGGTGTTTGGTGTGTCAAACACACAGCTGATGAATTCATGCCACTTTGATAGAGTAATGAAAATAGACAGAGTACTAAACATAAGGCAGAGAAAAATATATCCCAGATCCTTGGGAGAAATAATCAATCACAGGTGTATTATCTGTTTAAACAAAAATATGCTATTGGATTATCTACAGCCACTTATGCCAAGTTTGATTATGTGTTAGATTATTCTCGTTGTTTGAGACACTTTCAGAATCCAAATTCATAGCAAAGGATGGAAAAATTTCGAGGGCATTTTAGTCATGCACAGAAGTACACCATAATTATCTATTAGTACAATATACATACTGTAGCTACTATAAACCCATGTGATCTTATACAACTCATCTGAGATCTGCACTATGCAATGGATCCTAGCTTAAACTGATTTACACCTGCAGTTTGGCTCTGTTTTCACTCCTTCTATTTAGTCTGCTTGTTCTAGTAATATTTAAAATTTCTGGTCATAGAATACTAGGAAAAAAAAGGAGTCCAGAACAACACAGAGTACTAAATTCATGTTACAAACAACTGGGTGCATTGTACCATTGTTTTAGATGTATTATTAAAAGATGTCAAGAGAGTTGTCATCAGGTAAGTTCAGCTTTTGAAAACAGTGAAACATCAGGACAGATTTTTAAATCTGTTGGAGCAGAAGACAAGCCAAAGACTCACAGACTGAGGAAGAAATGGCCTGCAAATCCACAGGCTTCTAAAGTCTAAGTGTAAAACATATCTAACAAATGTTAACTTCAGAAAAAATCAGTCTTCAAGACAAGAACAAATTTAATGCAATATTATCACTAGACTGAAGAACTGAGAGGAGTTACTGTTCACTGCCCATGTTTTTCTTAAGAAGTAACTCCTTTTTTTTCTTTACTTTTGCATCACCTCGATCTTCCTAAGATTAATCTTGCTAGGCCTAAATAAGGCTGAAAAAAGAAAGGTTCATTATCGAATTTAGCAGTAACAATAGTCATATTACAAGCCCTAGTAAGAATACAGTTCTTACCAAAAAATAATCAAATTTTTATTAAACACATCAGCAAAGTAATAAACAAAAAATCACCAATGATCTCAGAAGACTACAAGTGGCACAGCTCTTCCCTGCATTTGTTTCTATGTTCTGTACAATGTTTTAGCTTCCTCTGGGAGCACTTCATTGACTTTTGTTTCGTAAATGAGGAAAAAATGCCAAAGAATATTACAAAATACAGGAATATTTCATTGTATAACTAAACTGATATCAATATCATGGCAACCAAGTCACATGACAACTATGTTGATACCAAATTGCAGCACAACCTGAAACTACTTTCTTTCTTTAAAGACTTCTGCTAACTTGATTTTGAGATAACGTATTAGTGTAATGTGTTATGGGCTGTAAAGTCTTGGCCACATATGAAAGACAAAAAAAGCAATTCTGTGTCATAGGTAGTCCTGATTTGAGCTCTGTGATTGATATCTACAAGGTAAAAGACTTGAAATAACATCTGTTGGAAAAAAGGCCCAAGGGTGGAAGTGTAATGGTGATTTAACATCAGCCACATCTCAGCAGTGTGGTACTTCCCTCATGAGTTCACAGAGATATATATGGTCTGAATATTTTCATTTGTAGCTAGTGTTATGTTTGATGATACTATTAAATGGAAATGACAAATCAGGGTATTTCTGTGCTTTGATAGAGGGGGTGGTGCACATTTGTAACAAGTGTAGAAGAGAACAGCCACTCTGATCATGGTTTACATGAAGTCTGTAGAAGCAGATTCTGGGGAAGAAAGGGCACACCAGCGCCTATATCATGTAATCGCATTGGCACAACCTGACTGATAGCATTCTGTGAGTAGTCTTGCAAACCCTGGCAGAAACAAACTCTAAGAAGCAAAAATGGCAACAAAAAAGCGGCAAGCCTGCTTTTGTCCAACTTCTAAACTGTAGTGCACCATGAACATTTGCAGAGCCTTTCTAAGGCTGCAGGTTGCTCAGAACCAAAATCTAGTTTACTGCCTACTGTGTACCAAGGTACATCTGTCAATTATGTACAGACAGGGTTATATACACCCTGATGGGTGTGAGTACAGCACCTGCAGACACTACCAGTTCACACTTTGTACTTTTTCTTTATTTTTCAGGGGGTAGGAGTAAAAGGAGGAGCAGTGGGGGCAAAGATAAAACATTACCAAGTCTAGAATAGTGTCATTTAGAAATATTTCTTCTATGCAAGAGTAATTAGGCATTACTAGTAAATTAAAAAAGAATAATAATGATACATAGCAGCAGAGAACCAGGTAACTCCTTCACTAGGTATTAAGACAAGCATGCTAATGAGCCATGCCTACAGCATGATACAATCCTACTGAATCTGATTGATCATATGCATGATCATCTTGTGGAGATAGTTTATCACTGTTGCATCACTAAGTTCCCTCATAGAGGACAAAGTTTTAGCAAAAAATGATACTATTCTGTTTTACTCCATTTTATTCTGTATTACTATACCTGGTAAATTCTAGTCAAAGAGTTGAGACTAATGGATGAACTGCAGAGAACATTTTGTATTACCACCCAGGAGGCTGAAATCATTGATTTTGTGGGCCATTGTTTCCCATCTACCTAAGAACATTTTCCAGCATGAAGGTTTTGCAATGCTACACTGTACCTGTGACTAGAAAAATGTCAGTGACAACATCAAAGTAATGCAGATAGCAGTTTTTCAGAAGAACAGAGAATTTAAGAAAAATCTCCTGGTAAACCAGAAATGTCATAACACAAGACCAAAGAAATAGAATTGGAGTCTGTTCTTCTCCTCCACTGCTGAAAACTCAAAAGTATTCAGGAGGTCTCCCCTATTGCCTGTATATGATCTCCTTTTTTTGCTTTCACTGCTCCCCTCACCTTCACCCCCCAGCGTGTGCAGATTATTACCCCACAGAAGTCAGCTTTCATGAAATGCATGGCCTTTCACATCAGCTTCCGAAAGCAGGTGTGCTCAGTGACAATGCACATTTTAATGCAGCCTGAACATAACTGAGACCCGTCTTGAATTCTTTACAACAAACTTCAGCTTCTGCATACAGTCCCCAAAACAAAGAGCTTACTTGTGTGATGTAGTAAAGCAGCATTGTATTGAGTATCACACTTCTTTGGGCAGTTGCTTCTACTTATCCTAGAAAATTTTATTGATTTTTGTTTATCTCAAAAACAAGTTCAATGAAAGACTAGAAAATAAATCCGTATAATGTTTATGTAAGACAGATGATAAACAAAACTCATATTTATGACAAAAAATAACTGCATCTGCAAGAAGTACTTGTGCAGGCATTTTCCCCGCTTTTATTTGAAAATCTACATCTGCAAGCTGACCATTTGGCATCACAAGCTAGTCTTACCTTGACACAAGCTACAAGACTAACAGAAGGAAACCTTGCAACTAACATGCCTAAATTTCTGTGAGAACAATGAGCAAACTTGTATCTCATTATCTACCTAGCCATATCCAAATATGAACTAGAATAGATACAGCAATAACACTCACCCTAAATCCCACAAATTCTATAAGATTAAGGATGATTTTGTGATGGGTGCTTAAGTGTTAACTTCTTAATTAGTATTTTGACTGGTAATAAATAATTGAAATAAAAGAACTATTAAGTAACTATGCATAATCAACAGGTAGAATTAAATCTACACATAGCAACTAGAGTTGCCTGGATTAAGTTCTAAAACCTACTTACAAAGCACAGAAGGTAGCACACCTACTTTCTTTTCAGTAGAAGGTCTTTTGAACAGTGCAATTAGCTCATTAACATTTATGTTTAGAACTGAAATATGAGGTGATTGACATGGAACCCAAGAATTATACAATTCAGAAAATCTTATGTCACCCAAAAATAGCAACAGGGAGACAGATTATGGAATCTGTTCAGAAGGCAGAAGGAAAGAAAAGAGATTCTTTCAATGATGGAGAAAATCATCAAGTTATATATTCCAAAGTTAAGGAGTTTGCTGGTTTTTTTTTTTAATTTTTCTTTTAACATTGTCTTTCGGAGTACCACACACATAATACACATATCAATGTACCTTCTTACCCACCCACAACACTAACATTTTCAAAAGTGTATTTATTTTTAATGCTTAAAGAGTTTCGTAAGTTTTTTCTTACAAACATACAGAAGACAGATGAGGCAGTTGACACATAGTCAAGACTCAATGTTCCCTGAGTCTATGTGGGCAGACAGGATCTTTTGGAGATCCCGGGCAGAATGATGATGGCACTAAGTTGTAGCTGCCACTAAAGCTTTATTTTTAATAGAATTTTATGATTAGCACAGCACAGAATCAGAATAGCATATGGTCAGAATATCACAGGATTTTTATAAGCAGAATAAGTGTAGCACAGTTTTGTAAGTAGCATAGCACAGAATTTTTAGCACAGCTTAGTTTATGGTTCCCTATCATCTGTACCATCTGCAGATTGGATCAACTCTTGATATTTTGCTTGCCACATCAATATAACAATCATAATCTGGACTAAAAAAGGAGTACGAATCACTCATTCAGTCCTTGGAGGAAGCAGATGATGGTGCATCCATGAGCCAAACAGATGAGGCAACCATGTTCATGAGGGGATCGTGGAGTTTGCTATCCAGCATCAGGTCTGATCCAAGTCCCACTTAGGGCTTGTAAATGTTAAATTTTATAGACAGTTCTGTGTGCTGTTACACTTCCCTGTTCTCTGATGTGGTTATCACCACCATCCGGTTCGCTGATTGCCGGGGACCTTCAAGGCCAGTAAGGAAGACAAAAGTCAGCCTGGTACACAGGAACATAGGGGCTGACAGAATCATTGAATATTTAGGGTTGGAAAGAACCGTAAGATCATCTAGCGTTAGTTGTTAAGTATATTATCAGGAGGCAGGAGTAGGGATACCAGTCACGGTTGGATGTCCAGGTGCTGAAATAAGTGGAAAAAATATTCTGTCTTGAAACACTATTAAGACTCCTTTCAAGGAAAATCCCCTGTAGCAAATTTAGAGCCATGTGTCACAGAGGCATAATGAATCTTGAAGGCTTCTGAGAGCATCTTGGGAAGTGCTATAAGTACCTGTCTTGTCACAGGGTAAGTAACCCATGTTTCATACTGTCCTTATTTTGTCTTATTCTCTGGTTGATAGGAAATGCCTTTCCAAGTCTTCTGTTGCCACCTGCATCCAGGGTGGTACAACCAGTTCGTTGGTGTCATAACAACTTTTCAGAACCCAAGATGTGGAAGGATGGACTTGAAAGAAGTTTATTAATCCTATTAGACTAATCAAGTTTAATGAAAGAAAGACTTAAAAGATAAAACAGCTAGTTAACTGAAAAACAGACTTATGTTAACATGTCAAAATTAATAAACTAATAGGGAAAAAATAAATTATAACTACAGGAAAATAACAAAATGTAGTACCAAAATTATCCATGATAATAAGTATCCTCTTGAGTTGCTCCAGTACTTTGGCTATTTTGAAGTTAGATAATTGGTCTAATTAAATTCCAATTAAAATAGAAAAAGAGCAGCAGCACTTCCTTCTTCTGTCCTGGTATCATAATTTCTAATTAAGTATGACCAAGACTGATGTCCCTTATGTAAAGTCTGTAGCTATCTCTATGTATTAGGCACGTGCAAGCATACATACCAGATTGGCCCCTTCTCAGGAGATCGAAATGGGGGAATATCTATCTTGGGGGTGGTAAGTAGCAAAAGATGGGAACCCAGATGCTCAGCCTTTCAAAGAGAGCAGATGGGCTTTTACAAAAGTACAGCTTTATGTACTTAGAGACAATTTTTGGTAAGAGCTTAGTCACCAAACAGGTTAGTCAATGATGTGGAGTTTTCTCTTGGGCTTTGAAAATCTAACTCATTTTGCATGTTTGTAAGCATTAGACGTTGTGTGATTGCATTAGAAATAAGCAATCACACAAGAAAAAAAAAGAAAAAAAAAGAAAAAAAAAACCCAACAAAAAAACACAACTCTTTCTGCTGTGTAAAGATAAAATCATTTCTGAGAACAGGACATGTTTCTGCAGTTCTTTTCCCTCTTCATTTCTATAAAGCCAATTGGGACGACAGTTCTTTACTGTGATTTTTAAAAATTGCTCACTTACACACTTGTGTAACCTAAACAGTTTGAAAGAGTTTAAATTCTGTGTGAGTACAGGTTTGACTGCACAGAAATCACTATCACCTTTCATCTACCAGGAATTCTTTCCCTCAGGATGCTTGAAGAGCAAAAAGACAAAAAGAAACTGAAGCAGAGTCCCTCTTCTGTTCACAGTAATCATCCCACTTCTCTTTCCTTTATCAGTAAATTCTTTCTGTCAGCATGAATGAATGTACTGAAGCATGAGAGAAATATGTTTTTATTGTATTCATTCTGAATATACAAGATTTCTGGCAAGACAAGATTTTTGAGCAACATGCAATAAATACAAATAAAGATGACTACTTAGCCTGAAAAGACATTTGCAGATGCTGAATCCTAGTCATTTTCAGCATTGAAATATTTAGTCCATGAATGAGGATTTAAAACCCTTCTAGGCAAGGAAAGATTTTAATTTCTATGCAATAAAATTCAAATTTCACCGAACATAAATACAGGCTAGTTTTACAGTGGACTCTCCTATGTCCAGAAGCACTGCTGAGAAAGGAAGTCCAGTTGCCACTCCCATTTCCTGCTGCTTTGGTGGTATTAACATGGACTGAAATGTAAAACTGGGGAAAGAGTTTTAGTCTCAACTCCTATTGCACAAATTCGTTCTAGCAATCCAAGTAAAATATATAATAAGACAAAGAAGGCCGTGACACATTAAATTACAGCAAATGAGACCAGGGACTTCAGCAGAAGATCAGAGTGCCACAGGGTATTGAGTATAAAGAAGTCTGCCCATTAAAAGTTTCATGCTTTCCTATGAAAAAAATATAATTGTCCAGACATTTTCATTTGTCTGTGCAGTGTTAAAATCTTGACTCTCTGTGGTGGATTGACCCTGGATGGATACCAAGTGCCCACCAAGCCACACTGTTGCTCCCCTCTTCAGCTGAACAGGGGAGAGAAAATATTATGAAAGGCTCATAGGCTGAGAAAAGGACAGGAGGAGGTCGCTCACCAATTACATCACAGGCAAAACAGACTCAGCTTGCGTGAAACTAGTTTAATTTGTTATTAATAAAATCAGAATAGAATAATGAGAAATGATACCGAATCTTAACACCTTCCTGCCACCCTTCCCTTCTTCCCAGGCTCAAATTTACTCCTGAGTTATCTACTTACTCCCCACAACAGTACAAGGGGATGGGGAATGGGAGTTATGGTCAGCTCATCACACGGCATCTCTGCTGCTCCTTCCTCCTCAGGAGAGGACTCCTTATGCTCTTCCTCTACTCCAGTGTGGGTCTCTTCCTTCCGCACCTGGGGTGTAGTCCTTCAACAACAGGCTGCTCCAGCATGGGTTCTCCAAGAAACACAAGTCCTGCAAGCAAACCTGCTCCAGCATGGACTTCCCATGGGGTCACAGCTTCCTTCAGGCATCCCCCTGCTCCAGCATGGGGTCCTCCATGGGCTGCAGGTGCAGATCTGCTCCCCCATGGATGACCTCCATAGACTGCAAGAGCACAGCTGCGTCACCATGATCTGCACCATAGGATACAGGGGAATCTCTGTTCCCCTGCCTGGAACACCTTCTACACTCCTTCTGCACTGACCTTTGGGGTCTGCAGGGCTGTTTCTCTCACATATTCTCACTCTCTGGCTGCAGTTGCTGTTGTACAGGGGCTTTTCCTCTCTTCTTAACAGCTGCTGCTGCTGTCGCTGGTGGGCTTGGCCTTGGCCAGTGGTAGGTCCGTGTTGGAGTTGGCTGCCATCGGCTTTATCGGACCCTGGGGAAGCTTCTGGCAGCTTCCCACATAAGCCACCCCTACAGCCCCTCCACTACCACGACCTTGGCTTGCAAACCCAATATACTTTCTTTGGAAAAGCATGTGGTTTTCTTTAAGGCAGTAAGTGCTGAGATTGTGTGATGGAAAAATGTTATGGAATACATTTATGGGTGAGGAAAGGGGGAGCAGCTCTTTCTGTGTTTGCACATATTTCTATCATCATTTAATTCTTTTCTTGGAAGTCGATAACTCATAACTGACAGCAGCAGGAAGGTAGTTGTTTGGTGCTGTTTTCCTCTTTATCCTTCCTGTAGAGTTGCTGAATATTTGCTTGTCAATATTGGTGGTGAAATGCGTTGTTCAAAAGCAATGTATAAAGAAAATATAACTTAAACCAAAAACCAGAACTTAAATAAAAAAAAACCAAAGGTGTTGCAGCATAGCGTTTCCCAGTGTACTCATAGTCTCAGCACACGCTATACGTGATTTCTATAAGAAAAAACTCTGCATTCAGTTCTCTATGGATACATAAGATATTTGTGTTTGATGTAGAAAAAAACCCCACAGTATTTCTATTATAAATATGTATGCAGGGTCTATCTAATACTTTCTCATTAGTCTATACAGGATCTATAAGTGGTGGGTATTCCCTCAAGCTTGTGTAGACCTGAAGCTGTCTAAAGCAAATCTGTGGAGTGGCAAAACCTGTTAAAGCATCTGTTAACTGTACCAGAGGGCTGGAATTTCAGGGGATATGAAAGATCACAGATACTCTGTCATTCTGGAAAAAAAGCAGTGAATGTCCCCAAAATGTGCAGAACTTACCTGGAGACAGCAAAATGTAATAGCTATGTCAAAGCACATGAGACATTTTTAGATGAACTCGCCTTGAGGTATCATAGTAAAGGGGAGAGAGGTGGAAAATGGAGGAAATTTATATGTCTTTGAGTAATACAGTTATATCTGTAAAATAGTTAAATCCAATTCAGAGTAAGAAAACAGCCAGCGGGCTGAAGCTGGTGGGGAATTTCAGAGGTGTTTTGTTCAGGATGTTTTCCAGCTGTTGTTTGCCAGCTGAGCAGCAAAGAATACCTGGGAAGGATTTTGTCACTTCTGTTCACTCTTCCGTTTTTGATTTAAACTTACCATTTGTGGCTTGTTTGTTACACTAGTCTACAGCAAGAAGGTGTTTCAACTAGGTTTTTTATTTCATGGTTTTATTCTTGTTCTTTGACAATAGTCACCCTCCTTTGCCCCCAACAAGTTCAAATGACTTAAATGATCTCAGAATCTCCACTGCCTTTGTAAGTGCACAGCAGAGTCTCAGATCACTTTTGCTCAGCAGAAGTGTCTCTTCCATCCTACTGAGCATAATTAATACAGAATTAAAAAAAGCTGTCAAGTGAACAGTCCAAGAACCTAAAGGATTAGTAGAACAGTCTGTTAGAAACAGAGAAAAGAAGTGTGACAGACCTGTGAAAGTTAATTGTGTTCTACAAAAGTACAGCTACAGGTTGCAGCAATACATATTTAGCTTTTCATAAAGAAAAAGGTAAGAAAGGAGCCGTTTTGAAGCCATTCTTGTATTTGCTGATTACATATATGTGCAACTAAAACAATATTGTGTAAAAGGATTTAGTAGTTGTCTTTTATTCTCAGTAGGCTAGAACCATAGCTGTTAATTTCTTTCCTTCATGCACTGGATTTTTATGAAATCTTTCAAGCTGTTTTCGGAGTGCAATAACCTCTTAACTGTGATTTAATATGGTCTGAAATCAAACACTGTATTCACATAAAAGGGTTTGGGCACAGTTACATTTAAATCCTATTGCACAAGAGTCACAAAAGAATCCCTAACATATATAAACTGGAAAGGCGGATTTCCCCAGCTGTGAATCTGAACTAGTGTCATATGTGGGAATGTACCAAGCCATGGAAAACTGAACAGGAAATTATCACAGAGAAGTTCTCTTACTAGAAATATTAAGAAAAATATTTGTCTTTTTTGACAAAATTATTTAAGCTTTGGGGCTTTTAAAAGCTAAAGAAGCCCATATTGGCCAAATTTCAAGGATTAAACCAACAAATATGTATTAGAGCATGTATACTGTAATCTTATCCGGTCAAATATTATTATTGATGTTATTTGTTATTATTCCTATTACAGCAATTCCTGGGAAACCTGTCAAAAGTGAGGTGACACTATGCCAGGCCTTGTTTAAATGTATAGAATGAAATGACCTTGCCCTGAGACCTTTCACCGTCTAATTTTTTTGAGGCTCAACAAATGGATACAATCACTAAGAAAGGAAGAAGAAAGCAACAAAAAGAATGCTACTGGACAGCCATCATACAACATTTGGATTAGCTTTTTGCCTGTAGGCAAGGTTGTTTTTGTAAGACACTAATTTATGTGGGTTTATGATGATATTCCATTATTTGTGATTTGCCTGCTATAGCATGTGTTTTCTTTATCTCTGTGGTGCCTTCTGTTTTTATTTTACCTTTGATGACCTTTCAGAAGCTGACACACAGCAAGGAAAACAGTGGTATCTGATTTTATAAACCTAAAATATTTTTTGGAAAAAAAGAATTTACCCAAGAAAAGTCGAGTTTTGTTTGCACAGAAGAGATATGTAAGAAATATTAAGATCTGTATGAAGTCTGAATGAAAATGTGGGTGTGTAAGCATGAGAAGAAAAGCAGAACAAAGGCTGTCCTGTGTTCAGCTATAGCAGTCATTTTTCTCCCTCTTAGTAGCTGGTGCACTGCTGTGTTTTTGACTTTCAGCCTGGGAACAACACTGATAACACCGATGTTTTTACTTGCTGCTCACTAATGTTTACTCTGACCAAGGACTCTGTGAGTCTCATGCTCTGCCAGGGAGGAGGGGAAGCCAGGAGGAAGCAGAGACAGGACACCTGACCCAAACTAACCAAAGAGGTATTTCATGCCACAGCACGTCACGCCCAGTATATAAACTGGGGGCAGTTACCCAGAAGGGCTAGATCACTACTCAGGTCAGGCTGGGTATCGGTCAGTGGGTGGTTGCATTCGCTTCCCTTGTTATTTCCCTTATCACTATTATTATTGGTGGTAGCAGTAGTCGTTTTGTGTTATACCTTAGTTACTGGACTGTTCTTATCTCAACCTGTGGGAGACACATTCTTTTGATTCTCCTCCCCATCCCTCTGGGAGTGGGGGGGGGGGGGGGGGAGGAAGTGAGCTGCATGGTTATGGGTTGCTGACTAGGCTTAAACCACAACAAAAGGCTTAAAGGCTTAGAGAATGTCTGGATAACAAGGGACGCTCTTCCCAGGACACTTCTTTCATCAACAAAATTAAAGAACATGTTCTTGATATCAAAAGCAAAAGTCCTGTGGTCTGAGAAGAAGACAACTCGTCAGCAAAAAAAGCCAGAAGCCAGTGCCCTGGCACTGGCAGGGTGGCAGCCAGGATGCAGCACACCACATACATCACCGCTTTCCCTGTTCACTTGCCAGGAAAACAGACAAGAGACATGTGTTTCACACATACACCAAAAGAGGAGAAACAGACTGTGGACAGTGAGATGCAGCTTAAGGTTTGAGGTGGTTGAAGTAAGCGAGATTTGAAGTGAAGATCTACCGCAAAATGACTGATGGCTCCTAATGGAGAAGAAAGATCTGTCCGAAGACTTGGTTGTCATTGCCAAATTCTTGTTTGTCTGGAGGAGCTCTAGAGATGCAGAGCATCTCATGCACTTGGATTGCACACAAGTGATTTTGGTCAGAACACTAGGACATGCATATGCGGCTTCTTTTGAGTGTGTGAGTGAGAGTGTGGAAACATGAAATCAACTTGCTTTAGAAACTTGAAAATCAATGCATCTTTCCATGCCATAAGATCTTGTACTGAACTTTATTATGCTAATAACACTACAAAGCAATTGCCAATACAGTAACTAAAATTAACACCAACAAACCACTTGATGTGTGCTCTGACAGCTGAAAATTGTATAAGAATAGAAACAAATTTTGTAGTAGTCCTCAAAGAAAAGACTAGTTAGCAAGTGGATTTCAAGGGGAACCTATTCTAGTGAAGATAGCTATAGCAAATTTTAATATTGAGATTCCGTACCTTTAAACTGCCCTGGGTATTACTGAACAAATGTATTGCATTATTTTCAGTAATATGCTAGGGGAAAACAGATCATTTTATAATAACTACAGTGAATTGCACATACATATGAAATTGCATTGCACATGAACTGTGACAAGCAGTTTGTTCAAAAGCAGTTGAGAAATAAAATATATTATATAGTTTCAAACTGAGAAAAAAAATCATAAACTACTGTAATGTTTTTGAACCTGTTAAAGCTCCAGAACTGCAGCACTTTCCCTTGACCTCATAGACCTGTAGCCCACTGCATGAAGTATTGCTCTATCTCATGAGAGGTCACTGCCCTTGTACCAACTTTACACTGCTCAAGACTGAGGGCTGTTAGGCTTGCTTGGTCTCATCTTGTATTGACTAGAGTTGCCAGCTGGCAACTAAGCACTGTGCAGATGCTCACTCCCTGTGGTGGGATGGGGAGAGAATCAGAAGAGTAAAAGTGAAAATTCATGGCTTCAGATAAAGATAGTTTAACAAACAAAGCAAACCAAGGAATTAATTCACCACTTCCCATCAGCAGGCAATTGTTAAGTCATCTCCAGGAAAGCAGGGCTCCATCATATGTAATGGTGACTAGGAAGGCAAACACCATCGCTCTCATGTTTGTCCTCCACTTCCTTCTTCCCCCATCTGAGTGTGATGCCATATGGTGTGGAATATCCTTTTGGTCAGCTGGGGTCAGCTGTACCATCTGTTTCCCCTCCCAACTACTTGTGCACCCCCAGCCTCCTTGCTGGTGGGCTGGAAGGGGAGGTAGAAAAGGCCTCTATGCTGTGTAAGCACTGTTCAACAGTAAGGAAAACATCCTGGTGTTATCAACACTAATTCCAACACAAACCCAAAACACAGCCCTGTGCTATGAAGAAAATTAACTCTCTCGCAGCCAAAATCAGTACCAATTGTCTGGAGTTTTGTTTTGTCTTATCTTTTTTTTCAAATGGCCAGGTGGCTATGCCTGATTTGTTTTACTTTTGCTCATCTTTCTAGAGTAAAGCCACATTTTCTCTATAGAGCATATTAAAAGTAATTATTCTGCATATAATGAAATATTTATGTCCCTGTCTTAGTGAGGTACTGTAAAGGAATAGAGGCCTGGTATGACAGCAGAGATACTCAGACATACATACTTACCTATGGTAGTGCAAGTTATTTAAATCTTTAAAGCAAAATTTTTTGACCCAATGTAATTAGCTATGATGTGGTCAACTCTAAATCAATTCCTTTCATTCCTGTTCTTATCATCATTTTACTTGAAAACCTACCTTGAAATCTTTCTTTTCTTTGATCTGATAGTTATTAAGGAAACTTTAAGTTTATTAAGCTTTTATTCAAGTCTAATATACTAACATGAAAAGCATCAATAAAGGTGTCAAAAATTTCAGCTGCAATATATGAACGTACTAGGGAATTTGGTAAGAATGTACTGGGCATGAATGAGTTATAAGCAGACTCAGTTTCAGCCCTTCTCATTCACACTGAGGAAGTGATTCTAGAAATAAGATAAAAGGTAAATGAGGTGATTGAAATCCTTCCCTTAATCAAAATCAAGCAAAAAGTAAGAAAACGAGTAAAATATAAAATAGTTTATAGACTTTCATGAAGCAGAAACTGCAAGAGAACCATGCTGGGTTTTTAGTCTAAGAAAACCTGAATGGAACATTCTAACTACAAAAGGGCTGTCTCTGAGTGTTTCTCTGTTTTCCATCTCCATACGGAATGTTTTATTCCAGGCATCTGAAAAAAAGGTCTAGCAGAAACAAACCTATAACATATTTTCCATTCCTACTTTCAAAGACTTTACAGCAACCTACCAGGCCCTCTACACTTGCCACACCTGAAACTGAAAATATTTCAACGTATCATCAAACCTATAAACAATTCTTTCATATGATATCTACTTTAAAAAAAAACTGCTGTGGGGAATAAAGAAATGTGAAGACAAGGGAGTGAACTGAGAAGACGAAAAAAAATCAGATGGAACAGAATATAATATAATGTCTCATGTTCATACAAACTAAAGTCTTTAACCCCCTTAGTAAGTGACAACAGGGGGTACTTGGAACTAAACTCTTCTCTGAAAACTCCCACAAAAAATGTATTTTGCAAGGTGCAGTCCACCTACAGCTTGGTAGCCACAACATGTGTCCTAGACTCACAAATGTGCAGCACTGACAGCCTGATTGCTTCCTCCCACCTTACAGCAACACTTCTCTTCTGTATGCTGCTTTCTACTGTGCCCCAACACTGGCAGTGAAAACTGTGCCCCTTCTTGTTGATATCTGTGGTGAAAGACAGGGTAACAAGTACTGGGCCAAGATATTTTCTGAAGGAATGAGAAGTGGCAAGGCTGAATGGGTCAGTGTAGCCCAGAGCTGCTGTGAGGACTCCAGGACACCATCTCTCAGCCAGCTAGGAAGTGACAATTTCATAAACCAAGAGGAGGCCAGGATTCCGGTCCACTGCGATAAGAGGACTGCATCTGGAATGCATGCATGCAAGAGGAAATGGGCTACATGACATTCAAAAGTAGGAATAGGGGGTCTACAAGTCCTTCAGATTTCCTACTCAGGACATTAGTACTGATACTTTTAGTTACAGAAAACTAGGGGAGGAAAACCCCTTACACATACTGACATCCTAATTTGAACTGCAAGCCAGCTGTTCAGTGCACTGCCCACAGCTCTATTTAGTCCAGGGCTTTGTTGTACCAAGTCTTCCTGAACCAATTAAACTTGACATTTTGCACACTCTCTAATTAAGATGCAAATGAAGGGATGAATTATGTAAAATAATAATTAAGAAAAAAACCCAAAACGATTATATAGGTTAATTAAGAGGAAAACATACCTAGACCCCAAGTTTACTGTTAAGTGGATTTTAAACATAACCTGCTGACACAGCTGAATATGGAGTCTGGACACAATATGATGCTTTGGTAGAAAGGCCCTTCATCTATAGCAAATGTTGGGAGGCCCCCAGGAGAGTACTTCTGTAATTGTCCATCTGCATTTGGAAGTTTGAGATAAATTCATTAAGAACTATGTTTTATTCCTGCTCTTAAAATTCTGCTTCATTTTTTTAACACATGCAATACTATGCCTCAGACTGTCTACAGATTTGTACTAGAATAATACATTTATAATAATTTCAGTGCTTGTAGCTTCAGTGTATCCATCCCACCTGCAATTTTTAATGCTAGCAATCAGAGCTGAGCTACTGGACACTTGAGAGGCCAGTCTGTTCCTCAAAGCACCTACCTGATCCCTCAGGTGCAAAAAAAGCAGCCCAAAAGAAAGGAGGTACAATAGAATGACCTTACCTGTAGAAAAACACTGGTGGGAAAGAAGAGGTGGTATAAAGGTTTGTGTTCAAAACTCGGAGAGGAATCAGGCAAAAATAAAACACATGTGAAATGCTTTGTCAGCCCGTTTTCAAGGTAGCTGTTCCTTGTCTTTGAAGTAGTCCATTTATAAGCACTGTGTCACTTTTAATTTTTAAATGTACATTTGGAGTAATAATGATGTTCCTGATGTGCTTTTAGTAAGCAAATGCAATTAGACCTTTTAAAATGAGTTGCAACAAAACCTGCCTTCCAGAAAGCATACAAATGTACTTCCACCTTCCATTTTTCAGGGTATAAAAAGATGACAATCTTAAACGGGATTAGTCAAGGCACGAAAAAGAGTGCAGGCTGCAGGGATCTTTGAAAAAGAGTTCAGGATTGCAGGAGGAAAGATCTGAGAAAATGTTCCAGCACTCCAGCCTGTGTGAATGTTAGTTTTAACTGCAGAAACTCCATTCATAGACTGTCAGCTGAAGAGTCATTTCATGTGCTTTTATACATTATATAAAAAGAAGTGAGACAAGATCATTGTTAAAATACCTGATTTAGAGTTTGATTCTTAGTATTACTGCAGATTTCCTGTATAAGATGGACAACTAATTCTAACCCAGATTTTTAAAGCAAGTTAACGCTCAGCTGTGTTAATGCACAGACAGGTGCTTTTGAAAACACTAAAGCACCATCTGCATCTTTAGGTTGCTAAATGCTTGAAACTCTGGCTCCCTATTTCACTGAGCTACAGAACCATCTGTAAAATAGGAAATAATCAGGTTCCCTTTTTCCTAGCTTTTGTCCATGTAGGTCTGTTCTTTCATTAGACTGGCCTTCTCAATATAAGAATTGTCTCTAATATAAAAGATGTTTTATTTATTTGGAACATTTAATCACTAAAGAGAAAAAAACGTATTTTCAGTGAGGATTCACAGAGCAAAAATGACTATTACTTCATCCCCTTATAGGAATAGATTGTATAAGAAAGGCAAAAGCACTATGAAGTGAAGCTTATTATATAAAAAAAAAAAAAAAAGAGAATTGTATGAATCTAATCTACTTGGTTTTGGAATTGTTGCTTCATCCCAAACTCAGAAAACAAGCAGAAGCAGAGTATAGCATGGGAGTATAGGGCCATAATTAATATCAATAAGTTTTATATTCTATACTACTTAGACAAGTACTTCATTCCCTACTGAGCAAGTAACTCCTTTAGCAAGAAAACAGGAAGAGTTCTTAAAAATGGGGAAAGTTATTATCTAGCTTTCCAGCTGCTTAGTTTAATAAGCAGAATTTCTTTAAACATCTTCTTCTATGTATCTTTTCCCCAACAGTAAGAACCTAGACCAACCAGCTGCCATCTTTCCTCACATTTGGAAATAATACTCTCAACAATCATATAGTTTCTGTGTATAGCTAAATCCTCTTCACTGTGATCAGACTAAAAATTAAAAAAAAACAGTACCAAGGAGTCGCCATGGGCATTGATTTACTGGTATAACTGCACAACACAAAATATGTAGGAAAACCCATCTGAACAGGGAAGGAAGTGAAAGCCCTAATTCCTTGAGAAAATTCTGACAAGATACTGATAATATTCTGAAGGGGGGGCATTATGTGTCTGGAGTTGTTTTTGTTTGTCTTTTTATGGTTGTTGTTGATGTATTTTTATCCACTGATTGTGTTTAAAGGCAGGGAGGGTATGAAAAAGAAAGCCAGGTGCTAATAGCAAGATAATCAACCATACCTCAATGAAATAATAGGATGACTGAAATTTGCAAAAAATTAAAAAAAATAGTTTTCTCAGATCTTTGGAGATAAGAAAACTACATGCTCAGGAGGGTGATGTATTGAAAAGTCTTTTATAGCAGAAGCTACAGCATAATGCAGCTTGAATGGAGATATATTAATTGCCTATTTCTACACTAAGGTGAATGTAAATATTAGCTGAAAAAAATGAATTACTTAAAATAAGAAACACATTTGATATAGAAATAAATGTGTAAAGTTCTCCTCAATTTAGATCATTTATAGCTGTGAGAGGAGTCATGTTCCAGAACATCTTCTTAGCAGATTTCAGGATAGCCTTTGAGTGATTTTAATTAAGGATGTCACTTGTCTCCATCAGGAGAAAACTGAATTCAGTGATCCACAGTGCTGCTCTTATCCTAGGCCCTGTGTGCCCTGGTGTGTTGGACTCCATAGTGCGTTCTGACTAAATTTTAAAGAACACTCAATAATGGTCAGAAAACTGCAGTAGGAAGTCTTTTGGAGTTTCCTATTTTTGCTTAGGTCTGTTTTTTTCTTATACTGTGTAATATGAAAAAAACTGGCTTTGAAAATTATTTTGCAAAGCCTTTTCTCATTTGTTTCAGCTATTACATGATGACAGATGATAAACTAGAACTCCTGAGGTTTGGAGCATAAAGCAGAGTTTTTTACCTGAACTTCAGTTAGCAGAATTCATCCCAGATTTGAAGTTATCAGATGTACCAAGCAAATCACCACTGGACACAGATATAAATCGGCACAGTGTGCTTAAGCTCACAGGTAAGTTGCTGGACAATTTGCAAATGCAAACCATAAAACCTCTACATGTAGCGACCAGCTTTCTCAATAGACTGGCCTTTCTGAGCATCCGTGAGTAGCTACATAAGTAGTACATGAGCAAAAGCAAAGATTTGCAAGTTTTCTACTAATGTAATAGCATGGACTCTTGAGCACAGTACAACTCTCCTCTGCTCATACTGCCAGGAAAATGGTGGCATGTATTCTGTCAGTTGAAACCCAGCAGTGAAACTGGAAGGTACTACCTGTACAGGCTCATGCAGTGTGAAACACTCTTTATGAACCACCACCACATTCTGTTGAAGAAACATTTCACCTTCTCAGATTTCAAAACATTTCTGCAGCCAGAGGGTATAATTTTACTATTTTACATCAAATATAAATTGTGGAAACAGGAATCTGGTTTTCTTGGTTGTTTGTTGTTTTACTTATTTGAAAGGAAAACAGAAATGTGGATATTTTCTCAGGAAATAGGACATTTCTTCATTAGAGACTTGTCAGTAGATATAGACTTCGTTAATTTGAGCAACAAATTGTGTGTAGTTTGATGATGGGGGAATAAAACCCCTGTATCTGTGGATGATACATGAGGAACACAGAAACACTGTTATAGCCATAGGATTTCTTATCAAAATACTAATTCCCAGCACCCAGTTTCTGGATTTCATATTTCTCCGGTCCCGATTAAATCCTCTCCCAGCTTCTAAGAATGTGTACTGCTGGCAACTATTGTCTATTCATGTTCTAGTTTTCTCCACATCTAATGTGGTAGCATTATACAAATGCAGCTGCTCTGAAAAGGTGATGAAAACAAATATAGATTCCTTACATCTTCCCACCAGGCTGAAAAAACCTCTCACTACAGTGCAGGAATTCCATACAAACTGCCTTCAATGTGTCACTTCTTATCAGTGAAAATTCAAAAGTGTTCAAAACACAAGAACATTTAGTGACTGGAAAGGAGAAATTCTGCGGAAAGCCAGAAACTAAATTTCTGGAAAAGCCATGAAAGAATGAAATCTGGTCCACAAGTTCTTTCCAAAGAGACATTAAGTGAGAAGACAATATAATTTGCTTTAAACACACAATCTCTTTACACTAGTGATTTCTTCATGCTGATTTCCAGTAATATATATAAAAATATATATAATTAAAAGAAAATTAATAACTTATATTTGTAGAGACTATTATTTGGCATTCCATGAGAGTTTAGTGCATTGGCATTTTACTTTGTTCATTACCAGTGACATGTCAGACACACTAGGAAACTATCTTTCCTCTGTGGCTTTACTATTGCTTTAGTTACAGCTGAAGCAGCATGGCTTCTGACTATGAAGAAGAGGATGACTGCATTAGTAAATCCAGTCAGAACCAGCCCAGGGCCTGACACTGTGCTGTAATTACACATAAATGATGTCACCATTCTTCAGACATTTCTCTTCTTGTTGTTATCATTCTCCACAAATATAAACAAATATTAGATTTGCTTTGTCAAAAGCATAGGAAAGAAGATTTAACAGAAGAGAACAAGATTCTGTGTGATTAAATTTGGCGCAAGAATAGAAAATTTTTCTCAATAACAACAGCAGGGATTCTCAGGTCTGTGGAAATCTTTTGGCCTGGAATTTTAATAGTTGCTTCAGTGTCTGCAGATATTCACTGGCTGTTAACACTTTAATAAAATTGCTAGCTTCAAAGACCTGGTTTATTTCTCAGCTTCCTGCAGTCTGACAGCAGTGATGACACGCTCCATGCAATTAACTCCAAGACCAAATATGAGTATATAATGTGCACAGAAATACTATACTAAAAGAATAGCAAAAGATAAGATATATATACCAGAATTAAGGTTATATGTTCAAGATTTTACTCAGGCTTTCCTCCTTCCCTGACACAAGGATTATTGATGTAGTTAAGACTCAGTCAGTGTGATGCTGATGTGATGTGATGAGCTCTGAGCTATTGAATAATGGGTTCTAGTTTGCTTTTGTCATAGGACACTGCCTTATTCAGGGCACATAGGCCTTCAATGATTAATTGAGACTGCTCAGTGAGGAAGGTTATCATACAGATTATAACCTTATTCTGTAGGTTCCTGGCATATGCAGTTCTTTACCTCTTCCTTTCAAGAAGGTTCTCAAGTCTGAGAACCTACAGTTCTTTGACATAATTTTGTTTTTCCTGTGAGCAAACATAGAAGCATTCCTGCTTTTTTTAAGTAAGGAAATAAAAATTAAAATTGTAATGGGAAGGCTTACTTTAGGTAAAACAAACAAACACACAAAAGCAAAACAAAACAACAACAACAAAAAAAATACCACAGTGAAAGGAAGTTCAAAGCCACACTGAAATAGATAGAAGTTTGTGTTGGAGGTGTCTAATGAATCCACAGATAAAGTTCAGTGATAGTGGAACCAACCAACAGATCAGTCCCCATAATGAAAAGAGTCAGAAATTTGTAACACCTCTAGTACAGTGTGACACTGAGCACACTTTGCTAAACCTTGATGTAGTAGCTGTCTATCTTCAGTATATCGCTGCTGCATGACAAGAGCAACAGCAGCTTGCTGTTTAGTATCACAGCATTGTTGTGAGGCAAGACAATGATTTGCTTGCATTATATAGCGTATATCAAAAGAATATTAAACCTCAAATTAAGATAACATATTCATAATGGTCACCTTAACCTAGTCACATCAACCTAGAAAAATATAACAGAAATTACAGACAAAGGCAACTCAGCAGGGGGTTTGGACCCATTTGAATATCTTCAGGAACTAGTCAGTTCCCACATATTTCTAGATTGTGGAAAACCCAGCAACTTAACATGTTCACCTGATCTTTTTCTAGAAATACAGTTTATGCAAAATATTTTACATTTTACTACTTCTTAAATATATTCATTGAATACAAATTTACCCATATATAACCAATGCCACAAACTGAACAGTGGAAAGAACTGATCCAGTGTCAGAAGGTCAGAAGGTGTATGACACTTTCCAATTGATTTTTCAAAATTCTGTTGTGTGAAGTCTTTCATTTCCACAGATGAATATAGCTGGGGGAATATTGCCTGGTACAAAAAAATGCAGCTAAAGAACCCACCATATTAGTATATCAAGTGGATTTGGAATATCAGTCGTAACATTCCTAAATGCTGAAAAATGGAAAGAAATCACAATGTAAGTAAGTATTTCAATGTATCTCAGTCAGTTTTGGATTGACAAAGTTATGTAACACGAGAGAGAATGCGAACATGAACCAAACCACATGCTTCAAAAACCTTATCTTTTTTTTTTTTTTAATTTGCTGTACACCCTTAAGCCTGGCTTTCCTAATCAAAATGTAAGAAAGATTTAATAAAAGCTGCAGCTGAACAGAACAAAATTACAGCATGCTCTAATATTGCAAACATAATTAACTTTGAATTATGTGAATTAACCATGCCTGACAAATTATCATTCAGCTCTGAAATTAAATTCTTTCATAACATTAGATTTGTTTGTTAAGCTGAAGTAGGCAAAAGTAGTATTTAATAAAGTAATGACAATGCTTTGCTGAAAATGTTTTTGAGATGTATATAGATTTATCCAAAATAAATCATGGAAGTGTTATTATTAGCTCATTTGCAAATACTATATACACAGGACAAGAGTTCTAATATACTTCCTGCAGGTGTCTAATAAGCCTTCTAGTTTTACTTATGTCCTGGGTTCAGTGGTTTTTACCCATGCTTGCCAGCATTATTTTTATACAAATAGAATATATACCCTTCACATTATATACCCTCTTCCACTCATTTATGGACTGGGACACAGAACATCATCACCATTATGTTTCATATCTAATCATCAGCGTTGTTCTCAGGCTAAAGTCAAAACCATAGCACTGCACCAGCTACAAAGAAGGAGAAAAATGACTGCTACAGTTGAACCTAGGACAACTTAGTAAGCCTAACACAAATCTAACCCAGGTGTAGATAAACACCTGTCTAAGGGGACATGAAAGGTAACAAGAGTTTCAGAGTAAGATTTTCCATAGTCATTCAGCAACAATCTTGTAGAAAGAACACAGGTGGATGAGCAGAAAAAGTTAACTGGTGGTGTTACGAATGTAATATTTCTTTACTCTGAACGAGTTTATGATACCAAACTCAAATTAGTAAATTTCCTATTCTGACAGACTGATATCTGCAGTAAATGCTTGCAAAACAATTTCTGACAGCTACACTAACACATCCCTCTCCCACATGTGTGATAGACAACTCCTTTTAGCCCTTCATTTCTGACTAATCTCGCTACTTCCAATTTTGTAGTTAAGGAAGACTTCCAGGAAAGAGTCTGTCTGATGCTGCATTGTTCTCAGAAGAGCTTTGGGAAAGGTTTCTGATGTGTGTATTGATAAGCTTCTTTTTGGATCTTTTCTGCAATAAGTGGTAAAGGGTAAGGGCAGGGACAAGCATTGGCTGTGTTTTCTCTACCAGTGACACATTCAGGCAGGAATGGAAGGCGACATTTTGTACATTGTTATTGCTCAGTGGCATGGGAAGGGGTTACTTATACCTTCCTGAGGCTGTGTATCCCACAGAGTATCCCAGAGGGAATTGCTGTGAGAGCATTTGCAATTAATATCCATCAAGTTGGGCAACATGCAGGTAAAGTGCCCTCTTTTACAGTACTTTGTGCAGAATTGTAAATCTGTTACAGTTTCAACGCCACAGATATACATTTCCAAGCATTATGTAGAAGGGCTGTTCTTATGGAGCAATAACGAAAAGCTGTCTGTGCCTTTCATTTAAGGGTTTTGGCACAACAGTTTCGGGGGGGGAGTAATGAGCAGGGAAAGCTACTGTGAAGTTTAGGAGTGAAAGAACTAAAAATTTGCTACCTGTTTTTCCCTCCAGCAAACCCTTAGAGGGTCTTTCATATTTTTATGTTTATTCTTTTCTAGTAGAAAATTGCTTAAGATGATCAACCTGAGGAATCTGCCTTAATCAAGAAAGAGTCTAGGGAAAGAAAGAGGGGAGGAACTTTTGCTAATGATTGTAAAAAGAATTCAACAAGTATGCTTTTGGAAAAACCCAACCAACTAACCAACCCTTAAGAAGCTGTTTTGGAACATACGGAACAGTGAAGTCTGAGATACACAGCAGAAGAATGACCTACTTCTACCAATTCAGATTTCCCTTTTCAGAATTTAATGGGCTGACTAAAGCAAGAAATATTCACCAGTACTCTATATTATGGAATGTACTAGTCAAAAATTGGAGTGTAATATCAAGAACTTGCCTATTTCAATAGTTTCAAATACCAGAATTTCATGTGGGCAAACAGAAGTATATACAGCTTATCTAACTGACGATGTTGTGCCTTTTAAAGTTTCACACTTGCTGTTTCTTCCTGAAATTAAGGACAGTTTATGTTCACAACAACATTTAAGGAAAATAATGTGTAACTTGTTGCTGCTGTTACTTCACTTCAAGTAGAACCCACCTACAGTAATGCTCCCACTCTTATCCAAATTAAAAGAACAGATTCTGAGCACTTTTGTGGTCTGATTTACTCTATGCTTATGGATACAGCCAAAGACATGTTGAAAGTATTTTGAAAAATAGATAACATTCCAGCCTGAAATAGATCAGTGGATTAAAGTTAATACTGATATAATCTTCTGCCTCAGAAAGAAAGAGAGAAAGACGAATATCTAATCTCAGGAACGCTAATCCATGTTAATGCTGAAGGAAAACAATTACGAAGTATTTCAGAGCACAGTGGTCAATGAAGAAGTATTTCCAAACTTCTAAATATGACATCCATTAACTGTTCCATATGCTTTCTTTCTAAAAAGTTAATTACTGAACTATCTTAAATTGTAATATAAATGCACATAATGCACACTGATGTAATTCTTACTAAAGACATATTTCTAGTATGAATGTATAAATAACATGGATTTTTCTTACTAACACAGGAATCTTTTCTTTTTTTTTTTTTTTCCTCTGCCATCTCATTTACTTCTTTAATAAAATTTTCCTGTAGCTGTCTAAAGTCCAGACCTTCATAAAGTTCTATATAAAGAATATAAAGTCACTCAGCTTTCATATTCAGCAAGAAATGTCTTAAAATCCTTGCTAAACTTGTTCCTCTAAAGCTACCTGCAGCCTTTCTTACATCTATTCCTTGGTACAGAACTGTCAAAAAATAGAATGTACACCTTGCCTTGCTTTTCTATTTTTGTTTTTGGATCACATTGCCTATGCAAAGCTAAAACTAGAGTTGAGTGGGAATTCCTTCTCTAATCTCAACAGGGACTCATGAGGTGGTCAGACAGTCATCAAAAAATTTATAGCGAATACACTGACCAGAAATTTATTATCCACAATAAGTCTTATTTATCTTTGGACCTTTTCTTTTTTTTTTTCCTGTTCAGGTTATTTAAGAGCAACAGAGGTCATGAAAAGCTCAGTTTCCTTACACATTTTTGTGATTAAATCATCCAGTGTTCTTGGGTAGGCTAACTAATTCCTATACCTTCTTTGGGGACTTTGATGTAGAAGTCTAAAAGGCAGAAAAACATGGTTCCCTTGCTATTCAGAATAGTAGGTGGTTCTGTAGCACAAAACGTATTTCTAGTCTCCTGAAATACAAGTCTGAACTGGTGTAATACACAGGTAAGTCATAGCACCTGTCTAGGGGTGAGAATGTTACGGGGATTGGAGTCAGCTCCTCTCCAAGCTAAATTATTCCAATTCTATGTCTATGATTCCCACACTTTACAGAAATAGCCACATCTGCCAGCAAATTCCAGACCCAGATTTTGTGGTAGTGTCTTACTTAGATGCCAAATCGGGTACTGCAAATAAATTTGCCTACTATTTTATGAGTCTTAGGAGGCAATAATGGAAGTAAACAATAAAAAAACCTCTAAATGACAGATTGACCTACTACATACATGTGGAGCTAACTGAAAGCTCAAACACTTTAGCTACTGCAATTGAGTTATTAATGGGCATGTAAGAGACACTGAGAGACTTCGCGGTGTCTGTCCCTTTGTTGAGAGTATAATGGAACATGTACAAATACTAAGATCCAAAGTGGATGGAGTTAGTTAACTTGGGCCTTTTGTGTCCACTTTCTCTGAACAGTTTCACCCCAGTTACAGAACTTTGCTAGGATGCTGGGGCCTGAATTTTAAGTTTTACTCTTACTGAAGAAGAGCCAACCTATTCTTTCCAGTAATCTGCTCTTTCAACGAGAATGGCAATTCCTCATTTTATTTTATTTTTTTTTCTAGTTGAGATGAATCCTCTCTGCAGGACAGGGATGCTGACAACATTAAGCCCATAAGCAAAGTAACAGCTCCTCCTTGGTCTGTTTTTGTCCTTTGATGACCAACAGTACAATGTGTGAAATGACCACCAGAGCAGAAATAAAGTATGAACAGCTCAAGAGCACCAGGTCAAACACAAGTACAACAAAACTATAATTGCTCATGCCTAATCAGAATCAGAAAGAATTATTAATATAATTCTGAATCATTTGAAAGTTTCTAGTGAAAATTTAGAATCAACATGATTTGCAGAAGTGCTACAGATTTTCTTTCTCACTAAAAATGGTTCATCTGAAAGCTTTCAGTCAGAGGTAGAAAGCATCTTGTAATTAATGAAAGGCTAAGCAGACACAAGTTTGACTTGCATCTCATTACTGAACAGCATTTTTAGAATATTTTCCTAGTAATATTCAGAGCAAAACAGTTCACAAAAATGCTCAAATCAGGGTTCATTGACACAAATAAAGCAGTAGCAAATTTGAACTAGTAGTCTACTAAACAGCAGCTAAACTTCAGCCAAGACAAATTGTAAGTATTCTATTCTGAATAGATCCTGTCACATATTTCTGGCTTTTTGTTCAATGATGGTTTATTTTTAAATGATCTTCCAAATAATAGTGAGGTTTATATATGTCAGACCAGAAAACAGAGCAAAACACCATGTGCGTATGCATGCTAATGAACTATAATTACATAATTATTAGTATTATGCAAAACAGAAAAGCAGATGTCTTTTTTTTTTCCCCTTTTTTCTTTTAAGAAGAATGAATTTCTGAAAGCAGCTAAGCTCACCTTGTGTGAAATGGATAGGGGGCATCTCCTATATCACTGCTGCCTGTAGAACATCAGTAAGGACTGCTCTGCAACAAGAAGCCAGGATTTTCCATAAGGTAAGAAAAAGAATACAATGGCTTAAAGGATACTTATCTAACCCTACCAATCTATGAGGTATCAAATCCCCAAATGCAGAGAGAAAAAGCAATTCAAATCAAGGCAGTAAGTTCAGCATTAATACATCATCACAAGCACAAATGCTGTTGAAGAAGCTCCAAAAAGGCTCTAAAACTTAAGAAAAACTGCAGTGGCATATACTTTAATATAATTTTCTCCCACAACAAGCAATAAAATACAGTTAGGGAAAGTGTATAAGAATTTGGCATGGACTGAATAGCAGTACTGACATAACATCCTACTCTCTGGAAATCAGGGGTTCAGGAATCATTCTCTCTTCTGAAGTTTCTTGCTTCTGGTATAAACTCCCCAAACTTTCATTCAATCTAGTTGAAGCTTGGGGAACATCTAAAGACCTGTATGTTTATATATCAATGTGAGCCCAAGCAAGCTTTGGCAATAACATGATCTATTTTTATTTTATGAAAAACTTTATTTATTTCTTTCCCACCCTCAATGTTTGTCAAAATCCCACTTTCAATATTGTTACTAAAATAGAAATCAGGCCTTCAACACCATGTTCCTTTCCTGTTTATGATGTCCCCACTCCACCTCCTATGGGTTCCCAAAATAGGACACCAGTTCCTCCTCTTCTCTTACCATGTATACATACCAGAATTTTGTATGACCTATACTTTGCCCTGCATCCCAAATCATACCCTGTCAGAGATGGCTTAGTGGTGGTGACTGGAGCACGCACATCTTGCTACTGTCAAACAGCTCATTTGTAAGCCTAAAGTGAATGGTGCACACTTCATGTTACTTGCCTTAGTTATGACAGATCAAGCAATATCAAGTAACTCCATGAATGAGATGAAGAATAACTCGAGCTATTTATATCTTATTGAGTTAAGGAAATATTGTGCATGTGGAGAATGAAAGCAAGTTCAGCAGATCTTCTTTACCACCAGAAATCAAGATTCCCAAAACGCACTATTGTTCTGCTGCCAGTAACTGTCTAATTTGGCAAATTCATCATCGTCTCTTGGGCTAGTTCACGGAGTGAATTGGGAATTGTTGCTCATTTTGCTTTAGTTCAGTGCATAGCTCTCACCTGCTTTGGAGTTCGCTTTCTTTGGGACCGCAGATTTTTTCTTAATTAAAAAATAAATTATACTCTATAAAAAATAGAGTTATACTTTAAAGAGTCAAATGTTGCCATTTTCATATTATTTTTGTGCTGCCATTTTGCAAAACACCATTCTGATGCCTGAACTTAACTCTATAACTGTTGCTCTCACACTCTAATTGTACCCTGTCCCCTTACTGTTCCTATTCCCTGCTTCTTTCCAAAATTTATGCTCTTCCTTCACTCAGGCCCCAAAATCCCAGTAGTTTTAAGTTGTTTGTTTGGAGGGTTTTTTCCTGAGCATTTTCTCATATTTTCATAACAGTTTATCAGGGAATACCTGATACAGGAAATTAAACTCCTCCAAAACTATTGGCAGCTTGGTCTTAAATCCTAACTCTTCAGCAATGTTAAATATAGGAAGCCCTGCCTTTAGTGCATATTACTTCATCTCCTATTTCCCTTATCACCTATTAGAGAATTTATAGAGGTTTTTTTTCTTTTTTTTTCCTTAGATGCAGTTATCCCAGATTTGCAATATAAATGAGTAAATACCCTAGACTACAGCTGGTATAAGCCCAAAATAGCTCACTGATGGTAGTGTAGCTGTTCCCACTGATACAAAGTGAGACCCACATTACTGATTTTCTAATTGTATCATAGACCTGAAAAATTAAATCCAAAAAAATCTGTTTAGTCTGAGGCTCATGTCAGTGTTCCCTCTCCATTTAACATATTGAAGTTTCCTATTGAGTTTATTTGTAGATCATTTTAACTGTAAAGAAGTAGAGGATTCCCAGAGGGCCTACTCACACAATATTTCAAAGGCAAAACACATTAATGAGCCTATCAATAATATACTGTCTCATCTAAGAAAAAAAGCCCCAAACCCCTTATTTGCCTTATTTTATAATGATCCAGAGTCTTACTACCCAATAACAAAGCAAGAACATTCATCTTTCATCTAAAATAACATTTTGAACTTATAGGAAACCACAAACTCACCAGAAGGCTTAGGAAACATATGCTTCTCTTAAAAAATAAACATATAAGTATAAATGCTAAAGTTCGAATCTTGGAAATAAAGCAGGGACAGGCATTTCTCTTTTATAAACTGAAATCAGAAGTTATTTTGCTGATTCTTAAGAAGCATTATACCTTCAGAAATGTAACAGGGAAAGAGTACTCAAGGGAGAGCTGTCTGTTCGTCAGCATTTATGGACCGCATTTCAGATGAAAGGGTTTAATTGAGAATAACCTTTTAAGTATGACAAGTTCCATGATACAATTAATTACATATTAAAATTCCACTTTTGGAATCATTATGGCCCCTTGATTCTTTATTATTTCAAACTTACAACATATTTAAGATTATGTGGGGAAAAAAATAGCATCTGTTAAGTCTTTAAAGTATGAATTTCATATATGAGCAATATTTAGCTGGCACATTTTTTGCAAATCCTAGCCCTTCATACTTTTGAATTTTTTCATAAATGCATCATGTGCTTGGAATAAAAACCCACAAAAATAAAAAGGAAAAGAATGGACATCCCAGCAATTTTTATCTTTTTTTTGTCAGCAAGGAAATGTCAGACTCCAGATGACTGAGCTAGTATTTATGCATATTTCCCAACCATTTAGAAAGTTAAGATCTCAAAGTATTTCCATGATTTTTGATATAAAGGTCAAGACTAGATTAACATAATGCCTCAGTTAAGTAAAAAATCTAAAAGTGATGTTCTTGTCTTGCTTATTTTTCCCCTAATTAACAATTAATAAAGTCATTAGTTTCTTTTTTAAAGTTTTGGCTAAATTTTAAAAGAAGATTGGCCTTTAGGCTATGTGATTCATTGCATTAGAAGAAGAAAACTGTATACCCTTAGCAAAGATATAATAACATTTTGAATGTAAATTATATTTTGTCTGTTTTTTTTTTTTTCACTTAAATCACTTCTTTCAGGTAAGCCTCAAGTCTGTTTTTGAACCGGAAGATATGATTTCCTAATGAGAACTTTCTGTACTCAGTTACATTCAGTACACACTCATCAACACCTATTGTTAGTCCGGATACTTTAAGATATCCTGCCTAGCTCCTGACTGCCACTCCAGAGGTGCCTGGCTCTCACAGGACCCATGTGACCTCTGCTGGTCTCAGGCCAATGTCCTAGAGTGTCTCCAGTGGTTTCTTCTGCCTATATTTGAGCCACTGAATCAAGATTTTCATTTCAGAGAGTATGAATTCACAGTAAGCTACCTCAGTGTAACAGAGTGTATGTTCCCATAGTTAATTAGCAGAATCCTTTGCCTTTCATCTCCCTTTATTTCAACTCATAAGAGATTATGAAAATTTCTTTATTATAGCTGCTGCTTTTTATGTTATCTCTGAATAGTGACTTCTGCTGTTGCGTTATCTCTATGGAGATATTATCCCAGATTCTTTAAAGGTATTTTGGATAATGGTTAAGTATTTCTGGTTACTGAGAGTACAATTACAAATAATAATACAACAGTGATTTATAATATTGAATCAGTGATTTATAATATTGCATTCTTCAGTACTTGTCTTGCACCCTGTTCATGCTTCACAATGTTTTGTTGACTTTTTGAGCAACTGTCCCAAAGTGAGATAGTATTTTGACTGTGTGATCTACAATGTTGTTGAGGGATCTGCCCAAGCAATAAGTTATAGCTTTTAAGACTTACACAGTTCAGAGGATCTTTTCTCATGTAACCAGTTCTGCCTTCTAGGCTGGTCTAACAGAAGATGATTCTTTTAACAATATCTTTTCCAGTATTGGGAGGTTTTTGATTTGTTTTGATTTTTTTTTTATTTTATTTCCAGGCTTATTTTTCTGTCTTACTCAGTTTCTAATCTATGCCATTTTTTAAAATTTCCATTCTATGACTAATGAATTTTTCATTATCCTCAATAACCATGAAATTCTGATCATATTCTGTTAAATGTCTAGTCTTACAAAAAGCCCCATTAACTTATATGAGATCAGAAGCAAAGCAAAGTTATTACTCAAAATAAGTAGGGGCAGCAAAGTGTCTCTTTAAATATATACCAGAACGACGTTCATGGTCATTTTACCATGGTACAGGAGATTAACAGTTTCAAATGCATAACTATCACATCTATCAGGTTTTAGTAGGTTTTTGGAGAGGGCAAGTTGTGAGAAAAAAGTAGGAAATCTAGTATTCAATCTATTATTTTCCTCATTTGACAAACCATTAAATAAGAATGCAATAAATACATAATTAAAAGGAAATAAATATATGTCTACACTGTAGAAAGTTCATACAGAAAGAACTGCTATAAGTACCTGTGTAATTGCATGTAAATCCAGTAGGTACTGTCTATAAAGTATTAGACTCAATAAAGTTGTCAAATATTACTAATGAGCTTTTTGTTTCCAGTGTTCAGCATACTGGCAAGACTAATGTAGTGCTCTGTAACAGAGATTTAAATGAACTAAAATGTTTAAAAGTCCCAGTAAGCCTCAGATGCCTTCCATTATGGAAAGAAAGAAAAGCACATTTGTAACTGATGTACCACAAATATATTAAGATTACTTGCAGGCATTTGAACAAAATACAACATAATGAGAGTTGAAAATAAAGTTGCTTTTCCTTCTGCAAATTGATCTCTTCCAAATACAGGCAAGTTTTCTTTTTTCTTTTTCTCATGTCTTTTTTTTTATCCAGACATGCAGAAATCAGGAACAGAAATGCATAAAAGTGTATTGTCTGAACTCTCTGCCATTGCTGCAAGTGAAAATGTTAAAAAGAAAATGCTGGGACCAGAGTAAAGTCCCACTTGTTACCACCTAACTGAACTTAGGATAGCTATGGAGAGATGCCAGAGCACACGAAAGAAGTGAAGATGTTACCTACTTTAAATGTCGGCCTGTTTTGCAACACTCATTTATATTCTTCTGTCTTCCCTACAGTCGCGCAACATATTTCTACCTGAAATCATCTCTTTGCAGTGGTCCATTAAGGATAATAATATTAAGCAAAAATGTCTTCTATAGTTACCAAAACAAACTTCCTGCAAAATATACTATAGATTCATCCTACAAAAAAAAAACATAAACCAATTCTTTTTATTGCCCTCTGAGGTGACAAGACTGAAATACAAGATCAGTCAAAGAAACTAAAAGTGACAAACAATAAACAAATACAGTAAGTGATTTTGCTGTTTACAACACTCTGATTAAAAATTGGAGATAATTCTCCGTGGGTGAAATCACCCACAACTCCAGGTGCCACCTTAAAACCAAGGAATGGTGCAATTTTTCCCTCTGTCTGGGAAAAGCACAGCAGCAAATTCAATTTTAAAGTGACATTTGTAACTTTGAATACACTTTTTTTGAGCACTTTTTATTTCTAAACTCAACCCTTCTTTTCCTCATTTTCTTGGCTGTGTCACATCAGTACCCAACTGTATCTGACTGAAATCTAAAGACAAAAAATGCATTCTTTCCTAGTACTTGTGAAAGCAGGTAATAGCCATGAATGTCAGGCAGATCTCCCTGTGTAGTGGAATACAGGTCGCCAAGGCAGCTGTGACAACACTAATACCAGAATGCAAATGCACATTAGACATGCTAATCTACATGGTGTTCATCACAGGACATGGATATTTGAAAGCAGAACAAAAAGCCGTCATCTGTCTAACCCACTTTTTCACAGATCAAAGAAGCTTTCCCTCGTACTTTTTCCATTAAGAAGCTAACTTATGTAAACTTCTACTAAATTTTGTAGAAAGTATTTCAGGTTGTCTCTATTTATAAGAAATTTCTGGATTTTAATTTGTTTGGGGCAAGAGTGAAATGTAGGCTTTCTTTGTACCTCTACAATAACTTCCACAACTCTTGACATGCTCCAGCCATTCTTATTTATCCAGAAAAAGCAGAAAAACTTTTCTGCAAGAAAATGCATGCTCTGAACAAGTCTAGAAGAACTAAAGGTGTAAGCTGCAGGACTCTTCCTTCCCTTGCCTTGAATCTTGTTGTTTCACCACTGCTCATCTCCTAGCCTTTTTCCAATGTACAGGAACAAGATTGCCAACTATCATTAAAGGTCATTTAACCGTGTTCCATTTTTTTTCTTTTACTGATTGATTTTTTTCTGATTATACCATTTTTCCTATTAAGTCCTATAACTGCAGACTTAATAGAAGTCTGAGCCCAAAAACATCTGTTATTAGTGCAAGGCTGGTTGTCCAGGAAAATAAAGTGAAAATGCTTGGGTTTGTACAATGTAATTAACTGCCAAGTCCTAAGTATCATTTTTAAAAGAAAAAAACTTATGTACATTATGTTAAATAGCAGCGTTTGATGTGGAAACCTAGGAGGAATCAGAAATAATTTATAGCTGCTCTAAATGACCTAACTGATGACTATATCACAATTTATATCACCTGAGCCAAAGTAGAATTTGTAATGAAGAATTTTGTCAGAATCCAACAGAAAGAGGTGCATGCACACAATGGCACGATCTTACAGGTTTCAGACAAACTCACTGAACTCAAAGGTGTTGCAAAGAACTAAATGCCCAGGATTCCATCTGGGTTTCTCCTCCATGGCAGTAGAAAACAATCAAAACAGTCTGGTTTACATATATTATTTTTATGCAGAGCTTATGTCCCTTCCAAAGGGATAGACTTCACAGTTCAAATGTTCTCTGCCTTAGTATGACACCTTTAAAATCTCAGAATAGTAAAAGAGTAGTAAGAAAAAGAATAAAATCTGAGAAGTACTGATTGGACATAAAATCCACAATTTCATAACAATGTGTCAAAAAAGAAAAAAAAAACACATTATCTTATTAGGTAAAATATGGAATAACCTTGCAGCATTCAACATGGCTGATATTACTGGGAATTTTTAAGTTGCATTTAAGGAAGGTTCAAGTGAACAATGAAGAATGGAACTTTTTCTGAAAAGGTATTTTTTACTACACTATGGTTAACTCAGGAGAACAGGACAATTAATGCTTATGGATCTATATCCCAATAGATAAAATATGTGTGAAAATGCCAGATGAAAGCAGAAAATGAGATTTAAAATGAAGTTCCCTCTTGTAAGGAACTTCAGCCTTGGCATATATACTAGATGTTTCAGGCTACCACCATTAAAATATCAATGAACTTTATAAGTATTACACAACACAATTTCTTAACTAAAATGAAGGAAGAAAGCTGCATAAATATTCATCTGTCTTCCTGCTGTCATTCTCAGATGAACTAACAGAATAGTCAATCTGAAAGTCATTGATAAGGAATTAAAGATGGAATATTATTAACGTATTTGGAAAACGGATCTGGTCAAATTATACTGATGTCATTTCTTAATTAAACATTTTTCTTACACAGAGGTAATACTTAAATGTAAGTTACCATATGACATTTCGATAAATGTATAAAGATGCACAACTTCAACGGGCACAAGAGCTTCCTATCTGGATGATCCCTTGCAAACAATTTCAAGTGATTTATCATGACACAATTTATCAAAGACAAGTCTACTGAAATCCCGCACATTTATTTGCCACACAACTTCTTTTAATTCAGTAACCGCAAAAAAAAATCAAAAATAATAAATTAAAAAAAATCAATGTTGCCAAGTTTGCAAATAGCATTAAACAAGAGCATGTGGCACATTTGAACTGGCACTTGAGCTGGAAGCCAGCAAATAACATACTTAGGTTGACCACATATAGAAGCAAAGTAGACTGAGTTAAATCGTTGCTGAAGATAGTGTCACAAGCCCTGTGGGAGATTAATCATGGCTCAGCAGAAATTTTTGCCTTAAATGTATCGCCACTGGCTAAGAAGGGGACATCAGGTGGTATTTTGGTAGTCACAGGCAGCACAGGATTTGCATACAGGGTCCTGGCTAAATCTAGATAGATGAGTGGTGGGTGGCTGAGGTAGTGGCTGAAGCCCAAAGCTCACCTTCTTAGTTCTTACATAGCTATCACAAGCTCACTGTTGTGTATATTCATCACAATGTTCCTTAACTCAGCTTCATCTACACTGCAGAAAAGCTTTGAACTGGTTCTTCTATGGCCTAACACACAGGACAGCTGGGAACAAAGAATGTAAGGCACACATTTTTTGTAGATGGAGGGAAAGCAGCAGTCTGTTTTGCTCAAATAAAAGTTGTCAATCTGAAGATTAGCCAAGAAAGCTAACCTGGGGTTGGCAGTGTCACGGGGGGGTTTGTCATTAGTTTTGTTTGTTGGTTTTGTTTTTTTTTTCCACTGTCCAATTGTGTTAAAATATAATCTGCTGGAGAGAATTCAAACAGTTACGAGTTATTAAACAATTTGAAAATATACTTTGAAGACTCAAGTAGATTACTTATATGAAAGAAAAGAAGTATTTGTACAGTCTTTACATACGGGAAACAAAACCTTCTTCAGTTTAGCAAACAAAAATCAAGGACTGTAACTGGAAGGGAAATAAATTCCAGGCAAAACCACACATATACTTTTACCTCCTGTGGAAGAGTGAGATGACTTGGACAGTTTATCGTGTTTTGCAATGGGTTCTTAATTACTTGCAAGATTAAGAGCAAAAGCATATGTTTTACTTTTAATTCCACTTTTATTAGAAAAAAGATTTGTTTTTATGAGCAACTTCCTATCTGTTTTATTTAAAAGGAAAAAGGATGACTGCACTGGTACTTCTTGCCTTTTCAGTGAAAAATGCTCAAAAAACAGACTGCATTAAGCGTGTCTAGGAAGATTTATGAAAATATCCATTTAAAATACAATAGTGTTATGAAAATAGAAAAAACACTCTTCTGAAAAGTTCTCATGGAAGATATTGATTTACTGCCTTGTCAGCTTCCCAACAATGAAGAGAGGGATGCTTAGTAGGTAGCATTCCCAAATATTCTCAGAAATAAGTTTGTGCATCTGTCTGTGCTCACCATTGCAAAACTTCCAAGTCAAAAAAAGCAAATTAGTATCTCTAGATTGACATCCAGCATCCCAAAGAATCACTGCAAGAATTGAATGAGTACATTTGACATTTTCTGTTCTTGATGGCTACATTTGCGAAACTCTACAGGTATGGTGCCTTTGAGTTGAATTCAGTGACAAGACAGTTCACACAAAATTATAAACAAATTTTTATTTAGTGCTAAGAAAGAATTTCAACTGCTTTGGAAGGTTATTCTTCCAAGCAGAAGGAAAACAGGTCAGTTTTCAGTAGTGTGACTTATTAGTGTAGCTCAATTTTTTTGTTCATAGAATTCAAATATAATTTATATTTATAAAAACATGCTACTTAAGCAAATCATTTTAACTTTAAAAACATGCAATAACCTCTTAGAAGAATGCTGTTCTCATTTTAACTTGTACAGTAGTCACATTAATATTAATGGACTTGAATTTGACTGAAAGGCTTGATTTGATTTAAGGGTTTCTTTGGATTTTTTTTTCTCCCGGTATCATTCAGTACTATGCTAACTGTTAAAAACTTAACTCTGAATTAACAATCACATTAAATACGTCTGGCTCTATTTTCACCTCTAACATGCTTGCAATAAAACTGCTCTTTCAACAAATAAAAGTGGTGAGATTCACTGTTGTGGTGTTTTTAAAACCAGTGCCTCTGAACTCTGAAGTACAAGCATCCCAGAGGAGGCAAAATGACATCATTTTACCAATAGAATTAGTTCTAAACCTTTCTCTAAAACTATGTTAGAAAGCAAAATTACATCACTCATGATTTTGCTTGGTCATAATTTTGCATTGTCATCACAGCCTTCAGACATGTAACGGGAGAATTGCACACTAATTAAAATGAATACACAATGCCAACAGAAAACCCCACAACCAAACCTTGCAAGAGTAGAACCTGAACTTCAAATATAACTAATAAAATGTGAGAAGACAGCACAGATTATGTTCTTTCACAGTCAGTACTTCAATTGGATGTACTTTTTCAGTGAGTCTTAGAAAGGCCGGACTTAGAGCTGTAAATGAGGGATGAAGGCTACCAAAGTGGGTATACGAAGAAACAAAGCAGCCACAGTGCACTTCAGTTAATCAGGATGCACTTAACAGGGAAATTTGCTTAATTGAGATGTTTCCCAAAGAAGCAATTTAAGACTAATGATACCTAATAGCAATAACTGCTGTTTAATAGGGATGGAAAATCCCCATAATAGGGATACCATCAGGTAATTATGGACAGGCCTAAGCCTCTGACTTCTGCTGGCAAAGCTCTACCTGTCAGGGGTCTGAAGAGATGGGGTCCTTGATAAACATTATGAGGAAGAGCAATGTCAAATGCAAACTTTGATTGGGCATATCTGTGCTTTAATAGGTTATCCTATGTTGATCAATAGGAAGCTGTTACACCCCTAATATATATATATATATAGATATATAAAGAGGTTTCTGATACTTTTGCACATTGTCTGTATCTTGGGTTTTATATTTATTTCTAGTTTATATCTGGATAAAATGATCCTAAGGTCTTTCTATGTTCATTTCTCAACATATTTATTAGCTGGATTTATGTACAAAACATGTTAATATATGAACCCAATTCCAAACTGAAAGCAAAAAGACTTTCGAGAACTCAAGTATTCCAACCTTTTGTTCCAAGTTTATGCTAGCATTTATATTTTGGTTTTGTGGGGATTTTTTTGGTGTTGCAAAGATACTCAATGCTGGAAATAGCTTTTAGCTCTCTTTTTCAGCCAAAATCAATGATGCTTTGATGAACAGGTTACCCAAACTGGGGACTCTGTATTCTGTTCCTCACAAAGAGTGATTGACCAAGAATGTGACAGGCTCACTGCAACCTCCTGAAGAGCAACATCACTCATGAAGATCCTTCAGTGCCAGATGCTGTTACTTTGCCACTGTGTCCTCATTTATAAAGTCTGCTGTAATTGATCTTAGCTCATAAACACACTTCTTGGGTATCATTATATACAAAAGAGTTTCCCTTTGCTAACACTGCTTAAGCAACACAGCCTTCATAAATTACCCTTTCACTTTGTGCTCCTACACTCATTAGTGTTGTTCATCAGCCTTCCAGGATGATAGATCAGCAGACACAGACAGCAGGAAGTAGAAGCTATATGCCTAATACCTCAGATCAACATCTTTATGATAGTAAACTTCTGAAAGCAAGAAAAAAGTTCACTGAAAAATATCAATATGAAACATAAGGAGAAATCTGTAGAGCTTGACAAATGTTTGTTATTTACGTTGAGGTCACAAAAGATCATCTAAAAACTTCTGGGGAAATTTTTCATAACTGCAATCTCCTTTGAGCTGGGGGTAATTTATATAAGAGATAAAGTAAAGGTGGAAGGGTGGCTCTGTACGCTTGAGGAATGCAGTCTTCCAACAAGTTAGTTACATTACTGTAGAGAAGGACAAACAGGTATATTTCACTACCTCAGGCTTTGAAGAGTCACAAGAAGACCACAGAACATAGAAGAAAATAATTTTAAAGTCTGCTGTAAAACAGAGATTTAAGAATACAAGGTGAACAACTGACAACTAGCAGTTTATACAACAAATTAAGATACTGTTCTCATCAACCTGTACACAAAGAGGGTATGATTTATATAGACCATTGAAGAAACTGTTTAATGGGATATATTTTAGTTGTTGCATTACTGGTAATGTTTTCTAATATTTCTCCTCTAATATGTATGGACACTGTACTAGCTTTCCAAGTGAATGATACCCAGGGTAACTTTCCAGGGATACTCCCACAGTAACTTTCAACAGAGCTTCACAAATCCTTCCAATAAGATGTTTGGAATTGAATATTTCTATGTCAATATGTATGTGTATGTATTGATATGTGTGTTTCGGATAAATAATATGTGCTTGAAAGAGTAGTCAAAAAAATTAGAGGAAAAAATCAATGTGAGGGGATCATAAATGACGTTAAATAGGGTGGCTATAAATGTCAAGAGCTAAATGATTTTCTTCCAAATTTGGCCAGAGTGACAAACATCTCTCATTACAAAATTGACTATTTTAGCATCCAACTGAACTCACCTGTTATCCTATAGCTGGACCTCATCCTGAAATGCTGGCTCTTCCTGGCAATGAAATAGGCTCACTGATAGCAAGTATCTTCCAAAGAGTAAATCTTAAAGAATGCATTTGTAACTAACTATTCCTAAATATGGTTTTAAAAAAAAAAAAATTTTGGACCATGAAAGCATGATTTATTGTGTTACAGCAAAGAAGCTAAGTAAAATCCCTTCTATTATGGGGGAGAGGGGTAAAGTCTTCCTATCTACAAACAAACAGAACCACTGCTGCTGTTTTCCCAATCACAATGTATGCCCTGTGTCCTGCCATAGACATGACCCCAGCTGAGACTGTGTTGAGACTTCATATGCACTTCTCTTACACATGGAAAGAACACTTTTCCATGTTACTGATGGTAGAAGTTTTACCCTCAGGATTCAACACTATTTTCCATAACATTCAGTGGGGAAAAAAAAAAATGTTTAACATAAATTGTAGGAGACAGAATGATGACACAAAGTAGAGGAATCTTAGGCAGGAAGAGATAAACTAGCAAAGGATGGGGGTCCTGATTTCCAAGCTATTTATACATGCATTTTGTCCGCTTAGATTTTTAAATAAAAGAGACCATTCAGTATCCAGACATGAAAAACTACAGAGGTGTCTGCTGCCTCAAGGAAAAATAAAAAAAATAAAAAAAAAATAGATAAACAATAAGATGCTTCCTCCACATTCTAGATACAACATCTGTTATCTTCTGCCTTTTAATAAATTTTAAGAGACAAGTTAGTTAAACCAGTCACATTATCATTTTTCAAGGCATTAAAAGGAAAACATCAAGACATTTTCCAATTATGCAATTGCCTACAGAATGCCTCACTCCAGAAGAGACAAAAGAGACTTCTAGTTCACAGCTCTCAGCATGCAAGAATGTCCAATGAGCAGCATCACCAGGTATTGCATGCCAAGTTCAGATATCCGTGGAAGAGAAGTTACCCCTAGCATAGTATCTTGTATTCAAGAGGCAGAAAGCCTCAGCTTCTAGTTCTGTTGCTATCATTAGCTTGTTTTGATACAAAAATCTTTGCTGACTACAAATTATAGATAGCCTTACCTCCCAATAAGAGGTAAGGTTTGTTTTTATCTACTAGACCACTGAATAGGAGGAGGCTGGAATGCATGCCCTGTGAGAGGCAGCTGGGGCTGCAACTATGTTGGTTCAGCCTTAAGGAGATGGTTTTGATGGGGTCTAACAGCAACCTTTCCATACCTACAGGAGGCAATATAGAAGACTGAGCCAGGTTAGTTGTGGAGATTGACAGAAAAGAAGAAAATATTCATAAAAAGAATTAAATTATGTTCAGACTCTATTTATGAAAAAGAGAAAAATAACTTTTAACCAAGAGTATAATAAAGTATTGCAAAAGGTTACACATACGGCCTGCAAAACCTCCATCCTTGGAGGTTTACAAGACACAAAGTCCTAGTGTCTGAATTCAGAAGGGGGTTCTTTATATATTCATATAAAGATTCTTTAGATATATATGCATATAAGGTTATATATTATTTATATATATAAATAACTAAAGAAACACCCCTCTGTGAAGAGGAGGTTGCAATAGAAATTGCCTTTCAAACCAGATGATGATTATTTAATTTCTGATTTGCTCAAACACAACTAATCTTCCATGCTTTAGCATGTAAAAAAATATCATGCAAATGGGTAGAAAATAAGCAAGTTAGAGTAAAAGTGAATTAATAAAGTAATATGAGAACAATGTAAATAAATATAAAAAATGAAAGAAACAATTTATTAGGAGAATTGGGAAAAAAAATATCTGTTAAGGATGGGAGGAAAGAAATAGTAACTTTGGGTCCTGAGCAACACTTTCAGAAAGCATAAAAAGCAAAAGAAAAATGTGCATTGGAAAGAGAAAAAGTAAAAATTACATTAACAAATTAGCTAGCAGTCTAGTTGAAGAAGTAATACATGACAGCATAGCTATGATTTAATTGTGGCAATAGACTCAAATTAACAATATTTTTTCATGTTTGGAAGGAGGATGAGTACTGATCAAGTCATTTTAAGTGGGAGAAGGACAATACAAATGTATGAGCCTTATATATCATCTCTAGTGCCCAGCAGTCACTAGGTCAAGTAACTGAATAAATAGATAGGGCCCTCAGTTCCATCCAATATGTCTGATAAATAGCAAATGTCATAATTCATAGCAGCCAGGAGGAACAATTTTGGTTGATATTTGGATCTAAAGTCTCAAGAATTAATGAATAAACAACAACAAAACAAACAAAAAAAACAACCAAACAAACAAACAAAAAAAACCAAAAAAAACCACCAAAAAAAAGAAGGAAAATAGGTGTTAGAAGGAGTACATCCAGGAAAGAAATAGCAGAGGGAAAAAAATAATCAATGAAAGACATAGCCAACTAGTCAGCAAAAAAGCACTTTGGACCAGATTTTCTCTACTGCGTTTGTATTTTGGTAGCAGGGATGTTACGGGGGTGGCTTCTGTGAGAAGCTGCCAGAAGTCTCCCCATGTCCAACAAAGCCAGTGCCAGCTGGCTCCAACACGGACCCGTTGTTGGCCAAGGCTGAGCCCATCAGTAGCAGTGTTAGCACCTCTGGCATAACATAGTTAAGAAGAAAACAAAGCAATTGCAGCCAGAAAGTGTAGGGTATGTGAGAGAAACAGCTTTGCAGACACCAAGATCAGTGCAGAAGGAGGGCAGGAGGTGCTTCAGGTGCCAGAGCAGACATTCCGCTGCAGCCTTTGGTGATCCCATGCTGAAGCAGCTGTGCCCCTGCAGCCAATGGAGATCCACGAAGGAGCAGATCTCCACCTGCAGGCCATGGAGGACCCCACGTTGGAGTAGGGAGATGCCTGAAGGAAGCTGTGACCCCATGGGAAGCCCGTGCTGGAGGAGGCTCCTGTCAGGACGTGTGACCCCGTGGAGAGAGGAGCCCACACTGGAGCAGGTTTGCTGCAGGACTTGTGACCACAGGGGAGAATCATGCAGTCTGCTCCTGGAGGACTGCACCCATGGAAGGGACCCACACTGGAGCAGTCTGTTCTTGAAGGACTGCATCCCATGAGCCTTTCATGGTATTTTCTCTCCCTTATCCAGCTGAGGAGGGGAGTGACAGAGCAACTTTGGTGGGCACCTGGGTCAACCCACAACACCTATACACCACAAAGGAAATTTAAAGTGCTTTACAATCAGTAGTGAATTTACTTTGAACAAGAAAATCTTACAAAAAGAGCTCTGAAATCTCCTGCATCAGTTCCTAGGAAAGGCAACTGGGAAATACTCCAATGAGAAGAAGAGGGCAAGGCAGAATTATTCAGCATAAATGGCTTTATTCACAGCATGTTTTCAGAGTTCCCTTTTGCATCTAAGCAAGATCGGCCCTGACTTCCAAAGTGAGAACCCTTCCCTGTAGTTCACAATGATGGATGAGCAAGAATACCTCTTTTCCTCCACTTACTGTGACTGAGATGAGCAATTTAATATTCTTTCTCACATCATATCAGAACACACCTTGTGGTTGAAACAGTCTCACATAGGTATAGCTGCTTTAGTGTTAGAGCTTGCATCCAGCATGTGGTTTTGAAGCAAACTTCTTGATCATCCCTGCTTCCTGTGCTTTCTCTGGTCCAATAATGTGAACCAATCTTGGAGTGCATGAACTTGATACATTTCTGATGAGGGGTAAATGGGAATAGGTGCTTCAAAGGTGCCTCTAGGGTACTCCCACTTCAGCCTCCTGGACCAGATTTGAGCTTGTCTGACAATAAAATACAAACTTTTTTTAAAGAAAAGAAAACAAACCCCCAAACCAGCAAACACTGATAAATAAACAATCCCACATTACATATCGTGTACGCATAAAATCCTCAGTAGCACTGGTTTCGCTCTGTAGAATTTTTCCTGTCGATCTGTCCTACATGGTAATACAAATGTAGCAAATTAGTTCAGAATTAGGTATGCTTTAAAGCTACTAAATTGCCATGTAATATATTAAAACTAAAAATAAACTGAAGCCCTAGCCATGAAACTTAAATCACGAAAGGCAGAATAAAAGATTCTTAACCATGTTACAATACTGTATTTAGCAATTGAACCATCAAAAAAGAAAGCAAATCCTGGGAGATCAAAAAGAATCAATCATCATAAATTTCTAACTTGTGGAAATCTAAGGACATGAGCTTATCCATCAGATCACCTCAAGGAACATTACAGGAGTAGACATAACCTTATTTCAATGCATACCAACATATTATCAAGCATACTATGGAGAATTCAGAAAATCCCAGCTGTCATCAATTCTCATTTGTGTGTAATTACTGTAGAATGCCTAGATAAGTTTGAATCATTCAAGACACTCGTGGTCTTCATGACCAACCACTTCTAATAAACATACATGATCAGTATCAGTTCTGCTTTCTTAACAGTGAGCTTGTAGAATCATCTGCAGAGACAAAAGTAATAACAGGGAGAGACTGAAGTATGCCCTGTGGGGTACTGCTAAGCAGTACATTCATTAAGCAGTTCTTATGATGCCATAAATGCTTTAGTCATAAGAACCAAACATAAAATCCTAGACTTTCTAATACTCCAATAGGGACTACTTTGCTTTCTGCAATATATAGTTCTTTTCAGAAAAAAACATACCAGTAGCTATTTCTTTCCTAATGCAAATGATTTTGCCTTGGAACATGCTCAGAATATTACAGGTTTATATTTTTTTTATAGCTCTTTATACATTAGGTTGACATAAGAAGACATTTAAACCATTCACCTAATTAAAACTTCATTAAAAAAAATATCCCATGACATCATAAGGGAGCAAAATTTTGAAAGGCATTATGGAGCAGCAATGCTATAAGAGTTTGGAACAGTTTTGCGTATAGTACTGTGTGAAATTAAATTGTTCCCATATTTTACAAAGATAATACAAAAAATATCTCAGCCTGCAGGAATAGACAAGAAAACATATCTGACTCACAAAGCAAGTACATTCCTACCTTTTCTAGGCAGCAGGTATGTGGTGATTGGGGGTACAAGGAATATAAGTGCCCTGATCAATGAGTAAGAAACTTGTAATGGATCAAGTTTGCCTAGATGATCTTAGCTAATACTCATTTGTTTCCCTAGTAAAGCTACAGTCTAGAAGAAACAGTTATGGATGGTCTTAATCACACACAGTAGACTAGAAACTGATTAGTCTGGACATTTATGATATTCCTTTAAGGCCATGTCCATCTGTTATTCAGTTCCTGGTTAAAAAAAAACAAGCAAAAAAAGACTGACCAATCTAAATGGATGAGAAGTGTGTAGACTTTGGAAACAGATAAAATAAAAATCAGTATATAAAATAGAAACACATAACATTTATTTTAAAAAGATGTATAAAATATAAAAACTATCTGCGCATTCTGAAGTGTAGTGTACTATACAAAAGGCAAACATTCTGATCCTAATACTTCAAATGCTCAAAAGAAATCAAACAACCTAAGTAACCAACATTTCAGTTCCCAGATTTACAGCCGATTGCTTACTCAGAAAATCCCAGCTGTCATCAATTCTCATTTGTGTGTAATTACTAGTGATAACAAATATCTATGGCCTCATCCCTGTACAGCTTTTGAATTCAGACATAAAATTTACAAGCCCTGGACCTCCACATGTGTTCCTGGTTCATGCAAGAACATAAAATCTAATTCTAGTTAGCTGATGGGATCAAAGTTTAAATCAAATAACAAAAAGCCAGCTTCTTAGCATCATTAATCCTAAAACACAGTGATAGATTCACCAAAAGTTTTCCCTCCAGATCTACAGAATACACCATTTTAGGTCAATTATCAGTTTAGCAGTGTTTACCTTACAAGTAAAGCTGAAACAGCATTCAGCTTTATGCAGAAATAGCTACCTACACTAGTTTTTTCAGAAGGCATCTCCCCCCTTTATGTAGAATAAGCAGTAGTTGGCTGGTTTTGATTTCTCTGTATTTTTTCTCTCTGTTTTCCTTGCTAGCCCCAGCTGCCATAGTCTTGGATTTTTAAGTGCCCTACAGCACTACCTTGAACGTAGTTTCGAAAGAAAGTTATGAATATATCCAACTACTACCTGTTCTTAAATATGTAAGATATCTTTTGGCTGAGTTGTCTTGCTGTGTGAAGTCTTGTTTACAGAGTCATTGAGTATTACAAGGATAGCTCTGTCCCACTGTGAGAAATGGCAAAAAAGCAATGCAAAGCATGTCTACCACAGTTGCACATATTTTGACCACCTAGAACAAAGCTTCAGTGCACTGCTAATCAGAAACAAATTCAATAGAAAATTGCTGTTTGCATTGGAAATGTGTATCGCAGAAAAGTATAGCAATGGGACCAAATCCTACAAAAGCTTGTCAAGCACAGGAGAATGACTACAAGCAGAATTAGATTTCAGCAAAATGGTGAGGCTGAGACATTCTGTATCTGTGTATCTGTATTCTGTGATCTTTAACAAACAGGCAGGTAAAAAGGAGGGTTTCATCATGAATCTTTGTGATAACTAGTTAAACAATGTTTCCAGCTATTACACTATGGTCTCAGAATGTCTTGATCAAATGACATGACAAATACCTGTAATAAAATTCAATGCTTGGCGTTGTCAATAAAACATTGAAACTAGAGAAGCGGGAAAGAGAATTTCAAACCATTATAAGTGGATTAGAAAACAAGTATTTTTTTGTTGGGGTTTTTTGTTTTGTTCTTTTTTTTTCTCATATCTCTTTAGGATGGAATAATTCTCTTTCAAAACTGAAAGTTGGTTATAGAGCAATGAGGAAGACAAGATGTAGTAGTTTGACTTTTAAGTCTTGTTCCATCATGGACCAAGACTTAATTCCCATTCTGCCATTGATGCTACTATTTCTTATAGGTTCAGAAGACCTAGAGGTCTCTGTAGTTCCAGGTACATAAAATGTACTACTGTTTCAGCCAAGTGATATAAGCTGTAAAGTAAGGGTGAGAAACCAGTCTATTTCTTTTTGTTAGGTTCATTTACTGTGAATAAAATAATAGCCAAGTTCTGTGGCTGAGCTCTCTATTTTCAGGGTTTGTCTGATTGCATTCAGTGATTATTTCAATTCAAGTCTCTGTAAAACCAATCATAATTGAGGTATTTCTTCACCCATATTCTAACTAATGTGATATGGTCACTAACCAATTCATTTTTTGCATTTGGAGCATTTTTATATTTATCCCTTAGATGCCTAGCGAACAGATAGAGTTAATATTTGGGGAGATTAAGAAAAGAAGAACCTGGATTTAGTAAGTATCTAGCAAAATGCTGAAAGGCAAATGCCTTGTCTCGAATTTGAGATTTAATCCAATTGAGTCAAAACTCAGCTTGAAGCCAGAACAACCAATCCCTGGAAGTGCTTTAAAGCATTTTGTAGTGTTGAAAGAAGAAATCCTCAGTGATGTGAAAAGAGAACTGAGAGAGCTTAAAAAATATAGTGATACATATTTTGTATTTGATTTTGTCAGAATATTACTTTCAAAAAGATAAAAGAAGTAAACAGGCAGGTTTTTGATAAGAGCTTGAACAGTAAAGCCTGGTTTAAGCCATTTAAAATGTAGAAGTTAGTCATTGGACTTGGTTAATTTTATCTGACAGAAAAATAACCACAGCAATATTGCAAGATATCCTTTTTACATGTGAAAATTATGATATGGAAAATAATAGGACCATCTAAGGTGAAGAAAAGAGATTAGTGTCAGAGGACATTTTTTGCATAAGAACATGAAATTAAAAGTTAAAGTCACAGTACAAACGAATTAGAAAAAGGACTGGTAATGTGATTAAGTCAAATGGATCAAAAAGAAAAATGTGGTCACCACTTAAGATAAAGAGATAAACAAAAACAGAATTTGGAATGGTATCAAAATACCAAGGTAAAAAAAAATTAACAGTTGTGGTTTTAGACATTAATGAAGACTTAATATTGGCATGTGTCTAGTATGAAATTGGCAATAAATGGGAGAACAATATCAGAACACCATGCTACATTTGAGCAAAAATAAAATTGTGCAACAATGTCTTATAAGTCGAATTAGAAACGTCTCCTCTCTTTAACAAACACCTTCATATTCATCATAAAGTTTTCAACTATTTATAGACTTTACAGAGGTTAACTGTTCTTGCTCTAATTTCCCATGCCAGGTGTCTGCCTTGAGGGAATTTTACTTCATGAGTTTCCTTAAATACACTCTGGACTTTCCTGAGAATGAGAAAATATGTTATTTTTTTGCAAATGATACAGTCACTTCCTTTTTTTTTTCCATGAAGTAGGCAATTACACTTGGAATTGTCGTAAGATTTTGGGAAAGCACACAGACTTGTAAGGGAACCCTGGTATAGAAAATTTAGTTGAAAAATTACAAATGCTGACTGGAATTTCTGACTACTGCAAAGCTGGGTGAAAAGGATTATCTGAAATTAGATAAGACTTGATGAGCCAGAAAAAATGTGAACCATTAAAACTAGGAGATAAAAGGGGGAACACACTGAGGAAGAAAGGAGACAGGATACCAAAGTTTGGCAAAGGGCACCTGTTAAGCACAGAAGAAAAAATTAAAGAGAAATATCAGACCCACATGCTATTGCATGTTACCTATCCATAACTGAAGGGAGTAAGAAATCTGTACATACTGGCGATCAGCCTCCTTATACTTTTGTCCAGTGTCCCTACATTATTAATCAACCTCCCTGTATGTTTTTCACATTTTTATCAGGAAGGTCTTCTTTCGTTCCTGCACTATAGAGGTTTTATAGGTAAATGGAGTGCTGTAGAAAGATGAAAAAAAAAAAAAAAACAAAACAAACAAAAAACCTAAAACAACAGAAAAGGAAAAATTAGGTAATGTTATAGAAGAAATATGGAAAGAGTACTAAAGGAGGGAAGCAAATGAAGAACTAAATAACAAGGAAAGGGAAAGGACTGAGGAAGGGAAAGAGGGTTTGAAATAGGGGAAATCTGAGGGCAAAAATTGGTAAAAGAGTAGTCACTAGACCGACATGTAGGTTGGAAAGGAATTTTGGAGATCATCTAGTCTAATCTCTGCAAAAAGCAAGGGCAACTTTGAAGTTACAGCAGATTACTCAGTGCTGTGTCCAGTTAAGTGTTTTAAATCTCCAGCAATGAAGGAGAGATTTTCAGCAATGAAATAACTCTGGGAGCCTGCTCCTGGGCTCCATGCTCATTGTGAAAACATCTTTTTCCTTATATCCAGAGAGAATTCCCTTTGTGGGTATTGCTTCTTGTCCTTGCAAACTAATCTAACTTTTGGTTTGGTGAATCCTATTTAACTAACTGTGAGAAAAAAGAAAGAAGATAATTTGTCTTCCAGATTCCAGGCTGAGTTTGCAGAATCTATGCAATAAGAAACATAAGCAAAATGAAAAAAGAAATTAGCAATGGGCAATGGAGAGGAACAGTCCTTCCCTCTCTTCCTTCCAAACACATATTAGAGTTGCTAATTATTGGGTCAGAAATTAACTTAAAGCCCCACAATGCTATTTCTTAAAAAAAAATCACTTTTAGATTAGGATTATAATTCAGACAAGCCTTACTAGTAAATAAAATTAACTGTGTCAAAATAAATGGCAGAGCTGAAGTTTACCTGCTGAGTGGAGGCTAAGAAAGCCATATGTTTAGGTACATCTCCATAACCATAATGGATGTTTAAAGTCTATGACAACTATGTATTTAGAAAAGAATAGACCTAAATAATACCAAATGTTCAAAAAGAGGAATTACGTGGTAGTACCAGTATATACTGCAACAGGCCAGCTGGCCTTTGTCTTTTCCTTTCCTACTTCTGTCTCATTGTCCACTGATGGTAGTGTCACAAAGTAAAAATTTTCATTCAAGGCTTTGAAAAACTGCATAGATATTCTCTGACCATGACCCACCAACAGAATTCTAATTTCCAGAAATGTGTCTCCAAATAAATCATTTTTGCATATTTGTAGAATTACTAAAATCTAATACTTCTTGAAAGACAAGTGACAGCAAGCACTAAACCTGAAAGTGATGTGAAACATGGCAGCACACTGTGGTGAAACAATTCAAGCTTGCAATTAATTTCTATCTTTAAATTCCCATCAGTAATGTTTAGTTGGAAGACTCTGACGAGGGTGGAGCTATCAAGAGTGAGACTTTCTGTTGCAAAGGTTGCAGTACTGTTTGCATACTTACTATGGAAGCCATCAGATAATGATTCAGAGCAATAGACAAGGGAAACCTTTACAAACCTGTTTATTTAAAGTAATCTCGACAGTATTAGTATTCCTTATGAAACGTATTAGATATTACTATGGCAGAAATCACCTTTGTGTTTCAAGTCAATGAAAGGCAGGAAAATCACCTTGTAATATTCAATTCAGAGGTATAGAAAGAATCCATAAATAGGTCACTGTACACATTGTTCTAGGGATTTCCTTCATGAACCTCATCGTGCTGTAACATGTCTTATTTGAAAGGATTCTGAAAAAGGAGGCAAATATACGAGCACACACAGCATTTCAATTTCATATTTGTTCCACAAGAGGCCAGCTATGAATGATTCCCAATGCCATTTTCCTTTGAACACAATCCTGCTCCCAAACCTATATTACAATAAGGAAGAATGCCAAATTGACATCTTGCTCCAGGTGTCAAATATCCCATGTCAATGCCAAGTAGAAGAGACTAATCAAGTAAATAATTCCATTCTATTTTCCTGTTAGAAATATTTGGGTTATAATTTCTTACTTCTTTTAAGTGGTATTATTCAGCAGTGAAGGAACTTTTTGTGTATACGTATATATATACACACACATATGTCTCTGTGTGTTTATGCATTTATATACATATACATAGACATATACATATAAATGTTGCATATAATCTATTTTTCTTTCTTTAAACAATAAAAAATAAGTATCCATTTGGAGGCTTATTTTATTTTTTCAACACTGGTGTGAGGAAATATTAAAGTTTCCATTAATGTTTGTGTTTCGTTTTGTTGTTGTTTTTTTTTGCATAAGAGTATGGACAGAACAGAACCCCTATATGTCCAACAAACAGCTGGAATAAATGGAGCACAGAGTCAGAAAGATGATCATAAAGTCCTTTGAGCATCTTTGATCTTGAAGCATCTTTGTGTTGCATGTTTTCCAAATCTCTACTCTGATAAGGGCTTCAGAATTACACTAATAATTGCTTTCTATCAAACACAAGCAGCCAAAAATTAATGAGGTATAGGACAATTCAGCTCTGTGCCTGTGGTCTTCCTGGGAAGGGAAGCCAGTGGAGACACCAGCAATTGGTGTGAGCTGTGGTGTGAACTGTCGTGCACATAGGTCTTACATGGCACGCAACATAGATTGATGAAACCTACAAACCCAAGAAGTGTCCATCTTAGAAAAAAAAGAGAATAAGGTTTTTGCTATTACTGCTTATTTTTCTCCACTGTGTCTAAAAGGACTGTGAACAACAAGCTCTGATCTCTGTGGTAAAGGTAGGTTAGGTAAATTTTACACCTTAAGCCTCATACCATGAAATTGCTCTTTCAGGATCTCCTCTACTCTGTCACACAATATCTTCCTTACTCTTACCCATTTACATTTTAGAATATCTAAGGTTACTTGCCTCTACTGCTATGTCGGAAGGTTGCTTCAGAAACGCGTTTATCCATTACTTCCTCTCGGTTCTTGACCAGTGCATATCTGTTTATGCAATATATTCTTGAGCACCATCTGCTGGTACTACTTCCACATCTGAAATATCTAAATCTATATAGACATAAAGCATGCTTGTAACATTTCCTCTGGACTGAATAATCTGGTATTCAGTCACCCTGGTGAAATAGAGTAATATAGTGTTTATGCAAGTGATCTGGCCTGATTCACAAAATACATGCTGATCTTGGCTGGAGAAGGGGAAGAGATAATATTTCTTAATACAAAACTATAACAAGGAGAAAAACTGAAAATTAACATCTCTACATATCTTCTGGTATGCAGAATTCATCTTCTATTTCATACTACCCATATAGCAAAAAAGGAACTGCATTTTAAGTGTCAAATTATTAAGGACACCTAAGGTTTTATTTCAAATGCATATAGTTTATTTCAGAGAAAAAAATGTTAAATACTTTTCCAACTGTGAAGGAAATTATTATGCCAGCTTTATAGCAAGGAAATAGTACGCCTGTAAAAACTGCTGATCTCAACCTGTTGACAAGTCTAGTTAAAACGTGCTCTTAATGTAAGTCAGTGCTGCCCCAGAAGACCTCCATTTGTAATTTATGCATTCTTATTTCAGAAGGGGTGGGAGTCTATGTTGAGAAAGGAATAACATGCTTTTTAAAATTCTGCCTCAGAGCTGCTAGCAAGAACTTTGATTTATTAAAACTGAAATAAATTCAAGCACCTAATTTGGAGTCCCCAGCTGTTGTACAACTTGTTACTCCCATTTCAGATGCCTGTGACATTGAAACTAAGCTGGCTATTTTCTCATCCCTATAGCCCTATTCTCACACTGGAAATGTGAGACTGCAAAGCCAGGGTAACAAATTATTTGTGATGAAATCTTTTGACAACTGCCCCTGTCATATTTGTATGCAATTGAGCAAAATTGCTAAAGAAAAGCTTATGATCTGTGGTTTAAGAAGAGGCTTCTTCATGTCTTGTTTGGCACAATGACATCCAGGTCCTGAGATCACTTGTTAAATCCTGAAATAGTGTTCTTGCTCATAGTGAAAGCATTTTCATACAGGATCCAGTGTGACATATTCAAACAACTTGCTGCAGTCCCAATATATAAGAAACTAAGGGTTGAACCAAAACTCCATTTCCCTCTGCAATTCACAGGAGGCTTTTAAAGAGTTCACAGGATGTGAGCGGAATAATACAGATAGTTTTTGAGAACTGGAAGCTGCATCTGGACCTCTGCTTTTTTCTATTTCCTTTGAAAATACTTATCATAAATGAACGTTGTTGCTTTTAGAATCCATTTATACTTCTGGCCTCTACAATTTTTCTTGGTAATGAAGTCCAAAATGCAGTTATATGCGGATAAAAAAACCTACTACATTTATTTTAAATCTCCTGCTTGATAATTTCTTATTATTCCTTTTCCACTCCTCTATTATGAACCACTGAATGAAAACATATTTGCTTTTTCCAGACCATTCATAATTTTGCTGATTTCTATGATATACATCATTACACATAAGGAAAACATTATACATCTGATGATTCTTGTGCCTTTTTCTGCAGAACCTCTGGTGGAACTTTTCCTGCCTGTATTATATCCTGAGCTTGCTTCTTGTAAAGTCATGATTGATGTATGCTTTTGCATGTCTCTGACTTCCTGTGGATTGCTGTGTGATTGCAGAAACATTGCAATTTTCCATTTTGTACCTATATTTGGGTATAATACTTTCACATGCACTGTTTTATAATAAAAATGAACAGATCAGCAGCAGTGCAGTTTACATATGTGAATAACAGAAAGTTGAATTTCTTTTTTTCCTGTCTTTTCCAGGTCCTTTTCATCTCAGTTCTGCTCTCCAAAGCTTTTCTACCATTGATACATTTCTGCTTCTCTTGCTGGTCAGTTATACAAAGTTCCATGTTAGCTGCAGTCTAAATTTCAGGCAATGTTACATTTAAGAGGCTGCAGACTACATCTGCAAGTATATTCTTCTGCTAGGAGTTTGCCCTGGTTTCGTTGCTCCTACATTTCTGCTACTACTTCTCTGTTCTAGTTCTATCTTTTGAACTTTGATTAACTAAAATTTAGCAAAGCCAAAATTCATCTTTTATTCCTATTTTTGTGGATCATAAAATCAATGCCATAGTTCAACATGGGTGGAGGAAGAACTTGTTCAGCTGAAGTCCAAGCAAAACTCAGTGTCAGCTACAAATAAGTCTGCCCCTATAGAAAAAAAAATATGTGTGTTTTAAATTGGAAAATCAGGATGAGTACTCAAACAACCTCACTCAGGTACAGCACTCCACAGAGAACACTCATTTGCTGGAAAGAGCCAGACATTCATTGCCATTTGATTTAAGACTAATTTATCTTTAACTGGGTGTCCTGCTTGTTCTGAGGCCACTGACAGCTCTAAATTGCATTACATAGAACAGAACATGTTTTGATTTATTTATTGCAGCTGCGTATTTTCAGCAAGCTGGAAAAAAAAGTAAAAGTAATTTTTATATGCTTAACTAATTTGTAATACTGATTGATAGCCATGCAACCAGGATCTCATAAATGTGAAATTATGTGTCTCAGTGGAGTTTTAACCTGTAAATAAAGCAAAAAGCAATTAATAAAGTGAATTTGTATTCTGTCCTGAGAGAGTGAACCAGGTTTGTTAAATTCCATGTGTATATTCTTGTTCAAATACAAATCAAAATAGGCTAATTTACATTGCTCAGTAATTTATTTTCCCCTGTATTTTCATATTATATTTAAAAAAATAGAACCCAAATATTTTAAATAGCATTGAATAACATTTATATGGACTCAGATACAATATTTAAATACTGCTGTTAATTATCTCTTAATTACAGACTTAGGACAGTTACTTTGGTGCTGGAGAATTAGGATGTTTATCCTCTGTGAAATCCACTGCTTTATGCTGGTAAAATCTCTCTGAAATTTTGCAAAATACCCATCAAACACAAAATTTCATATTTTGTTTCATTTGTTAGTAGAGTTTTGCCAGTTGTGGTGGATGCCCAATTGTCTCATGGCTAAATGAATGGTCCCTGAGTTCTGCATCCAGATCTGCTGCGGACTTCATGCTAGTAACCCTTGGAGGCAAAGCATTTACTGAATGTTGTTCAGCAACACATCACACCACAAGCATATATCTGATAACTATAATTACTCTCACCATTCTGTTAGTTGTCTGGTTTTGCTCTGAAATGGATTAGAAATTCTTCCAGACCTAGTGACAATAAAGAAAAGACCTAAGAATGAGGCTTTTATTGTTTCTCTCTTGTTAGTTCCTGCCTCCCATTTGCCTGAGGGAAGTCTGGAGTCAGGTTTCGTGTTTCCTAACATATCAAGAGAGAGAAGTGAAAATGTGGTTAATTGTCACACATGCTAAGGCTGAGTGGGGATCACAAGAATGACCATATAGTCATGCAGACAAATTCCTATTCAAGCAAAGAGAAGCTGAGTAAATAACCTGCTTTTCAGGAAACATAGAATTCCATTTTTGATGCAGGGACTATATTGTCATATAATTTGCAGTGCATGTAGTACAGCAGGCAGTACTGCTTGGAGTTTTACATTTCCCTTTTCCCGTCTTGATAAAACCCACTCACCATGAGTACAGTTCAGGTTTTGTTCAGGAAAATAGTCATCAACGTGCCCACTATTTTCATCAGCATGAGTTGATCTATACTCTTCCTACCAATGACCATGATCCTCCCTGGTGTTTTCTGCACAGTGTTATAGCATCTCTGGCAGACTACCCCACGCAAGACACCCCAGCAACTGCTGTGGTGGTGATACAGGGTTAACCAATGTACGGGGGTGTTGTACAGGGGGATTGTACAGGGGAGTTGTACAGGGGGGTTGTACAGGAGGGTTAGAGGAATTCGCTTGCTTAAACAAAAGTATTGTCTGTACCTATCATGCCCACTAAGCAGAACAAAGGCACTATCCATTGATAAGGAAAAGCAGACACCTGGTTCTATTGACAAGGAAAAGCAGACTGATTCTACTGATAAGCAGCTATTGATAAGGAAAAGCAGACACCTGAAGGGGGAGAAGCAGATGGTTTATGGCTGGGACACCGACCAAACCCTAAGGCCATACAGGAAGACTAAAAGGTGAAAAGTTCAAGAAGAGGAAGAATCATTTATTTCATCTTGAAGACCCCTACCCACAGGAGGCTCATTTACTTCATCTTGAGACCCTTGCCCATGACCAGAGGGGGCACTGTGCAGGCGCAAAGGACCTTCTAACTCATTATAATACGAAGCCGGGATAGGACAAGAATATGTATAGGCGTATTGTGCAACCTTATGAATATATATAACTTTAGAGAATAAATGTAGAGGGAAACAACACTGAGGTACGCATGACTGAGAAATTATCCCCATGCGTCTCAGCGTTGAATAAAAAGCATACCTGCTTTACAACTTTAACGAGTTGTGGCGTCTATCTGCGTATCAGTGGCAGGCCATACACCCTTGGCTTTTTGCATCTGTTGTGATAGGTAGGAAGATAACAAGTCATTTCCAAAGAGTCTCTTTCAGCTCTTGAGATGTGGCAGTGTTTCTTCATAACTGATTGCACAAAGTCTGGTGAGAGTTAGTACACCCTTAGGAGAAGGACTAAAGTGTAACTGAAATGGTCACAGAATAATGTGAGGAGGAAAATAATTTCTTTTGAAGAAGTTTTATTTCTCTTTAAAAATGAAATGCTAATCAGTGGGAGATAAACACTTGAGAGAGCCTGTCCTGATATCATGTACAGGCAGAGGGGTCACTGCTGGGGTCATGGAGTGATTACAGGGTGCTTGGGAAGATTGCACAAGACTCTTAATAGGATGTTTAGGGAGGAATCAAAACGGGGAAAGGGATGGGAAGAATCAAGTGCAGGAAAATAGAGTGAATGGGTTGGGTGTGAACAGCTGACAGGTCAGTACACTTGTCTGACTATGCCCTGTGCCTGGTGCCTTCAATTAGTCCTGGCTTCTCTTGTAACTCCATTTTTCTCTGTTTCCTCTGTGAGGGGCTCTGTATGGACATGGTGGTGTGTTTGTGTATGGGGGCCTGAGTACAGCCACTAGAATATGACCAGGGATCGCAGTGACTGTGCACCAGCACCTGGAGTGACTGGGAGCATGCACACACAGGGGTCAGCCTGTGACTGTGTATGTCTGTCTCTGGGAGACAACTGAAGGAGTGGGCTACCAGAATGCTGTGGTTTAAACCCAGCTGGCAAGTAGGTATCCCACAGCTGTTCACTCACCTCCCCCTCTGCGCTGGTGGGATGAGGAGGAGAATTAGAAAAAAGGTAAAAACCTGTTGACTAAGAACACTTTAATAACTGAAAGAAAGTAAAATATAATAATAATAAACCCAACAATAATTATAATAGGAACTAAAAAAAAAAAAGAGAAAGGAATAAAAAAACATACCACCCACAAGTAATGAACAATACCATTGCTCACCACCCACTGACTGATATCCGGCCAGACCTAAGCAGTTATCAGTTCCTTCTGCGTAACTGCCCCCAGTACACTGGGAATGACGTGCTGTGGTATGGAATATAACTTTGGCTAATTCAGGTCAGGTCTCCTGCCTCTGCTCCCTCCCAGCTTCTCGTGTGCCTCCTCACTGACAGAGTGTGAGAGACCGAGAAGTCCTTGATCAGGGTAAGCGCTACTGAGCAACAACTAAAACATTGGTGTACTATCAGCGTTGTTTTCACACTAAAGCCAAAACACAGCACTGCACCAGCTACTGGAAAAAAAAATAACTCTATCACAGCTAAAACCAGTAGCTGGGCAGATAGTGTCTGAGTCTAGTTGCTGGAGGATCCACAATGTTTATATATGCTGTATACGTGTGTTTATGTGTGTGTACCTGTGGAGAATACAAGCTCAGCCATGCTACTGGTTGGAGCTGAAGGCTTGGAGCTGCAGCAGTCTATCCCTTGCTGTAGTCCTGGATTTGGCAACCCCTAACACTTATTTGTAGGAGTGCATAGTCCCAGATAATATACAGCAATTCCAGGCCACATTTCAGAAGGGGATGGGGAATTCTGAGTACATCCACCAAACACTTTTCACCATGAAGTAACAATGACTTCTTCAGCTGTAGTAATTCATTGCACCTAGGAGCCTGGAGGTCTGTGAACAGATCCTCAGAGACACGTCTTCAGCCCAGCTGAAGAAAATTCTGCATAGTGGCTTCTTTAGAGAAACAGGCTTTGGGTTTGATTTCTGCTGCTTACTTTATCTATTTCCAAAAATCAATATTCTTGTCAAAGGAAAGACAGAAGCTATAGGATAAAATTAAATAGGATGTCTTCTTTTCCAGTACTTTCACCATTAGCTCCCCATTAGGGAAACTTCCTTGAACTCCTGTCTGCTCACCAGCAACAAGGCAGGAACTCCATTCTCCCAACAGATTGTTCCAAACCTTTATGCTCTTTAGGGAAGCAAAGAATTGTTCTGGACTAATACGACATCTTTATTTGACTAGAGATTTCCAATCCGCTGTAAATCACATGTCTAAGTCAATCTAAAAATATAAACTACAAAAAAATAAATAAATTAGAAAAGCAGAAATTCCATGAAAATTTTATTGTACATATATTGTTTGAACATGCATTTCTGTTAGGTCTGGTGAGAAATAAGTTCCAAAAAACCTCTTTTTACTTCAGGGCATAAAACCTTTTTGCGGCCTTACAAATCTATGAATTTCAGTGATGCAGCCAGTGGGACAGTTCATCTAGGAGATCTAAAGGAAGTGGAACTTGAAATTAGACCAAGTCCATGTGCTGGATCTTCTTTAGTCTTTCAAACAGCTAGCTGCCTCAATAAGACATTGAAGAAATTACAGATCATTAAGGAAATTCCATCATTTTCTCTTTCTTCAGGCATGCTCTAAGAGAGCAATCATATAAGCAGGCCTAGTTCAATGAAATATCAGCATATGCTAAATGATTTTATTACAATCATGAAAACAGGCTGCAGGTTGCATAAATGCGGCCCAGTACAGTAGAAAGTATGTCTTCCGCTGTTTAATAGACTCTGAGACATTCTCCATGATGAAAAAAAAAAGGAATAAATATCCCAAATAGCACTATATACACTGCTGTACTCTGTGCACAGTGCACACCTCTGCAGAGCAAGAGCAGAATTACCAAAACTTATGGTAAAGATGTGACAGTCAGTGTCAAGTAACACTGCTTCCTTATGGAACTCATTAGTATCAGCATACACAGTGCTATGGCAGTAATTAAATACCCAAACTCTGAGGCTTGATTGGATTCTGTAGGTTTTCAGGGCAGTAATAGTATCCATTTGCAATGCATGTTTAAATAGTAATGACAGAAATTCTCTCATTTTTCATCACTTCATCACTTCCAGTAAATTCAAATTATTTTCCTGAATATGGTGAGAGGTTCAAAACACAAAACTCTTTACTGTTGTATTCTCATTGTCTTTGCAGCACCTTAGCACTGTGAAAGTGCAATATTTTACATGTCTTGCTGTAACTGTAAACCTACCTTGAAACTAATAGGATTTATTTTCATTTTTTTCTCTTTTGTTACGTATCACTGTCACTGGTCTCAGCACATCTTGGAGAATTGCTTCCAGCTGTTCCAAACAGGGCAAACATAAGCCATTCCTTCTCACAGGTCATCTATGATTTAATTACATCAAGAAAAAATGTGCATTTTAAGAATAGCCTCTAGATTTCTCAAAACATAATATTTTTAGTTTATGATACCTTCAAACATATAAAATATTTTATAGTAACATTTATTCTTAAAAACTTACAGCAATAGTTTATAGGTACAAAGCACCAAATCCTATGAGAGGCACCATACATTTTTCAAATCTTGTTGAAGCTACAGAAATAACAGCCTTTTTCCTATCTGTATAGATGCAATCTGTTTGTTTCCACTACATTGTACACAGATGATAATGCCAACCAGTTGTCTGAAAAATTTATGGCAATTAGTCTAACTGTTATATAGAAGAGATCCATACAAATGGTGTAATGACGGCACACAGTAAAATTACTTATTATTTATTTTATAGTACTATGAAAGAAACAGGCCAGCACTTTATCTGTGAAGATTTTGAATTTATGACATTTGTGATGTGAAAGTAGGTTGCAAAGGCTATATGTGGAGACAAAAGCACATTGAAAGTGTTTCTTTTTCCTTTTTCAAAGGAACCTCACCTAACAATTCCATGCAGTGTGCTGCTTGTGTAGATGTAGGAAAATCAAGAATTCAAAGCATTCCCATATGGTACAAGGAAATGTACATTCTTACTACTTTGTGCCTTGCCAAGGCAATTACACACCATGAATTGAGTTTCAAGGTTGGTCACCTCCTGCAATTCTATCAGAAGCGTTGGGGTGTTTCTCATCTATTTCTTAAATCAACTCCTACAGTCTAATAATTATATAAGAATCTCTGTTTTGATTTTGAAACATATGGCTTTTAGCTCACCAGACTGTAGCAAAAAGTCTGAACAGTCAATCTCATTTTGGAACAACAAATACTCATTCAAGGGAAAGACTCCAAACTTACCAGTAGGTCTGGCTTTAAGCATTGTGATGTGAGAGACGGAGTTTTCTTATTTTGCAAAAATAAACCCCAAATCAAAACAAAACCAAAGAATAAAACCCACAACAACAACAAGAAAATAAAGACAAAAGAAAACAAAACAAGCGAACAAACCCCAACAGAACAACAAACCCACATCATTTAACTATTTGGTTCACAGCAGTGAGTTTTGCACAAATCAGGGAGTCAACAGAATACTTGCATTACATTGGTAAATGTTCACGAAGGCAGGCATGTCATGACCCTAGTAGGCATGTACATCTCGTGGTTATATCATTTGCCTCTCAGAAAAGCTTGCACAGTGAAAGCTAACCATATACCTCAGGCAAGCAGTTCAAAGATAGTTAAAGAGTGTTCATTCCTCCAGAGAAGACTGAAGACATGGTGGTCAAAAGAACCTGTTTGTGCCTCAAAACAACCCAAAAGACAGAAGGAACTGGGGGAGGCTGAGGGTCTGTTCACGGTGTGCAGCTCGTTACTGCTCCGGCAAAGAGCAGGAGTGCAGAGCAGAGTCCTGCTCCACCAAGGTGGGGGATGTTTTCCTGTGCTGTCTGCCCTGAGGCCACGAACATCAACTGCCCGAGCAACAAACTGCATATAGACAGCAGCACAAACACTGAGGTGCCCAAGGCACAATCTGAACTGGGTCTGGGGGTTTACCTGATAGCTCTGCCAATAAGTCTCACCTGTGGGAGAGTTCCCTATATAGGTGGCCCTACAAAAAAGGCGACCGGCCTGTAGCCCCAGTGGTTCACTGACCAAAAGGTTTAAAAGGATCACAACTGAAAGGATTTTAACTCTGACCAAGAAGATGTTACTGGATCCATGGGGTGGTAAGCCTATTTCTCTGTGTTCTTTCATACTTTCTTTCGTTTCTATTTCGGATCTTTTATAACAATAAGAATCTGCCAAAACTTTTGTTCCTCCTGACACAGTTTGGGGAATTTTACAGTAAAATTAGTTGTTGTTTCATTTTTAACTTCTGAAGAGTTAGTTGTTTCTCCTGCAAACCACGTAGAGTGTGGTGTAAGATCTCCCCCTGGACCTACTGAGCAGGTCGGGACAACATAACTGTTTTCTACATAAAAATTTGGAAATAAATGAATCCTGTATCCACTGGGCATAGAATTAATGGCCTGAATTTTCAAAAAAAAAAAAGGGGATATATAACTTGTTGACAGACATTATGTAAATAAGTTGATGCAGCACTTTATGTTGCTGTCTTCACTTATCTGACTTCAGCTCTTTGTGAGGGACTATTGCCCCCCATCTGAGGAAGCAGACAGGAAGTGTGAGATCAAGTGATGGAGTCTAGCAGCTTGATTCAAGCCACCTCCTAAAACAGCCCAACATTACAACACTGTTTTTTAGGAGATGCTTAATTCAGTCAGTTTGTTGTCTGATGCAGTTGTATTGATTTATTAGAAACAATTTCTAAGTTAGTTTAGAGTTTTAGCGGGGTTTGTTGCCCCAAGAGTCTATCCTATTCTCTTGTTGGAAATATACCAGCTCCATAAAAAGGCATTGTTGGAGTTTATGCTTTAACCTGCCAGTTTCCATTTGTGTCCAGCAGGATGAACTGCTACAAGTCTGTCCAAAAGTGATAACTGCTGCAAGTAACCTGCTGAGGCTCTGAGTCTTAAGAATTGCACTAATGGTATCAGTGGCTGCAGACACACCCAGGTTGTGTTTCCAGGCTTTGCTTTGCTACATGAGAAGTCAGGATTTTTCTTTCCATACCAGGACACTGCTGACACTCTGATCCTATCCTGACTCTGTGAGAGGCTGGGCTGGAGAACATGGCTCTGAGGGTGGACCACCCCAAGCCTGTGCACTTAACAAGCCTCATGCATATGGTCTTGCCGCAGACTTTCCCACACCGAGGGTCTTACTCGCACATTTTCAGTACAGTGCTGCAGTGCCTCTGCAGCTCTGTGACCCCTATATGGGGTCATTGCATATATATATATATATATATATATATGCAAATGCTATTAAATCTCCTAACCTGGTAATCATCTCTGCCTGGAATGGGAAGGTGGTGGAAGAACAGGCAGTTCACATATCTCTGTTGGTCCTGATCCCTGTAACTTCTTGGGGGATTTCGCACTAGAAAGAATCCAAAAAACAGCCTTCAGATGCCACACAATACTGTGTGTCCTCTCCATTGTATAACTTGGAGTGCTAGATCCATCATGTCCTTTAATACATGCACATGGAAAATGAGGAAAATTGAGAGCTGGTAAGCATTTCACAGTCTTACGCTGAAAACTGACACAAAAAGACAACTGTTGCCAGTCCCCTTCTCAATACGTAAGAGTTCACTTCAGTGTTGTTGGAAAAAAATACATACAGAACTATCAAAGATGGCATTTTATTCTGTCTTCCTAGGTAGTCTTCAGAAATTAGGTTTTGGGTTGTTTTTTGGTGGGGTTTTTGTGGGTTTTGTTTGTTTGTTTTTATTGTTTTTTTTGTGTTTTGTGGGGTGTTTTTTTATGTCAAAGTGAGTCTAATTCTTTTGAGACACCTGTAAAAACAAGAACTATAAAAGTATTGCCTTCATTAAAAGGCATCTGTTTTTGAGCTGTGATACACTTGTTTTTTTGTTTATTGCAGATGTGTGTGCCAATGTGTTTGCCTGGTGCTTCCTAAAAAACAGCCCTATCCCTGTTTGAAATGAAATGTTGGGGCACTGGGGATGGGGAAGGGAACCAAAGGTTTGATTAAAATTTTAATTATTGTAGAAATTGGTTTTGCACAAGCTTCCCCATGCCCTGCCCTTGGGTATTATTTGCTCCTCTTTAAAAGTACCCTGCTAATGAAGCTTTGGGGATTCATTGTCTTTTTATGCTAGCTCTTTAAGCAACTCTACAATTATTACATTCTGGTGTGTGAATGATTCAGTATTATCTCTTAGGCTTTTATGATCTTGTTTTCCAATCAGTGCTTTTGTGTAACAAGCTAGTGCAATTAGAAATATGATTAGAAAAATGTGACTACATTACCTAAAACTTATACACACTTTTGTATTGTTTCAGCTTTTCAAGACCTGAGGGAACTGGTGGTGATTAGGATCTATTTCTTGTGAAGGTACAGCTGAGAATAAGGGTGGTTTGAATAAGTGAATCAACCTTATTATGACAAAAGCTCCAATACAGATCTGCATTAGAGTATGTTGGATTCCCCTTCTGCAACCACAGAAAACCTTTGCATAAGTACTCACATTTCTGCCTGGACTAAGCTAACAAAATACTATAAATAAATAAAATTTGAAAGCCAGTAGTTCTTCCAATCTCTGTTGTTAATGCAATACCTTACAAATAGTATCACACCGTAATAACAATGTTTTTTCTTTGGTAGTATAACCCGGATTGCTAGGGACCTTTAGCAGTATGGTTATTCTCTTATAATCATCCAACCCCCCACATTTAAAAATAGTTTAATTTCTGTGAAGGGTTAAAAAAAAATACAGTTCTTACTGTGTAGTAAAGTACAAAGAAACAACCAAACAAACAAACAAAAAAAAAAAGGAAAAAACAACAAAAACAAAGCAGCAACAACCCACAAGAGAAATGGGATGCAATTTTTAGTCTGTGGTTTTGTTACAAGCAGGCTAGGTCTCAGGGGAACACATCAGGACCGTAGTCACACATGTACACAACACAGTTCACATATTTTTAAAATGCTGGAATTATTTTAGTCAGTGTAAATTAACTTTGGAAGGGATGAGTGGGAGCAGAATAAAGAAAAAAGCATAATTAAAAATCAGAGGAAGCAGGATTCCTAAAGGGTCCAATGAGAAAGTCATTAATCCCAGCAGCTTGAGCAAAATAGTCTGTAAAGAATGAGCGTGACCTGGTGTGGACACAAAGTCAGAAGTGGGGGCTCTGTGGAGACAGAGGTATGTGATTTGCAGCAGTACAAGACTGGCCAAACAGGGTCAGGCCAAAGGTCCACCTAACCTTCTGGCCTAATGGCAGGTAATATTGTCTCTAGTGTAACAGAGGCAAGAGAACAGCCTCACTGCTGGCACACCTTGCCAGTTTCCAGCAATCAACATTTTATTACCAATATATCTTCATAATGATATTTAATAGCCACCAATATATAGTGACGTAAATTTTATATCTTCCATGTAGCTCTAAAACCTCTTTCCAAAACTAGGTATCCTTTTGGCCTTCACAACATCCTATAGCAGCAAGTTTCACAATATATTTATTTCCTTCTCCATGCTGCAAATGACTTCATTAACTTCCATCATATTGCTCCTCCACTGCCCTTCTTTCCTGAACTGAAGAGGTATCACCTGCTGAGCCTCTTCTTTTGTGGAAGATGGTTGTATCTATCTCCCCTCTCACTTTTCTGTTCCTTCCTTATCCTACAGTTGTAAGGACCAGAACTGCAGCATTTAAAAAGTACCTGCCCTGTAGTGCAGTAGCACCTTCATGATTTCTACTTTCTAAACTGGTTGCCAGCTAAGGGCACGGAAATTAAAAGTAGGTGTGTAGCTATTTCAGGAAATTGCAACTGAAGAAGGAGGGATGAGTAACTGAATATAGCACATGGTGTAGAATAATACAAAAAAACAGATTCTTCTCCATGTTTATTTATGAAAACATTTAATAATATCCAAAAATGTAATTTAACAAATCATTGAATAGCCATATAATACTTGGCAGCTGTGGTATGGAAAGGATTCTAGCTTACTCTGTCTGCAGAATTTTCAGAGAAAAAGTAAGGCAGCTAGTAGCAGCTTTGTAAAAACCAGTGTTGTATTGTCCCATGGTGTGGTGACAAGCTTAGTCAGCACCTTCAGTAAGTAATAAATAGAACTTTTGAAATTCACTAGGAAGTTTCACAATATTGGTGACAGTCTTATCTCATTTTTCTTCCAAAAGGCAAAGTATATAAATGTGAACAATTATATTCACATTTTCAAGAATCTTAACAATTTCTGATTAATGAATTTAAAAATGGTTCTTTTTTGCATACTGTGTCATTCTTAATACCATATATGGCACACAGCAATGGCCAGTTGGTCTGCATTACAAGTCTTGCTCCTTTGGAAACATCTAGATGAATCCCTTCAATTCCTACTGAATATGACTCAAGAACATTGTAGGCAGAGAAAAAGATACTCTACTGCAACACAAGCTACGGGTTTTGATACAGATTGCTTGTGGTGTCTATGCTCATTGCAGACAGTGGCTGGACTAGATGTCCTTCAAAGGTCCCTTCCAAGCCAAGCTATTCTATGTTACATACCGCACCTTATATAGTACCTTCCTTTATGCTTTAATTCTTCAGCAGTATATAACATTTTTTTTGGCTTATCTGTGTACATTAGCTCATTGATTTAACCACTCCCGTTGAAAGGATGAGAGACATGAATATTTCATATTCCTGTGCAGTTCCTTTTCCACAATATATGATGACCTTTTCTTCTTTTTTTTTCTTAAAAAAAAAAAAAAAAAGTTTTCTTTGGAATGGAAAGACAAGTGTGAAGTATACTCTTAATTCTGCCAGCCTGAACTCAGCATATATACTGTCTCATGTGTCCTATGGTACTTAATGATTTCTGAAGAGTTTTCCAAAGTAACTGTGTTAGAGCACTCAAAAACTTACATAGTAGAGGAAATGAAGGTTACGTTAGGCAGCTCATCTGTTCTCTGAATAGTCATATGCCCACAAATCCTGTTCTTTTCTGGGCTGCCAATGTAAAGTGCTGTCTCTGTATAGACAAAGACCGTGTATATGAAATAATGTGAAATTGCTCTCCTAAGGCTGCCTGGTAATGAGATTAGGTAAGAACCATTTTGCTATCTGTATTTTTCGTGACCCACCTACCCTTCTCTTCCCTAGGTTATTTATTACTTTTTTTTTTTTTTAATTTCAGTCCTGCCTCCTTTTGAAAACCTACTCCCAGGGTATCTGTATTTCCCGTAAGTATTCCTAACACTTTCCTCAAAGTGTTTATTAAATTCATAAAGAAAAGAAATATATAAGAATATGTGAACATAACAACAGAAGCAGCTGTTTTAAAATATATCTCATAAATGCAGGTCTGTTGAGAGAGGGATGAGGGAGGAATAAGAGGAATCAGTGTATCAGCCCTGGGGAAAAAGTGGACTAAATTAAAAAAGCAATTAAGAAATGCTGAACCTCCACTGTCAGTGAGCTTCTACGTTAGAGAAACGTGTGATGGAGAAGAACATACTATGACTATTGTTTTAGAAGAATAAAGTGTGTCCTGCTTGTAATGTTGTTTTAAGCATATCTTACTGTGTTTCTATTATTGTGTGTGAGCTCAGCAAGCATAGATAATAGACAAGGCGTTTTTGGCAGAAGGACAAAGAACACTTTGCTTCAGCTAGTAACAAATTGCTTTCCTTAAGAACAAATGGTCTTGGAGCATTTTTCTGCTGTATAGTTTCCACAAGATGTCAAGCACAATGATAACACAATGTTTTCTCTGAACAATGGAGTAAAACCTAGATGGAGGCAAGTATAGTTTATGTTGAACAGTTTGTATGTGGCTTGCTTTAGGACATGTTTAGTCTTTCTGTGGATGGGCAAAAGAACTTGCAGTCTCCATCCTATAATTAACTATGATTAGACTACAACTTTTACAGTAACTAGTTTGGACTTGAATTAAGGCTGACCTTTTTAAAAGGTACCAATCAAAATGGTGATTTCCTCAGGATATGCCACCATTGAGCAGTATCCTGATTCCCTTTCTTAGTGTGCTTTAAATGATGCCTTCAGTGATGTTAGAGAGATCTTTTACAGCAGTACTTGGCTGTCCTGAGGCAAAATGGCTGTCAGTATTCCTGGTGAATCTGTATTTCCAAAGTGGATAATGTAGCTTGAAATTCTTTCAAAATATATTGCCTTCCCTTCCTCAAGAAAGAAGCATTCAACTGATTGCAAACTCAGTTTATGGTTAGTAAGTTGTTGCTGAACATGTAGAAAATATAAACTTTTTTTTTTCCTTTGTGACTTGTCTTTTTTTTTTTCTAATTAATTTGAAGTAGAGATCTTCATGCTTATAAGTGAGGAAAGACTGTCACATTGGAACATGAAACGTGGTTTTGGGATGTTTCAATTTAGAAAGGAATGCATATGATATTTAGGATTTGAATAATTGGGTTTGATCATGTGTTCTATCCTCTGTTTATGATTTTTTTTTCATCAAGTATATTACCACATTACTTCTTGACTATGCATTTGTAAGTCTTTGTTTTGAAAGTTCAATATCTCAGCTGTGTAAAATCACTTTAGATTTCCATTCCAGATGTAAATATTGTCTGATAAATCTAATAAAAATTGGTCAGGCAAGGGTCTAATGCAAACACCAGAAGAAAAGAGATCGAAAAAACAGGCAGCAGGGTTCAGCATCATCCAAGACTACATACTCTCTTCTGTCAAAAACAGATCTGTAGAAAACATTAGGAAGGAAAGAGATAGTATGTTATGCATCAAAGGGTGCCTTCTGTGCTTCTACTCACAACATAACTGATGTACATTGAATAGCCTAAGATTAACTCTGGAGGTTTTTCAAGTGAATGTTACTCTTATATTTATTGTTTCCCACATTCATCTGCAATAGCATATTTCATAATTGAATCATTAATGACCCAAAGAAAACCAAGAATAATCAATCTTGTTGTCAAGAAAAAAAGAAACAAAGTACTTAATTTCATGAAGAATAAAGACAAAATATTTTTGAAAATCGTAATACATTCGATCTCCATTGCAGCTGCTGTGTGAAAGAAAGGGAGAAGGGACCTTGACTTGATTTTTTTTTAATGGCAATGGGTGTTGTTATGCTTCATCTGTTGGAAAAGGTAAAAGCTGACTCTCTTTTAAAACATAGAACTCCACAGAAATTGACAAGAAAATATAATGAAAGATATATAAGAAAGTAGTACGTGAAGGCCAAAACATGCAAGTGAGACTGAAATTTGAAACTTTACAAGCTTCAAAAGTTAGTCCAATGATTCTAGATGCTGTGAAGAGATATTGAATGACATATACCCTTAATAGGGAGCGATTGTCATTAACCAAAACATAATAAAACCCCCAGGAGATTTAATATCATACTCTCTTTCTTCCCAAGCATCTGGAAAAAAAACTTTCACTACATTTTATATGAAACTACAGGTGGAAGTGTCAGGAAGTTGGAGCAAAAGTCTAAAATTGTACATACCAAAAGTGCTGACAATCATTCTGCAATCTGAACTTGAAACAGAAGGTCACATTTTGGACAGAAAAGGGGAAAGCTGGGAAGTCTCCAGTATTATGTAACAGCTTGACATGAGTTATGACTTCTTGTACTTGAAGAGGAGGAAGAGAGAACCGAAAGACAAACTTTTGGAGTGAAAGAAAACTTTTGGGACTACAGAAGCCAGTTAACAAAGCCTGCAGGATGTAGGGTGCTGGCTCAAGAACTTGATGGCTCAGAAGGTGAGCCTGAACTACTGGAGTGAAAATCCAAAGGCCCTGAAGGCTGAAAGGAAACACACAATCTCCACTTCACAAAACCAAACAAACCAAGCTGTTTGGTGTTGATCTTGAAGGCAGGGCTTTGCACAAAAACGGTTCGTAGTGTTGATATGCTATAGAGTTAGTAGCAGTGTTAAAAATAGTATGCAAAATCTATCACTCGTCTGAGGGACTGATCATCAAAATCACTGCACTATTAAGTTGTGAAAATGTTTTTTATTTCTGGTGGTGCTTTGCTTTTTGTTTTGTGGTGGGTTTTTTTTTCTTTTTTTTTTTTTTTTACACATCAAAAAAATCCAAACAAATACACACACAAATAAAACCCTAAAAAAAAACACACACAAAAGCTGAAAAAAAACCCACAAAACAAACAAAGATAAAAACCCACAGAAAAACAAAACCAATCGAACCTATGAACAAACGCTTGAGAATCCAGGGGTGACTGAATGTATTTTAGCCAGAGATAGCTGGGCTGTGAAGCCAAGATCTCTTTGCAACCTTGATAATATACCCTAAATTAGAGGTGATGCTTGCAATCTGCTTGAGCTCAGTAAGCCAAAACAACTGTGCTCTTTATTGTGACAAAATCCCAAGAACCTGGTGACTTTCCAGTCAGGAGGAGTTAGGGGGCTTTGGTCTTTGTCCCATGTTTTCAGTAGAGGGGGCATACTTTTTCCTTGCTAGTCCATCCAAGTATTGCCTGCTGCCACAGAATGTAGTCTTTTGCAGCCATTTCACGGGAACTGACCTCATTTCAGCTACTCAGAACATTAACTGCCAAAAACTGGAAAAAATAATTGGAATATCTTCCCCTCTAGCATTTCACGCCATAAACAGTAATTTCTGATATTCAAGACTGATAACAGATATGTTATCAGTCCATTACTGTCTTTGTAAATTGTGGAACCTTGCCAATAGAAATCTAAGAAATTAGAAAACATATTACTTCATTAAGGGATGACTGGAGAAAGGTTATATGTTTGTTCAGATCATTTATTTCTGAGCAATATGTGATCAATGCATTGGAAATTCATTTTCATTAGGAATTTGTGAGAGGGGCATGTGTCACTTGTACCAATAGTAATAATACTACATTACATTTCTTCCCATTTAGAAAAGATTTGTACAACTCTTGGAATATACGTTTAATCAGTCAGCTATTAAAAACTACTTCAAGAGGAAGAGTGTGAGCTTTCTAGAAAGAACTCCACTGACAATGAAAGGCAGTAATGCTCCTCTGCACTGCTCATAGGAAACTGTGCTCTCTGTACCCTTGAAAAATTTCAGAATATGAGCACTGAGGTACTGGTCTGGGTTCTTACAGTCAATATAGCTGGAATTTACTTTCTGCACTACTGCACAATAACTCATATATTGGAAGCCAAGATCGATGTCTGATAAACTTGATTATCATCATAACCTTCAAATGAAACATAGCACTCTCTGAAATCAGAGAGTACAGATACCAGCCAGAGAAGGAAGTTTAAGTTAAAGAGGTTTTCTTCACTTTTGCCTCAAACATGATGAAGTATGAAAAAATCAGTTGTTAATGCTTTCAAGAATTCTGACACTCTTCCCATTGCAAAGTGTGGAAGAATCATTGAAAATAGAGGTCAAAGGGAGTCTTTAGTATGAGAGGTGAGCAATATTCTCCAACAAGTAAGTAACACTTGAATTCCCAAATCTGTGTGTGGCCATAGATTGCAAATACAATCTTGACACAAGTGAAGGCATTGGCTTTTCCCATCCAACATGCTGGATACACTTTTGTCTTCCTGGGGAGTAAGTTAGTTCAGGCAGTATAAAATTCTTAGAGTATGACAGTTCAGATTCCTCTCAATATAATTACTTCACTGAGGATATAGAATAATAGAACCATAGAATAGTTAGGGTTGGAAAGGACCTTAAGATCATCTAGTTCCAGCACCCCTGCCATGGGCAGGGACACCTCACGCTAAATAATATCACCCAAGGCCTCGTCCAAACTGGTCTTGAACACCGCCAGGGATGGAGCATTCACAACCTCCCTGGGCAACCTATTCCAGTGCCTCACCAACCTAACAGGAAAGAATTTCCTCCTTATATCCAATCTAAACTTCCCCTGCTTAAGTTTTAAGCCATTACCCCTTGTCCTATCACTAGAGTCCCTAATGAAGAGTCCCTCCCCAGCATCCTTATAGGCCCCTTTCAGATACCGGAAGGCTGCTATGAGGTCTCCACACAGCCTTCTCTTCTCCAGGCTGAACAGCTCCAACTTCCTCAGCCTGTCTTCATACAGGAGGTGCTCCAGTCCCCTGATCATCCTCGTGGCCCTTCTCTGGACTTGTTCCAACAGTTCCATGTCCTTTTTATGTTGAGGACACCAGAACTGTGCACAATACTCCAAATGAGGTCTCCTGAGAGCAGAGAGGCAGGATCACTTCCTTCAACCTGCTGATCAAGCTCCTTTTGATGCAGCTCAGGTTGGCTTTCTGGGCTGCAAGCGCACACTGCTGGCTCATGTTCATTTTCTGATCAACCAACACCCCCAAGTCCTTCTCCATAGGGCTGCTCTGAATCTCTTCTTTGCCCACCCTGTTGCTGTACCTGGGATTGCTCCGACCCAGGTATAGGACCTTGCACTTGGCATGGTTAAACTTCATGAGGTTGGCATCAGCCCACCTCACAAGTGCGTCAAGGTCCCTCTAGATGGCATTCCTTCCCTCCAGCGTATCAACCGAACCACACAGCTTGGTGTCATTGGCAAACTTGCTGAGGGCGCACTCAATCCCACTGTCCATGTCAGCGACAAAGATGTTGAACAAGACCGGTCCCAACACCGATCCCTGAGGGACACCACTCGTTACTGGTCTCCAGCCGGACACTGAGCCATTGACCACAACTCTTTGTGTGTGGCCATCCAGCCAGTTCTTTATCCACCGACTGGTCCATCCATCAAATTGATGTCTCTCCAATGTAGAGACGAGGATGTTGTGTGGGACAGTGTCGAACGCTTTACAGAAGTCCAGGTAGATGACATCAACTGCTCTACCCCTGTCCATCAGTTCTGTAGCCCCATCATAGAAGGCCACCAAATTGGTCAGGCAGGATTTCCCCTTAGTGAAGCCATGCTGGCTGTCACCAAGCACCTTGTTGATTTTCATGTGCCTTAGCATGCCTTCCAGGAGAATCTGCTCCAAGATTTTGCCAGGCACAGAGGTGAGACTGACTGGTCTGTAATTCCCTGGGTCATCTATTTTCCCCTTCTTGAAAATGGGGGTTATATTTCCCTTTTTCCAGTCATTGGGGACTTCACCTGACTACCATGATTTTTCAAATATGATGGACAGTGGCTTAGCAACTTCATTTGCCAGCTCCTTCAGGACCCGCGGATGGATTTCATCACGACCCATGGACTTGTGCACATTCAGATTTTTAAGATGATCTCGAACCAGTTCCTCTCCTACAGTGGGCCAGAGGTCTTCATTCTCACAGTCCCTGCATCTGCCTTCCAAGACTTGGGTGGTTTGGTCAGAGCCTTTTCCAGTGAAGACCGAGGCAAAGAAGTCATTCAGAACCTCAGCCTTCTCCAAATCCTGTGTAGCCAGTTCTCCCGAGAGCTTCCTGAGGGGGCCTACATTCTCCCTAGTCTGTTTTTTATTTGCTATGTACTTGTAGGATCCCTTCCTGTTATCTTTAATACTTCTAGCTAAGTTTAATTCTAACTGGGCCTTAGCTTTCCTAACCCTGTCCCTAGCTTCCCGGACAACATCCCTGTACTCTTCCCATGCCACCAGTCCTTGCTTCCACTTATTATAAGCCTCTTTTTTCATTTGAATTTTCCTCAGCAGCTCCTTATCCATCCAAGGAGGTCTCCTGGCCCTCCTGCTGCACTTCCTTCTTGTTGGGATGCAACACTCCTGAGCTTGTAGCAGGTGATCCTTGAATATCAACCAACAGTCTTGGGACCCCTGCCCTCTAGGGCTGTATCCCATGGAACCTTACTAAGCAGGTTGGAACCTTACTAAGCAGGTTATTAATTGAAGCAAACCAACTTTTAATCCAAAAATGTAAGTAAGCAGCAGGATATGACACACATAAATAATAATTAAAAAAATATATTGGAAAATAAATCCTGCCTTCCTACCCACAGTTAGATTCTTCTGCAGTAGGATTCCTTTTCTCCAGATTTATTTTTCAGTCAAGCAGTATTTATTTGCTGCCTGAATTCAGCTTTACATTGTGCCCTGCAGAAGGACTGTGCTGACCTCGTAGGAAAGTCTCATTCTTTCTGCCACCTCTGAGGACTGCTAGAGAGTCAGTTTCTGGAGCTAATACATCCCTTATGCCTCCCACCACCTCCCTATTTCCAGTCCTGCAGCTTCTGTGCTTTACATGTTAATCCTTCTCTGCCTTCTTTCCCACATCCCATACATTTCTCCAAAACAGAGCAGGCTCCGTTGTTCTCTGGAAAGAAGCATTTATCCCAATAGGGTGTAATTGGTCCAGAATGCAGTTGGCAATGATGTGCAGGAAGCCACAATAAACCGTAAACAAATCGATTGAACAATCATGCTATCTATCACACATGGAAAAAGCTGTTGTCACCCAGTTGGTTGCCAGCATGCTGACAGGCATTACTCAGTTGTTTAATTTTACACAATTATTTCATAGTCTACTTAGTTTTAGTATTAACATTGCTACTTTCTTTTCTATGATCATTCTACCGGTGCTCCATGGGTTTGAAGCTTCTAGTTTTGCCATGCCAAATAGCAAGACCGGTCAAGAAGGCGTCATGCTCATGTCTCGGGTCAGAATGTAATGTCTGTAAGAAATCTGGATTTTTTTTAAACTGTGCTTTTCCCTTGTTGAAGAGTCTTGAGTACAGTTCTTCACACATGATGCCTGTTGTAAAGACATCTGTAGAAGTGTGATACCTGTTATTTCAGAAAAAATACAGAAAGTAAACTGAGGAAATCTAATATGCTGCAACTATTATTTAGAGAAAACAGGAAAGATAACTAAACCAATACTTGACTAAGACAACTTTAAGCTTTTACATTTTTTATTGGTTATGAAAAAAATATTACTGATCCAAACAGGCAACCTATTTCAATATATTATGATTTGTAAGAAACTAGAAACCAGTTCACAAATATAAAATAAACAGTTGTTTGTAGCAGTCATACACTCTTAAAATAATCTATACATTAGGGTAGCATTTTAAAAATGGAGTCAGCTGCCCTGACATCAGAGCATTGGGTGCCATTTGCAACACAGAGAAATGGTCTCTAACTGAAAAAAATCAGAGTCTTATTTATATTTTCTTTGTTCTCTATAAGCTACCATAGATCAGATAATTTAAACATGACAGGTTTGAACTTAAACTGGGAAAGTTTAGATTAGATATAAGGAGGCAGTTCTTTACTGTTAGGGTGGTGAGGCACTGGAATGGGTTGCCCAGGGAAGTTGTGAATGTGCCATCCCTGGTGGTGTTCAAGGCCAGTTTGGACAAAACCTTGGGTGACATGGTTTAGTGTGAGGTGTCCCTGCCCATGGCAGAGGGGTTGGAACTAGATGTTTTTAAGGTCCTTTCCACCCCTAACTATTTGATGATTCTATGACTGAACCATTTGCTTGAGACACTATGATATTTCACTTGAGGGTTCTGTGACATGCAAGAAAATGTCTCAATCTGGATTTTTTCCTTCATTAAAGACAACCAACTGGTGTAGTAAAATAGAAAAGTCTTGAAATATTGATCAAAACCAACAGAAATTTTCTAAATATTAAGGGGGAAAAAAGAGAATCCTCCATCCTTACTCTTTGTTTTTCTCCTCTTCTTCACTTAAATACCACTCAGACTCAGAACAACATGCAGAAATGTCAGAAAGTTTTGCGGAGGGATTTCAAAGTCTTTTAATCACCACAATTCAGAACAAACTGAAGTAAATATCTTCAAAAATAATGTTCATCCATAGCTGAATTGCACAAGGTTCTCTTGCAATATTCTGTTTGGTTTTAATACCAGAAAAATTAACAATAAAAAGGTAAAATTTCACTCAATATTCTGTCCATTTGTAATAATGATATGAGTGTTGGTCTTGATATCTCCAGTAGCAACAGTTTTGCAGAATTTTTTCCTTTCTTCATATGAAATGATATGTTCAAAGCTAATTTATTTTTTTATTCAGTTGTTAGAGAAATTTAAACTACATTTGTCTCTCTTGCCAATTCTCTCTATTTTTCTGTTGCTATAATTTTATCTCTAACATCTTCTTCCCTCCACATCCTTCCACTTCCAAGTGCACACAGGAGGATAATCAGGACCTTTATAGTACCACGGTGGATGGTTCACTGCACAGTCAAGAGTTGAATAACTTCTCCCAGTGTCATTTCTGTATCTCAAGAGCCTGTTTTCCCCCCGTATGGGATTAAAGAGAGAATTTGGGTGAAAACTAAATGCTGAATCTTTTGAAAGGCCTTTTGATAAACCTAACACTTCAACAGTGAAAACAGTATAGCTATGCTTTTAGGAGAAAAATAGCATTGAAAATATAATAAATTAATGCAAATATATTGATCTGAAAGGTTTAGTAAAACAAACATCAACTAAAAAAACTCTTCTATTTCACTCTTCCAGCAGCTTATTTCTGACAACAAAAATGTCATTGTCCTTGGAGTTCATAGAGTTACAAGGATATTACATCACTTAGCAACAGAAACATCTATTTAGAATACAAGGATTAAATGCATTCTTTTAATGTGTTGTAGATCCCCTAGGATATGCACAAATCACCTCCCATAGAAATCCACATGGTTTGCAAGGCAGTCTGATTTTTTTTGTCCTTGATGTATCAGTAATTTTCATTTGGAAGACTTTGAACTTTTCTAGCAAAACTGATAATAGTCTTCTTATTTCATTTATGTGTTTGTTTATTTATATTCAGGCTGAAAAACTGTGCTTAGAGATTTACTTACTGTTCTTGGTGTGACTGAAAGTCTGGTATTCACTTTACAGATCTGCCAGCCAGCTCACTTTCTCTTCTCCAAAACAGGATTTTATTGAATTTTGAAACTTTGTATATTAATAACTACAGTGGGGCAAACAGCAAGTTTACTTACTTGTAGTAAGCTTTCTTTTTCAATTAAAAAAAATACTCAAATTCTCAACAAACAGAAGTTGTCGGCACAGCACCTCCTCAAACACACTGGCGTGTTGTGGGTTCTTCTGTTAATCTCAGTGCTAGCACTTCACTGAATAGCTGTAAGACACTCTTGGGGCCCCTGAAATCATAAAATCATAAAATAGTTAGGGTTGGAAAGGACCTTAAGATCATCCAGTTCCAACCCCCCCACCACGGGCAGGGACACCTCGCACTAAACCATCTCACCCAAGGCTTCGTCCAACCTGGTCTTGAGCACTGCCAGGGACAGAGCATTCACAACCTCCCTGGGCAACCTATTCCAGTGCCTTACCACCCTCACAGTAAAGAACTTCCTCCTTATATCTACTCTGAACTTCCACTGTTTAAGTTTTAACCTGTTACCCCTTGTCCTATCACTATGGTTCCTAGTGATATCAGGCCCTTTATCCTCACCTGCTCCAATGTCACTGGGTAGGCTCAGGTCAGACTCACCAGGTTTGAAAAGAGTCCTTGGCAGGATCTATCAGAAAAATGAAATAGTCACGCAGAGCACTATTGATAAATCTGAACTGATTGTGGAACAACCTGCCTTGTCCTTAATGCTTTATGACCTAGAAGTGCGTTTATATTTTTCCGTGCAGTCCTCTAAGTGTGTCTTCTCTTTGCACTTTCCAATCTGGAAAAATTAAAATAATAGTACTTAATTGGCTTCTTTAAAGACAGATCTTCAAAAGGGTTAAACATCTTTGGAAATCTTCCCATAGGACTGAAGTTTTATGATCAAAATCTTTTCCCATTGACTAGCCTATTCTTTTATTTTTTTTTTCTCATTCCCAATTGACACCATTATTATCAAAAGATAAAATTTATAATAAAGCATAAAGCCAAAGCTGGATTGAAGTATGATTTGAAAGTCTATGCAGTTGCATAGTGACCCATCAGGTCATCAAGTGAGTGCAACTAATAATAGGTATCCTAAACCAGTCTAGTTCTCCTAGAAATCCACATGGACATGCAATTGCAGTGTCAACAAAACTCAGTGGGTAGAGGACCTCACAGCATAGGATTCTGGCCTCTAGTGCAGCCTCTAGTGGAATTTCTGTTCAGCACAAAGAAAAAAATCTAGCCTAAAAGTTTGCTGTAATTTATTCCATCATTTGTATTACTTTAAAAAATGAGTGTTTCTATGGCATAGTCAAACACTAAACAAAAAGCTGTTGTAAAGGAGCAAAAGTCTAGCTGGTCAGGTATTGACAGTCTCTCAGATGTCAAAACTTTTAGTCAGCCTGGGAAATCTGCTTATTCTATCTTGCTCACCTCATGCAGTAACAAAACTAATAATACTGTTGATTCAGTTTATATCCAGCATTACAATATAATCTAGCAAATTAGGTCATAAATACATCAAATAATAAGACTAGTTTTCCAAGTGAAGCACACAAATATTACTACAGGCTAACATACTTGCAAGTTTGATATACAGATGATATCTCTCAGAGACAGCTAGTTGATACATCAAGGAATTCTGAAAGACTGATTATTAATGTACCAAAGCAATATAAATTCAGTGAAACAATCAGAAGACATTAAAGAAAGGCATTTTTATATCTACTTTGTGCCTGTTCTTCATATGATATAAGTCTAGACAAATCCCTGTCACATCATATTTTCTAGCTGTGGGATGATGTGAGGGAAAAAAGGGACCCACTTAGCTCTTTTGTGTAGCTCATTTAAAATAACCCAGATAAATGGGGACCTGTCTATTTTACCCTTGTAGGAAATGATAAATACTAAGAATTATTATTGAAGCCATTCAGTTTCACATTAATAATACATTAGTAAATACCTTATGATCAGATTTCATTGAAATATTTTATTTTTTTTTACACCAGCTTGAAGCTGAACCAAGTATTAGCTTAGATACCAGCAATATTTCATTAATGAAATGTAAGGGTCCTGCTAGTTTCTACAGATATTCAGCCTGTAGAAAGGAGAAAAAACAGGTTCATAAATTCCAGAGATACTGTTGCATCAAAGCTGAGGAAGCACAGAGAATATATTCCAAACAGGCAGAGAACAGAATATCAGGAAATACAATGTTTCTTCTCTTGACTTTATCCAAAGCCTAATGACCTAATATTTCACTCTACTGAAATAGCCCAGTTCAATCCTGCATCACGTCAGAAAGAGTTCTGCAAATTTCAGGGTTTGTTTTTCCTTTCTTTCCTAGAGCAAGGTTAAAAAAAATAATAATTTAAATCCTTTGGCAATGATTATTACTTTGGTTCTCACTCCCTCAGGAACTTTCAACTTGGCTTGGAAATCTAAAAAAAATTTACATCCTTCCCTGGGTTTGCTTCACTTCTAGAAGGATCTGGGGTCTTTTTATAAAATTTCATAAGAGATTAGTTTGTTTGTTTTTTTTTTCCTGAAAAGAGCTGAGATTCTGTTTTGTGAGTAATGACTGTGCCTCCTTAGCCCTAAATTTACTCTGTTTAGGAGCAATAGTCAGATGCCAAGCTCCTGTATTTTATCTTTTTTTTTTTCAGTGAGTGTAGGTAACATCTTTCTTCATGCAATAATAGTGAGTGAACCTAAAAGGAAGCTATTTCTTACTTTTCCTACTCACTTCTCAAAGGAGTAAGGTGCAAGTTTTCCTTTTATTTTATTTTTTTTTAATAAAAAGCAAATATTCTTGTAGTCGTATTGCTATCTATATATAGTTCATATTCCTTGATAAGACTGTTGAACCATAACTTCCCTGACACAAAAACACACCGCAGGTTTGAAATTCTCTCCAAAGTGTTTTTTTCTTGATTTCAATCATCTTCTCCTGTTTAATTCTAATACAGAAGGAAATGGAAAAACAGACTGTGATGATCTCTGTTAAAATTTGGAGTGGTACTTGGTCAGAGAAGTTACCCTTTGTTTCATTGCTTTTATAGAGCTTGTACTAAAGTCAACACCTGCCTCAGGGATCAAAGGTATAATTATTTCTCATTAATCAAAAGAATGTCAAAATATCACTTATGTTTGTCTTCACACTCAGAAACAGGAAGACAAACAGAAGTGGATATTTAAAACTCCAAAAATAACCCCCCCCTGTGTTTTCAAATTTCTGTGTCAGAAGATGAAAGAAATATATCAGATAACAAATATATCAAATAACTGATCACATTAATTGATAATATATCAAAAAAAAAAATCCCATGTAGTTAATGATAAATCACAACATGCCTGATTATTTTCCCAACATGAAATTAGCTATTAATTTGTTTCAATTTTTTATACATTCTAACACAAGCAAGTAAATAGAAAATTTTATAAATTTTACAGATTTTACATAAATTGCAAGGTGGGGTAGCCAAGAGAAGAAATTTTGAGAGGTTGCGGAACACAGAGAAATATATTCTCCTAACCTTCATTTTAGGATATCAGAGGTACTTAATTAGTTTGTCTCTTGGAAGAAATGTTGTGAAAGGTTCAAAATATTTCTATTTTTATTTTTTCTGAGTTGATCTTGAAATATACCACTCATTTTTTGGAGTCTGGATAGAGATTTCATTTTTCGTTTGATACTTCTTAATGAAATGATAACTTAGCCACCATAATTGTTTCTGAAACATTACTCATTATAAGTGACAGGATGTTAATGTGTCAGCATAAACTCCTGGAGTAATTCACATGGATTGATTAGAAATTGTTATTTTATCTGTTGCCTTTAAGTATTCTTTCATTCCAGAGTAAAAAACAGTAGCTAACAGACATAGTATCACTGTTCTGTGATCAAAGACTAGCTTTTAGGACAAGAAGTAAATGGAGGTCTAATCTTTCTAGTGCCTTTTAGAGGTACTTAATATTGGTCTACAAAGAACATGGAATGAAAAGAACTAGTAATGGAAGAGACCTACTAAGTTGTTTGTCCACTCCTCTGTCAAAGTAACATCGCTTGTCTATGATGTACTGTTTTTAAGTGTGATGTCCAGTCCATCCCTAAATTATTCAGCTGATCTGTTACTGTTTCCATTATACATCCTTAGGCATACTAGACCTATTTTATGATGTAGGTCAGATTTTACTAATAACATTTTTTTTCAACAATTTACGCGGTCTCCTCTCCTTTTATACATGTGCTTCTCAGATGCTTGATGAGTTAGCTGAACTACACCAGTATAATCAGTTTTCTTGGACATTCAGGCTGTGAAATAACTCTACCTTGTATATAAAATCACAGGCTTTTAAACGGTATTACACTTGAAGATCAAATCTAATGTACTGTCTCTGAAATTCATCAACTGTTACTATGTTCTTACATGGTTTTAATAGTATGATGCTCTTCTACGCAGCATTATTTTCATATATGCTATCCAAGTCATATTTGCAAACCTATATGTTTAATGCAAGGAAACGTGCTCAAGGGAGTGACCTGCACTACAAGTAATGAGGGCAGTTCTGCTTCACTTTTTTGAACTATGTACACTAAGTAACAGAATCTTCTTCGCTCCATAGATGATGTATTGATAAATTTTGCAATAATCCTCTTGGTAACCCTCACTATAATGTCTCAGCCTTTAAACATCTGCATATTTTATTGTCTCTCTTCACTTGTTTCTTTGCATGTTTTGTCTTTTAGACTGAGTAATTTTATTTTCAGTACATATTTCCTCTTTTCTTTAAAACTTCTATTAATCTAACTCTGATTAATGGAAGCAGTGAAGAAATAATAGCTCATTTATACTCTAGTTTAGGAGAACCCTTTGCAAATCCTATCTGTGGTATTATTACAGCTGCCCACACAAATATAATTGAAATGAAACGTCCAAAGAAATTGGCCAGGGTGGCTGTTGGAAGCGGGGTAGGAAAAGTAGAGCTTTTATCCTTTCTAAACTATTATGAACAGTGTTGTGGGGTGATATTACTCAAAGGAGTTTAACCCCTTATCCTGGCAGTGGATCTCAGAAGTCTGTTGAGGAGAGGGATGGAAGCATGGTGAATTCCTTCCAGATGTCGTTGTGCCTTGAAGAGGTAGCATTTTACAGTTAGTGGGAGAAGGTCCTTTGTAAAATGTCAATACAAGAAAGGAAGCATTCTTGGAGGGGGGGAATAAAATTTCATAAACTATAGCATTCCCAATTGCCAGAATCAATATTGCTGAACATGTACATCCTGGTGAAAACTAATAGCTACTTATTTTTCTATTCCAGGATAACTCTGCAGTGTTTATTAGAGTGCAAACTATTTTCTCAGAATTTAGAATATCACCATCAATCTTGATGTGCAGCATGTGTGGAATATTTTGAAACATCAAACCATACAAAAAGCATAGAAATCTTACTTTTAAAGTCCGCTTCACTTAAAAGTATTTCCTATATAGAATATTCAGCCCTCCTCCCTTTATACACTAAAAATGCAGAGTTCTAGGTAGCACTTATACACAACAGAAGGAAATCTAATGGTCAATTTACCTTGCGGATTCAGAGATTTCATCCATTTTCCAAGTTCTCCTTTAAGAGCTTTTTCACATCAGCTCTTAATGTGCTCTTAACAGCTTCTATTTGTTGAGCTGCAGACTGAAAGTAATCTCCAGTCAGTGCAACAAACACTCCTATACTGCATCTGTCCTATAACTGTACTTGTCTGCTAGAGCTGATTAATAAGAAGTCACATAAGAGATTTTATTGTGTAATAGTTAAAAGCAGCAGATTTACTTTGATATATGTCATCTGAAAGTCTGATCCAATGCCTCAGTAAGTAAACTGGGAGTGGGGGATTATGGAAAGAAAAAAAAAAAAGATGAAAACAGGAAATGGTTATTATCCATCTTTCATTATGTAGCACTGACAGCAAGAAATGTAGTAAAAAAATACTTGGCTGTATGACAGCACTCAACTGCAACACTCTGCCAGGCTTTAAGAAAGATGGGAAAAAAAATATCATAGTGACCTTAAGGAAGGTGAGTGGAAGAGCAGAAAGAGTCTTTATTTGGGAATAGCTGGACTATGGACAATACTGCTTTCCTGCTGCTTTGGCTTTGAAATTTTATCTTCCTCCACCCCAGCAGAAGGTTTTATGGACTGTAATTGATCATCCCTGTAGCCAAGTCACTGATGATGATCTTACTTTTTTTTCCTTGTAATTGATCATCCCTGTAGCCAAGTCACTGATGATGATCTTACTTTTTTTTCCTTGCTTAGGAAAGAGCACATGCAATTTTTCCCATACTCTTGATATTATTATATTTCCCAGGTATATGCATCCAGCAGCTGCAAATGCTTTATTTACTTCATATAATAGCAAGTTGGTAGGAAGATTTTTTTATTTTTATTTTTTATGTTTTGGGTTTTTTTTAATAATTCATTTATGGTTCTGATCATTACCAGGTAGCAGAAATCAGACTAAATGACTTCATGGTCAAGTAAAGCAACTATAATATATATATAGATATCTATCTATATATATATATATAGATATCTATCTATATATATATATAAACCAAGAAAACAAGCTTACTTTGAATGATGGCTGTCATGAAGAAACCTGAATATAATCTGTTTTGAGGAGTCTGAATTTTAATCACTATATGTGGTGGTGTAGTAGAAAAGGAGAGTGAAAAGCAAGATCTGTCACTATCATTTGTAAAGTAGTATTTGTTCCCTTAGGAACAAAAAAAAAAAGCCATGGTCACAGAGATCTGTCTTGATTAATTAATAATCTGTGTGTCATTCTAATTTCACAGCTCTTTTAAGAGCCCAAGCCTTGATGGCAACAAGATGTTCTAGCAAAGTTTCTATAGCCAGACTTTTGAAATTGTACCCGGGAGTATCTGTGTGTTTGAAAAGAATGGAGAATACACGGCAGTCAGACTTTCAGCACCTTACAGTACCTACCTTCTGAGAACACTGGCAAGCCCAGCAAATATCCACAACACAATTTCTGTTTTGTTTTGCTTCATTTCTTCCTAATTCAGTTCTTTGCCTTACATGACACCAAGCACTTTTGAAATCTAAACAATTATCTCAGCTGGCAATGCAGCAAAGATGAAGAAATGCTCTCTGTAGTAGATAGGATATAGAAAATATTAGACAGGTGATGAATGCAGTAGGTTTCAGTGACAGGGCAAGGTGCATTGAGTAATGTGATTGAGGAGCAAAGGGGAATGAAACAATGTAAAACCAGCAGCATTATAAAAAGGAATGAGGCAGAACGTAACGTTATTAAGCTAATGGTTTGAAGGGGGGGAATACTGAATTCACTGTGGATGGAGGCAGTATGAAACAGGACATTTTAATAAAGACAGAGGAAAAAGTTTGAATGTATTTCACTGAAAAGTTATTTGTTCTAACTAATGCATTGCAGCCCTTTGAACTACATTCTCATGTGTAGAAATGTCATTTATGTCAAGAATTATCTGCTATATGCATAATGCATATATACATCTATTTATTTATGCACATATGTGTATATATGTGTACATACAGTGACTTTAGTAATTTTGACACCAGAATGAACAGATAATGAGTATGTTTTCAGTACACAGATACAATTAAGATTATTTTCTGGAAATAATAAATCCTTAAAAAGGCTGAACACAGTTCCCAGAGTGAGACACTCTGCATGTTTGAATTAATGTTCCTGAGTGTTCCCTTGTTAGTGCTAAGCATGTAGTTTAAATAAAGAAATCACATTCCAGGCTCCAAATACAATTTGCCAGCTTTGCTTCTGGGAAGTGTGAAAGCAGCAAAAGTGAGAGTCATTTATCCACCATCTGTTCAGCAGCTCACCTCTTTATCACACACAGATGCAGAAAATGCAAAGTTTAGTAAATTTTCAGACATCAGGCTCATAGAAGTGAGATGGGGTATTTTTTATTAACCTTATAAACATAGGTACACTGGGTTTCCCTATGCCCCAGACTTTAGCAAGATCAATAGCAATGTCATTCAGATAGTCCCATTTCATCTCATTTTTACAGTTAAATCTGTGTAGTTAGTATCTTGATACTTGCAGGGGTTAATTGCAAAGTATCACAGTCGAGGATTTGGGGTGACCTCTTTTTTAAGGATTAAGAAAGAGAGAAGATCATAAGAGAGTGAGTGTTATTTAGAAGGATGCTGAATATCAGACAGGGTGTTCAAAGCTTCCTTGCCATATAAACTAGGCTGCACTAGTTCTTAATCCAGTTGCTAACACCATGCATCTGTGCATGGATACTTGGAGAGGCATTTACAGTGTGTATCTACAGGGATTTGTTGTGGAGTCTGGATTACTGGCTGACACTGCATATTATAATAACAAAAATTATAATTTTGATATTTTATAAAAATGGGCTTTGTACTTGGGGAAAAAAAAACAAAACAATAAGCAACAACAATAAAAAATTAAAGAGTTCCTGATTTGCAGCAGTTCTGGATTTTTTTTATATCATATTCAGGTGAAGTAAAAAAGGAAACTGCATACACAAGTTTCACAAAACCTTATAGAAGCATGAAGCATGCCTTCTGGAAAATTTAGCATTACTGTCATATGAAAGAATAACTTGCTGTAGGTAGAGGAAATGCCATGTTTCCCCATCCAGAGGATTGGAAACAGATTTTTATCAGACAAATAATGTGCATCATATGTAAATTAGCGACACTCTTCTTGTGGTGTCACACTGTCTCTCCAGTGCAGTACAGAATGAGATTTTGCACACCCTTGCACTCAGACCTGATCTGCGGGAACTTGAGTGTTTCCAGAGGAGACGATGAAATCTGAAAGTGGTTCATTACCTCACAATAACGCGAAGGTTAATGGGTGTCATTACTCTACCTGTATGATGTTCAGGTTTACAGATCAGTTTGAGAGCAAATTGGACATCACAGTCAATATGAAGTGCCCTTTCTTGCCCTATCTACCTGGTTACAATGTTCACGTGATTGCCCCTTTCACACTGCTAGCACTTTTACACTGCTCCTCGTTCTTATGATTAATGTGACAACTTCTTTTTCTGATGGAAATACAGGCTTCTACATCAGTTCTGAGTTGGTCATCTTTGTTGCCTGTTTTAAATGAATGTTGAGGATGAACAGGTGGTGCTGAGCAGTGGTCCAGTGGGGGTCAGATAAGACGGAGAGTCAAAAAAAAAACACAATGGGAGCCACGAAGGTAGGTTCATTCTGCAGCTGGGGAAGTGAAGAACAGCTCTTGGACTCCCACACAAGCAATCTCAGCATCTTTGTTGGGGTTGCTTGTAGAGGATAATCAGGAACTGAAGTCTTTCACACAGATAAAAACTGCAACACGCTGTGCTAGTGAGGCTACAGGGCAGCAAAGCTGACTGCAATGCACTGACCTGCATCTGGACTTTATAGGACTCTCCTTTGACCACATCCAGAGCATTCAAAACAGCATTTACTAACTTATCCAGAGTATCTTCAATAGGAAACATTGTGCTACTTGAGTTATTGTTTATCTCTGCTTTTCTCCAGTAACTAAACGGAGGGTAAATCATGTTTAGCCTCTGTACCTGCCAAACAGCACTACTACTCTGGGAAGCAGCCTGTCACATCTCCTAATAATAAGAATAGAGCCCAGAGCCCCTGACGAGTGTGCAGCAGTACCAGTGCCATCCTCCAATGCTCCTCCTACTGTGATAGACAGTGCAGTACCTCCTAAGTCATGTGGCTGCATGCCAGCATCCAACTGCACCAAGTTTATATTCTGTCAAAACACAGCTCTGACAAGAAAAAATAACTGCATGCATTCTACGAAATGCCAGAATGCAAGTGATATCAGGGTGGCCAGTAGACTGAGGAAAGCAATTGTAAGAATTTACACACTTCTTGTTAGACCACATCTAGAATACCATATCTAGTTTTTTCAGCTTTCTAATGCAGGAAAGACATTGATAAACTGTCAGTTCAGGATCTCCAACATCAGCCTTCAACACCTGTGAGGAAAGTGTCTAAAAGATGAAGGCAGCTCTTCACTGCAGTGTGTGGTAAGGAGATAGGGGATAATGAATTGAAACAGATGTTTAGAATCAAGGGAGGAGAAGAAAGAAAAAAAAAGAAAAAAAAAAAAAAGAAACAAACCAGTCATGCAAAGGAACAGATATTCCAGGGTGAGAAATACACATACTTGGAGGTTTTCAAGACCCAACAGGACACAACACTGAGCAACCTGTTCTCACCTCACAGCTGACCCTGCTGTACGCAAGAATTTGGATCACAGACCTCCTGAGGTCAATCCCAACATGAATTGACCTTTGGGTCCCATGATTTTGATTCCATCCCCATAATTTTATTATGATAAAAATAACAGCAGTAAAGGAAACTGTACCTTTCATATGTAGGATTTGAAGAAATTAAAAATAGATCCTAAGAGTTTAAAAATAAAACCAACCAACCGATCAAGCAAAAAAAATGAAACAACCCATAAATAACAAAAAAAAACCAACCCAGACCAGAAAGTCCAGGAGAGGTCTAGTGAAGAGAGATCAAAGTTCATACATAAAGATCTGAGATCAGATGAAATAGGAAGACTTGATTTACTGCTGAAATGCATGACTATTACAAATCATTTATAGAAGGACTCAATTCTTTCTCTTCTAGAAGTTCACTCCTCCACTCTGCATTTATGTGTGACAACTTGGGGTTGATGTATGTAGTCTTACAGGGTGCAAGCTCATGACTCCTCCTTTCTCTTCAGTAAGAAATTGCATTCTGGGGAAATGGCAAAGAAGTAAAAAAAAGACAAAAGAAGCAGGTTTATTTTTCCATGTACTTATTATTAAACACTAACTTTTCATTGCTTAGAAGGTTTACCCTGAAGTCTAGTAAATATAATCAAGCTCTAATTAAATGTTAATGTAGAGTCACTGTGTTAAAAATTCATAAGGAGTGAGCAGATGCTGTGCTTTAGTCAGCATGGTCTAATCGACAGGTTCAGATCCCAGCTGTGGAAATCCTCCCACTTGACACACTGGCAGAACAAATCCTGTTGGTTATATGTTTAGACTTGTAAGGATAGCAGCACACTATCTTAGGATGCAGAGGCAAAGGTAGAACTATCTCCAACCCATAGATTATATCCAGCCTACACTCTAGCATCTGGACCATGCTACTTGCAGTTGATGCAGTAGTGCAAAAGCAGTTTATTTTCTGTACTTACTGATGCCCAACACAGATGCTTGTACTGCATTTTTCAAAAGTCACATCTCACTTTTACATTTCAACAGTGTCAATAACTTTTTTTATGAAAAGGTGATTTCTCATTTAAAATGTAATTTTGTATATTAATTAAAGGTAGCATTAGAAAAAAGGTTAAATTTTGTTATTAAAAAATAGTTCTGAAGAAATGCCAGGAATACAAATTAAGTTTTCTTAGAATCTTTTATTTTTGTATTTGTCAGTTCTAAATAAACACCAAATAAAATGAAATTATTTGTCACTAATGGAAACTTATTAAATTATTACTGCACCTATTATTGCTTGTTTACCTGTTATCTCAGTCTCATATTAGTCTACTGTTTAGGTTAGATAGGAAACTGAATACCTTACTAGCCAATGCAGCCATATAGTCATGAAGTTTCTTCTATGACATCTTTTTCCTCCTTTTCCAATTGTAGCATCTTGACTTTGTGTCTTCAGCTAAATTAGATACTCAATGGGGCACAGACTTCCTTTTCTTGAGTTTCACAGGGAAATAAGGCAGAATATTGGAATATATGGCAGTGCACTGAATCAAAGCATATCCATTCTTTAGAGGACACACACATTCCTTCCCCTTCTGTCTACTCAGCATATCACTCCCAGAAGCCCTTCCCAAATCAGCACATGCTTATTCTTCCTTACAATCATGCACTCTCCAGAAAGCATGCAATATTTGTGCTGAGCTAAGGATAGGACCTAGAACTGTGCCTGACCTTTTTCTACATGCTGTAAAGATGAAGGAAATTTCCTTACTCCTTGCCATGAAAAGTCTGGCCATGCACAAGATAAAGCACAGCTCTACTGCAGCCATCACAGCCTGAATAATTAATTATTTTGGTGGGAACAACGCTGACAGCCATTTTGCTTGACTCATGACCTTGTGCTGTGTCTGCACAAATGCCAGCATTACAGCCAAGTCTCTCTTTAATGTTTTATGGTTCTGAAACAGCGCTGAATCAGGGCAAGGTCACTCCTGCAAAAGTATGGAGTGTGCACATTCTTTTTGACTGTTTGGTTCTACAATGCAAAGAAAGATAAAACCCAGCAGAAATTTATAAAAAAAAAACAATGTCTGCCACTGTAGTTTTTCATAAAGTCATAGAATAGTTTGTGTTGGAAGGGACCTTTAGAGGTCATCTAGTCCATCTTTTACCATTACTGATGCTGGAAAGAGTTGCTGCTAATGTTTTCACAATCATTGTACCTGCCTAAAAAGATGCTGAAAGTCATTATTTGTCCTCAAAAAAAAATGAGGCAAGCAAGGGATTTTTTCCACAGATGCTTTAAAAGAGTGTTGTCTCTGAGGAAATCTTACTATATACTGAACCTTGATTAAACATTCAGATTTTTTTCTGGGAGTCCACTCATTATTCCTCTGAACTGCTCTTCTCTCCTTTATGTACGTGTTTCTGAATTTTAGCTGATACAATGTAAATTCTGTCAGAGACTGACTACTTTGACTTTCTTCTTCTTTCCCTTCTACTAAGGATTTAGTTTTGTAACAAATAGAAATTGATTTTTCCAGATATTCTCAAATACTGATACAGTGGCAAAAGGAAGAGGTTCTGGAGAAAAATTTTTTTGCTGCTTCTATTAGTACATAAACTCATTTTTCTTTAGTCCTAGTATTTAAGTTTCCCTGCACAGGTCATCATTACATGAATGTTTACAGTACTGTAGTGCACGTATGTTTGACATCTGGTGATTTTCCATGGGTGGTTGGTTTACTTGCCAGAGAAGGCTCAAGCAATGGGACTGTATTTCCTGGGCCACCTCCAAGTGTGCAATGCTTTCATGTAAATATCTGAGCTAGAGCTAGAAAGCTAGAGGAAGAAGTAATGTGTGTGTATTGCAGAGACACCCAGTAATGGCGTGAGACTTTGTAAGTCTTACATTCCCTTCATAATTTGTATGCAGGGTAAAATTGCAGCTCTAAGAGGTGAAAAATCTTGGGAGTCATTAACTACATGAAAATTTATTATGAAATCGCGCATCTTGCAGAAATTCTTATTGTCTTGTGGTGAAATGTCTCTAGAGGGATTCTCTGAAGATGTGCGTTTGAGAAAAAATGTTTGATGTATCTAGTATATGTGTATATATACTTTGATTCTGTAACTCACCACCAACCCTCACAAATAAATGCCAGAAGAAACACCCAAAGCAAAACAACACCAAAAGCAAAAAGTACCTCAAACCACCTCTTTACATTGGAGGCAGCCAATGTTTCCTTTGTTTTTCCACCATAATTGACTTCTGGATGAATCTAAGTCCCTCCTTCCATGTCTTTTAAATGTGAAGACTACAGTATAACTGATGTTCTTACTGTTTCTTTGGTTCTTTTTCTTCTGTAAGGAGAGTCTTCTGAACAAATGCACAGGCTCTGTGCCTGCAGATCCCAGATGTAAGAAGTTAGTTTTAGAATCAAATCCTGATGGAAAGAAAAGCCTGACTCCTATCCAGCATCTGCATTTTCTTGGGCACAGGAACATCCTTGTGTTTCTAGGCATGATTTTTGTAGGAAGCATCATTATTGTCAAAAGAGAAAAAGATTTGACAAAGGCATCTATACCTAAGTCATACTGCTTTAGCTATCATCTAGCTGGCTACATCTGTAAAACTTTTTAGAGTTTAAGACTGGTTAAGACTGGTTTCTAAACAGGATGGCACCCAAGAATTCAGTGAGCTGCTGAGTTAACATTCAAATCCACAGATAGTTTTTGTAACACCAGTGCCTCCTATTTAATATTCAAGTCTAGAGATGATATGCTGAGAATATTTTCTATTATATCATCATGTTTCATATAAATGATATAAATCTTGTGTATATTAGATACATCAGATTTGTAGTTTTATTAAGTCTTAATTATTAATTCAATCACAATGTGATTTCATTTTTTTAAGTCACAATAACTCCTTTTAGGCCAAAGGAAAAGTAGAAGTGAAACATGTTAGCTTGATTTTTTTTTTTTTCTTGCCATCTGCCTTAAGGGATTATGTAATTAAATGTAAAAAAAAACCCAAAACAAATCAAACAAACCCCAAACTTAGAAGAACAAATGAATGAAAAAAGTAATTTTCTGAATTATCTCTTATATTCTGAGATACAATATTCTGATAGTAAAGCTAAACATTTTTAAAGAACAGTTTTGTTTCTGAAAGACATGGTGAAAATAGAGATAATTTCTTTTCTGTGGACAACTCCAGTTCAAAATCACTGAAAATGGATGAAATGTCAGTGCTGTTTAAAACAGTGTCAAAACTTCTTCAGTGGAGCTGTAATTTAGTTAGATAATCTTTCTTAATGCACCTTTGAAATTCCGAGAATAAATTAATTTATCTGGAAGCATGTTTTTTACTGTCAGATGTGTTTTATGTGTGTGGTTTCCATACAACTGAGATATTTCAAATAACTTTGCAACTTTTTTCTTTTTCTTTAACTTGTTCTTTCAGTGCATTTCAGTGCTTCTTTACATGGCTATGTGCTTTCATGTAGGTCTGGTACATCTAGCTGTTTACAATAACAGTCACATAGTGGGATACTAAAAGTCGGAGTGCTTTGTTTCAGGCTATGTATAGAGCTGAATGGTATATTGTTGAAGCCACAGCAAAAAGAAGTTAAACACAGGCTAAAGAATATTTACCATCTTCAGTGTTATTCCTGGAAGCCAGTGAGTTTTCTGTTATAGTGGTGGCTGAAACCAAGGAGCATTATCATTTTGTCTCTTATTGTTCCCTCTTTAACACTCCTGCTGTGACACAATTTTCTGTAGGATCAGCATAAAAAGAGCAGTTCTTCATAGAACTGATGGCTAAAATGATTAGGACCATTGTCAGCTGGGCAATGCCTAGTCCATCCAGTTGACTAGGCTTTCTCTTGTGCTTGACTTAAAGTGCCAGGAAGTAGGACTTATCTCTGGAAATTAGAGAAAAAAGGAAATTAATCCTGTGAGCAGAGATCTCCCAAAGAAAGAAGAGTGAGTTATGGCTGAAGTAGTTTTATCTTGACAGAAAGTTTGGAGCAAGTTTCTGTGTAGAAGGCTAATTCCTGGAGTGTTTAACTCTGTGTACAGGGAACCACAGGACTGTGTTGGACACTCCTTGCAAACATATAGGCAATGCTGCAGAAATATCTGAGTCTGGCCTTTTTTTCCTGTCCCATAGAAGATTATCAGCAAAGCTCCACATACTGTTTATTTTGTTTATAAGTGCTTATATTTTTATCAATTTGCTAACAAAAATGAGTGCAAAAGCCCTTGCATTTTCAAAGACCAGAACACAAATTGGTCTGTTTTATGGTGATGCATTAATCCAAAGCACTGTTGCTTTGATAATGATAAAAAAAAAAAAAAAAAAAAGTGGACAAACAAAAAGAACACAGCAGAAAACTTGGATTTATGTAAAGCCTTCTGTACAAATAATGATCTTGGAGTACTTTATTTGAGAGTCAGAGAAAAACAAACATTGCCTTGCTCAGCTTGGGTGGAAAAGGTATGATACTGACATAGACTTTTAATATGAAAATAATTTTCTGCACTTCATTATTTTCAAAGGGGAAGAGAACAAGCATGACCTGATGATGATTAGCAGCAAGTAATCACAGACAGGCTCTAAGGAATTGGTAGTTGCTTAAGCTCTTATACAAAACATAATTTTGGCTGTGATTATTTGCATCTATTGTATACTGGATGCTCTTTTCTTTTTTCTCTTTTTCTTTCTTGTTCCTTACTAGCTCTCCAGATGAATTTTAATTACAAAACATCCATATTTATACCTAAAGTAGAACTCAATAGAATGAAACAGCATTAAAGAGATTAGCATGCTCTGTGAGTTAAAAGTTGATTTTTTTAATTTTCATGAAGTTACCAAATTATCAGTCTAATGAAAATACATAAACAAGACTGCACGTACAAGACATTGATTTTTCTTAACTCTCTGTCAAGGCTGTACTGCCTTCATCAAAGGCAGCACATGCTGAGATGAAATCTAAACAATCTATTTGTATGTTCTTTTGTCAACTTTTTCACAAATGTGACAATGACGCATCAAAGTCAAAGACCAAGTTCTGCTAGACACTGTGCACTTCAGAGTTTAAGGGTAGTAGTGAACTGATTTAACAAATTTAACAATTCATCCATGTTGGCTTTAGCTCTCCTTACCTGGTTAACAGAAAGGAAGGAATAAAACGCAGCTGTTTCAGCACCATTGAGATGGAGCTGAATCCAACGACTTTGAAGCAATAATGGTAGTGACCAACTCACACAAGCTCACCTGGGCAAATATACAACTTAGAGAAAATATTTTAAAAAGTTTAGCCTCATTCACAGGGAACAGTGAATATTGGGGAAAATGAAATGTATTTTTTTACCAGTTAATACATGGAAAACACAAATGCGTATTGGGTTGAGGCCTCATTTAAAATAAAATTTGTCATTATGGGCAAGCAAGAGGTGCAATTAATAATTAATTCATACCCTTGTTTGCATACCCTCTAGAATGACTGTTGTAGTCTGAATTGTGATTAGTTGTAGGAAGGGGAAGAACTAATAAATGTTAACTTCTCTAGACATGAAACTTCTCTAGAGAGTCCAGTGTTCCATCTTTGCCTTTTTTTCTTTTTTTTTCTTTTTTTCCCCTTTTACTTATTTATTTATTTATTTATTCATTTTCCCTTCCTTGTCAGACTGTCTGTACTGGATATCAGGACTAGGCATACTCAGATACCTAATCTTCTCTAGAAATACTTTTTGTTCGCAAATTAGCTCTTTCTGGATTAGGGTTATTTTATCTGCAGCATATGTTACCTAAACAGTAAAGCACCACAGTAAGCAACACCCTGTTTTATGGAGGGTGTTGCTTTTATGGAAGTGTTCTCAAATCTTGATCTATCAATACTATCTGACCTTTCCAAGAGTACACTGAAGTTTAGGAGTTGTTTCTTTTTAGTATTCACTAGGGTTCATCCAGGAAAAACAGTAAAGTGTTTTCAGGTCTGTTTTTCTTCCTATTTATGAAATACATATTTTCCTAAAATAACATTTTAATTTTTTTTGGTTTTTTTTCATGTCCATGGTGAATGCTTTAGAATAGACAGTCTGTAGGTTACCTAGGTAAACCTAGGAATTTCCTGGTTTAAGATATGAGAGGAGTTGATTCTCCTTAGACATTTTTATATGAAATTTTTAGGATTGTGGAATGGAGAGCATTGCTTTTCCTAATGAATCTCTACAGCACATTTCTTGTCCTTCCCATCCCTCCACCATTAATTGTACTTCCATAGGTGTTAGATTCACGAGTTCCAAATTGAGTCAGTGTTAGTCTGTCTCTTCATCTACTTGAAACATCAAGTATCAGAGCTTAGGTAGCTGTCAATTCTTTCTACTTGTTTCTGAGGATATATTTATGTGATCTCAACTAAGTGTTTGTTTAATGAAAATACCTCCTACACCTGGAGATTTTTGCAGCTCAGCTGAGGCATGTGTGTATATGTTACTTTTCTGTGTTATGACAGGCACAGCTGGTTAGCTGAGCCCAGTTACATCTTTCATATGCAAATTCTGGATTGGTAGATGCTCTCTTTTCAGCGTTCCCATTTTCCTATCAGGCAAGAAAAATGCAGCCTGAACCTGAGTCTTCATAAGTGAGTAACGTGTTTGGCTCACTATGCCACCTAGCCCTCAAACACAGGAAATACTTGCTTGAATACCAAACATTTGCAACCTTTAGCTTTGCATGCACTAAGTGCTCCAGAGCTTGGTGTTTGCATCAACTATTTTTTGATACATTTGGAAAATTCATCTTCTTCCCTGATGTTGCAAGCATCTACAGCAGCTGTTAACTGTGAAGACATTAATAACATAGATAGGAATGGCTGTTATGCTAGCCAAAAAGACTGGCACAGAAATCAGGGTGTTGGTATTGTGTTTCTTTTTGTTTGCTTGTTTTGTTTGCTTTTTCTATTATTATTTTTATTTTACACAAACTTCTTGGCATTAGAAATGGAAATTGCCACTACCTCAGGAAACTAAATACCATTTCTCCAAGATGTATTTACTAAAGCATGATACTCAAAATCTTCTCTAGCAGTTTTACAGTACAGTAGTAGAAACAAGTTGTGATCTCTCTCATGCAGTCAATATTCTGTTTTGAACTGACTCTTCTTATTTAAAGAAATCAAATGTAAAAATCTATACTGCTTTTCTAAAGATTTTCTTGTCTATTAAACTTTTCAATGCCAAGTGTTGAAAAAATATGCAAAAGGATACAGATCCTAAGAATTACAGATATATTAAGTACTCTAAATTAATTCTACATAAAAAAATCTGATCTATAACTCCTTTTAAAACCATATGCATTGAAACAAAAGAGGGCTTTATTCAAATAGTAAGAAGACAAAGGAAGTTGCTCTAGGCTTGTGGTTCAGAAGAGATACACTTTGAAAGCATTTAAATGTATAGACTTTTGCGGTTAATACAGCTTTTTCTATAGCAAATGGACTAACATTCATTATTTTCCTTATATATGGCCAATTTTACATTTCATAGAAGATAAGGAATAACAATATTAATAGCAATATTAAAACAATTTAATGATGAAAACTGTTAGAATGTTCCCATTCCTTGATATACATTGTTTTAATCACTCATAAATAAACATATTATATTGGTACAATAACTGTGGTTAGAGTTTTTTGTAATGTTCCTCATTCTATATTTTCTCTTGCCTTATTATCTCCAGAGATCATTATGTGACTATACCGTTATACAACAGAAGAGGATATTATACTAAGCTATTGCTTGTGCTGCAGGGATCAACCTCAGTTTCCCATGCATTTTGATGGAGTCTGATATGATCAGCTCTTAACAGCCGACATCTTCTCACTGCATGTCCAAATAGAATTATTGTCCTCAGGATGGCTTATTAAAAAGGTGCATAATACACCACTGAAGTTTTCAAATTTTCCTTAACAGTATCTCTATCTCTGTGTGATTTTATTATAATCCCTCATTTAGGATTTCCTGGAATAAATTATTTGGGTCTCAATTAAATAAGCAGCTGAGAGTTGAAGCTATTACCAAGCCTTAGGCAAATAGCTGGGCATTAGTACTTATTACAGACACAGATGCATGAGAAGTGCAATCAATTTTGTCTTTGCTGGATTTCAACTTCAGTGAATTGTTCACTGATTTTGGAATTTGAGAGGATTCTAGGAAACTATTAAACAAATGGGCAATTTTGAGAACCATTATATAACACATGTGACAGTCTAGACAATAGATGTCACACCATTTACAAAAAGGTTCTTTTCTGCCTCACTTGGTGCATGTTATCTTCCACCTCATTAATTATTAGTCCGTGGTATATTCTGTTCTTTAGACAATTTCTCCCTTAAGTATAAATAAGAGTAAAAACAAACATTGAAGCTTCTTATACACAGTTTTTGTTTGGTCGTCATTCTTTTTATTTCCCGTTAATACTTTTTATTATCTTAAAATTTTTTATTCTAATATTTGTAGTGACTTATCTGCTACATTAGAATTCCAGAATTAATACATTTTAAAATACCCTTTTCTTCCAGTGTTATTTTCCTCTATGTCTCTGAAATATATGGAATTATTTGACAAATTTAATGGATTTGCACAGTTAGTTCACCCAAGTTACATTCTGTGAGCTTAGCATGGGATGCATTTGTATAATTTTGGTAACAATGTGGAGATACATGGTTTTGCAACAGCTTGAATTTCCAAAAAACAAAGCTCCTAGAAACAAACCCAAAACTCCTCAAAACTAAGCCCCCAAAACACATTGAAACAAAGCATGAAAGATTTAGGCATATAAGCATCTTTTAGAAATTTTCAGGTACTTTGAAAATGTGACTCTGTCACATTATTATTCATCAAACAGATTTGATTATATTCTATTAGATATTTTTTGTACTGTATCATTTAAAAGACTATCAATTTTCTTTTCTGTGACTTAAGATTTTCATGGCCATGAAAGAGTGTGTATTACTGTATAATTTAATTTATTTTTTTTTTTGTAACAGAGTAGGAAAATAAGGAGAAGACTTTTAAAACAGGATTAATTTTTCCCTCCAAGGATGTAGAATTTCCACTCGCAAACTTTATGCTATGTTTTACTGGCAGCAGAGTGTATCTGCCTATTTTAATAGTCTAATATAGCTCATCTGCAAAAATTATGTCTTCAAATGCAAATCTAAACATTTCTTCCAAGATAATGGTGCTATTTTTTGCCTGTGCACTCATCTAAATAAATTTTAACATTATTGTCTTTCAAGAGGGTGTTTTTTTTCAAATAGAAGCTATCTAGAAATCAGTGTAATTGAGCTTCTTATATATTTATTGTTTGCAACACACAAAATTTCTTCGTATGTCAACCATCGTCTCATACATCTTTTATTTTTTCATGAGAGTGTACAAAAATGGACTTTTGATAGCTTTTTTAAAAAATAGTTTTTGCTGTTTGAACTGATGCACTGAAACATAGGAGTAGAAGCTGTCATTAATCTAAGTCTATATTTGTTCAGATGCCATAATGCTTTCTTATCAAAGTTATTGTCTTCTTTTCCTTTTAATGCTAACGCAGTCGTAGCATTCTCATATTTAGCCAGCATATTTTTAGTGATTGTATGCTAGCTGAGCATCCCCTTTTCATTTTATTTTCTTAGCTCACTCCTTCAGCGAAAAATCATTCTCGGGTAGCAAAGTTGCCATACTTTCCTACCGATCACTTTCCACAGAACTTTGTTTCTCCCCAAGGTTTGGGGACTTCTTTTATTTTTTTTTTTATTAGCAGGTTTAAAAGTTATCTTTGAAAACATTTGCTATTTTAAATACAATCAACATCCTTAGATGGAAATAAGATCATGTTCTTTTTGACCAATGCTAAAGATAGAAAATAAATATGTTTATTCATGAGCTGTTTATACACTGCCGTTCAATATGAAGGAATCAATTTCTCCCATGTGTGTCCAGTCTTATATTGGAAGTAGAAATATATTGTTCATTATAAAATAAGGATAGCAAAAGCTATCCTGGTACATTATACTACTACATAACATTATCCACAGTTACCTCGAGTCTGAATCTGCCTTGCTGACAAATGTGATAAATCCTCACACTGTTTTCTTACCTAATCTACATAAAACTGTTGCTGTAGACTCAGTATTGACACTGATTGATATCCATACTTCTTTTAAGAAGAAAATTCTTGGAACTGTAATTGTCATAGGCTGTCTTTAATGTTCCCACTTAATTACCTTCTCTTCTTTCCACTTAGTTGCTTGTCCTGGTTGTTGCCTTTGCCTTTTCTTCATGTAGAAGAAATGATTTTAATGTTTTCTGGTTGTGAAGCTTCTCAGATATGAGCTACTGACAAGTCAGGAGAGAACCTGCATTGGGATCATTTGTGCTTTTGGGGTCTTTTACCTGAAGGTATAATTTCAGCCTTTCAGGGATTGTTTGTCTATGAGCAGAACTCTGTGCCTGTAGTTTCATCACAAGGCCAATACCTGTATGGAACCACCAGCAATGGATTTTACTAGATCAGCTGAGCACTTAGTTGACTTTTTTTTAGTGTGAGAGAGGAAAAAATCTTCAAAAGTAACTGGTCCCTGCACTTACAATACGGTATTTCATATCCTAATTGCTCTCATTAAGTGATTCATGTTTTCACAGCAGCAGAAGCAGGTAATACTCCTCGATGTTAGGTGATTCTATATTAAAAATCAGTTCTTTTCCATTTGTTACAGTTTTCTTGACAGGATCTTAAATATTCACCTTCTGAGAATTCCTTTTTTGTTTTAACTAGGAATCCCTTAAGATTACATTTGGTTTTGCCTGCTGTTACCCACATATCACTTTTTAATATCAAATAATATTTCTATTTCCATCTGAAATAATTGCTTAATGCAGGTGATTTTCACCTTTGGATTTTTTTTCCTGGTGGAGCTGTGGCTTCTGTAGAGTTTTTCAGATTCCTCTGTGGTTTTCAGACATTTGTTTCCCTAAGTCATCTTCCACAGAGCTCTGAGAAGTAGACCTTGGGCCCATGTGGCCTGTATGGCACGAGGGGATATCACTGGCTTAGTGCACCTGAGAGTTTCTTTAAGCCATTTCCAGTTTCAGTCAGTTTATCAAGTGCTTCCATCTTTCCAGTTTTCTCAGTTCCTAGAAGTAAATTGCACTCTGGCTGCAATTGATTTTATTTGGGGTAAAGAATCTCTAATATCCATTTTTGTGACAGAAACTTACCTGTCCAATGCCAGGATTTTTGTTGTTGGTGGTGGTATTTGTGATATCAAATTGACCCTAGGGACTGTTCCAGTTCCTTCCTTCACCACCTAAAGTGAACAAGTATGCATGTGTATGTGGATGGTTTTAGTTTTGTTTATTTTTAACTACATTGCTATATTGAATCTCAGGGATCTCCAGAGACTTTTTAGTTGGGAGTCTCAGGTTTCCTAAGAACAAAACTGTGAATAGGAGCACTCTTTTTCTCTACCAAATCCAGGATCATGTGATTGCTCTTCTATGCTGCAGGGCTACTCCTGCAAGGAAGTGGACCCATGGACCAGGTTTATGTCGCTGAGGCTTAGACTGTTTCACTGAAAGAAGCAATCTCGTTTCACTCAAGGTAAGTAAAATGGCAGCTGATATTTAAAGCAATTTTGAGCATTCATAAACAGCCACTGCAATACAACAGTACTATTCCCACAGCATCATTTGAATCTCGAGTGTTTTAGAGAGAAATGTATTGAAGGAAGGGAAAATACTTTTGCTTCTTCTGGAAGAAATACCCTACTTTTATATTCTCTGGGTAACAGTGCAAACCAAGAAATCTTTTTCTGTTTTTTCTAGTCTTCTATGGACTCTCTGAGGAAGGCTGTAAAACATCTCCTATGTCATGTCTTTCAATCTTTTCAAAGTCTGTCCAAGTGTGTATGCTCACTGACATTTTCTGGACTATTCTTGTATGAGACATATGCTTACACAAGCTAAGAAAAGAAAGAGATCATCAGCCCTGACAGGTCACCAGCCAGGTCCTGGTGCGAAGTCCTTTCCTGCTTCACGGCTCACCAGCCACAGCTTCGGCAGCCATGCTATTTTAATTCCTAGTCCTCAGCAAAGACTGTGTCACACCAGTGCTAAACCTGGGGGCGTGCACCAAAGGAGGGGTGTTCTGCTCAGACCTCTTGTCATCATCAAGACAAGTATCAGTGAGATGACTCAGAGAAAATCAGGACTAGTCCCTGGCCAAACGTTAAACACATGTGATCATCCCTGAATGAAAGAATGGAAACTGTTTTACTTGAGAAAAAACAATATTGAGTTCAGCTGGGAAATACTATACACTAAATTGGTTACACTCTGTACAGTTAATTCTGAAGTATAGCTGTTATGTTATAACAGCTGTATGATAGTCCAAGAGGGAGTTTAGGAAGCCTTTTAAACAAGAAAGAACGTAGTAGGTTTCATATTGCTATGGTGTTCCCATACAAAGGAAAAATATCAATAAGTAAAACCTGAGATTCAAAATTTATTTTTTCTCTAATTGGTTGCCTGCAGGAACATAGATGGTATCCCTGTGTCTGAACTGGTGCAAATCCATGTATTTCTACTTGTGGTCTCCCAATTTACAATGGCTGAAAATTTGGTTGAGCATTTTATTGACTTTCCAACAAAGAAGTGGAAAAAATCAACAATGCAATTAAATCCAGATGCTGGAATAGTAAGTCAGGCTGATTCTGTCAATCAGAATTCAGAATTTATAGCTCTTGAATGACACAGCTAAGTGCAAGAAAGCAAGAAATAAGCACCAGGTCTACATAAGTGAAAGGTATACTTTTGGAACTTAATATATTTTGTCATTATAAAGAAGAATATTAACTATATCTACTGAAACTTTATTTCACTGTGAAGTAAAGAACAAAGGAAAAAGAGAATAAAGCATCTGTCATCTGATCTAATTCAGACTGAACTGATGAATAGAAACATATGCCTCCTCATAGCAGCAATTGTACCTTTGGTCTCTAGCTCTTAGAGGATTGATCAGATGATTAAGTTATGGCGTAAGTCATGATCTTTGCCTTTACTGACAAATTTTTGTATTTAAAAAAATAAAATAAAAATTCATACCCTGCCTCAGGACACAGGAAGTATGAAAATGGACAAAAGTCATTTTTACAGTAAATAAATAACATCTTCCTTTGACTTTGAATTTTTATTTACTTCTCTACCTTCCCAGTGTGAATGTTTGCATCTGCCTTTATTTGCATAATGGTGTTTCAAACTCCTGTCTTTTCTCAGTGCAGCTATTACTGAAAGATCTGGGGGAGACTGACCTGTCTGGTTTTAATTAAAGAGCTCCCTCAGACTTCTCTCCAGTCCTCCCTCAGTTCTAGTTCCTTAATTCTTTTCCTCTCCATCTGTCCACATCTGATCACCCTCCGTTACTAGCGACTAGTGCTGGCTTCAGAGGAAAACTGTACAACAGACTGTGGAAACTCTCCTCCTAAAGAAGTTCAGGACCTCAAAGGATAGAAGCGACAGCATGTAGGAGTTAGATAGGCAGGAATAGCAACAAACCAAACTGCATTGGACCAAAGCCATTTAGTAACTGCTGTTATCCATGACCGTATGTAGTCTTCCTTCACCCAAGACACAGATGTGAACACAGGGCTAGAGACTTGGCAGTTAGGGCCTCAGGAGAAGATCGAGAGGTCTACCCCCAGACCATTTACTGGCCTTACCTTTTCTTACCTAAGATAACGCTTGGAACGTCACCCTTTACAGATACCACCACCTTATTTTACCTCTGGAGGTCTTGATACACCACTTGTAGTGGTGTTTTAAGCCCAGTGGCAACTCAGCCATGCAGCCGCTCACTCACTCCCCCTACTTTCTTCCTCCCCTGGCTCCCGGAGGGATGGGGAGGAGAACTGAATGAATGTAACTCCCACAGGTTGAGATAAGAACAGGCCAGTAACTAAGGTGTAACACAAACCACTGCTGCTACCACTAATAATAATAATGATAAGGGAAATAACAACGGAAGAGAATACAGCCGCTCACTACCCACTGACCGATACCCAGCCCAATTGAGCAGTGATCTAACCCTTCCAGGTAACTGCCCTGAGTTTATATACTGGACATGATGTGTTGTGGTATGGAATACCTCTTTGGTCAGTTTGGGTCAGGTGTCCTGTCTCTGCTTCCTCCTGGCTTCCCCTCCTCCCTGGCAGAGAATGAGACTCACAAAGTCCTTGGTCAGAGTAAACATTACTGAGCAACAGCTAAAAACATCAGTGTTATCAGCGCTGTTCCCAGGCTGAAAGTCAAAAACACAGCGCTGTACCAGCTACTAAGAAGAAGAATGACTGCTGCTGCTGAACCCAGGACACTTGTCCCTCAGCATCTGTCTTCTCTTTCTACAGATGTGAACATTCTTCATTCTTGTCCAAGTTTTTCTCACAGAAGGCATTATGAAAGGGCAGAACAATCTCTTGTTGCTGCTCTTTTTCTGTTTTCTATTTTCATATACCCCAGAGGAGATTTGGAGAGGAGAAACTGAGCTTACAAAAAGACTGAAATAATGTCTTTCCCCAGAAGGCAAGGAAAAATTGTCTTTAATATTGCTGAAATTTTGTTAGAGGGCTAGAGTTCCTTTCATCACTAGAAGACTACTTCTAACAAAAGCCAGTTTGCTAAATTAATACTGTAACTACTGGCCTAATCTTTATCCCTACAGATATATACTGAAGAAACAAATGATACATTATTCCCTCTCAGGGGAAGCTGGAAAAAGGAGATACTACAGAAAGTGTGATGTAGTAGGTATTTCAACGAGTCCTTTGTAGTTAGGACCATAATTTGGCATGGGACCCAGCTTTACTCCCTGACAGTTTCAAAGACTGTTCATTCTTCTGGAAGTGGCTATCTGCATAATTTTTATGTTGTATGACATATGCCAGGTGTTTGCTTTGCTTTCCATGTAAAAGTTCAATAGCCCTTTGCTCTTTCTTACTTCTCCACTTTGAATGCTAAACCAAGGATGGAAGTTTTAAAGTCACTTACCATAAGATAGAATCAGAAAAGTTAAAGATAGGATCATAAAAGTTATGGGTAAATATGACTGCTTGAATATCTGCATCTCTACCATCTGAAGCGAACACTTTTGTTCAATAAGAAATGATTATGCTGATTCTCGGAAGAGATATGACTATAAAATTGTAATACTATTTGATTCTTTCAAGTTTTACTCTACCAGTCATTTTCTCAGGACATTACAGAACTAGTTACAGCTGTAATATAATGCAGATACGACCTGTGTTTAAATGAAAAAACTGAACTAAGTAGCTTACCATATTGTATAACACAAACAACCTTGCAAAACTAGAATGTCCTCGGATCCAATCTTAGATGAGAGCACGACATTAATTTTGTGCAGCCTAATACCTTCTCCCTTTGGGATTTATCAAGAATCACTTTCTTCACCTTCTGGTGTGGAACAGAGCAGCTATTTGACTGTGCACACAACAGTTTCAGAAAAGAAATTAACACATTGTTCAGAAAGGAAAGCTTTCATAAGCCTAATGTAAACACTCAACAGGTTTAAGATGATTTGGCTAATGCTAAATGCTTGTGAAAGGCTTTACTGCATGTTTAATGGTGGCAAAACTATTGCTTTTGTGTAAGTGCCTGCCCTGTCATAAGCAAGAAAAATTTCCCTTAACAGAATGACAGATAAACCTGATTTTCCCATGGTTAGTTTTGGTTTTACACCAATGTTATTTTATTGAATCAATGGGTATCTAGTTTGTAAAACTGATGCACAAGGGAATAATTAATCCAAAAAGATGTGAACATTGACTCAAGAGAAAGGTATTCCCTAAAATACTGCTTCCCAAACTTTCTTTAGATCAGATCCTCTGCTACATAAAATAACTCTCTAGGTTTTCCATAGGAAAACACCAAATCAATTTAACTTTGGTTAGTTTATTAAAGTTGTGAAGAACACAAACTAAGGTTGTGAAGCGACAGGCCCCTTGTAAATACCATTTACACAAATCACATATTTACCACATGTGACATGATTTTCACAAATATTTTGTTATTTAGTAACTTAGTCATCAGTTTGCAGAAGAGTGACATACCAAATTGTGTGGCTACTTGTATGTGCAATTACTGCAACAGGGCAGTCAGGCAAGGTAAGGAACCTCATGTAACTCAACAAGAAGTGCAGAGTTCTATGCAGAAGATTAAATGAAGATGATGAAAGGTTTGTAGCAGCTCTCCTATGAGGAAAGGCTGAGGGAGCTGGGGCTACTCAGCCTGGAGAAAAGAAGGCTCAGGGAGGATTTTATAAATGTATATGAATGAATATGAATAATATGAAAGGAGCATGCAATGGTACAATGAGGACAGAGACAGATTATTTTCAGTGATGTCCAGTGACAGGACCAGAACCAATGGGCACAAACTGAAACACAGGGAGTTCCCTCTGAGCATCAGGAGACACTTTTCAACTGAGAGGGTGATCAAGCACTAGCACAAGTTTTCCTGGGAGGTTGTGAGTCTCCATCCCTGAAGATATTCAAAACCCAATTGGAAATGGTCCTCGGCCACTGGCTGTAGGTGACCCTGACCAGCAGGATCTAATCAGATGATGTTCAGAGGTCCCTTCCAACCTCAACCATTCTGGGATTCTGTATCTTCATGTATAAGGTTACATGAGGTTATATGTGCACTCTCTTTATCTGTACAGAGGGTATTTGTATTTCTGTACAGCGTATGTGTATAAACACACAGCGTTTTTCACAAAATACAATATAAATCAGTGCAAAGGCATCTGAAGTTAAAACTGGATGTAGTAACATTGTGACAATACAAACTTCATTACTTAAGGTGGGTTTCATCTGACAGTTTTTCACAGCTGCTAGAGGTTTGTTGTCTCGTGAAAAGCTTACGAACTCATAACAGGACCTGTATATTCGTCTGTTTTATCTGATAAGAATAATACCAGGATGACTGGGAAACAATGTGCTGGTCTGACAGAGACTGAGTACCTTGATATAGAGTTTATTCTCTGATACAGCAAGATAAATTACAGAGGTTTATTTCCAGTTTAATACTTTTTCATGATAGCACAAAGTCACAATTGAAAATAAATAAACAAATAGGGCAAACTGTTAATTACAAACTGCATTCCCTCCTTGCTGAGTTTGGTACTGTTGGCTCCCTGTCTTTCTACACTGATTATGTCATTACAGTTCAGCATGAATATTTTACATTTATGGGGAAGAAGGAAGGTGCACAGAAATGTTTTGCTTACTTGTAATCTGTATAAAGTTTTTAAATCCAACATAATCTAAAATCTTTCTGTTGCATCTTCTTTCAAGCAGGAATTATTTCAATGTTGCTATCTTCCTAACTGTTTGGCTAATCTGTGTATTAAAATCACATGCATCATTTAATTTTTTAGTATGAAATCTGCCATTGATTCTTCCAATGTCACTTTTTACCTCTTTACATATTATACATGTATAATTTCATTGAAACTATTTCATTTTTGCTAGAATGCTACCCAAGCATTTTAGTGCAAATTAGTGAGGAGAAAAAATACTAAGGTGAGCTTTAAAATATGGGGCTGAAAGTGAGAAAACAAGTTATGAAATAAAAATTGGAGACAAGTGGACAGGAGAGTGAAAGTGAAACAGCGCTTGTATTTGGAGTATAATCTCAGGCAGATCCATAAGCGCCAGAGTAACTGAAGCACGGCAGGTACAGTCTCACTAAGGAACTCTTGCTTCCAGTTTTGACTGCAGGAGTACGAGCAGATCATGTACAGACTGGCAATCACTTTCAGCGACTCCATTGTTTATGGCTCATCTAAGAAAGGATGAGCAGCACCTGAAAGTAACCACAAAATGAAAATCTTAAAGTCATAACAGGCTGGCTTGTGCCATTTGTCCTCTTTGTTACCATCTGTCATGTGTGTAGATTAATGTAAGGTTATTTCCTACTCTTGTTGCAGCCTTTTGTTATGATAATAAAGTATGAGAATTTGAATGTCTAGCATGTCCTTGGAGTATGTGAGCATTTGACATTTTCCATTTTAGTACCTAGCTCTGCCTTCCCCAGAAATGCATATGGCTGTAAATGTTGGTGAGTTGAATGAGTAGCCAAGCAAAATTAAGAACATTATAAAGGTCAAGGTAATTTACCACTATCATTCTTAGTATGCCATATGCTATCCAACAAATCCCATCACAAAACTGCTGTAAAAGCAAGGCAAGAGCACACAGCGGTTTGGATTAGGTTTGGCTTTTGGTTTTGTTGTTTTGCACTGGTTTGGTTTTATTTTTTCAAAAAAGACAGTGGCAATAGTAACAAACAGATGAAAAACAAGCCACTTCAGAATACACAGATACTAATTGAATGGTCTTTTTGCTATGAAACAACTTCCATTTACTTTTCATGTGAAATGACTTTCAGAAAGAGAATGTAACTGAATAAGGTCCATGGAAAACAAAAGCTATGAGACCCAATACTAATAAACCAAAACTGTTCTTCATAGTACTTCATTTTAATAGTGTGGCTTTCCCCCAGACCCTTTTTTTCCTTTTTTTTCTTTTTTTTTTTTTTAATCTCATATATATGAAAATAGAAAATCAACTGTAATGGCATCATTCTACAAAGAAATGGAAATATGATACTTGTCAATCCAGCCCAAAATGGTTGAAAAGAATTTGAGCATGTTCTCATAAAACACAGCTGTGATATTACTGGAATTTGAGCTGAAAACAAACTGTAATTTTAATGACAAAATGCTTCTGTTGTGTAAAGCTTGCACAAAAACATGATTACATCTAATGTTTTGATCTCATTAAACTGGAGAAAACTGCTGGTAGAGCCCGGACATATGCTTCTATTATTAAATCTAATCTATTTGCACATCGGTCGCACTGCTGTTAGTTCACTGAGCATTGGAAAAATATAGGCCCAGAATTATTTGGGACAGATTCTGTTAGAATAGAAAATAATTAATCAGTGCATAGGACTGGAGAAAGCACTGAAGTAAAAGCATTTCATTGCAAAATAAAAAGCCCTGTGTAGGCAGGACAAACATCACTAATGTTGTTCCTCTGAAGTTTTCTTGAACAGGAAGAAAATCACGGCCATCACCTCCAGTGTGGCATGCTGTGACCACAAATTGCACAGAAAATTGAAAAATAAAGTTGGCCCATCTATCTTCTACAATTAGCTTGCCAGACATTGTCCGTACTAATTATTTTTTTTTGCCAAGCTGACTTTTTTAAACGAAAAGTTTGAAGGAAGTCTTAAGAAAGATGACAGTACTACTTTCTGAGCTGTGCTTACAAGCAGTTTTTAAAAGTTTGGGTTTTGTTTGGGGTTATTTTACTGGTTTTGGTTGTTAGGTTTTTTGGTGGTCAGCTTTTTTGTTGTTTTGGTTTTTTGTTTTTGTCTTTTTTTTTTAATCCAGAAATAAACCTGCTTATGTTTTTAAAAAAAGAACCATAATCAGGGACTATAATTATACTTTTAATTTAACAAAATGCTGATGAGGATCTGTAAAGTAACCAGATTTTGGTAGGATTTGTAGTTATAAAATGGCACACTAATTTTGGATTCTTTTTTGACTATATTGAGATCATGCAGGTTCAGTTACAACTTTTTTACCAAGCTCAACTTGATAATAGTTTATTTTATTGAGTCATGACAAAATCTGAGAGAAAAATTTAAAAATGTTGCAGCAATATTAAAATAGATTTGTGGTTTGTTTTGCTATAAATAAAATAAATCTTTGTTCTGGTTACACCTGGGATGGAGTTAATTTTTTTCCTAGTGTTGTGGTTTAAACCCAGTCAAGCAGCTCGTTCACTCACTCCCCCCCCATCTTGCCCTCCCCCTACTCCCAGAGGAACGGAGAAGAGAATTGTAAAGAATGCGACTCCCACGGGTTGAGGTAAGAACAGTTTAGTAACTAAGGTATAACACAAATCACTACTGCTACCACCAGTAATAACAATGATAAAGGAAATAACAAGGGAAGAGAATACAACACCTCACCACCAGCTGACCGATAACTCGCCCCACCCCACCAGACCAAGCACCGACCGATACCTCCTCCAGTCCTGCAGTCTCAGCCCTTCCGGATCACTCCCAGTTACATCCTGGGCATGACGTGCTGTGGTATGGAATACCTCTTTGGTCAGTTTGGGTCAGGTGTCCTATCTCTGCTTCCTCCCAGCTTCCCCTCCTCCCTGGCAGAGCATGAGGCTCACAAAGTCCTTGGCCAAACCAAAACATCATTGTTATCAGCTCTGTTCCCAGGCTGAAAGTCAAAACACAGCGCTGCCCCAGTTACTAAGAAGGAGAAAAAATGACTGCTACTGCTGAACCCAGGACACCTAGTAACTGGTGCAGTGTTGTGCTTTGGCTTTAGTCTGAGAACAATGTTGATAACACACCAATGCTTTAGGTGTTGCTAAGTAGTGCTTACCCTGATGAAGTACATTCCAGTCTCTCATGCTTTGCCAGTGAGGAGGGACTCAAGAAGCCGGAAGGGAGCGGACACAGGACACCTGACTCAAACTGACCAAAGAGGTATTCCATACCACAACACGTCATGCCCAGTATATAAGCTGGGGGGGGGTGGCTGGGAGGGGCCCATGGCTGCTCATGTCAGGCTGGCCATTGTTCAGTGGATGGTGAGCAATTGTATTGTGCATCATTTGTTTATTCCTTCATATCTCTCTTTATTTTTTGTGATTGTTATTATTATATTTTGCTTTCAGTTGTTAAACTGTTCTTACTTCAGCCCACAGGTTTGTACATTGATTCTCCTCCCCATCCCGGGGGGGGGGGGGAGCAAGCAGCTGCGTGGTATTAGCTGCTGATTGGCCTTAAACCACAGCAGTCTTGTATTGTCTAGATAACTTTACTGAAAAGAAGTGTTATCAAAATAGGTAATGGTTATGAGTGAGAAAATAAACACAAAAAAAAGCCTAAATCCAATTCAACAGCAGATTGCTCTACTGGTGAGACATAAAAGAAAACATATTTTTAGAAACACTGTTTAGTTTTGTGCTTCATTTTTTCTATGTTCTTTTCTCCTTCCTCTGGCTGACATGTACCTTGCTCTGGGGACAACTTGACATCCATTCGCTGGTTAACAGATGTAATTTTTGCTCACAGATGCAGGATCAGAACTGCTGAAGGTAAACTCCATTGGACTGGAAAACAACACAAGTATTATTTGTATCACTGATTATTCATTAATTTTAGGATATGTTGTGCCTTTATATATAGATTTATTTTTCATTAGTTGAATGTTATTTACTTAAATTGAAAGATATTATAAAAGAAAGAGGATGAATCATTATACTAGCATGAAGTTTTATGTTAATGGCATTTCCCCCTTTTTCCCTAGACTCAGTCAGAAGGCTCTAGAGCCTCACACTGCAGGAATCCTTATATTATAAAATTAATATTTCCCAGCTGGATGAGTTTCTCTACAACAGGTTCCCTCCAGTAAGTTGCATAGATGGAGGTTTTCAAGGACATCCTTAAAAATCTTTAATGAAGTGGAAGCACAGGAACAACTATCAATCCTTCATTCAAGTCCTGAAACGTCCATCTGCTCCACTGTCTCCTCGAAGATATAACATGTTCTGCTATGGAGCAGAGGAGACACTTGGAGCTACTCTGGACTTTGTGCTTCACTAACCCATTTGGCACTTTGTTTCTGGGCTGGTGGCCCAATGCCATGTAACCAGCAGATGGAAGATGAGGCAGCTCTGGTGCTTTCTGAAGGTCTTGTCCTGGAGATTCCCCAGTATCATGCAGACTTGCTGGGTTTTAAGGTAATTAGAACTTCAGCTGAACTCAGATTTACTACATTGAAGTGAAAAATTCTTCACAATGATAGTGGTCAAAATCTGGAGATACTGTGTATGGGCAAAGTGGAATCTCCATCCTTGGAAATTCTTTAAAAAGTTTGGACAAGGCCCTGAGCAACCTTATGCAATTTCAAAACTGGCCCAGAGCTGAGAAGAGGATCAAACTCAGCAGTGTCCTGGGGTTCATTCTAGGTTTCACCATAGGTTCATCCAAACCTATGCAATTTTGGGAGCTGGCTCTTGCAAACCCTTGAGCTACAGAGAAATCTTAAATGGCTATGTGAAGAGAATTACACAGAGGGGCCAGTCTTGATTTATCTGGCATTCCCTTGTTGTTCCAAGATGACATAGTCTATGTATGATGAAGGCTTCAGTATTTACTGTCTTACAAGTTATTTTAAAGGCGTAAAAATATTATTCATCATTATTATTAGCAGAGCTTTCATTAAGGAGTAATTATCTGTTAGTAATTCTTTAACCTGCTCTTTTGGGGGCAACTAATAAATAACTAACACAATTTTGGAGATTTAAGTACTAACAGGATGTCAGTTAGCTTCAGGAAGGACCACACAGTGGCACTTCTTCTATCTCAATATCTTTTGATACTGTGCCAGACTCTTTTATACAAATTTCTTTATTTCCAGCTAGTATGGAATAATGTGTTTTGCTTATGACAAGATTAGACTTGCTGGAGTAATGAAGAGGTCATATTTCTTTCTCTGAAAGGGGGAGAGATCATGATATAGATTTTAATAGGGTTGGGTTTTTTTTTGCCTTTTTCATTCGTTTTTGGTTTTTGGTTTTTTTTTTTGTCTTTTTACACCAAATAAAACTAGAAGAAAATTTAAAAATACATACTTCTGGTATTTTCCTGTAGATCAGATGTTCAAATATGGTAACTGTATTTCTGAAGTCAGTATATATCATTTTCTGCTTAAGATACACAGAGGATTTGGGAGACAAGTATTCATAAATAGATTTTTCATTTCTTTTATTTGAAATCCTGATAGGCTCTTCTTTTTTTTTTTTTTGACAGGCTTGCTAATGGCTTTTTGGGTGCTAAAAAAAAAAAATTAAAAAATCTAACTTTTAATATCAGCCATACTTATTGAAGGTTTCCATAATCTGCAGTTTTTCTGCCTGGAATGTGCTGTGCTTATCATAATAACACTGTGATATTTAAGAATGTTATCCTTGCCAACTTGTGGATGAGCCTTGCTAAAAATGATTTCTTTGTTTTGCTGACAAGAAAGGAAAAGAGAGGAAATTGCAAGAGGCTGGGGAAAGAGTGGAGTCTGGTGAAGGAGGACATGTTTCAATAACCTCTTTACCAATTCAAGAGTGTCTTCTTTGCCACTGTGTTCTGGAAGGAGTTAGGGAGCAATATAATCTTGATGTATTGCTAAAAATGTGGTTAAAGCAGCCTGGAAAAAAAGACTGCACGCTACAATGGGGGGCACACTGCAGAGAGAAAAGGGTTCCTCTTCTCTGAGGACAGTGTGGGAGCCCAGGGAGAAAGGGACCCTCCCTAGTCCCTCTTTAACTGCATCCTGCTGTGCGTGAAGACTTCAAATCACAGTATTTGTTGTATTGTCTCTCCTCTAAAACCTAGACAGTAAGAATAGGAGTAATTTCACCTAATTAGTTGTCTGAAAGTTCCCATTTTAATCAAAGTAAGTTATTACTTACTATCAATGATTGAGAGAGCCTAGGGGAATGGAAGAGGGACCTCAGCAGTGCAATTATTCTTATCCCCTTGGGACCAATTCAGACCACATAACACAAACATCTTTCTTAAAATGGGATGAATAGCTCTCCAGAGATGCCCTTCTTTCTCCCCACTGACTGTAAAGGAAACAGTAGACACATAGCATTGATGAGAGAGGGGCACTGGATGCCTAGACAGATTTAGGTAAAATTAATCCCCTTCTGAATGTCTCATATTATTGACACCGTCAAAAGAAGTCAGGCTAAGGAAATGGAATACATCTATTGCTTTAATTTACAGGTAAGGAAGAAATGTTTTCCCAATACTACTCCTAAAGGTGAGAAAGCTCAGAGCTCCATTTTTTCTATAAATTTGCAAATAAGGTAAGATGCTAACAATTTTTAAGGTACAAATAACATAATTTGAAGTACAACAGAAGATTGTGCACTGATCTGGGAGTCATGAGAACTAAAGTACATTGTTTTACTTCTCTTTGTCTCAGCTTCTGTTAACAATTAGGTTTTAGATATCTAGAATCAGAAATCAAATAAAAAAGAGCAATAGGGGGGGATTAAAGATTTGGAATAGCTTACTTGTCATTTTAATCTCCTCTAGAATGTAAGCAATGTAAGCTATTCCAAATCTTTGATCACCTCTTCTGCTCTTTTTCCCTAACCTGAGGGACAAATATGAAAGAGAATAAAAAATGACAGATGCGGAAAGGTAAGATGTGAGCATTGCTTTTTGTGATGGAATGACTTGGAGGAATAGTATGAGATCATTAGGGAAAAAAAATAATAGAAAAAAGGAATACTGCTTAATTTCATCTTGTCTGAAACAGCAGAACTCTCTGCCACAGGATGTTGAAGGGGACAGAAGTTTATATAGATGATATTTAGATCTGTCAAAGTCTATCAAATATAGTCTCTTCCACAAGAAGTCACTGAATGTCTCTTTGTCAAAAGCTTCCATATTTCAGGCAACATATAGCAGTATTGTTGTAGTATTGTCGTGGTTTAAACCCAGTCAGGTAACTTGTTCACTCACTCCCAGTGAGTGGTGCCGAGCTGACAATCGAGGGCCGTCCCCCCCCCACACCGGGGTTCTCCCCTTCCCCACTCCCGGAGGAATGGGGAGGAGGATTGAAAGAGTGCAACTCCTATGGGTTGAGACAAGAACAGTCCAGCAACCAATGTACAACACAAATCACCACCGCTACTATCAACTACAACAATGATAAGGGAAAATAACAAGGGAAGAGAATACGATACCACCGGCCAAGAAAACGAGTTCCACCCGGAAGCCCGTGTCCTTCCGGGTAACTCCCAGTCACCCCCCACCCCAGGCATGACGTGCTGTGGTATGGAATACCTCCCTGGCTAGCCCGGGTCAGGCGCCCCGTCTCTGCTTCCTCACAGCTTCCCCTCCTCCCTGGCAGAGCATGAGCCTCACAAAGTCCTTGGTCAGGGTAAACATCACTTAGCAACAACTGAAAACATCAGCTTCACCAGCACTGTTCCCAGGCTGGAAGGCAAAACACAGCACCGCACCAGCTACCACAAAGGAAAAACATGACTGCTACTGCTGAACCCAGGACAAGTATTTATGTGTACTTTCCTAAGACCCTCTACAAAAGTTGCTGAGCCAGTCAGAGCTTTAATTGGTTTGATTCAGAATAATTGTTCAGATACCCATAAAGCATTCTAGATCCTCAAATATAAAGGTCCATAACATTTTGAGTATGTTATAAACCTAGACTACTAGTTTTATTCACTGAAGCTGAGAAAACATTTTAAAGACAAGTCGTGATCCACTTGTATCAGGCATGATACGGTGTCATGGTTTAAACCGAGTCAGGTAATTCGTTCACTCACTTCCCCCCCTTTCGTGCCCTCCCCCTGCTCCCAGAGGGACGGAGAGGAGAATTGAAAAGAATGCAACTCCCACGGGTTGAAATAAGAGCAGTTTAGTAAGGTATAACACAAATCACTACTGCTACCACCAATAATAATAATGATAAAGGAAATAACAAGGGAAGAGAATACAACACCTCAGCACCAGCTGACCGATAACTCACCCCCCAAGCCCGACCAAGCTCGGACCGATACCTCCTCCAACCCTGCAGTCTCCCAGCCCTTCCGGCTCACTCCCAGTTACCTCCTGGGCATGACGTGCTGTGGTATGGAATACCTCTTTGGTCAGTTTGGGTCAGGTGTCCTGTCTCTGCTTCCTCCCAGCTTCCCCTCCTCCCTGGCAGAGCATGAGGCTCACAAAGTCCTTGGCCAAACCAAAACATCGCTATCAGTTCTGTTCCCAGGCCGAAAGTCAAAACACAGCACTGCACCAGCTACCAAGAAGGAGAAAAATGACTGCTACTGCTGAACCCAGGACATACGGCTCACAGTGAAATAATTATTTTGTCTTTATTTTTATTTTCAAAATCATGTACTCAGAAGGGCCTTCAGGTCTTTGAAATCAGACAACGTACATGTAGATACATACTCCTCAAGACAGCATCTTCACTTGCTTTTTTATTCTTTACTGTTTATTTTTAATAATGTCAGTTCAACTCCCTGCCAACGTGCTATTAAAAACTTAATTTGCCAGCTATGCTACTAGCACACTGGAATTATGGTAACTGTGATATACTTAATGCCTGATTATGACCCCATGACAAAAGGGACAACTCTTTTTCAGGTTTCTGATATGCTATCAATGTAAAAGAAAAATCCTGGAAAATGTTACTGCAGTGGATTTGCAAATCTTTTGTCTTGATCCCAGTGAAATCAAGCTTCATTCAGCTTCAATTTATGCATCAGTAGTTCAATACTAAATATTTTTATATCGCATGATGTGTGGGAATACTAACAATAGTGACAAATCACAATTACAATTCAAAAATTTCTGGGTCATGACTAATTGATTTTATGTTATTTATTATGTTTGGGGCATCCTTCCTACCACTGTAACCACAGGAAGTGGCAATTTTTGATTTGGTAACTCAGAACTGATTGGTTGTTCTTCTGTAATTTAATGTGTTCATCCCTAAAACTTCCAACCAGTTCCATAAGCTTCTATTTTACCTGGATACGGGCTTGAATTTTTAAATAAACTTGCTTTCATTCAAAAAATGTGCTAAACAAAATTGTAGTTTCTTTCATGTTGATGCTGATGGAGTTAGGGTACTACAACTGCCCTCTCTAAGCTTTTCACATACAAAAATATATTTACTTTGATCTGTTGCTTAAACTTCTGGCAATTGTTATAGTATCATAGGTGTCACTGGAAAACATATTAATAAATCAAATGCAAATATCTTCTATGTCAATACCTGCAATTATTTCTGAAATAACCATTCCAGGTTCTTTTTACTGTGACTGGAGAGAAGTAGTCATGCCAGAGCTTGAGGCATCTAAATAAGTCAGAGGTATTGACTCAAAAAATTTCTTTACTTCTCTCTTTTCTCCAAAGACACTCTCACCTGAATCAAATGATTTTTCTTTTGTAGTCATTCGAAGTCAGGTGACATGAATCTCATTTTAAAAATACAACAGCTAAATCAAACTAAGTAAACATTAAGTTGCTATGTGTTTATTTGGTGTGAGTTTGTGTTAGTTTATTTGGTATGAGCACTACAGTGCATGAACACTTTAGTATAAGTTCCCTGAACATTGGCTACCAGATGCTTACTGTACAATAAATCCTTTATTTGAAAAACTGGAAGTTCCTCTGGTCCTTCTTCTTAGTCTGGAACTCTCTTAAATCCTGGGTATCATTACCAATAATACAGCTGGTTTTGAAACAATCTCCTCCTTGTCAAACTTACAGCAAGATGTTCACTGACTAGAGATCAGTGACCGAAAGGTTTATCTCTTATTTTGTTTTTTATAATACACAAAGAAACCTAAAATCTGCTCAATACTTCTAAAAAGTTGAAGCATGGGGAAAAAACAGCACATCTCAGACATTTTGCTTGCTGTACTGGTCAGGCAACTACACCCAGGATCACACCGACTGCTCCTGCAGGTTATGTGCTAACCTCTAAGATATTCTTGTGAACCTTTTATCTTCCCATTTTTTAACATGGTGATAATCAGAACAAATCAATTTTGTTTCTCAGATTGCTAAAATCCTCCCAACACTTTCTTCAGCACCAGTGCTGAATAAATCATTATAATGTTCCCCTGAAGTGAATTGAAAATTAATTTACACAGCTAAGATGATCCTCCTAATAACAGGGTACATAGAATGGGGAAATTGGAAATCATTACCCAGCAAACATTATCTGCATTATTTTTGTAGCTGCTTTAGATTGCATTGTAATAGAAAATTAGGAGACTGGCTGTGAAGAAGTTTAAGAGGGTCCCCTGAAGAGCCTCTGTTTTAAAATTGATTCTTTAAGAAAGCATTAAAAAGCTATTGGAATTGATTGCCTGCTAATATAAAGGAAAAACTCTTTGCCACCATTTGTGTTAAAAAAAAAGAGCATCTTCATTCATGCATGTTATTAAAACTACTGGCCTGAAAGCCCCTGTAGAAAGATAAAGGATATGGATGGGATATTAAAACAGCAATCTGTACTTTATCTGGGATTTAAAGTTAATATGTCGCTTTTATTAATTCAGCAGGAAGTTAGGATGTCAAATGAGGGATTTACAATTAAAATACTATAGAACAGAGGTGACTTTAGTAAACAGTGAGCCAGGAATTCTTCATTAATCTTTCAACCATGAGGTATAGCCCTGCAAAGAATAAATCCTGCATTTACAGTTTCCTTTATTGCCTGGCTTGCTATGCGGCAGCAATAAAATTCAGAGCTGATAACACCCCTGCTTAGCTCCAGTAACTTCCACTTCTGTGGGGTAATAGTGAATCAGATCTTAGCCAGCAACAAAATGGGATCCGCCATGTTTACAAAGGCTGCTGTATGTAACACATTTGTAATAGTTAAAAATTACATGGAAATATAATTTCCTTTCCCAGCTTTGAACTGCTCAAAGCTTTTCATGGTTTTCTAATTTCTAGCACATTTAGAACAAGTTTCCCTTGTCTCTTTTAATTTGGGATAACAGGAATCATTAATGGGCAATGAACATTGAGGAAGAAAAAACTTAATAAGGATCCTATTAGAAAAACAAATGGTATGAGCATTAATGCAGCAATTTACATGGGTTCATTTTTCAGTTTCCTTTTTTAAAGGGAAAGGGAGTTTGTGCAAGAGGGAATACCATCTTGGGAAGCTTGCCCAACACAGCAGTCAAGGTGAAATCTCCTTAGGTAAGTTGCAAAGAAATGCAAGTTGATGAAACTTTACTTCAATTTCAGATTCAGAGAGAAGAGGGAGAGAAACAGAAGAGTGACAGACCAGATTAGCAGCCAATACGGGATTAAAAAGAAATAGCCCCGTCAGGAAAGTGACAAGCCAGACACAGCAGAAGGGCACCTGGCTGATAATAGCAGCTGATAATTATTTATTTTCGATTTTAAATGTCAAATAGTAGGAAAATATTTTCAGAAAAAAAAAAAAAAGGTTGGCAGAAAGCAGGGATGAATTAGATTAAATGGAAAGGAAGAGTGATGAAGACTGAGTAAGGAGACTTCAATAAGGAGATGATACAAGAACAGTAAATCTTTTTCCAATATTTTATACCTTTATGATGGGAAGGAAGATTATTTTGTAACTCAGCCTATGTATCAAAACACATTCTTGGACTGAGCAGAGCTGAAAAGGAAAACGGAAAGGTTGCAGAGAATTAATGGATAGAAGTTTCTGTGAAGTGAGATAACATTCTTGGGAATCCCTATCTCAACATTTATGTATATCAGGTCTGGTTCCTGGAAAATGAGATGTAATGCAAACCTGCAAGAATTTTATCATGGCACTCAGAATTCAGTAGATAATTCAGCTTGTTAGACAAAGAGTAAGAACTTCTCTCCCCAAGAAAGTTCTGGAATTTTCATGTCTGGTTTTGCTAGTCAGTCTAGAGAGTCCTCACATCTTTGCATGAAATCATACATTCTGAAAATATTGATTTATTTAATAAAGGATGATTGAGTGATGTACTCAGTGCAATGCATTTTACATGTCACAATACAACTGACTTTGCTGAAATGACAAAGGTTGATATTAAAACAGGCAAAAATCCATATGCTGTAAAAAATAAAATAAAAGGAGAATGCATTGGAATCAGAAAAAGCTTATATTTACAAGGAAGAAACATTGATTCCTGAGTGGCAAAAAATACATTAGAAAGATCAAAAAGGTATACCTGCAATTCTGAACATACTTCTAATAAAACTTCTTAGACTTTCACCCTCAAGTACTTATTCTATGCTGTGACTGTCAATTATTGAAGGATTTAACTGCTTCTGTCTACCACCAGTAACCTAACTTTCATTGATGAGCAAACACAAGTTACCTACAAGCTTCACCTTGTGATGTGTATGCCATTCAGAAGTCTGGAGAAAAAGGAGATAATAATGAAGAAAAAGCACCAGAAATCTTCTGAGTGCAAACAAAACAAGAGGAAAAGCCAGTTACAAATTTCTTAGGCAGATATGATGAGATGAGAAGCTTAACATGTTGTGTTTCTCAAAAAAATCCTTAACCTTTCATATTATATGCTTTAAAGCCTGTTGTTTAAGATTTAATAATTTGTGTTGTGTTGATTTAGCTACATATGCTGATTATAGCTTATAAAAAATCCCTTCACAGGGAGACAGCTACATGCATAAGTTGTCACAAGGTAAGCTGTGATGTAGATTTACAGCATTTTTGCTGCTCTAACAATAGTCTAGTACTTGCTCTCACTATGCAGTAAAAGTGAGACAGCTTATCCCTCACTGAAGAAGAAAACTACCTACATTTAGCATGGCATATGAACAGGCAGTTATTGCAGAGTAGCTGATATCATAAATTCAAACTATAACTTACAGTTCATTAACCTGTTCAAAGACTGGGAGTCCTGTATGATAAGCGCTGCACAAACACACAGGGATATTCTTTGTCCAAAAGAGCAAAGAAAACCAAGGATGAGTTTAGAAATGATGATATGAGTTGTAAAAATCAGTTGACTTGCTCAATGACACGTGTAAAGACGTGAAGTCATAGACCTGTGGCGATTATCTTTGAAATTCAGGTCATAAGACCATCCTTCCTCACCTCAATAGTATGAATCCTCTTCTGCAAATAAATTGTGTGTATTTAAAATTTACCTGTGTTCCCTCGTTTCAGCATTGCTGTAATTCACCGAAGTCGCTTCCTTACTTAAATCTGAAAAAAAGAAATGTTAGATAATATACTCACCAAATGGTGACTGTAGCACATGGGTGGGATGTTACCTTATCCTGCTGCCTGAGGAGATCTAGGCAGCTTGGACAGGTTGCAAAGGGACAATTTACCTGAGGGACTGCTTGAGAATGAAAAATGTTTGGGCTACCCATATTTGTTTAAAACGATAAATCTCTCAGGTGCTAACCATAGTAGTGCATGCTGAAACAGTTAAACAGGAAAGTGTGCTTTTAGTTTTGACCAAAACAAATGCTGCACTGTGAAAAAAGCTGGTCACCCAGTGCTGCACCCGCAGACTTACCTTAGAGCTCTAGCTGGTTATTCACAAGACCTCATGAGGCATGCCCTTCTCTCTTCCCTCTCTGCTCCTATGTCAGCAGCAAATGATGATTTGGGCTGTCTGAGCCGTCTTCCTCAGTTACAGAAGCAACTGGGAATAAGGCTTGCTTGAGCCTGCACCCTTTGGGAACCTTTTGCCAAAGAGGGCTCAGAACTTCTAGGTCCTAACCCTTGCTCTCACTCTTGGTGGCATGCATGTATCCCTGATGTGCAGTTGCTTAGCATTTTGGAGAGCTATGCCAAAATATTAGGACATTACAGTAAATTATCAAAATTCAAATCAACTAAAAATCATGCACATCTATCACTGATGCATTATGGTTGAGGGGGGTCTTTTTTTTTGAGGGGAGAGGGCTGTCAAGCTGGGCCAGTGTATACTTGGGGTACTGTTCTATAACATGTTGGGAAAATTTACCATGAAATCCAAATAATTATCCTTAATACCCTGTACATTACAAAATTACTTTTATGACAGTGCTTTGTGATACATTTCTGTTATGTCATAGACTATGAAGGTGATTCCACAGTTTTCTTCTTCTTTTCCTGTGTTGTATTATTCCTGTGACTTTCTTGTTTTAGAAATGGATCTGGGCCTTCCAAAGTTATAGTAAAAAGTCATTCTACTTTTCTCCTTTTCTGCGTAGTGTGCTTAAACAGCCCTCTTGTGAGCACTCTATTTTTTATTTGAAAATTTGTATCAAAGCGTAATTCCAGGTGCATTTTGGACATTAAACAGCAACTTTGCATTGTAATTATAAAGCAAATCAGCATTCCCTTGTAATTAAAATAATGACATAACATAGCCTCTTGCTACTTCCTAATGCCTATCTCTCTTCTGCTCTTTTTTTTGCCTTCAGTTACCACAATGAGCAGCTGTGATCATATATATTATACACCTGGCATCTTCAAATGTCCAGATGCCAAGCTTATTTTTCCAGTAGTGGTATTCATTTATAAATTTAGCTTTACTTGAAGTGGGGATTTTGCCTAGAAAAATGTTCCAAGTCACAATTGTTAGAGAGGGGAGAGGCTTAGCAGGAGTAATTAACCTCCTGTTTGAAATTTGTTTTGAGTAGCCACAGGTATCATTATTAAAAGGGGAAGTGAATTATAGGACTAAAGGAATCTTTGCCTATTCAGAATTCATTAATGAAGGCTTTAATGGTTAGTGTTGTACATTTAGGTAAATCTTCAAACTGAGTTTTGCATACACCTCCCTTGGCAAACGGTAAGGTCCCTGATCACAGCTCCACTGATGCTTAATAGACAGGAGTAGGTTAAAAGGTAATAAGATTTGCTTTTCTAGAGCACTGAATTCCATCTAAAAGTGCCAGAAGATATCCTCATGACACCTTCACAAGACAGACTGTATCCTTTTCTCCCCAATTTGCTTCAGAATTAATTGAGGATCAAAGAGGTTAAACTACTTGCCCATGGATTGATACAAACCCTGGGGCACAGCCAGGATTAGAATACAAACTTCCTCACTCCCACCCCATGTTTTTCCACTAGACCATTCAAAATTTGGTAAATGACATGTAACTCAGCCACAGAGAAAATACTGTAATGAAGTGGTTTGTTTTTTTCCATCTTGCAGTACAAACAAGGAAAATCTCAAGCCAAAAAAAAAATGACTGTATTTCATAAGGAAGGGCTGCAAATCTTAAATGTTTCCAAAATTCTTCAGCTCTGGGACTATAAAGTATTGCTCATTTATAGATCATATAAAATTATATACACTGGATGATGAAATAATTGAAGAATTATAAACTCTGAGGGTAGAGTTCACATTGTTTAGGATAGCAAAGCATATGCCTGAATTATTGCAAAAGTGAGACATTAAGTATACATTCATTAGTGTCTGTAGTACTTTTCCCCTCTGGTCTACCAACCTCTGATATTTACCTTCAAGAAGTGGTAATATTTTTGTTAATTCACTCCCTTATTTAAATTATATAGGGTCCCCTCTGTATTGTGTCCCTTTCCTCGAAAAGGTAGAAAGAGGCCGCGCATATCTTATTCAAACAATATAAAGAAATTATTTTGTGGTTGATTTGTATTTAGAATGTGCCACCTAAACCAATCTCAATGTCCAAGTGTACACTGTATGTACACAGTGTGCTGCAATTTTCCAAACTGCAATAAAATCAAACCTTCTCTCTTTAGAAAGTCAACATTTTATGGGAAAATATGATTGTGTCAAATGCATTGCACAAATTCAACTTACCTCCCTATCATTTGCTTGTATATTTTAACTGAATCACAATGAAACCTAATATGGAGCCTAATTCTGTACTGCTTTGTAGCTCTTTTTGGTGCTTTTTTTGCATTAAAGTTATAAAATGTCATAAAACATAGCAGAACATAGCCAAACAGATTATGGCAAATTAATCTTGTAATTTGCGTCCAATCATGCAAAGGGCAATGTCATACACTTAGGAGCTAATATTAAGAACTTATGTTATAACCTCAAAATATTAGAAGAGGAGAGGATCTGTGTGTAACAGCGATACCTTTGAACCTTAGTGATGTATAGGTAAAAGGACTAAAGTAATTCATTTTTGTATCAGATGATGTATTCCCAGAAGGAGCTATGCCATTTGAGTTGCTTTACATGAGGTACTGCTGATCACTTCAGGAGAACTTGTGGAGTACGTAAGACTGTTCAGGAAAGAATAAGTGAAGGAAAAGGCTTTTGGGGTAATCAGAGAACCATGACTCCTAGAAAAGTAAAACTGTGTTTGTTTTGGGTAACCTAATAAAACAGAGGTTAAATGATATTGAGTTACTATCAGTAAATACAGACAGAGAAACACCAGGGAAAGAGAGGAACTTTTTAAACTAAAGGACAACATTGGCACAGGAACAAATGGTTAGAAACTGGCCATAAATTATTCTAATGTGGAAATCAGAAGAAGGTTTCTAGCCATTAAGAGAAAGATATTTTGTGTAATACCTTTCAAGTAGATTTCTTGTCTCCCCTACTAAGATTATGAAAGGGATTGTGAAGAATGACTGCTCACATCAGCTGAGATTTGACCCAAAGATCCAGGAGCTTCCAGCCTAGGTTAAATGTCCATTCTTACCTTAGTAAATAAAGAAAATCTCCAGCACATGACATGTCATCTCTTTGCCTTTGATGATTAATGGGTCAAACTGTGTGGTGGAGGAATTAAATAGAAAACAAATGTTTTGTAAAAGATAAAGATGCCTAACTGTAAACTGCTTTATTAAACTGCCTCTTAATAAGAGAGATTGCATAGAAGGACAAATCCTGTGGCCTAATCTGTAAGAAATAAACAAAAAAGTAGGGACATAAAGTTCCTACATGCCCCCTTTTAAGTTTACTGTAGAGTTGTGCCAGCCTAGAAAAGGATACTGCCTAAACTTTTAGGCCATTATTTATTTATTTGTACTCAGATTTATGTCAAATCAAGACAGGAAGAAACACTAAACTTTATTATAATGAAGCATGACGTTTGACTTCCATTATAAACAATGTGAACTAAAAATGCCTGGAGGGACTATACCTTGTACATCTGGCATTTATGCAGCAGATTACCAGCACTCTCACTGCCCTTGGTAGGTCTGCAGGGGACATACTGTATTTTCATTTAGCTGAGCTGATTTAAAACTCTTGTCTGTGCACATCCATATCAGGGTGAAGCTCAGCTTGTCTCCATCATTGTGTCAAAGGGATTCATCTGAACTTCATGCTTTCAGCAAAGTACATTTGCAAAGGTGTGAAATCTGTTGACAAGTGTATTTAAAAGCCCTCTGCCCCAAAACCCTCAAGCTCTTACATGTGCTTGCAGCCCACTGGATTCAGTGCAAACAATTGTGGGAGTTATTTGTTGCATACACTCAAAGAGCCTATCAGATCAGAGGATGTAAACATTAAGGGTCAAGCTTTCCCTAGGCTATTCTGCAATTGTGGGGAATGGCTGGACACATGAAGCTTTCCATCTACTTACATATTCTATGCAAAAAGAAACATCTCAACTACTTCAAAGAAATAAAGTTTGAAAAATAGGCCACTGCCATCAGACTTGCTGGATGGTAATGAAAGGCCAGATGACATGAAAGGTTCAGGGGAACAGATGCAGCACTGAAAAGTAAGCAGAGACTGGCTTCACTTTCTCTTCTTATCATTCCACTATACTTTTAGAAACCAAGTCTCCAAAAATTCCTAGCAGACTAGGCACCTCTGGGCCTGTATCTCAGAAACATTGTCTGGGTTTTGCTACAATGCATTGCTTTACTTGGAAGATATGACAGTGGTTCCTGTAGCAGTACTCCTAGTCTCAATTTCCCCTATTGTTAAGTTCTACTTACAAGAAGACTTTGAATAGTAAAAATGCAAAGAATGAAAATTTGTTCTTCTCCCAATCTATTTTGTGTGCGTTTACTTCCATCATTGTTTCCGTTATAATAGAAACTTAGTAGGTAGTTAGAATCCAAAGCCTTTGGATTTTCTATGAAATAAAACAACCATTATCATCAATATTGTGCTAAATATTAATTAATTTGCTTCTGACCAATATATATTATTTGTATTTATTTATATATAGATACAAATGTATTGTATCTATATATTGTATAGATAGATACAAATATATATGTAAACCATTATATGAATATTAAACTTGAAGGCATATCTTAAAAGATGTTTCATTACACAATAAAATTACTATCAAAATGTGTTATTGGGAGTGCTGGGAAGGACTGAGAGGGACTGGGAGCACTGTGGAGGATTGGGAGTTGAACACTGCTGCAAGCAGGATGATCTGCAGCAGGGACTGGAAGCACTGGGATTTTTAAACCCCAGCAGTATCTGGGGCTATAGTGGCCTATATTGGTCTCTACTGGTGCATACTGGTCCATACTGCTTCATACTGGGGTGTGTAAATTTGCAGATGTCATCAAGTCAGCTGGGAGCGTTGATCTGCTGGAGGGTAGGAAGCTCTGCAAAGGGATCTGGACAGGCTGGATCCATGGGCAACGTTATGACATTCAAAAAGACAAAGTGGCAGGTCCTGCACTTGGGCCACAACAACCCCATGCAACACTCCAGGCTGGGGGAAGAGTGGCTGGAAACTGCCCATGGGAAAGGAGCTAGGGGTGCTGTTTGATGGAGCTGAACATAAACAGCTTGTGCCCAGGCAGCCAGGAAGCCACTGGTATCCTAGCCTGTATCAGCACCAGTGTGGTGATTGTGCCCCTGCAATGGGCACTGATGAGGCTGCGCCTCAAATCCTGTGTTCAGCTCTGGGCCCCTCACTACAAGAGAAGACATTGAGGTGCTGGAGAGGGGCCAGAGAAGGGCAACAGAGCTGGTGAAGGACCTGGAGCATGTGTGATGGGGAACAGCTGAGGGAACTGGGGGGGTTTAGTCTGGGGAAAGGAAGGCTCAGGGGGGACCTTATAGCTCTTTGCAACTGCCTGACAGGAAGATGGAGTCAGGAGGGGCCTGGTCTCTGTTCCCAAGGAACAAGGGACAGGACAAGAGGAAACGGCCTCAAGCTGCACCAAGGGAGGTTTAGATGGAGATGAGGAACCTAAGGTGCTCAGGCATTGGACCAGGCTGCAAAGGGAACTGCTGGAGTCACTGTTCCTGGAAGTGTTCGCAAACTGTGTGGATGAGGCCTTCAGTGCCATGGGTTAGTGGTGGCCTTGGCAGTGCTGGGGTAAGGGTTAGACTGGATGATCTTAAAGGTCTTTTCCAACCTGGCTGATTCTATGATTCTATGATTTAGACATAATGGGGATTATAACACTTGAGTGCAGCATTTACCATTATAAAGACAGATCTGGCAACTGCATGTAGTGAGTTTCTGAAGAGCTTCATTTCATGAACTTACAGAGTAGAAGAATCTTTGCTTTCACTGAAGAATGCAGTAGTCTAAAGAGCATGTTAACTCAGATATAGCTGTCTAAAATATATTCTAAGAATTACAAAAAAGTATATATCCGTATTTTGAAGTAGTAGGCTAACTGAAGACTATATACATTTTCTGAGAAGTGTTAACCAAATTATGATTCTTATGTTTTTCTATATATTTTTCAAAATTTTTCATAGATATTTTTATCAGAAACTGAAATAACCAAAACCACCATGCAGGTTTGTTCTTGCCATAGAAAAATACAAACTAACCCCTCCGCCAGTCCCAGCAATCCTGACAAGAAAAAAAAAAGAGAGAATGTTGTCTTCATATTTATAACATCATTTTCAGCAGTCAAAAACATTGATTAAAATATTCCCTAAAACCAATTAGCTGGTTGTAATCAATAGCTGCTTCAGTATTTCTCTCATTTAAATAGGTTTTGTTCATCTGACACATTTAATTTTGGCTGCCAAGCACAGAATGAGCTTTCTAGTCATTTAATTACCTGAAATTATGAGTATCTTCCTGTTAGAGAATGCCATGGTCACCATCAGGTAGCTGGGGCAGAACTCTTGGCTTTTGTTCCATAGTCTTTATGTTTCTGATGTGGTGCAAAGCTGACCCACTTGCTTCAGCTCCTAGACCTCGGCCCTTCTCAAAAGTGTTATTGAGGAAAGAATTTTAAGGTCAAAATAACTATAGGAAAGGGTAGAATGGATTGTGCAGTGCCTTATTGGATCCTTGGTCATGAGTAGTGTGTACAGTACAGTACATTTGAGTATCCTAGAAAAAAATCTTAAATTATGGAGCAGGTTTTCTTGACTAGACAGGAATTATGAAAGTATAGGGAAATGGCTGAGAGGTACCCTCTCCCTTGACATTTCTGCAGGTATCTCAAAAGGATAAATTCTATGCTGATACAAGTATAAGCATCCAAAATATAGGATTTCCCATATTCTAAAAGCATGAAACAATGAATGTCTGGGTTTTAAAATGTCTTGCTATATAATGGCAACCAGCGTAGGGTTATTTGAAGCAAATGTATATTTCAGTTCTGCCTTTGGAGTAATATTTTTTGCTAACTTAACAGGACAAATAGTCTTCTATTTTTCTCCTAGAAGCTTGCCTGTCACGCTTATTGACATGAAGGCATTAGTGACTCAGGATGGGAGAACTGTAGATTATAGCAATGCCAGTTAACGTATATTAGCATTTAAAGACTGATTTGTGCCTAGATAAGAAATGAGGCATAATATGCTATATTGGCTATTTCTATACTGTACCAAATCCTTCAGGACACACAATGAGGCAGCATCTAAAATGCAAGTGGTAACAAGGAAACACTGTTTCCATCTATCTTCTTGTTTCAAATACAGTGTTAGTTCTTGGAAGTAAATTTATACAGTTTCATTTATCTAACATATAAAATTTCAAGAGATGCCAGTTTATTTTTCATACATATTTTTGAGTGTATTCATTCTGAGTGCTGGTTTTCATGGTTTTGAAAGTTCGGAGTGCCTGTCTCACACAACTTGAGATATAATTAATCACACAAGAGTAGGATTAGATGTTTGACACTTTGCCCATATTTTGAAAGAATCAAACTCTCCAGAGGCTGCTACGTTTTCAATGTAATAATGTATATAATGTAATATATTATGTAATAATGCATATTCCATCAGTAGACATGTCTGAGCAGATATATGTAGCTTTAGAGCTCCTCGTTGGCTTCAGATCACAGGAGAAAAACACAGGCTTGGTTATATTAGGGTAGCTTGTTTCAAAGAAGTTTCTGATGGGGAAAAAATGTGAATGAATATTTGCTGAAATCTCTTCATGGTTAAGCTATATTTTAATTCAGTATGACTGACATATGATATACATTCACAGCAGGAATATTTTAAAAAACCTAATGAATGTTAGGAGGAAAAATCAGTCAGTGAAACCCCTGGAGATAATTTCTTTCTTCCACAGAAAACATCAGCTACTGCTCAGAGGAAGATCTACAGCAAATCAGGGTGAAAATACCCTTCAGTGCTCTGTCATAGCAGGCACTCTGCATGGGATTCATCTGAACAAATGTAGATTTCTATATCTGAAAAAGGCTTCCTTTTTAATCCTCACAGAGAAATAGGCATTTTTATGATGAAATTTCTCTTATTTTGAACTAAACATCTACATTTCGTCAAATGAATCATGCAATAAAAATTTCTCTCTCCCAGATTTAAAGCTGACCACCCCGGATGCAGATGTTCTTGTACTTTCTGGCCTTTAGGTGTCAAGTATCCCACCTTAATACCACCTCAGCATTAGTGGATAATATATCCTCAGCTGCTTACAATTCCCTCTTCCTCTGACAGTCACTCAGATATATGTCCCAAAAAAAGACTCTCTGTGATGACCAGCCTGAGCTGGGTACTATTGCTGTCCCATCCTGTATGGTCAGGTAAATCCTATAATACTCAACAAGTCCTTATGAGTGGAGTATTGACTGAGTGGATAATGGTACATCATCTCCAGTATAGAAGAATAAAAGCAATGACAAGTTAAGGTCACAAGGAAAAAAAGAGAGAGGAATTCAGAAAAAAAGAATAAAACTACACCTAAAGCATAAAGCTGAAAAAATGCTTCAACTAGGTCTATAGCAAATGACAGGAAATTATGCTGTAAGGTGAAAAACTAAATAATTTTGATGACTGCTATAAACCACAGTCTTTCTCCTTTGCCCTCTGAGCACAAGCATCACAAGGCTGACCTGTACAATCTTTCAAAGGGTGCCCAGAGCCTTCACTCCTCACTATTTCCCCTTAACCTTTAACTACACTTCTCATATTTTTCTCTGAACTTTGTGTTCAAGTTGATACTCCTTGGCTGTCATTTAAAATTATTTTTCACATTCTTCACTCAATCCTCTTACTCCCTCATTCATCCTGGAAACTGATAAAAATGATAAATTGATCTTTTTCTTTTACTCAAATATAGGAACTTGCTGACACTGCTGATGCAGCCCTGTCTTCTCACCTGTTTTCAGTTCCACCTGTGCTGTGGACACGAATTGAGACAGAAGAGCACAGCTGTTCATTAAAACACAATATGTTCTGCAGCTTAGTCTCCTAAAGGAGTCATTCCTTCAATCTGTTTCAATGTGTATTTCTCTGTGAGTGTGTATGTATATATATCTTTCTCTAAAATAGTAGAAAACAAAAAAGAGAAAAAAGAAAAAAGAAGAAGGAAAGGACAGGACAGGAAAGGAAAGGAAAGGAAAGGAAAGGAAAGGAAAAAGGAAAAAAAAAGAAAAAAAGAAAAGAAAAGAGAAAAGAAAAAAGCAAAGAAAAGCAAAGAAAAACAAAGCAAAGCAAAGCAAAGCAAAGTAAAACAAAGCAAAGCAAAGCAAAGCAAAGCAAAGCAAAGCAAAGAAAAGAAAAGAGAAAAAAGAAGAGAAAAGAAAAGAAAAAAGAGAAAAGAAAAAAAGAGCATAATGTTAAGGTTACTAAATTCTACTAGGGAAAGAATATTCATTTATAATGATATAATGCCATCCAGTAATTTCTATTAAAATTCTTCTGAAAGGTGCTTTTCTACATAACAGTAGCTCAGAAGGTAAATATATATAAATAGCTGCAAGTAGTCTATATATTCAGAAACAAAGCCGAGGAGAATCAAAATCAAACATGAATGCATGCTGGGTAAAAGTAGGTTCTGGAGAGTGTCTTGCATTGGCAGTGCCCAAAAGAAGAGTGAAACATTGGAGGTGCCTCCATTGCAGCATGCTGTAACCACCAGCAACCCAAATCAGATAGCAGAGGGAGAGTAGGAACTAGTAAGCACTTTTTGTCCCAGCTAATCCACTAGATTTCAACAGTTTTCAGCACAGGCTATTTCTTGAACCAGGTGGGTTCTGTCTCTTTAGTAACTTCTCATGGTTATCTCTTCCAAGATTTTATCCAGTGTCCTTTTAACCTATGCATCCACAAATCTATTGGTGAGCTGCCCCTCAGGTTTGTTACATAAATATAATTCTAAATTGTCCTGGGTTCAGCAGTAGCAGTTATTTTTTCTCCTTCTTAGTAACTGGTGCAGCGCTGTGTTTTTGACCTTCAGCCTGGGAACAGCGCTGATAACACCATTGTTTTTAGTTGCTGCTTATTAATATTTAGTCTGACCAAGGGCTTTCTGAGCCTCATGCTCTGCCAGGGAGGAGGGGAAGCCAGGAGGAAGCAGAGACAGGACACCCGACCCAAACTGACCAAAGAGGTATTCCATACCACAGCACGTCATGCCCAGGATGTAACTGGGAGTGATCCAGAAGGGCTAGTGGACTGCAGGGTTGGAGGAGGTATCAGTCGGTGCTAGATCACTGCTCGGTCGGGCTGGGTATCGGTTGGTGGGTGGTGAGCGGTTGTATTCTCTTCCCTTTTATTTCCCTTATCATTATTATTATTGGTGGTAGCAGCAGTGGTTTGTGTTATACCTTAGTTACTGGACTGTTCTTATTTCAGCCAGTGGGAGTTACATTCTTTTGATTCTCCTCCCCATCCCTCCAGGAGCAAGGGGGAGAAGGGGGGGGGAGTGAGAGAGCGGATGCATGTTTTTAATTTACGGCTGGGCTTAAACCATGACATAAATGCACCACTTGTGAGGTAAAACCAGGACTGAATAGTAAAACAAAACTAAGATCCATTTATCTTTAATTTTTATAGCATCACCCAGAACAAATACTAAGGATTTTCACAAAACTGTTGCACTTTCAGATACAATCCATCCATTTATAAAATATTTGTTTATTCTGCAGCAGTATTTAGGTTACTGAAAATTTCGTCCTACTCTCTCCAACAGACCCTTTCACATTACTACTAACGGTCATACTCTAAGGTTTTGACTCTTTTTGTATAGACACAATTCATTTGATATTAGAGTCAATGTCACCTGCCCATGAATTTACAAGGCTGTTATCACTTTGACTATTCTCAGTTTGTTAGCTAGGTTTTCCCAGAATACTGTAGCTGGAGCTTTAATTTTTGCAGACTCATTCCAGTAAACTACTAGACCCATCCTGTCTCCAGACTTTTCAGTGGAGAGTATTTCTTTTCCTTTGAAGAGAAACCAAATTGTATTGTAACAATTTATAAGCTGCATGAGGGGCAACCTACCAAATCGAAGTTTTAGGCCTGAACTTTACCTTTTTAGGTCAGCTTTGTAATTTGCTGTGATTCTTTTTCATTTTGAATCTCTTTACTTGTAAGAGAATCTACAGCCTATAAATCACTCTTCAGAAATATCCACAGCAGTATCTGACAAAAAAGGAGTGAGCTTTGTGTTTGAATCTTTAAAAGATACATTTTCAGAAGGATACTATAGAAGCTAGTAGAAGCGATGAATCACTTCAGATTATTTTTTAAGAATAACTTATTAAAGGTTTTTTTGAGAAACAGTGAAAACATAATGCTCTGGTTTCCTGAATAAGTTGTACAGCTTCTCCCTTAATAAATATTATTTTTCCCTGCATTCATTTTTTTTAAGTCTCAGATGCCGGTTTCAAGGAGTAATGATATAGACAGTGTGAGAAAGAACACAGAGGCAGTGTCTTTGCATCTTAATTATAGTAGCCTTCTTCTTTCCAGCACTGAACCAAGTTACACTCAGAGCATGGGGAGATAAATGTGGGAGCTGTAAGCTTGACGTCTAATATCTGCTACTGAAGATTTGGGATTTGATTTAATGCCTCTCTTGGAAGGTTTGAAAAAAACAGGTCTTCCATCTTCTTTTAATAAATTCATTTTCAGACCTGCAATTTACCTTTTTGTCAGTTTTACGATTCAGAACAATGGACCTTTTTTAGTTGTGTAATTTTTTGGCTGTTTCCTTTTTCTCTCACATTTATAAGCAGAAAAGTGTTCAGTAATTTGCAGAATAGGGAAGCAGGAGACATTCATAGCTCCCTAGTCGGAAAAACTTCACCATTATTCCTGATCGCAGAATATGTTGGGGGACTCTTTGACATTTTTTAATAGTGACAAACTGATACTTGCACATTACTAGATCATATTATATTAACTCCATATGTGCCTGTTATATTGGAGTTTCTGAAAAGTAACAAATTCTGAAGTGACAGAAGCTCTCAGCAGAAGGGAAAAGAGTTTTTCTGCAAGGAGGAAAAGAATCCCATAATAGTGTGACTTTGTTATTATTTCTCAGTAATCTAAAAATAAAAAAAAAACATCACAGTGGGGAGTTGAGGGGGGCAGGAGATGTTTAAAAGACCAGAAGTAAGCTCTGGAACCTAGGAATCCTGATGAATCTGAGACCTGATAAGCTCAGAACACTGAGAGTTGGTCAAATCTGTGCAAGCACCAATTTGTGCTACCAACCCACACATCAACAATAGGTTGTGTGACAACACGGCCCACATGAGACAATAGGGTGGCTGCTATGGGCAGAAAAAGACAACAGGAGTACATCTTCACCCCCTCTTGGGGGATTTTCTGAACTCATACCTAGAGGCCACTGGTGCATCAATGTGACCTTCCACTTTTGAGTGGACTTCTCAGTTGGCCTCCTTATTGTAGCTCCCACCAGGTAACTACAAGTGAGTGTGTCTGCATGTGTGTGTGTGATGAAACAAATAAATGTACTATGTGAACAACTATCTGGTACAAATAACAAGTTAGATACTTTTATCAACAAAACTTAATAGACAATAGTATTTCTGATAAATCTTGTTTATGATCCACACCCCTGACTCAAGAACCTGTCATGGAAAAAGAAGATGACAAGAGCAGCCATCACCCCTCTGCATACACGCACCACATCTTGTCTGCTGGTGGCTTTGAGTAACACATGTACTACAACTTCATTTTCTTAAAGAATTGTGCACTCTAACTCAGAAAATTAACAACACAGCAGTTTCTCTATTGCGTTGACCTTCCACAAACATAAATGTATTGAGCACATGGTTCAACCAGCTTTAAGTAAATTATAATTGTTTTTAAACAAACTGTAAATGAGGAAGAAAATATTCTGTATGCTGTATAAATAAAGATAGCATCATATGATTATATGCCTTCTGTCAACCAAAAGAAAACAAAGAACTGCTGAGATTGATGCAGTGATTTAGTTGTGTCGTATTTCCATAAAACTGAAATAACATCATAGTAAATCGGTCTTGTTACATCTACAACTCACAGTAGGCATTCTGAGCTCCAAGTTCCGTTCCCTGCCTAGGAAGCAGCTGCTGGGAATGTCCCTTGGTCAGAAACCAACCCCAGCTTCACAGTTCTTTCATCTCTTGCTTGTACATATACCTAGCAGGATCCTAGGATGTGAGACTGCTCTGTGTACGAGTACCTGTGCTGGCTTCAATCTCCATTGCCATTAGTAGTGCAGATAGATAGGATGATTAGGGTGACAGTGCATTTAGGGGGTTGTTTTTATAGGGAAAATATCCTCCATGCATCAGGACCAGTACCAAGAAAAAGGCTGTGGTATGTTCTTATTCAGGTTGTTCATGGGTGGTAAAGAATGTGGTGGTAGCTACAACATGGATTTATTTTAACCTTTCTAGGGATCATGGGAAGAATCTTGGAATGATGTGCTTAGCATTTATCTGAGAAATGAAGTCACAGCCTTATTCATATAATAAAACATTTGTCTTCACTTTCTCCAAATTTCCACAGAGTTTACTATGTAATTATAAGGGACACACAGCTGCTTTTATATTTCTTTTAAATTCTGTTGATTAACAATAAGAATGAGGGTTGGATCCTTGTTCTTTTGATTCTTGCAGTCAGTATCCTCTTCAGTAAATGAAAGTCCCATGGGACATCTTTGACTTTCCTTTTGACATATTTGTCTAAACCTAATAAGAATGGAAGAAACACCTAGGCTTTCAAAAGAAAAAAAATTAAAAAACATAACCCCAACCACACAAACCCACCTCACTCCAAACAATATAATTAGGACACATAAGGGTCTATCCTCTACTGAGTATGCACACATAACTCTGATTAATGTTATCAGGAAATATAGACTCACATGGCAATAAGTCCCTTTGCTAAGAAGCAAGCATTACTCCTGTATCTGAATGTGTCCTTTTAAAAAACGGCCCTTAAGTTTATCCCACAGCAACTATTTTGCCTTTTACTGCATACTTGAAACTATTTTAGTCTGAAGTGCTGTCAGGAAACTAAATCCTTTTTATAAAATTCCCCACAGCATTTGAACCACATGTTTAAAGAATCACTTGATATTAATTGCAAGATATGTGGAAATAAGTTCTGTGATACCCATGTGGACCATCTCACAGATGGCAAGGGGGCTAAATGGCTGTAACAGGGAACAAAGTCTACCCAGTTTAATGCAACACTATTCAGGAGTGTTCTTGAAGAGAGGAAAAAGGAAAGGAAGAGGAATTAGAAACTCATTTTGTCCACTTGTTTTGTTTAATATCATTATTAGTAATGGTCTATGTATTGTTTCCATGTTTATATGGTGCAGTAACAATAACAAATATGAAAACATCTGCATGCAGATATGGGCTCCAGTAAAAAAACAGCTCTCAGACAATTACAGAATCTTTCTTCTGTTCCAATTTTCCACATAGTAGAAGGGAGGAAACCTATTTTAGCAAGCCATTGACTGAAACAATCACAAAACCTATTTCATTAATTCATGTTCTTTGTATCAGCTGACAAGAAAATGATTCAAGGTTTTGCCTTCTCAGCTCTTTTGATAGGCAAAATATTATACCTCCCTCACAGATGTGCCATGATGCAGGACTGCTTTCAAAACAAGTTTAAACAAGATGCTGGACTACAATTAAATTTAATCCTTCTGTCTAGCTAACATATCCTGAACAAACAATCTCTTCTTTTTGCCAGTAGAATACAGATGTGTTTCTAACTTGCTGCATACACTTGAAGGCCATCAGGTTACTTCTACCTAGATATACCAGAAATGGTCCATTGATTTGATAACAGGCACTGTAATTCACTTGCATATATGCAGTTCAATATCTCTTGCATTCCTCTGTGTGAAGTCTGATATCTCTTCACTGAAAAATAGATGTGTTTAACCCTGATAAAATGTGATTCTTCTAGAAAGTTTACTGAGAATGGAAAGTAATTAAATAACTGTTGTGTGGCCTAAGAAGGCTAATGCTTTTAGATAGAAAAGAAAAAGAAGAAAATCGGGTCAACCGGACTCTTTGGTTGAAGCTAACTTTATATCTAAAAGGAATTATTAAATCTTCTACTCTGAACTCCTTCATATTAATTCTAATCCAATTAGCTTTCCAGTGTGTTCACTAACTTGTTTTTGACTAAAGCATATCTTTCAAATGACATCCAACCTTGATTTAAGTGACTTAGCAGTTGAAGGACCGGTCACATCAATACATATGTTGTTCTAAAGATTAAAATATGTGAGAAAAAGTATTTGCAAACTTGTGCTTTTCAAGCACTTAAATTTGCTTGATTTATGTTTCTAGGAATTGACTGTTCTTTCTTATCATTGATAAGTTTTAGCCTTTAATCACCCACTATTTTCCTCAGAAACTTATTCATGGAAATAAGTAATTTCTCACTCCCATTTTTAGCAAAAAAAAAATCAGATTTGTCTAGTTTTATAAATCTTGATCTAATCCTAGTTAATTAGAAGATACATTGAACTATTGTCTCTAGTTTAAAATTATCCGTCTGTATGAGGCACAAGATACCACATTCTTCTTCCCCAGTTTTTACCACAGATTTATAAACTAGAATAAAAGAGTGGTTAGCAGCTAACAGTCTGATTTAAGCCACATTCAGATGTAAAATTGACTAAAGGTATCTTAAATATGAGTCACTGCTTCCTTATCTATAGTTCTAAACTGTTTCATGCCCTTTTACTATAGCATCACACTGTGCAGTTTCTTGTCTGCTATAACCACATCTCAGAGGTATTGCTTTCTAGAGTCGCAGCCCCTCATTCTATAATAGCAGTTATATTTTTCAGGTTTAGATGTATAAATTAGACCCATGCAAATATCATTCTAAGTTATGATACTACTGTGCATTTCAGGTGTTTTCTAATGATATTGAGATGTGCTTCTCCTTCATTTAATAACAAATTTCTCTACTGGATGTCAGCATGGCACTTAATGCTAGCTTCTTTTAACTCTGAACAAACTTAAATAGAAAATAAAGGCTAGTGACTGGCATGAGTGATTTTCAAACTAGCGAGCTTGTACTTCTGACTAAAAAGAGTAGGAAGTGCTGAAATAGAAGATATATTACATCATTCTCAAATGCAACTGTGCCAGAAACAGCAGCTGGGAAGAGTATGGGGTTCTAATTACAGATTGCATCAATTTCTGTGAACAGAAGCAAATCTCCTTCCTAGGTTTCAGAGTTGCAACTTGCTTGGAGAGGCATAATGAGTTAGGATTAAATGTTCACTTACAATAGGATGACATTATAGGATGTAAGCAGATGTTGCATGTAAGAGCTCTAATGATACATATTTCAGTGTACCAAAACTTCAAACTTCTAAATTAAGTCTTTATTAACCAAACTGTAAGTGTAAAGATCCCTGCATTTATTTTGGGATGCAGAGACAGTGATTGGAAGAATGTTCTCTATGCATGTTAGAAACATCTTAGAAGATATACTGGGAGAGGTTTTTCACACAAGAATGAGATGGTGACTGTTGAATATAAACAGGAGTAGTGAAATTACAGTGTTAAAAGTCAGCTTACCAGACAACACTGACAGGTAAGCTTGCTATCATATTATTTCTCCCATCACAACATTAAGCACCAAAGACCATAAATAAGACAGCACTGTTCTAGTCCCTTCAGAGATATTGTATTTCTGAGAGGTTAATGTAATTGTATTGAGTAAATCTGACCTCAAAGCACACACATTATAGCCCAAGAGTTTGGTTCAACCACGTTTCCATTTTGTTTGGTTTTTACTCCTATTAGTCTGACATCACTGCTGCTGGCTTAAAGAAAATTAAAATTTCTATTTTATCAGGAAGTTTATACAACAACAAAGAACCTATTGAAAACCCCTTTGAAGGGTACATAAAAGCCAGTAACAGGGGTTAGATAGATTTACTCTGCATCATCTGTACCATGAAACCAGGTATACTGATGCCCTTGTCCTCCCCTCTGTTGTTTAAAAGTCTATACCAAAACATGCAACTCTTCAGGTGTTTGGAAGTCTAAGCAGAGTCTTAATAAATGGTGGCAAGGGAGTTATTTAGAGGCAGAAGACTATATACATGAGCCATGTTTCTCCTTCAAGTAGTGGGCAAACCTGAGGGATCCCTACCCCAGAAAATCATTAAAGTGAATGCATCTGAGTTTCCACTGACCTCCAAGCATCACATCTCCCATGAGCATCCTCTCACAGTGGGTCACACTGCTACAATACACCACCTTTCCTCTGCAGTCAGGACTGCCAGGCCTTCAGAATCATACAGCTATAACCAGACACTAACAAACCATCCTTCTCCCATGCCAGGAAAAGATCTAGTGCAAGACTATTGACAGCATAATCTGCTTGTAAAAACATTGTCTGGATTGTCAATTCACTTGATGCTGGACAGACAAACAAAATTAAAAGACTAGGAAGCCAAAATAATTCTTTTTCTCCCATTTGGTGAAAAGGAACAAAATTGCACCTGAGAACACTTTAATTTGATATTCCTAGTTATTCTTTATATAGTAGATAACTATGTGCAGAAAATATCTTGATTAATAAGTTTTCTTGTTTACTGAGAATCATGAAACTACAAATTTTTAAAATGGCAAATATAGCTTTAAAAATATTTTTAATTGAACTCCTTACATAAATTTTATGGTAAACTCCATGGTGGTGTAGAGAAACATCTTTCAAAATAGAAGTGCAGATAAATCATGAGCACTGTAAAAACTACTACTTTCTTCAGCAATTAGAGTGCTTCAGAGCAGAGTTTTACTTCCCTGTTCCTCTTCTAGTAAGAGAGCAGTCCATACATTCATCCTTATGAATGCTATACCTTTTACACCATTTGTGTCAATAAAGACTTTTAAAAAAAGAGGTGTTTCAGGGAGCAGCAGGAGCAGCTCTGCGAAGGAGGACGAGCAGGAAGAGTGTGACTCCAGGACAGAGTGTTGTCCTCACCATCTTGAGAGGCATAACCCTGGACTACCCAAGCAGTCAAGCAGGGCAGGGTGATCACAAGCAGTGGATTCTATCAACAGACCTTTGAAAATAAGATGAACATAAGATGACAAGTCAGGTCTAAGGTCAAGCCAAACCAGAAAATGCAGCCAATATCAGCTCCGAAGAGGCACAGATACATCTAAAACACAGGTTAGCAACAATGGCAGGCTGACCTGAGATGGGGCACCAATGTCCATGAGTAGAGTGTGGGAGAGGGTCCCAGATGAAGCTGGCCAGAGCCACTAAGGCCTATTGGGGCCCTCAGGGCCTTGACCCAGAAAATCTCTTATTTTCCCTCTTTTCCTAATGCTAAGTAAACTGCTTGTGGGATGTACTTGTAATTACTTTTCTTATATTTTGACAGACATGTACAGCTGTGCTCTTCAAGTACTTAAAATTTTATTGACGTGGGGTTATTCATTTTGATAAGAGCAATATGCAATGCATTTATAAATAAATATGAAATTGGGTCATATTATCTCAGTGACAGTGGTTTACTTGTGCCTCAAATCTTGCTATCCAAAATTGGCCAGAAAATATAAAGAAAAATTCTCTTAGTGGTCTCCTAGGATCTGTGCACAAAAGGAGGAGGGTTTGTCCAGCCAACCACTGATGCAACAACAACTGAACCTGAGCCACACAGTCCTCAGGAACCACTAAAGGTCCTGTACTCTCTGAGAGCTCCTCTCCCCCTGCTTGCCATTTGTATGCACACACCTTCTTCCAGCAGCGCGGCTTCATCCCTACAGGCGCTTCCCAGATACACTATGTTATTTTCATTGCTATGTTACGGAGAGTTTGAATTTAACACTGAGCTTGCTTTTATTTAAACACTGCACAACCCAAGCAGGGAGAGCTTGGCTTTGACTGCAGACTGGAGCCTCAGGCTTTGAAAACGGAAGCCAAACTTTGCTCTCTACAGCTTTAACTCACTGCCTTGCTGAAAAATAGCAACTACTCCATGCAGAGCTGTGATGGCCAAGAGACCCTTTTTGTTGTCTCTCAAAACAGCTCACAAGATGGAACAGAGGAGGCTGAGTGCCTGTTGTTGGTGAGCAGCTCGTTATGGCTCGGGCAAACACCAGGGGCAGAGCAGGGTCCTGCTCCACCAAGGTGGGGGATGTTTTCCCGTGTTGTCTGCCCTGAGGCCGCTAACGTAACTGCCCGGACAACAAACTGCTTGGAGACAGCAGTACAAACACTGTGGTGAGCCCGTCAGGACAGGTGAACTGTGTCTGGGGGTTTACCTGATAGCCCCGCAGATGAGTCTTTCCTGCGGGAGGGTTCCGAGAGAGTCTGACCCTATATAAAGGCAGACGGCCACTCAGGGACCTGGTGGGCTTACTGACCAAAAGGACTGAAAGGACCATAATGGAAAGAATGTTAACTCAATGACTGAAAAGGCATCGTGGGATCCAGCAGAGGGTGGTGATCCCACCTCTCTATTTCCTTTCCTTCTTTCTTTCTCCTTTTCTGCTTTGGATCTTTTATAAGAAGAAGAACCTGACAAGACTGTTGTTCCTCCTGACACAGTTTGGGGAAGTTTACAATAAAATTAATCGTTATTTCATTCTGCAGCCTCTGGACGGCCAGTGGCTTCTCCTGTGAACTGCACGGAGAGTGGTAAAGGATCAGCTGTCACCGCACCCACAAGGAAGGATGGGACAAGAGTCTGTGAAGAAGTTGTGCAGCTTCACAAGGACAGATTTTTACTGAGAGAGGCCCCTGCATAAAGAAAAATCTTACTGAGGTACTGAATAAGCATGGTAACACAGAGCAGGGACAATTAGCTAAATTTAGAGCATAGATTCAAATCCCGTCACCTTACATTGCTGATTATGTCTATTTTAGGAACATAGTTGCCACCAGAGGAAGATATTTCCACAAATAAATCAGAACACTAGTGACCTGAAGGTTTTGTGGTTTTTTTTTTTCTATTGTCCTTACACAAAGTCTAAGCAATTCTGTTGATGTAAGTGGTTCATGCCAGGTGATTTTATCTGAGCCTAGAATAGTAACTCATAGAAATATAACTTCTGCAAATGTTTCTTCTTTTCCACCCATGTGTGATTCAGTTTAGAATAAGACAGTTCATTTTTTTTGACTGGATTAGAGTACAAAGGTTATTCTTTTCCTCATATAGGCTGCTCTATGTCCACCCTTCTGGAAGAGCACATCCTTTATCCCTGTCACACATCCATCTATTCTTATATTTCCATCTTGTCTCAGCAACCAGAATGCATCCCTTTTTTTCATGTTTATTTTGGCATGCTTGCTCTTTTATTTTATGTCTAAATGTTACTTATATTACTGGAGGTCTTTAAGGATTTTGTTGACACAGAGAAAGCAAAAGTTTCGTTATATGGGATTTTTAGTACTATTTGTGGATTATTTTCATCAGACCAGTATCTTTTAAACCAGGAACTCCAACACTCAAATCAAGGAGGTTTTTATTCTTCTTATGAAGAACAGATTTTATCATCTTGCCAATATTATAAATGCACTGCCTGGTTGCAATTGTAATTGAACCAGAAACTGGCTTGCAAGTACAGGCCCACTTACATTGTTTTGTTCAAATCTGAAAAGGAAGAACAAGGAGTTTTTGAAAGCTCTTACTATTCTGAATCCATTTAAAAGACTGTCATGGTAATGGCTAGACAAAAGCTATTGCCTGCCTTGTTTTCTTTTCCCATTCTAAAGTAATATTCCTGCACATAACAAGTGCTGTTCTGATACTTCATCTTTAATTTAGACTTCCTTAGAATTTGTCAGCTTAAACCAGAGACTTAACGCTATTTTTATGCAGCCTTTTTGTACTTAAAGGCAGACAATCTATTCTACTGCGGAGCAGTAAACAAGCTCACTGCAAGATGCCAATTGGGAATCACAATGGGAAATAACTGATCTCCTGTGTGATATTAGCTAAAATGGTGTGTCCTACAGCCAACCTTGAGACTTGGTAAAACATTGTTTTGTAAGAGATTAACTCACACTTAATACGAACTACAATAAACCCCATACAGTATCAGATAATACAGAGGCATTTTTTTAAACAATTTTAGTTTATTGAGGAGCAATTAAAGATAGCAATCACGTATATCTGTCGAGCTGCCTGTGTATTCATAGTTGGCGTGTGCATGTGCACGTGTGTATGAACTTAAAAGCAACTTTAAATCTGACCTCCACTACTTTGTTGCTACTTATACTGAGGTAGTACTGAAATACTAATGCATAAGAAAATGTGAGAGATCAAATTTACCTGTTTTCAGGTTTGAGAAAAGGATTTAGGGGGTGGGTGGGGTCATCTGATTATTTTGGTTTAGGAAAATATTCCAAAGCACCTGAAAAAATGCTGGTGATGTCTGCAAGCAATTCCAGTGAAACATTTTTATTTCACAGTAGTAAAATTGAAGGAAAGACAATTTAGGAAAAGCCATCTCTTTATACTCATCAAATAACTTGCTTTCTCAAAAAAAAAAAAAATCATGTGAAAACCTCAGATCTAGGATTCCTGTTTTGTTTCATGATGAAAAATTATAAGAAACAGAACTTACTTTAAACATAACAGCTAATAAACTAAGGATAATGCATCATCCTTCAGTCATTTTTAGCTTATTCAAGTCATGGAGAAGGTAACACAAAATGTGACAAAGGAAAAAAAAATATAAAAGGAAACAATGACTCAGGATGCCTCAAAAATACCTTTGTTTAAATAGATTAGTTGGGGCCACATGATTCACGATTTAATGATTGTTCTTTTGTAAGCAGGGAAGTAAAAGACTTGTTATTCTCAGTTGTTTCATCTCAAAGTAATCCTGAATGTTGCTGCACAAAGCGTTGTTACATTCAGTGTGAAAGGATACTGTAAGGAAAATCAAGGAACTCCAAAGGGTGGAAAATAAGAATTATCTGTCCCAATATCGTATTTTGTACAATCAGAAGGCTGTAATTGGAGACGTATCAGCTTACACCTGTCAGTATTATTCCATTTTCTCTTTCCACCCACTGGCTGAGAATTTCTATCTTGCACTGTTCAAGTTACTCTGCCACCTGTCAGTGTTATCTCAGTAAGTACCTTGCCTTTCCCAGCTAAAATGTATAGTAGGTCATGCATATGAAAAGCATTCCTATTTCTTGTAAATGATCAGAGCACACATTATATCCTAGGGTTATCAAAAAGCCCCTATAGATATGTCCAACTGTTCTCCAGCTCAGGTGATGCTTAAAGTTGCACAGTATGGGCGTCAGGTATTGCTGCTGTTAAATGCTTTTCTTTGACTGGAAATCTCTTAACAGGGAAAGCTATTATCTGCCTTACCTCCTGGACACCACCATAAAGCTGAAGATTCTTTGCTGCTATTTCTACAGAGTACTTGTTACTTTTTAGATACTTCTTCTTCCCTTTGTGTGTATGGATAGATATACATATACGAGTGAAAGTTCCCCATTTCATTCTGCAAATGGAAAATTAACAATTGCAATTATCTCAATTTCTTACTTAATTACACTGGCAGGCACAGAGCCCTTTTAAAATAGCATATAAACAAAATGTGCTATTTGGACACTGATAATATCTATTCCCAAAGCTCACAGGAAGTTATATTTCCATAAGACAAATTCATGTGCAATATTGACTCTTCTACTTCATTTACTTTGGAGGCTTCCTGCATCATAGATTTCATGGTAGGTGAGACAGTAAGATCTGTGTAAGGGCAGTATTAACTCCACATGCCTGGAGAAAGGAACAGCCAGTGTCAGCACCGAGAAGGAAGTCAGCATGTGGTGGAAAAGCTTTCTTCTCTCTTGGGATGATGGTGGAGCCATGTAAGAGCAGCATCTGCTCCTAGGAATGGTTTCACTAAGAAGTGCTTCCTGCTGGAGCTTCACGGTAATCATGAAGCTCAGGACTCAGACGTGTTTCTGGGAGAGCTTAAAATGCAGTAAATGCTGACAGATTTTTATAGGCTTGTACTTTCTCTGTTTAGTGTCAGACATGATTTCCTATGTTGTAATGTGGGCAAGAGTATAAAAATAATGATATTTCAGGCATTATGCAGTTTTGCCAGGCTGTTCATCTAGACCAAGATAGGGCAAGAGGGACAGTTTCCCCCAAAGCCCGTCACTTAGAAGGATTAGAGTCCAAACTTTTTACGGTAGAATATACCACCTATAGGTAAGAGATATACAGAGAATTTGTATTTGTGGATGTAGTGGAGGAAGTCAAAACTTTTGGCCTGGATCTCTTTGATTCTTTGTATGTTGTCACCTTCATGGGAAGGCCTCAGTTAGGCACAAACATCTCCTCCAACTAAAATCTCCTGAAAGAAGACTATGTGGCTAGGTCCTACTTTGAAACAAAACAAAAAAATACACAAAAAAAAACAAACCACAAATAAACAACACTGCATCTTTTTGATTTTTTCATGCATTGCACACTTGTAAGGGCAGAGCAACACTGCCTCATTTCCATCATCTTGCTTCATGTGGAGGTAAGAGTGAATTCATTAATGTCTCCAGCACCTCCTATTCTGAGAAATGTATGTTTCAGAGCAGCCTAAGGAGCTTATACCCCATGTCCCTAATTTGCAAGAACATTAATAGCAATTAGGATCACATTATGAACATGTTTAAAGCTAATCCAGGGCCCTAAATTCAGTCCGGAAGGAATTCTTGAAATAGGAAATTAGTGGCCAAAAATGCAAAGATTTACATTGTCCAAGTCAAGCAATGTAGTAAAATGAGGTCAGATAGTAAGTACTGTTACTGTTACCAACCTTCCTGTGGCTTCTGTGTGTTAAGCATTGGGTAGCATAGCATAGCTGATAATTAAATTTTGTATGTAGTGTACAGCTTTTCAATATCAATGTGATTTTCTTTTTCTCTCAGAGAAAGTTTAGAATCAGCAGGTTAAAGGTCCTGTTCACCTTATGTTTGAACATATCTGTAAATGTTTGTCCTTGTGCAGATTACAAGTCTGGTAATAGTGTGTCAGGTGGGGGTTTTGTTTGTGTTTTTCTCTTCATTGACTAAAAGATGTATATCACTTGGAGAAGCTGGCTAAATTCAATCTGATACCCAGTCCAAGTCTGATTTGTTGCTGCTATCTGATTCAAAGAATTATCATATCTAACCCATGCATTGCTTTAGCATTGGGTTTTCCCAGTAAATATGCTAGAACTTGCAATTTTTCTGAACTCTTGGATGTGTATATGAAATACTTTGTACTTGTTTCTCCTCATTAGCACCCCAGCTGATTTCTCTTGAACTACTAATAAAATGACACTAAAAAGCAGAGTGGCAAAATCATGTTTGTCATCCTCAGAAGCAAGAGGTGCTACTTCTTGCATGCAATAATGCATAAAAGTTCTTATCAGGGGCCAACCAACCAATCAAGTGATAAAAGCTGAAGCATATGAAATAAAAGCCTCTTACATTTAAGGCGAATTGGATAGAAGAAAAGGATAAAAACCAAGACAGTGGAAAAATCCCAGAAAGGAGAGAAGGCAACAGTCACATCTTATTTGATCAGCAGCAGTTGTATTACACTCATTATCTGACCAGGTGCGTTTCACTGGAATCCCAAATCATTTGATGAGCAAATATTTTGCCTTTAGAAAAACTGACTGATCTGATAACAGGCACATGGCACAGTATAATTTTCTTATACCTTAATCCTGTCTTGTTTCACTGCATAACTCAGGATGAATCACTTTTCGTCCCTCGTTATTTTCTAAGTGTGAAAAATTATAGCTATCCTACTTCACAAAGGTGGTATTAGGAACAACTTAATTGGTGCCTATGCAGTGCTTTAAGAAACTTGGGTGGGTAGATCAATGCTAAATTAGAGCAAGCAATTATATCCAGCCTGAGGGAGAGAAATCAATATCTGTATGGCAAGACAGGGGGAACACTTTCATGATCCTGTTTTAAACCTCCCTTACTCCACTCTCACATCACTGTATTTTGTGTTGTTCTTGGACATCACTGGAAAAAGGGGAGTATAGTGAGTCCATACCTCTGAGGAAAAACACCCAAAATGCATGGGACTGGAAGAGAAAGCAAAGAATAAAAGTAGTTACGGCTGAAGCTCTTCTATACTGTACAGAGTATTTTGGTTCCTGCACTTTTACACGGACTTTGTTGGGGGATTTTTATCAAGTTTTACCTTTTAAGGAAATATTTTTATTAAATTTCTAGAGGGAAACTGAAAATGCTGTCACTGAGTTTTTGCATTTTATGGCAGAATTTTTTTTTCCCTTCGTTTGGAATAATGATTGAAACTTTTATTTAGTTACTATCTCTATAAAATGATTCCTTAAATGAAGTAAAGAATTACTTGACCTTCAAAATCAATTCACAGATTTTATTTTAGGACATTAAAAACCACATTTCTAAAGATTATTTTTATGCCAAAATACCTTCAGCAAATAAATATTTTCAAAATATTAGATCTCAAAATAATACTAAAACATGAAAATATTGACATATATTTCTAAAGTGTTTTTCTCATGTACAATATGAGGAAAATGCCTGACAAATTTTATGGAAAACCAGACTTTTTGCAAAAAAAAAACACTATATAAAAAAAAAGGTTATAATTAAATTTGTTTTCATTCACAGGTCCTGGATCTTAATTTTGCTGTGTTTTCTGCACCATTCCAAAGGTTTCAGGGAACTGTTTTATCCAGCAGGTAAGGACTGTTCTGGTGAGGAGATGATCTATAGCAAATTCATAGTTATTACAATAATTCCTTTGAGGAAAGGGGAGAAGTTGGCAGCTGGGATTACTTTAGGCTACCCCTGAAGCTTGAGTCTGCCTTCACTTCTCAGTGCCAGAATTAAACAGCAACTCAGATTTGGGTCTGGAGAGTAGACTGTGTTAATATTAACAGATGTCTTCCTGGAGAAAGCATATATACAAGTGTACAGGTATGTTGCGCGTCATGCTCCTGGGAACCACTAGAGAGCCTTTCAAGTCAAGACTAGATTATATTTGAACGTTGGCCCTTTTTTCCTGATGTTTATTGCTAATGAAACTCATCTTTTGAAAATCTGGTGGAAAAGAACATTGAAATTCCACAGGTTGAAATGGACAGATCCTTTCACAGAAATGTGCTTCTACATGGAATATTTCTCTTTACTGTTACTGATGATGCTGTTGCTTGTTTTGGGGACTTGCAATTAAAAGTTAAGTGAAAGTTTTTGTTTATTTTGCAGTCAAATTCTTAAATATTTATGAAGGACCGTAAGTCTAGCTTGCCTTGAGGAAATACAGATGAATTAATAATTTATGTCGTTGTTTTGCAGAAAATTAAAGGTTGGGAGCAAGTGTTTAAAAATTAAATCATCCACAAACTAAGATAGCAGATGTTATTTTGTTAAAATCTTGCAAACAGCAAAGTAAAATGAGGTGTTCTCTTTGGCCCAACTGAAATCTTAACGACTCATTACAATTGAGCAGATTCTAAAGCCTGAGGCTGGCTAATGTCAGAATAATGAAGAGGAACTTCAATTATGTAGCCTAGATTTTTTTATTTGTTTTTGCTTTATTTTATTGCCTGCAGTGAGAAAGACTCTGTATCTTTATGTTACATAGTGATTTGTAAGATGTTGCACTCCCACAAAAAATCACTGCATATTCCATTAGTAATCCTACAATGGAATCCCCTGCAACTAAAATGTGTTTTCATCTACCTATGTAAATAACAATAAAAATAATAACAATAATAATGATATTTTAGATGGAAAAAAAAAATCCTGCAATTACATAGCTTAATAACTTGATAATTCTTGCTCTTATTTTCCAGCATCACTTTTTTTGTTCTTTTTCTTTTTTGCATTTTGTTCATGACAGTTGTCTCTGTCTCTTACTTAGCAGACATTGTAGACATTGCTGACCAATTTCTGGTCAGCATCATAAGTTAATATACCAGGAAAAATGGCTTTCAGACAGGGTCTATAATGAGTTTCTTTCTTGGCTTTGAGCTACGCTGACAATACACTTCCAAATTCTCTTTTTGTATATTTACATGGCTATTACAATGAAACCTATATTGAGAAGTTGTAATCAGTGTTGCTGGAAGTAAGGCCAGTCTTGCAGTCTTTTGGAGCTATCTTTTTACAATAAAATTCTCTTTACAACTACAGGATCTATATCCTAACCACGGTCTCATGGTCCTGCTTCTGGATCTGTTTCCAGTTCAAGGCTTCTACTAAGGTCGTTACCCTCATAAAAAGTAAAAAGAAATGGCACCAGAACATGGACAAATATACCTTCTATGAATACAAACTGTAGGAGTTTCCAGGATCCAAAGAAACTATACATTATTTTCTCTTCTCATTTTTTGCCTGCTTGACTGTGACTTCATCTGCAAGCATAAAACTGGTCATTTTTGGCAATGTAAAGTCATAAGCACATCAGTCTGTAACCACAACTGCAAATATAAAAGATGTTTTCACCCTTCAAATAAAAGATCTGTACAGCAGAGCAGATAAGGGAATTTTGAGCTTAGATTCCATCTAATAAGAACCCAAAGGATTTCACTGCTATTAAAACTGTAAGTTAAGCAGAGACATCTTCAATTTAAATAAAAAAAATATGAAAAATATAGTCATAAAGGAGTGCTCTTTCAAGATACTATGTGAGGTTTAGCAGTGTGATTCCCAAGATGCGAATAAAGACAGAACAGCTAAAAACTTGTGCATTGCTTGATAATATAATTCAGCTAAGCAGTTTGGCATTTTCTGCTCAGAGGAAGCCAAGTATTGGCAATTCATCTACACTGATGATAAATTATGGTTGGTATAGATATCTAAGACCGTAATTGCACAGTAATAATAAATGAGAAACTTCCACAAAAACTACATACATAACAGTTCACAGACTTAGTCTATTCCGTTTTCCTTCTAAATGTTCATCCTCAATCAATGCTGCAAAATCAATCTTTTTTTCTTGGGTGTTTTTTCCTCTGTTCTGTGTTACTTCATGAGATTGACTATTCCTAGCAATTTCAGAGGAAGCTAGGTTTGCCTAATAATACCATTAATAAAATGGTAGCATTCTGAATAAACTGAAGTGCTTGAAAGTAGAATCACTTTTCTAAATATTAAATGTAAAGGACATAATGAGCAGATTGATTTGATAACATTAGAAGCTTGCATCTCCTGATTTTCTCTAGATGTACATTTCCATATATGTAATCTTTCCTTTTCTTAATGTTCTTTCTACTGAGCAGATTAATCTCACATTTCCACTGCTGAGGTTATTTTCATCATTTATTGTGTCAGTGTTATTCAAGACAGTCAAAACATAAATCTAGTGCCTAGTTTTTAAGGGTCCATTATGAGATGCCAACCATTTTGTTCTCACTTCTGAGACACAAAATGCAATTTACAAATGTGATCAAGTTCCATAGGTTTCCCTCATGAAGCAGAGCATTACTGTGACAAGTAGTAGTACTGCAAAAACAAAATATAGAAATGCTCAGATTTTGAAACATCTGGTTTAATTTGCTGTGAAATGTGTTTTAAAACCACAGTTATAGTACAGAAAAAACACTAACGCTCTGAAATTAATTCTTGTTTACTAGGAGTTGAGACGGGAGAGGAAAGAAAACCTTTTGAAGTCTGTCATGGAACAGAGGAGACTTACATGCCTCAAAATATCTTGCAACTCACTGGTTAGAGAACATGCCTCACACCTTGAAGTTTAAGGGTCAAATCTTTACTCAAAATAATCAGAAATTAAAAACTGTCTTCCTCTTTCCTCATAAAATTTCTAAAAAAAACTTTTCTTTAATTACAATGAAACACTATGTTGTAAGAAACAAAAGACAATTTTGTACCAACTTTGCTAACTGCTTCTTTGCTAAGTACTATAAAAATATATGCAAATATGCCTCGAAAACAGGGTAGATTTAAAATTGTTTAAATGTCTGAAGCTCTGTTGACTTCAATAAACAGAAGCCCTTTTAATTCAATTGATGTTCTGGCCCAAATGATCTAAGCAAAAATGTCAAGTGTTACATTAAAATAATAACTTTCTCAAAAACCTCCTTGTATCTGGAAACCAAAAGTAAAACATAGAAATGTTTCCAGAAGTTGATAATGTATCTGACACTTCTTCTAATTTCCAAATGGTCTGGAATTCACAAACAGCTTGTTTGCATAATGTCTACAAGCGTTGTAGATTAGATGCAAGCTATCACTTTCAACAGGACTAGCCAATCTGAAAGTGCATTCTCCTTTACATTTTAGCAGCTCATTACACAGCTAATGTTCTATTACTCTATCTAATGTAACATGACATGACTGGTAAAATTCAAAGAAGCAGACAATTTTTCATATTAGAAATTCTCTCTTCCTCTTTCTGAACTGCTCATTGATTCCATTTTGAATGCACCAAACTGTAATCTTGCCTAAATCACATATATGAGGGAGCTAGCTAATGTAGCAGATGTTTTACTACCAGATGAAGGAAAAGACAAACTTGAACAGCTTGGCATGTCACTTAAAAAAAAAAAAAACAACAAAAAAAAAAACAAACAGGCATGACATATGATGTTTATTTCTTTGATTTTGCTTTGAAAGCCTGTTATGGTTGAATAAAAGATTTTTCTCTTTTGTTTATGCATTTGACTACCCACATATACAAAATATAATCAGGTTGCACTTTTTTAATTAAGAAAATCATCACATAGATTGATACGAAAGAAAATATATTGCAAAGTTTGATTCTTTTTGGAAGCTGAGTACCAAGAATTGAGAGCAGATGGAAATATGTTAGTCTGCACATGTGACATGTATATAGTCCTTTGACAAATGTAATTCCTGTTAACTTTGGTAAATGATCTGTTTCAGAAATTATTTTTGTCTGTAATAAACAAATACTCCTTTGGCACATCTATCTGGAGTACAAGAAGGGCTTTATCCTAACTTGAATTGCAGCTACACCAGAAACGTCAGGTGAATTGATTTGACTCTGCCTGTTGCGTTCAGCAGGACTAAGATTGATATAGCTGTTATTTCATTCTTAAGATTGGGGACCATTATAGAGATTTCGATCTCTGAGATTTCCAATTGCCTCTCTTCTATGTGAGGCTGGTATCTAGAGGAAAAAAAAAACAAAACAAAACCACAAAATAACTTTATGTCTGAACCCACTTAAGTTTAATATGAGAAATGTCTTAAAGGAGACACAATGAATCTCATTGTGATCTTTCTTTAAGTAACATGTAAAAAGAATCAGATTGACCTAAAATATTTCTAATGCCAACAGCCATTACTAAACACTTCAGGACATTTTCATAATCTCTACAGTGACCAGGTCTGACTAAGACATAGTAAATAGGAGCATTATAGAGCAAGTAATACAAATTAGGCTGGTAAGGAGTAGTAACTTTCTTAAAAAAGCAGGCTCTCCCAAGTTTCTGGTAATCATGTTTAGATAGGTCTTAGAAATTATAGTGCCTGTAGCCAGTGGCATCAAAACCTCTATTTGAACATTGCTGGAAACAAAAGCTGTTAATAAGATTGTTTAGCAAAACCCTATAGCATAAAAAGCTCCCTCACAAAAACAAATTTCTGCTCTATTCTGATGACTAGTGTTTATTTCTTTCTGTATTTATTTTTTTTCCTGTCAGTCAATCAGTATCTTTGGAGACAAATCCCCTGTCTTGGCAGTAGTTGGGTTAGGTATTAATTGGGCAAAGGTATTTTATGTAAGGGAACTCATTTGGGTTTTGATACATCAAAGCTGCACAATCATGAAGGAGGTCTGGAACAGCTGTTTCTTTTTCTACTCAGATTTTGGAAAACTTCTGAAATTGAGAAGAGGGAAAATAACAAAATTGATTCTTTTCTCTCAGTGACTTTAGATACATACTTAGTATTTTTTTTATATTCATCATAGCCTGCTGTGGACTTCATGAAGAAGAACAGTGTTTTCTTCTTCTGAAAAGCAGTTATTTACCATTCTGAGGGGGAAAATTTTCACATTCTGCTTTCCTTCAGAAATATATATAATCCAAAAAAAATAGTCCATATTTTCAGTAGTCATCTCCTTTTCCAAGTCACAGGTTTACTGGCTTCCTAACTATACATATGTATGTGTATATATATATATGTGTGTGTGTCTATATGTACATACAGAATCACAGAATAGATTGGATTAGAAGGGACCTTAAAGATCATCTAGTTCCATAGGGAGACCTTCCACTAGACCAGGTTGCTCAAAGCCCCATGCAACCTGGCCTTGAACAATTCGAGGGATGGGGCAGCCACAGCTTCTCTGGGCAATCTGTACCAGCACCTCATGATCAACACAGTAAAGAACTTCTTCCTAATATCAAATCTAAATCTACCTTTTTTCAGTTTAAAGCCATTATCACTTGTCCTCTCCCTACATGCCCTGGTAAAAAGTCACTCTCCTCTATGTATGTTTATATATATAGACAAACACACGCATTTCAATACCACACATTTTAATTCTGTGAAAGAACATATCTGCGCTACCATGTCAGTGTGCCAGCTGAATTGGTATCCTTTTTTCTTTGTTGCCAGGACTATTACAATGAAATTGTCTCCACTTATGATCTCATATTATAAAGATTCCCAAAGCTCTGACAACTCAAGGCATTGTAATATACTCCTCTTACACTGTTAAGCAGACATAGGGAACAAAGTTCTCTGTAGAGTATAAGTAAAGATTTATAGACATGGTGAAAGAACACTTTCCCTGCTGCCTTCTTAAAATAGTTATGACTTTCCATGAATCTCTTTATAAATCAAGTGTAGAACGACAAAAGCATAAGGAAACAAGCCACAAAAATACCATTTACAATAGGCCCTAGTGGACTTATTTTAGCGGCATAGCACATCGTTGGGTGAAAACCATATACAGTTATCTCAAGAAGACATATGTGCTTCAGTATGAAAAATTAGTATTTATTGTGTCTGACATTATGTTTCAAAAGCTTGCTTTCTGCCTTGAGTTTTGTGGTACTGTAATACTTTCATATGATGGTACTAAATATTGAAGGAGTAAGCAGATACAATGTGACAGACACATAAAAGGACACTATGCAACACAAAATAAACATAATAGATTAACCAATTCTAATAGTCATGAAAAAATATTCTCATTTAGGAAAAAAAATAAGCACCCCTGAAATTTTACAAATGCCATTGCCACTCTTCATACAGGCTGTGAGAGAACTCTCTAATTTGTCTGTCTAGCAGCAGCAGCTTCATGAGTTTATTGATACATGGGGTTAGGTAGCTGCTGTGTGTTCAAGGGTATCAATGACTTTCCACACTATCATTTCTGGCTAAGCCTAATATATCTTACTGTAGCAGTACATGCCGCTGAATTAATACCCTTCATTCTTCATGTTAATTACAAAGAATAAAACCATTCAAGATTAGTTGTTAACTTGTCAAGAAACAGTGGGGACAAAACCACCCTTGTGTTATAAGGATCATAAATGCAGAATTTTCTCTCTCAGGTGCTCTCTGATAGCCTCTCTCAGCTGAACAGTGACTTTGCGGGCTGTACAACCATCCTCACATCTAGCTGTTAAAGCCTTCAGCTCAGCTGTTTCTTTTTTCAATGTTTTCAAACACTGCAGAGGTTTGCTTTCAAAGTGTAGGCCTCTGCTACCCCTTTAACACTTACTCAAGCAATACACAGTACATTTTCTTTTGCTCTCCATATTACATTCACAACATATGACGCATGGCTTTAGTGTAATTAAATGCATTACTCTTGACACTCATACAGAAAACATTCATATTTTAATGGGAAGTGCTGTGTGGATGAAAAATGACCTATTTGTCATCCTTCATTATGTCAATTCACCATAATAAATTAACACGGAAGAAATTTTCTCCATACTTCCACCATGCATTCCATAGCTCTTCCCCTTCAGCGTGTTAAGAGACTGATCTCTTTAGGGAAATGGCGCAGGAGAACTTAAAAGCACTTTGCAATCTGGTCTCTGAATTACAGTCTTGTAAACTGTCTGGCATTGGATTAATATCTAATTTTGCTCCAACAAAAATAAGCAAAACTTATGCCTGCTAAAATGCCTACTTAGGCTGAATATGAGAACATTTGTTTCTCTGTGGGAAATATACATATAAAGCTACGAAAGAGAGCCTGAGCTAAGGAAAAAAAACCATCTACTGGAGATTTGGTAATGGTGGCAGCTCATGCAGCTGTGTACAAAGGAAATTATACAACATATATGAATTTTTTAATAATCCATTTCAAACTCTATGCAATATATATGATCAGTCACAAAAGAAATATGGATATATGAATTATGTTGACAGAAAATATAATTGAAATGGGCAGGAAACAACATATACCCCACATTATATGAAAAGTGTATTCTGAAATGCATCATTAATTAGTAAGAAAATCTTATGGGAGCACTGTACAATCACTGCCCACCATAGTAATCTTGCCTACAGGACTTCAGAGAATATTTATGAAATTATTGCATATTGTAGATAATTCTTGGTTAGATCATGACCTACTTCTATGGGGTTTTTGTTCTTTGAGTCACAGTTGCTTTAGAGATCTTTAAAACAAACCAAAAGTCAGTTGCTCTTTTTGTTAAATGCCTGGGGAAATTAAACTTTTCCCTGACTACTCCCTCTCCTGTTATGACAAGGGACCTGGTTTGGTTTGGTCACTTTTTCAAAAAGCGACCTACTTATTACTCCTAGTTAATCTTGATTCCACTGAAATCAGTGAGATAATCTCCCTGGGGTTTTAGTGGAAAATTATGGGTTCACGAAACTCATGGAAAAGTTCAGCTCAAAAGGAAAGTTTTTAAGCAAGCTGCAGTTGTCCACAGATGGAGAACTAGAAAGGATCACCTTTATTTCATAGAATCCCCACACATCATTTAGTATTTAACTATTCTAACATCAGAGTCATAAATTTTGTTTTGCTTGAATATCTAAGCAACCACAAATAGATTTGGTGCTATGGTATGGGTTGTTTATGTTTTTTTTAAACAGCTGAAAAAGCATTCTCATTGTAAGAAAAACAATGTGACATCTTCCCCTTCTCTTCTTGAGAACTATTATGTGATTATGTGATTTTGCCTTCATTTTTTGATATTGTAACTTTTTTTCCCAGGTAATGTAGTGGATTTTTCTACTTAGTCAGTGGATGGGTACATTTGACATAGTAGCACTTGGTATACTATTAGTGTATCTGAAAAAAAAAAAAAAAAGAATTAATAAAATTGGCAAAGATGCATTTTTAGGGAGAACAGCACAGATGTTTCACTCAGTGGTATCGAGGTTGTTCCTAGTCAAGTTCCACAGAATGTGATCTTGGACTCATTTATTGTTTTCAATCTGTCATGGATTTAGATTTGTAACGATGAAGTTTGCTGATGCCATGAATGTGGAAGGTAGGATGGAGGAGATTAGAACTGAATACCAAAAAATGTGGTTGAACAGAAATAGGACTGGATTGAAATGCACTGCCATGCACACGGAGCTAATAATAAAAAGTCCTCTGGTATGCTGGAGGTTTATCAGGTGGAAATGTTTTGTAGAAATGGGATGTGATACTCAATCTCTGAATGAATGACCTGCCAGTATGATGCAGCATAAAGGTGGCGAATGCAAACTGAAAATGTACTGCAAAAGATGAATCCATCAGAGACAGCCAAGTACCAGTACCATTACACTAGGCCCTGGTTAAATCTCAGCTACAATACAGTACTGAGTAACTTTGAAAGAAAACGGGTGCAGAGAAGGGTATGGAAGAAAACAGTAGAGGCCCAGTTCTCAGGATTAGACTGAAACTGTTTTCCTGGTAGGAAAATATACATGAAAATTAAGCAGAGAGCAAGGTGATTGAGGTCTATAAATACATCAGTGGATAAATAAAAGAAAGAAGAAAGAGCTCACTAAATGTTAATACTGGAACAAAAAGCATTCTGGATGGACATACACATACGGAGGTGGAAAAAAAAAGGCTTCTAGACATTACAACAAGCAGATTTTGCAGTGGCTTTCCAGATAGATTGCACACGAAGAAAGCTTTTAAGAGATCTTCGTAGATCTAATCTCATCATGAATGGGATTATTTGGCATATGACTGACCTAGGAGAGAAATGGGACACATGACACATGCCCGTTCAATTCTCACCAGAAAGATTCCAGAGACACTGGTGTTTCTAAATTAACCTAAAAGGGTAATATATAGTTCTGTAATGCCTAAATGTATATGAACCCATGTATTAAGTGATTTGCGCCTCTTAGGGGAAAATTGAACAATACCAAATATCAGATTACCAAATTGGACTTGAAAGATTAAGATTAATTTGTACACTATCTTCTAAATATGGCATCTAGAAGGACTATGTACACTTTATAGGATGTCACTTGCAATGAAGGTGCCACTTATCTCTATTTCTGCCAGCTACCTGTATCATGAAATGCAAATTTACTAAGCATGTGATGCTGCTTGGATTTGTTACAAAAAAAAATCTGTTAAATATGGAAGTAAATGTAAACAGTTACATTCACAGGCACCTCCTGAAATACATTATTCAACACATAATTGTATATATTTACAAGAGCCTCCTCCATAAACTCAGAGTCTCAGTTAAAGAAATTCATCTATTTCCATTGTCCAGAGCTTGTTGTAGATTCACAGTTCAAGGAGGAAAACACATCAGCAGGGACAGGGGTGTCGAGATGTGTGTGATGAATTTGCTGTATTCTGCAGGGAAGAGCAGAGGGCCCAGCTCTGCAGCATCTCTCCACTCTGAGATATGTGGATTCAAACAGGCATGTGGCTCAGGCAAAGTTTAGAGCAGCAGCCTGCAGGGCGGCTTCAACAGAACTGGTAAACATAGAAAACTGCTGGTTACAGAAATGATGAAAAATACAGGATCCTTGACTTTTTTCCCACAGGCCTGACCTTAACTAGGGTGGTTTTGGATGAATCCAAATGAATCGGATGATTGTCTATCTTAGTCTAGCAAAGCAATTCCTGGCCAACAAGATCCTAGCCAACACGCGCTTGGTGATTTTTACAAAACTGTCCACAGATAGAATTCCTCACCTGTCAGTTTTAGCAGAGGAAAAGGAGACTCCCTATTGTATATCAGTCAGTCCTTGTTAAGCTAAAGGGTTTTGGGTTTCAAGTTCAGTGGAAAATGAATATGAAAATAACTGTAACACTATGTCCTGTTGAAATTCTCTGAAGACATAATTTAGCAAAGGAAGTTTCTTGTCAACAGTAAACTAAGAAATGGTCATATTTCACTTTTTCTTCAACACATTTTCCGAATCAGGAAACAAGAAGGTTATCCTGACATTGCTGTTGTTAGAAAACTTGGAGAGAGAAGCAAAGGATTCCAGCCCCCAGCAATTCCACATTATTTCCCTCTCCTCTAGATCTGCTTGGATCCTTTCTCCCCCTATATGTGCTCAGAATAATGAGATGACAGTACCAAAAGCGAAGTGGGTTGACGACTTCAAAGCTGGAAGTTTTCCAGAAGCTTCTAGACGATACACAAAATTTTCCAGTTTTGCACCATAATGTTCATCAAACTTTTAAGGAGCAGATTTTTCTAATATTTATAGTTTCTCTGTGCTTGAAGAACTAATACTCAGTTATGGCCCAAGTCTAAAACATAGGTGGGTTCCAGTTTAGTTCACCGATGGCTTGTGAAGTTATTTTTTGTTTCTTCAGGAACTCTCCTCAACAGTGCACAGGATGACTATCTCTGGTGACAAAGTGGAATGTATCTTATAACAGTGCTCTCATCTCTTTTCTCTTTACCTATTCTTTTTAATTTCTATAACATATGCAGTAAAAGAAGTTTCAGTGTGCATTTCAATGAATATTTAATTCTTAAACCGTTTGAATGGTGACATGAAGAGTGGGAATACTATCCCCTTGCATTGCTGGGAAGCTCCAGCAGTAAACTGGAAAAACCATCAAAAGGGGCCTGTTTGCATGCTTCACAAGTTATGAGTATTTTATTTTTGGATGCCCTACTTAAAAGCCTGGGTGTCATTTGTAGAAGTGCTCAACTCTCAGCTGAAGTGAGCACACAACAGCCTTTCAAAAAGTAAAATATTAATTCCTAGATTATTTACATTTACAGACAAAATTGCTTTAATTTGTTATGTCTCAGTTCTCTACATAATGGGAATGGTGGAAGCGCTGTGAAAGTAAATTAATATTCATTTGTGAGGTATGCAGATGCCATATTGACTGGTATCAGAGAAAATCCTCTGCCTCTCAAGAGGCAATTAATATTTTTTTCAGTAGAGTTTGAATAAATTGGTAAAAAAATAAAACAAAACATTACACAGCTACATAGTCATTGAGTAGATCCAGTGACCAAATAACTCTGTACTTACCCATTGATCTTCCATTAAAATTAATGTTGTTTTTTTGCATAGAATTTTATGTCTTCCTCAAGTGAGTCACGAATGGACATTTGAGTTTGATTCTAACCCTAGTATCTTTGGAGGTTTGCTAGTGTTGATTTTTGTTTTTTTTTTTTCCAAAAGGAAAGTCTTTCTTTAGCATGCTAGTCATATTTCACTACAATTTTAAATAAGCTGCCTGTCAGCCTATTATGGTTTACCATGTTTTACTGTATATTTAGAAAGAGTTGTCAAAACTCTTAAGTGCTGCAGATAAGCCTGCAGAGCAGAGCTTCAACAAAACAAAGGAGATGGTATAAATTCTGAAATATATAAAGGTTATAGTACCTTTGTTGCTTTGTGTATCTATGATTTGAATTGATTTTTCTGGCATGAAAACAATGGGGGGAAGGGACTTCAGATGTAATGCTCTGTAGAAAGCAGAAAAGTCAATAATATTCAGACAGCTCAAAAATATAGTACTTACTGATTCAGTGAAGCACGTTTTTAGTGGGTTATGATGGCAAGTTCCAATGTAATAGAAGTATATTGGTTAGATCTCTAAAAAAGGTACCTATTCTTGTAATATATGAATTTACATAATCACGTAAGACCCTTAACCTTAACTTTTTATGAAGTTCTTAAAGAGCACCTTTTGTTTTCTTTTTTCTCCAAAAAATGAGGCAACTTCTGGTAAATAATAAAACGTTGGGTTATAAAACACTTCACATGGAACAGAACGCAAGTTTGAAAAATTGGGATAGAATTGCACAAAACATACCTTTACGACAGACCAGATGTTTAGCAAATAACACTCTATTCCAATTTATTCTATCGCCAGAACTATTACTGAAACTTGAATTTTAATTTGAAAATGCAGGCAGAATTTTTCCTGTTACCATTAGCTACATTTAACAACTGAAACCATGATCTATGTGTGGCAGCATGCTCATCTCCCCCAGCCCCCTCCTCAATGTGACCTTTATTTCCCATAAACCTGCTCAAGGGATAATCACCAGCAGAGGTGGTAATGGATGCATCTGGTCATGATGGCTGCATCCCACTCAAAATGGATTCAGGGGAAACAGGTAACAAGACAGCAGCCAAGGGCTAATATGAGCAATGTGCACCCCTTTCAACTGTACTGCTGGTGAAGTTCTGACTCCAGCCAAGTTTAGAAAAAAAAATAACTCTGAAGTTGGTATGCAAATGTGACTATGAGTCAATCATCTTATTCCATAAATAGTGGACAGCCCAGGGTACCCTGAGATCTCATGCACAGCAGGAGGCTGCACAATGTGATCTCCCCTTGAGTAGGGATGCCTTTCAAGGCTACTCTTCAAGGCTGAGAGACAACTTGCTGCAATAGATTCTTGGTAAGTGATTAACAGCATGCAAAACTTTGACATTTTAGCTAAGTGATGTAAAGGCTCAGTTACACATATACAATCCTTTAGAAAGAAACCACTGACCAAGCCTGGAACTAAGTCTGGACCAGCTGCATATAGACTGCTCTCTGAGGAGGAGTTTAGAAAGCAAGGGGGTCCTTTCTGAACCTCATGACTTAAAAAGAAGGGCCTCCCTGACAGTTTTGCCTAACCCCGTCCTCTATGCAGTAAACACTCAAATGTACCTCACCACTGAATCTTATTAAATCACTGTCACATTTCCTATCAAAATTTGTTGAATTGCTGTTTTGTATTAATAAACATATTGCTGCTTCTCTCTTACAAGTGAAGTGCATCACTCCATTTGTGACATGAAGAGTGCCAAAATGGCATGGGTTTTAATGGTCAGCTGTTGGCTTGCGAACTGAATTTCATATTTTGTCAAAACACCATGTTTCAAGCTATCATCTCAGTTCCTTACCATTATATAAGGAACAGTAACCAAGTAGCCATCCTACACCAATCAGTGGTATATACGCTTTACTCTGCTCTTGTGACCTCACTTGCAGCATTGTGTGCAGTTCTGGTGTCCTCAACGTAAAAAGGGCATGGAACTGTTGGAACGAGTCCGGAGGAGGGCCACGAGGATGATCAGGGGCTGGAACACCTCCCGTATGAAGACAGGCTGAGAAAGTTGGGGCTGTTCAGCCTGGAGAAGAGAAGGCTGCGTGGAGACCTCATAGCAGCCTTCCAGTATCTGAAGGGGGCCTATAGGGGTGCTGGGGAGGGACTCATCATTTGGGACTGTAGTGACAGGACAAGGGGTAACGGGTTCAAACTTAAATAGGGGAAGTTTAGATTGGATATAAGGAAGAAGTTCTTTACTGTGAGGGTGGTGAGCCACTGGAATGGGTTGTCCGAGGAAGTTATGAATGCTCCATCCCTGGCGGTGCTCAAGTCCAGGCTGGACAGAGCCTTGGGTGACATGGTTTAGTGTGAAGGGTCCCTGCCCATGGCAGAGGGGTTGGAACTAGATGATCTTAAGGTCCTTTCCAACCCTAACTATTCTATGATTCTATAATGTCACTGTCTTGATCATTTTGACCTTCTTAGAAAACCCTCTTGTGTATCAAAAAGCTCACTTGGTTTAAAGGGGTCAATGAGATTACAAACCAATGCAGTTATGCAACATGTAATAAAGGAACAAAGGCTGGGCATTTAAATGTTACTATTCTTATATATTGCTGCTAGATTTGGCTTTTTTTTTGCAGAGAACAATGGGTTTTGTTTATTATTTTATTATCAGAATATGTTTGCAATAAATGATACATGCTTCTTCAAGTTACAGTACTGAAAATGAATACAATAAAGCTTTTGGGTGATATGCTTTATAGTAAAAAAAAAAAAAAAAATTTTAAAGAACAGAGGGCTCACCTTTGTATTTCCTTAAAGTAACGGTTTAACGGTTACCAAATAACAGCTATTTTTGTACCACGTGAAAAGCGGGAAGCTTGGATAGCCGGGAACTTCACAGTTTTGTATCAGCTAATATCAATGTGATTATCCTATGCAACATATGCAAAGAGGAACCAGTGTATGATGTCTTATACCTCTCTCATATGACAGCAGGTAACTCTTAAGTAAGGGGAAAACACTTTGGACTTAGTGAGGAAAACACAGTGAAAAAGTGGCCAGCTAAAATTTACGTACTTTAAATACTTAACAGGCTACCTACAGCAGCAATAAGCACTCATTCATTTTTTTTAGGTATTAATGATTAGTCTTGCCACAACACTTTGAAACATAGCCTAAATTTAACACTATGCAGTATAGATTTACATCTCTTTCCCATCCCAAATGTTTGCTCTTTATAGCTGGCAGTCTCATTCACTCAAAACATTATGTTAATGTATTAGTCACTTCTTGATTTTGTTACTGATCTCAATGAAAATGGGATCAAGACTTCATTTTCTCAGATTAAAACCATAAAATAGCCATGAAGACTCTTGGGCCTTTATTTCTTCAGGCTAAGACATCATAATGCCAGCTAAGTCTGAGGAGTTGGCTAGGCTGAGAAAAAAACAAACAAACAAACCCTAATACCTTCCTCCTTGTGGTAAACAAATCATGATCCTCTAGGAAATGGGTGAGTTGCATGAACTTAGATTTTTTAACTTTTCCCAGATTTTCATGTTTGGTTATTTTTTTGAGGAGGACTTTTCCTAACCCACAGAGGATTCAGAATCAATGCATGGAGATCCTTAAAGGATGCATTATCCCACGCTCCTCTTCCCCTAATGAGCAATGGGATGCCTTTACAGCACAGCCTGACCATAAGAAAGGACATGAAGTTCTTTCATGTTGCATACTTCATGTGAGATGGCATTTGTCTCCAGGACTGGTTTCCCCCATGGCATACCAGTTTTTTGTATCCACTATTGTCACCCAGCTATGCCTACTTCACATCCTCATCACCTTTCCCATTCCTTTCTCCCAAATCCTCATGGGATCAGTTGTCCTTTTGCACATGTTCTCTTCCACTCCCAGACCAGACAGCTCAATTTAGCAGTGACAAACTCAACTTCTCTGGATGCAGTCTTCCCAAAACAAGTATTGCACATGGCGGTTAGGACCACAGCCTAAAGTTAAAATGTCCTTCACTGAAGAAAACCCATAAAACGTCGTATTACCATTTTTCCACACACGTATTTCCATTAACTAAGTAGCTTTTGTGAAGAATAAGGTGGAAGGTATAGCTTTCATATTCTTTCTGTATCTGATTCTGTGACTTCTCCAAGTGGTAGCATATTTTTATAGCACTCAGCAGGGGGCTGAGAGCTGTGTTTTTAGCTTTGCTTCTTTTCTATACTCATCTTTTAAATAATTTTGTAGTATGTTATTAATGGGTGTGTGTATATATATAATGTACATGTGCACACACATTTATGTCTAAATACATAAATTCAGAGAGAATGTATTTGAATTAAAGGCTATATATGTGTGTGAACATCTATAACATACATGGAAAGGAAAAAAGAGTATTTTCATACTCTGATTTTGCTGGTGTTTACCAGGTTTCTCTCTGTAAGACAACTGGAACTAAAATTCTGGATGGCATAGAGTCTAAAAAATATTCAGTTTAACAGTGAAGGTAAAATTATCCAAAATCCTTGTTACAACGTAAGAATTTTTCACATACTGCTGTCCACCTCTGTACATATTATGTATAGCACTTTATTTTCACCTCATAAAATGAACACAAAGTAGCATACCCCCCCACAGTATATGTCATTTTTGAGGATACCCTTTTTAATTGCGACATAGGAGAGTTTACTGTGAAAATAAAATGGCTTGTCTTTAAATTTAAGAATTTGATTGTGTGCTTTTGTTGCCTGACAGCAATGAGCTAAAGAGGTAAATGGATCACAGATCTGGCAAACAGCCACGCTACTGCTGGGTCGATACGTTTAACTGTGTAATCTGGGTTAGGGTTTGGTGCTGTTTTTTTTCTTTTTTAGTCAGGGCATGAACTGTTGGTAAATAAAAATTAGATTGTATCCAATCTTGTTTTCCTAAAACAAAACTACTTATCAGTGATCTCGATTTCCGCAGCGGCAGGAGGGACCGAAAGCAGGCACCGGCCCCCCACGCTCCCAGGCGCCGTCTGAGCCCCCGCACTCGGTGCTGAGCTGCGCTGCCGCGCTGCCCTCCGCCGCCGTCGGCGCAATTTGCGAGGGGTTACGGCGCGCCCGCTTGGCAGGGTGGAGAGCAACTGCGCGGCACACCGCGGGACTGCGCGTGTGTCTCCCACATACCGAGGCTCGGGGCCGCCGTCGCCGGGCACTACGTGGCTGCCCCCGGAGGGGTGCAGCAATGTGCGCTCCCTCCCTCCCAGGGCTGCCAAACCCCGAGGGCCCAACCCCGCGGGAGCGCGCTCAGGACTACTCTACCTCCCTACCTGCCCCCCCCCCACTCCCCGCCAAACTTCACTTACAACTCAGAAACCACCACCTGGAGCCACCCCGTCCAGCAAGGGGGAGGTGGGAGGGGAGAGAAGTTAGGGGTTTTCTTTGGGGTTTTTGAGAGACCCAGATTGAGAAATCGAGAGAGAGAACTACCGCCAGGAAGGGAAAGCCACACCAAGTGTGTAGCTCCCTCTCCCATCTTGCATGTTTCTTGGCTACGCTGTCGGAGACAGCAGCGTTATAATGCAAATCACAAAGCAAGCAACTTTCATTGCTGTTGCGGCTATTTTTGATTTCTCTCCCGAGAACGTTGGGTTTTTTTTTTTTTTTGGTTGTGTGCTGGTTTTTTTTTTGGTTAGTTTTTTTTTGTGTGTGTGCTTGTTGCCTTTTTTTTTTTTTTCGTTTCCGTATGATTCTTATAATTATGCCTTCCCTCCCTTCTTTGCGTGCTCCCCCGCCTTTCCTTCTCCCCCCAGAAACCAGGCAGTGATGATGCACTGTTCCCGCTCCTCTCCAGCGGATCATTCCGCTGGTGCAGAAGGTGAGCCGAGCGGGGAAAGCAGCATGAAACGATTCTGCCCCGCTGCCCGGCGGAGACGGCTCCTCCCCACTTCTTCTTCCTTCCTCCTCCGCCGCTCCTGAAGCCCGCCGGCGCCTCTCAGGGACAACAGGGTTCCCTCTCTTGCCCCTTGATTAACCCTTGCTGCCGTGTCCTGGACCCGGCGCTACTGGGGGAGCCCTGCCGCTGCCGGCTGAGGGCCCTGCTCTGACCTCGGCCGCTGGGAAAGCTGGGCGACAGCACCTGCCCGCGCTGCCTGCCTTAGCGGGCTGGGAGGGAAGAAGGGAGGGATGGAAGGAGGGAAGGAAGGAAAGAGGGAGGCTCCTCCGGGCGCGGGGAGAGGCTCCAGCTCTAGGCTGGGCGCTACCGGCAGCGGCAGCTGCTGCCGTGCTGCGCAGCGGGCGGTGGAGGCTCCCGGCGCGGAGCTCAAACCCCCGACTTTGGGGCGGGGGGCTCAAACCTCGGCCGAGAAGTAGAGACAAGAGTTTTGCTGGTTTTCCCTTTTCTTTCTTGGCGATTGGGCTTTTTTATTATCGTTATATTTAATCCCTCCTCCCGCTCTCCCCTCCTCCCCGCCCGCGGTGCGTGTGCCACCGGGGAGGATGCGCGCCTTCCCCAGCCCCTTACCCGGCAGCTCCCGCCGCGGCGGAGGGGCGCGGGGGGCAGCGGGAGGCAGCGGGGGACCGAGGGGCCGGGGCCGCGCTGGGCCTCACTGGGCCGCGCCGCGCAAGCTGCGCCTCTGAGCTCCCCCGCCGCCTCCCGCTGCCCCTCCATGCCTAAGTCTCCGCTCGCTTGTGTCCAGCGACGCGCACACACGCGCGGAGGCACTCACTGACTCGCAGCACTCTGCCGAGCTGCCCAGGCTGCCGAGCCGATCCGCGCAGCCAGCCAGGAACATCCCCCACCCCACTCTGTCCCTCCCTCCTTCCTCCTCCTCCTCCTCCCTCGCTCCCGCCCGCCGCTCTGAAGGATGCCCGGTAAGTACCGACGAGTACCGGCACCTCTACCGGTGCGTGATCTGACGGGTTAGGGACCGTTTTATAATGGTGCCTCCCGCCGGGGGGGGGGGGGTGTGGGGGGGGTGGTGTTGAGAGAGGGGAAGGGAGGTGACAGCGATCCGAGGCAGGAGGCGGTGGGGCTCGCCGGGTGCTCCTCAGAAGGACTTTCAGCTGCGCGGCCGGGGCTTGGATGTGGGCTCTGAGGAACGGGGTCCGCGCACCGCAGAGGGCACCGGCCGGGGCTGGGGCGCTCTGCCTGCGCTGCGGGCTGCTGCCTGCAGCACCGCGGTGAGTACGGTGCTCCGTGCCGCGCCGGGGTCCCCTGGGGGCGGGAAAGGTGTGGAGGGTGCCCTGCCGTGCTGAGGGCTCCGTTCCCGGAGGCTCCGCTCTGCGCCTCGCTGAGGACGGGACGCGAAGGGCACGCTGCCCCCGGAGCGCTCCGTGGACGGTGCCCCGCTTTCTCCCCGCCTCGGTTTCAGCGATGTCTCGGGGGACTGCCAACGGGGTCGGTGTTTCGGGAGCCGCGGTGCCGCCGTCCGGGCAGACAAGCTCCGCTGGGGGTCTCACCTGCGGAGGGGAGCACCCAGGTGCTGGGGCAGCGGAGCCTCGGCCGGTGCCAGGCAGCGCGGATAGGAGGTGCAGGCTGCTCTCCTTCCCGGCTGCTCCACCCGTGCTCCTCAAAACGCTCGTCCCTTAGGGAAAGCTTAATGTTTGCAGAATGTTTGCTATCGGTGCGCTTAGCTTCGGTTTGCACACGGGTAACTCCGCTCTGGCTGGGGTTCAGCTGCGGCTACCAAATGCCAGGGACTCCGGGCAAGGAGCTTTTTGCTCTCCTAGACTGTCTGGTGCAATTTGTGGGGTACGTATATAAAAGCTGACTACTGCTGGAGATTTTGAAGTGCATTTTGATAAATCATTTAAATATTATTTTTCTTACTTTGAGAATTTCTGCTTTGACAATAGTATCTTTTCTTAGTGTTTTGGAACTTGGGTATGGTAACTCTCCATTAAAATCAATGGCAAAACTCCCAATGGAGTTCAGAGGAAGAAGGTCCTGGCCAATACAGAGTGAAAGGGACTGGGCGGAAGGCTGAGAGATGGCAAAGTTATAGAGCTGTATAAAAGAAACTTCATTTTTTAAACCCCAGATTTTTAACCAAAGAGATTTAGCTGCACTGTGTCAGAAACATCTGGATTTTCATGCCCACTTTGCAGTGAAGAAATAGAAGAGTGATTTCTTGTCATGTTTCAAGATGGACTGAAATCCATTGTTTTACCTACAGATGCTATAAACTATTGTTAGATTAGTACCTTGCAGTTTTCCAGTGATATATATATATACATATTTTCACTAAAAAGTTAGAGGCAGAGGAAGACAACTGGATGGGCTCCCACTGACTTCAATGGCCTGTGGATCTGGCCCAGAAATGCTCAACAGAGAAGTAAGAAGAGAAATGTAGTACAGTTTGTAAGGAAAGGTGTTGCATAAGCATTTAACTCATGAACAGCCTCCCTCAAGGGAGGAGAAAAATTTAAATGTACATTAATTTTTTATCTTGTTTTTAAGAACTCTTTCACAGCACAGAAACAAATAAGAAAAAATACTTCTGATTAATAATTAAAAGGCCCATATTCATATGGACTGCAAAGCAGATTTTATGCAAAAAAAATCCATTAGCAGATGGAAGTTCTAGTTCACAGAACATCCTCTTTTCAGTGCAGTGTTTAGATTGGGAGCAGGCAGATATATAACGAAACACCAAATAAAAATATCGATATTCAAATGGCAAAAGCTAGCCTCATTCCTGTAACCTGACTAACCGCTTTCAATCGCTTGGAATGCCTTAAAAATGAAAGTATGAAGACAATCTTTTATTTATCTTTTTTTTTTCTCTTTCAATTCTGAGTGTTAAAAGAACCCCCGAAATGCTGCATGTTGTCAACAACTTGTCAAGCATCAGAATTATGCCCATAGACCATGAAGAATGTGACTATTACATTCATAAGTGTGGTGGGTGATCCTGACTGGACACCAGATGCCCGCCAAAGCTGCTCTGTCACTCCCCTCCTTCACTGGGCAGGGGAGATAGAATATTACCAAAGGCTCACGGGTCAAGGTAAGGACAGAGGGAGATCACTCACCAGGTACTGACATGGGCCAAATAGACTTGACCTGGGAAACTTAGTTTAATTATTACAAATCAAATCAGAGTAGGATAATGAGAAATAAAACCAAACCTTAAAACACCTTCCCCCCACCTTTTTTCCTAGGCTCAACTTCATTCCCAGTTTCTCTGCCTCCTCTCCTGCAGCTGCGCAAAGGGATGGGGAATGGGACTTGGGATCAGTTCATCACACGTTGTCTCTGCTGCTCCTTCCTCCTCATGGGGAGGACTCCTCACACTCCTCCCCTGCTCCAGCATGGGGTCCCTCTCATGGAAGACAGTCCTTCAAGGACTTCTCCAATGTGAGTCCTTCCCACAGGCTGCTGTTCTTCAGGAACTGCTCCAGTGTAGGTCCCTCCCATGGGGTGCAGCCTCTCAGGAACAGGCTGCCCCAGTGTGGGTCCCTTCCATGAGTGCAGTCCTTCAGGAACAGACTGCTCCAGCCTGGGTTCCCATGAGGGGTCACAAGTCCTGCAGCAAACCTGCTCCAGCATGGGCTCCTCTCTCCAAGGGGCCACAACTCCTGCCAGGAACCTGCTCCAGCATGGGCTTCCCACATGGTCACAGCCTCCCATTGTGGGGTCCTCCATGGTCTGCAGGTGGAGACCTGCTCCATCATGGATCTCCATGGGCTGCAGGAGCACAGCTGCCTCACCATGGTCTGCACCAAAGACTGCAGAGGAATCTCTGCTCTGGTGCCTCATTGTCATGGTTTAAACCACTAGGGCACCTCCTGCTCTCCTTCTGTACTGACTTTGGAGTCTGCAGAGATGTTTCCCTTCTGTATTTTCACTCCTCTATTCCAGCTGTTGTTGAGCAGCAGTTTTTCCTCTTCTTAAGTATGTTATCCCCTAGGTGCTACCACCATCTCTGATGGGCTTGGTTTTGAGCAGCAGTGAGTCTGTCTTGGAGCCACCTGGCATTGGCTCTGTCAGACATGGGTGAAGCTTCTAGCAGCTTCTCACAGAAGGCACTTCATTAGCCCCCTACTCCCAAAACCTTGCCACGCAAACCCAATACATTAAGAAAAATAACCTGTCTTAGTTATGGTCAAATAATAATGTTCCTTTCTAAGCATAAGTTTGTGTTAATAGGCAAGTATAAAAAAAGTTTGAGAAGTTGCATCTCTTGTTCATTGTTATTTGTAGGCTTCTGCTAGAATTGCCATTGAATTAAACTGAACATGCCACTGATACTTAAATGTGAACAGATTAAGATGTTCATGTTACAATGGAAAAAACCCTGTAAAATGGACTAATGCTTCACTGATTATCTCTTTTCCCTTGCAACTACATCAGGAAGATAGAAACCTCCTTCTTAAAATGTCATATTACAAGTTCCTTTCTAAGTTACCTGTTCAGATGTTTCTTTTATCACGTTCCATCTATGGAGGGGAAGGGTGCATATTTTATGAGACATTGCATGGAGAAAACGTTTCTTTGAGCTGCTTTGTTGCTTCATGTATTCTTCATTTATTCTTCATTTTATCTGCTGTTTACTGATAAGTTGCAATGCTATATTGTTAGGGTTTTTTTCGGGGGGGTTGGTGATAATACTTCAATACCAAGTCAAATGTTAAAAATATGGTGATATTTCCATATTAAGAAGTTTGGACTGGATTTGTTTGGGTTTTTTGGTTTGGTTTTGTGGCATTTTTCTGGGAGTGCTGATGGTTTTTTTGAAGGTCCAAAGCAATGCTTAATCCTCTTTGCTTGCTTGGATGGAAAGAGTCAGCAGTTCTAAAATTGAGGACATACATTTGCGTTAATCTTCAGTTTTGTCCTGAGAGCCATCATCTGAAATTCTATATTCTTTTCATTTTTTGTTCCAATACTTACTATTCATATGTACATATAGAAATACAGCCAGATGCTGTTGTGGACAGCATGTCCAAATAGAAAGTTATTTTTTTTTAGGCTTACCTGTAACTGAAGAGTAGATAAGCTTTGAGTGTTTAAAACAGGGTTGAAAGAAGCCAGAAAATGAAGTACTGGGAATCTCCAGGACATGGTTCTGCATATGCATTAGTCACTTTTAGCATCTTTATAAACCCTGTTCTGTTTTTAGGACTAAGTGCTGTTCATCTTTATTCAGATGTATCTTTTTCTAGTCTGTATTTGCTGTCCTTTGCCTGGCCTGACTGAAACATGTTTATACGATTGTATTGTTATGGTTGTTAAGTCAATGGTAGCAAGCGTTTACAGGTCTCATAGCATTTGAATCTGGGAAGCAATATTAGTGGGATTATTGAAAGTCACCTGAATTTTGCAATTATTACACCTTTAAAACTTTTTCAAAATAAATTTGATTGTTTGTTAGTCCTAGAACATATTTGTCAGATTATTTGTTTAGGACTATAGTCTTCTATCGAGCAATTTAAGAACAAAAGCCTCCACTGTAGCTCAAATCAATCAAAATATTGCTTTTAGGTTATACGTTGTACATATGGAACCTGGCATGTAAAGCAGATGGTATGTAAAATTATGCATAACATGTCTGGAAAGCCATACAATATCTAAATGCAGTGCAACAGAACAAGGAAAGAGTGTCACATGCAACTTAAAATATAAATTACTGGCCTATGTCTAGCCTCAAGTGTATTTTGTTTTCACATGTGTGTGTGTGCATGTTCAATTTTCTTTTACTTTTATCAGGATATTTCCTTCATATGATCTTCCCCAGAAAAGCATGCAGATTAAAATGATATGCTACTGGCTAAATGAAATAAAGATGGATATACAAGAAAAACTAGTTGAGTTTAGTTTGGATTCAGAATACAAATGCTTGGAAATTAAAAAAATAATCAAGAACAGAAGTTTTAATTTTTAGGGAAAACACCCAGACACCATTTGCCACCAAAATTGTGTTTTTCTTTATTATTTATGCACTTAGTTTGCCCAACCCAGCAATAGGACTTAATAGTACTCCTGTTCTGTTGCATAAATACTGCATTAGCTCCACACACCCTCTCTCAAGTATTACAAGTCTGTAAGCACAAAATTTCTTCCTGAACAAACAAGCATTACTGTGCATTGTTAACACAATCAGATGAAATGGTAATTGCAGAAAGATTCACATCAGCAAAGCTGTTAAATAAATATTAATCTTTAAGCATGTGCTGACCTGAAAGGGACCTAATCACATGTTTTGTTGAACAAAGATGCTTTTGTGATCAATGACCATGAAAAGTAATAATTTTCCCAAGTTTATTCAAGTGCCTAAATCTGTGGTTATGAAATATTGTAAGCATCAGACAACCTTAATTTTTAACTGTCAGGGGAAAAGCTTTAACTATTTCTACTTTTTTTCAATTTATTTTTTTTAAATACTTCAGAAATACTGCAAGCTATTAACTGTTTTAGAAAGAGTTGCACAGCTGTACTCTTTAATACTTCTAGTTGAAATGAACTTTTGTAGATAAGATGTGAAGAATGAAGTTTATCATGAAGGACTACCAGAAAGTCAACTCTAGATATGGCATCAGGAACTGATACTGCGTAAGGTAGACTTTAATAGCCGATTTTGTAAGATCCAGCCATTTTTTAAGGAGGCAAATCAAAGGCATGCCTCCATGTTTAAACTATTGAATAACCCCAAATATTTTTTAAGGCTTTTAAAGGTACCTAAGTTGACACAGAATATTTCACACTACAAAAAAATAATTCTAATTGCTGTACTTTTTGTGCACTATCACTCTTAGTCTTTATGCATCCTACTGCTTGCAACAGTATTGCTTTAGAAAATATAGCTCTCTGTCTAGGGGATTAAAGTAACACATTTGTCCTGATATATGTTACAGAACAGTATCTATCAATCCGTTTCTCTTTTGGAGATGAAAGAACTTTTATCCATTCAAATCACTGTAATACAATCTTGTATCATAACGGCTTGAACAATCTTGACTGCACACAGTTGCTGGAGTCTCCAAAGGGCTGTCATAAATAAAACTATTAGACTGTATTATAACAGACACATATTCAGAGTCTACCAGGGGATGACAGGTTTTTATATTATAGCACAAATCGCTAAAAAATCTCTGTGAATACAAAAAAATTACTGGTAGAAGGACTTTATGAACAAATTTATAATCAATATAGATATGTTTTTTTTTCCTTAAAAGTATGTAAAGGAAATATTAATATTAATGGATTAATCCTATGTAGAGTTAAGTGGAAACTGAGCCAATGAATAAGGGATTTGTCCTCTACAACAGGTACTTAAGCTTACTCATCAGCATGTAAACTTTCTGCACTAACTGATGGACATTCAACCTACATCAAAACCTCCCTTTGCAACCTGGCATTTCTCCTATGATGACAGCACTAGAAAACTGGCATCTCATGGGAGACAAGTCAGTTTACATCAGTGGAAATGGATTTACACTGCATCCTGGATTCTGTGCAGACAGGTTTGTTTTTATTTTTTCTCTTACCAGGTACTACTCTAGAAGGTAGTATGCGAGGCATACAGACACAACTGAGTTTAGCCAATCCCTAAATGAACCTAGAAAGAAAGTTGGAAATGGTGGAGACATGGCAAATTGAAGTAAAAATGTGTAAGAATGTGCTTTGTTGTTTTTTCTTTAAGAGGAGAAAATACATACTCTTCGGTGAAAGATCCTTAAGACAGAAGTAAAACATAAAAATGAATGAAATTGAGGTTCAAACCAGAATTACTAAAGTTGAGTTAATTAATGTATTCTGGCCATGGGAAAAGTACTAAAGCTGATGTACTGATAGGATGGGAGCTTCAAAAGAAGACAAAAGCCAGAAAATAACCATTTTCCATGTTAGAAATCCAGATGGCCCTAGCAGATTTTGTGTGTGTTTGTGTACACATTTGTCTGTCTGTATACATGTGCACACACATACATATATCTCTTTTTCCTTTTAATATTGAAATCTGTATAATGCCCTACTTTGTTACTGCCTGGTTTCCTCACCCCAGCAGGGATTTGCTGATTGTTCTTCCTTTCTGACCATGAAGCCACTGAGGAAGATATGACAGCACAATAAATAGCTGAGTGGTTAAACTGTTTCCTGAAGGTAAAACAGCAGGGTCCAATGGTTCTCCTGCAGAATGTTTTAAACCTAAGGCTATAAATAATAGCCAGTGCTGCCAAAAAAAAAAAATAAAATAAAATAAAAGAAGGTAACTGACTCCTGAAAGAGGAGAAAACAAAATGCATCTTCTTTTCAGTGTCTGAAGCCAATGTTACATCGTGTCCTGAAAAATATGAATCTGAAAGATATTTTGCCAACTAAGGCTACTGTCATCTACAATTACAGTCAAGGTCTTCCTGTAGAAACTTGAAAAAGCAACTATGGTCTTACACTGAAGAACCAGGAAATTTTATCTGTGAATGTAATGTGGAGATTTCGGAAAACAGAAGATGACAGTAGAGCAGATGAGTATTTAATACAGCACTGCATTTAATACAGTAAATAGATATACAATATTTTAACATCAGCTTTTCATGCTGAAAAGACAGTTGACTAGAATGAGTATAGGTAAATTTGGTATGATGTCAGAAGTAAGATTTGGGGAAAATAATTTTAGGTAATTTGCTGCTGCATGTCCTCACCTTTGTTAATGCTGTGTAAGTATAAATAATGTCAGAGGTGACAGCAAATCCTTCCTATTTATAATTTCACATTCTTCCCTCTTGTGAAAGGATTAATATCCAATGTAAAGAAACCAGATTTGCAGTAGGAAAAAAGCCTAACAGTGAAGAGTCTATCAGTATAGTTGAACAACACCCTTATTTGTCTTCTAGTGGAAAATTACATTTCTGAATGGTGGTGCACTATCTGGCTAAAATAATGTATTATAATCTTTTTGGTAAATAACTCAAGAAAGAAAATATGACTGATAAGCTTTTTGCCTACCGCAGAGGACACCAGAACTGCACACAATACTCCAAGTGAGATCTCACAAGAGCAGAGTAGAGGAGCAGGATCACCTCTTTTGACCTGCTGGTCACGCTCCTTTTGATGCAGCCCAGGATACGGTTGGCTTTCTGTGCTGCGAGCGCACACTGAAGCCGGCTCATGTTAAGTTTCTCATCGACCAACACCTTCAAGTCCTTCTCCACAGGGCTGCTCTGAATCTCTTCTCTGCCCAACCTGTAGCTGTGCCTGGGATTGCTCCGACCCAGGTGTAGGACCTTGCACTTGGCATGGTTAAACTTCATGAGGTTGGCATCAGCCCACCTCACAAGTGTGTCAAGGTCCCTCTGGATGGCATTCCTTCCCTCCAGCGTATCAACCGAACCACACAGCTTGGTGTCATCGGCAAACTTGCTGAGGGCGCACTCAATCCCACTGTCCATGTCAGCGACAAAGATGTTGAACAAGACCGGTCCCAATGCTGATCCCTGAGGGACACTGCTCGTTACTGATCTCCAGCCGGACATTGAGCCATTGACACAACACTTTGTGTGCGGCCATCCAGCCAGTTCTTTATCCACCGAGTGGTCCACCTATCAAATTGATTTCTCTCCAATTTAGAGACAAGGATGTCATGCGGGACAGTGTAGAACGCTTTGCACAAGTCCAGGTAGATGACATCAACTGCTCTACCCCTGTCCATCAGTTCTGTAGCCCCATCATAGAAGGCCACCAAATTGGTCAGGCAGGATTTTCCCTTAGTGAAGCCATGCTGGCTGTCACCAAGCACCTTGTTGTTTTTCATGTGCCTTAGCATGCCTTCCAGGAGAATCTGCTCCAAGATTTTGCCAGGTACAGAGGTGAGACTGACTGGTTTGTAATTCCCCAGGGCATTCATTTTCATCTTCTTGAAAATGGGATTCATATTTCCCTTTTCCCAGTCATCGGGAACTTTACCTGACTGCCGTGATTTTTCAAATATGATGGACAGTGGCTTAGCAACTTCATTTTCCAGCTCCTTCAGGACCCATGGATGGATTTCATCAGGTCTCATGTACTTGTGGACGTTCAGGTTCTTAAGATGGTCTCAAACCAGATCCTCTCAGATTCCTTCAGGCATAGCCGCACAACCTGCGCTTCAAAAAGCAACTGAAGAAAAACAAAACCTAGACTTCCATTCAGATCTACCTAAAAGCATGTTTAATTTCTGTGTTTGCTTTCCCAGGAGCTCCTTCAGGGCTGCTCGCTGGCTTCTAGTGCGATAGATGCAGGTGAATATGAATCAACATCTCTTTCCTCCCTTTTATATTGGACCTACAGTGTTGTAACTGAATTTTCTTCTCTCTACACATAGCAAAGATATTTACAGTGCAGATGCTTTAGAAACTGTTTTGTATACCTCTACCTTACACAACTTAATAGCAAGAAAAACAAAGTATGAATTTCATGACAGAAACTTCAGTTACCAGCATTATCCTTGAACAGAAGTTGTTTTCTTTAACAAAAGTGGATTGAAAAAGATTTATCTGTCATTCAGAATTGCCGTCTTTCTTCTTAACAAAGCAAAATTTGTGAGTTTCTTTTTGTTTCAAAGCCGTGTAAGTTTCTTAAAGATATGTATGTCATTTTTCTTTTATGCTTTTTTTTGGGAAATGGGGAAGAATTCCACTGAGATAAAGAGGTGGAAAGAAAAAGAAAAAGCAAGAAAAATATTTCTAAACTTAAAAATAAATTTCTCTTTTACACAAAGTAAACATATCTGATTAATGCCTCTCATTTGTCACCTTGAAATAATGAAATAATTCTTGAAAATTCCGTATTTTTAATGTCATTTCAGAATGGATAAAAACTTTTCTACACCAAAATATTGTCTTTGAAGATATTTTAGTCAGCTCTCATGAAAAACCTGAAGCTGGTTGAAATTTCTTTAAAATTTATGATTTTTAGACATAGAAGTTCCTTGAAACCAACTCTGTCTGTAGAAAAGAGAGATTTTCATAATTTTTCTGTGTTCTGTGATTATAAATCAATTAATATATTTTTTTTTATCTCTAAGGTGACTTTTGTAAAAATACAGAAAAATCAAACCCAGAAAAATTTGTCCCCAAAATATTGACACAAGACTCTTGATTTCTCCTTAATAAAAATGTTTTTCTTTTTAATCTTTTAAGATTTTTAACTTCCTTTTACAATTTCCAAAAGGAATTTTGAAAGCTCCAAACATTTTTCCTGATGGGGAGAATACTTCTCACTCAGTTTTAGAGCCACACCATTGAATAGATCATAGTTTTGGTCTAACGGATAAAGTGAAAATATTGGAAAGGTAGCCAGGTGCTTTCTTGGTAAGTTTGCTTACTGTTTTATTCGTGAATATAGCTTATTCATTGAGGCAGACTTAAGGTGAGAACAGAAAGAGGAAAGGAATTGTCTCTTTGCTGTAACTTAAGGAAAATACTGAGTGTGAAATACTGTGTGTCTTTTTAAGGACTCTAAGAAGAAATGTCCTCTGGCTGAACTGTACTTAGGCTTAGGATGTAGGTTTAAAAGACGTTTAGTGGCCGGCTGGAAAGAAATCTAATTTACTTAGTCTACTGTTTCAGGAATTTAAGTTGAATATGTGTTGTTTATGTGACTTGACATGTATCAGTAAGTAGTGCTTATGAATGAGACAGCTTGCCTCTGGACTCGGATGTATGTCAGCACCAGTGCACTGCATCAATATGGAAAGCACAGCATGGAGATACAGTGTAAATCCCCAGCACAGTGGTAGACAGAAGCTGGCCACTCACTTCTGTTTATCCCCAGGGACACAAGAGAACAGATTTGTCGGGGTTTGTCTCTTTTATGCCAGTAATAATGAGAGATTAATTGAGAGTATTTACTGTTGGGAGACTAATTGGGAGTGTTGCTTAGATTTTTTTTTTTCTGTTACAGCTGCATTTCTGCTCCTTGCCTGTATTTTTTTTTTATGAATAAACTGAATGATGCAAGGCCTCCCCCTAGCCTGAAGGCCAGAAAAGCATCACCACTTCCAGATGGTTAAATTCCCTTAGCCTCCTGAGTACAGACTGCAGTTAGACTGCCTCTTGGGAACAGTCCTCAAGCTGGGCCAGTGCCCTAGTTGTGCTCAAGAACCCCTTGGGAGACTACTGGTCAAGTAGTCAAGATCAAAATAGTGTTAGGGACTGCCCTGAGATTTGATGTTTTAGTAAAAAATAATAGTTCCAAGGCACAGCACCATTTAGTTCACTTGCATAGATGTAGTTTTATTTAGGTCAGTATGACTCCAAATACGTAGACAGTGTTTATTCACTTTTCTTGTTAGGCAAGAACTCCACTGATATAAGTGGTGTTGCTACAGCACAGCATGATGTTTTGACAAATAATGTAAAAGGGACTTAACACTTGTTTGCAAGCAGTCATTAACTGTGGTATTTGCAATAATGTTCTGAAAGTAGTGGAAGATTTAAACCTGGTAAAATGTTTCAGAAAACAGTAGCTACAGTTCTGCATACTTTTCTTTGTTTATAGTTACATTTCTCATTGAATGCTTGGGTCAGTTTATCCAGAAATTGCCGCCATAGGAAAGCTAATACCTATTTGCATGCATTTGCTGACAGAAGTTTGCAAAGTATTGAAAAATCTGGTTTAGAGAAGTGAGGGTACAAGCATTTCTTGAAGATGCATTACTAACTTTTGTCAGAGAATACAAATAGAGACAAAAATCCTAATTTGGTAGAATATTCAATATTCTGTATGTCAGAAAAAATCATGACAAATGTTTTAGGGTATAGTCTCAGAAATCCAACACCTTTAAGCTTTAAAATACAGACCTTCTCAGCTAAATAAAATTACACTTGCACAGGATAGTTGGAAACAATTTTGATAACTAATTGTATGACAGTGGACTAATTCATTTAGTTATGAAGGAAAAATACAATATAGTGGTTATTATCACAGGTTTTTATTTCTTGCTATTTAACATCACTGTTGCATTCTTTGCAATATCTGCAAGTCATCTTCTCTACTTTTTCTTCATCTTTTTCTGCTTTTTCAGATTTTATGATTCTTTTACCGATGCAGGATAAAAAAAAGTCTTTAAAAAGTGCAAATCAATCTTGGTGTGGTAAATAAAATGTGCGTAAATAAAAATGTTGTCTAAGAGAGATTCTACTTCTCACTGTAATCCTTCAGTACTGGTTTTGTGGTTCATGGTTTGCAGATGTAAACTACAGTGCTTTGAGGGAAAGTTACCTAGCAGAGAGATAATACTTTCCTACCAGTGGTAAAATAATTGCCTTCAAATGCTGTGACCCCAGGTGTGCAGTAAGACTGAATCTCAAGGGGAAGGTCATGATGTCCCAGCGCCCTTCTCTGGACAATGCTTTCAGTTAGGGCTCTGGCAAGCTGCATTGATTTAATGGGAGAAAGAACAAACCTAAATCTTTTAGCCATATCTCCCACTAAGTGATGCTTTTAGGATATCTCTCAGGGGAGTCTCAAGGAGTATGATTTAACTATTGCATAAGTACATATAAAATGAACCTGATGGGCCCAACCTACAAAAAACAAACAAATAAAAAAATACCTGAATCTGATAAACAGAATAAATAGACAGCAGCCAAACATCAGTTTCATTATTCAGTAGGAGGTATTTGGCTTGACCGAAGAATAAGTGAAGATTTTTCTAGAAAATAGAAACTCAGGGAAGCATACCGGGATATTGAGCTTAGCTTTTGTTTGGAAGTTGGGATGGTACACATATTGCTTACTTTGCTTTCCTAGAGAAATTACTGAATTCTCTAAAATTCTTCATGCTTGGAAAATTATGCGCAGTATGACACTCCATAAATATGTCAAAAAAATAATAGGACTGAAACGGATATTTAAAGGCCCCTGGTAAAATTCTGAGAAAGGGGGGTGTGATTGTTTATGATGCACCTGTAGATACTGATTTTTAATTAATTATTAAATATGTATTGCACACACCCTTACCAAGGTATAAAACCATTTTATCACTAGGTATGGGGTGCAATGATTAAGGAGAACTGAGTGCATTCTAAAATGTTGAACTTCTTTGTCAGTAATAGTTAAGTATTAGTTAAATAAGTAGATCTAAAGCTGGCCTGGAGCTTCTTTGGGGTTTGGCTGAAGCATGTTTACTAAATACAACTGTAATTAATGTTCTGAAGAGTATCCTGCTCCTTGCATCCAGCTGTGATGCAAAGCCTCTGTTACCTCTGCCCTTATTTCTTCTCTCCCTTCAGTTTGTTCTACAGGGATGGTAGCTCTCCATGTATGAATGCAAGTCATGCAGTCCAGAAGAGGAGCTCGTACCAAACAGTTGCTAAGGGACAGTGAACTAGTAGCCTGTCTGAAATCTGGGGCAGACACAAAATTTACCATGAGTTTGAGATTTCTTTAGGTGCTGTTCTTTCAAATATGAGGCTTTTTTGTCCAGCCTATTTCTTGGATAAAGCTCAAAAATTATAACCTAGCTCTGCAAATATCTTTGCAGACTGTCTTGTTATGCAGACGTGGTCATTTGTGGCAATAAGTGTGTCTATTAAATATTCCAGCCTAAGTTAGAAAGGTACTTTGAACAGATGTTAGGTTGAGATATCCAGGGAGAAAGATCATGACACATTTTGTGACAATGTCGTACTGGTGCCAATAGCTTCCTATAAACTATGAAAAAGCAGATGTTACTCTGGCCAAAACTGTATCTTCCTCTTGACTGCTTTCAGTGGGTGGCAGGCCTGACTCTGACCCCCTAGAACTAACCTTGAAGCTGTTATGGTAATGGAGGCCCCTGTATTAGCCTGGTCCTGCAGCTCTTTGGCACACACTAGATCAAAATTGTTCTAGCCTGACTGTGTCAACTGCTGCTTCAAAAGTGATACTGCCTGCTTATAACTCAAAGTACAACTCTGTCATACATATACTTAGTGCAATAAGGTTCTTAAAAGGCATTTTAATCTGCTGGCATTTTAGTTCTTAGGCCTCTGGGATCAGGTTGAAAAATTACACTAAAGCTGAACTTACTCTGATATTCTGGGCAGCCTTCTGTATTTTAAATAACTATCCTCAGAAGGCCACTCTTTTCAAAAATTATCTTTAAGACTACATACAGAATTTTAAGCTTAGTTCAGTTAATAGCATGCTGACATGCAAACTGAAATATATGAAAATGCAGGGTAAGAATCTCTGAATTTATATATACTAACATTTATTTCAGTTTTCATTATCTGAGTATCTGGCCCATAGATTGCTAAATATATGAGTTCTATGTTACTGTAATTGTTCATATTTGCATCTGAATTAACTGTTCTGCATTGTTAGTTTTGTAGTTGACTGCCTATTCAAAAATTTGGATTATTTTGAAACCTATATAAGAAATGATCCTTTTATGATCTGGAATGAGACAAGGTGAAAGATACAGGTCTATTTTACAATCAAAGGCGTTCCTTCATCCATTCCTTTACATGTATATAAAGAAAAAATAAGATTGTCAACTTTTTGTCTTGAAAAAGATTTATGTATTTCTTATGTAGCTTATTCAGTATTGTTTCTTCTCTCAGCACTCTACTTGTATTGTTACTGTTTCTCATCATGGAACAATACTCATACCCCCTGCCCGTATTTTACAGCTGCTTCTGCTGTGGTCTGTGGTCTCTTCTATTGCAAAATTGAATCCAATATCCCTTGCTTGTCCAGCCCAACACTTTGGTGTCCTCTGGTTGTCTGCCCCCTTCAGTCTGACCCTACCCTCATCCTCAGACCCTTTCCAAACTGCAGATTGCAGTGGGCATCCAGCCATGGTATGGGACCAGATTTTGGGCACAAAATAAACCCCACTGCTTCCAGGCAGGGACTGTCACCCGTTAGCCATCTGTTCTGCCTGATCATTAAGGGTAAAAGATACCCAGAGGCAGTTTTTAGCAAGGTCTTGAGCAAATGTACCTTTCTGGTTCATGCAAACCCTCTCTTGCTTACAGCTTTAGAGGCATGCTAAGTCTAACCTTCTCTGTACTGAAATAAAATTTTGGAAATATGAAAACAGTTCCCAGCTCACAGCACATCTTCTTACTTAGCTTGACTGGAACTGTTGTCCTTTGGGAAAAGTTCTTCTTGAGCCAGAGGGAAAGAAAGGATAAGCTCAATATATTCCTTATTCTACCAGCTGCCGCCAAATGTATTCATCTTCCCTCTGAGGAACTGTGAGTCCAGATCCATTCCTACTGTGCACCCTGATGAGACAGAGTGACATCTTCCATGATAGGTGATGAGGCTGTGGTTCCAACCTCTTTTTTCTGTTTCTTTTTTTTTTTTTTGTCACAACTAATGGAGATGCCGAAAAAGATGTGTTTCACTGTTGTGCTTTGTGGGGCAGAATGAAGTGAAAAGCTTAGAATGGCAGCTACAGTTAAATCTTGCAGCATGCCGTGTGTTTAGACTGCGAGAAAAAGAGATTCTTTGGCTTCCAAGATAAGCCACAGTCTTTTCTAAGTGCTTCAGTAAGCTCTAGGAAGAAGGTTTAACAACTGCTCATCCACCCTGTGTTGGAAAAAGCTTATTAACTTCTGAATGTGTCCAGCCTTTTGCTAGTTAGCAAAGAATTTCTAGATTGCTTCTTCAGCTCCTTCTAAGATTGTGCGTCTTATTTTTAGATTGATAGCAAACTGTGCCTGGCAGTGACATCTGCAAGCTATTCTTTCTGGGGCTGAATGGTTGCTTTTGTGCTAGATGTGTGATGCTCTTTGAGTAGAAGGAGGGCAGGATTTGCTTCAGAGGTTTTATTTTATCCTTGTCCTGGTTTAAAATCGTTGCCTCCTTAGGAACTGGATGGGTTTGTTTGTTCATTGGTTGAGGTAAATAATGATTCTGATGATTCTTTTGATCCATATAATGCAAATAAGAAAGTAATTGTAATATTTTATTCATAAATTTATTAATTTATTTATTCTTCCTTTCTTTTTTATTATTTATTAGTATTAAAATGATTAAAAAACAAAACAGATGGAAAAATAAAATTACACAACTTCACAAATAATCCATTACTTCAGTATACAAATTGTTCTGTTAATATCTGTAAGCATCAGTTGTATAGAAGATGTAAAAGTATATAAAAAAGTCTGTCTGGATTTTCATGTTTAGACACCTCTTTTGGGAGTTCTGGTAGTTCTAATTGGACTCTTTGTGAGGACAGAATCCTCACATCAAACTATCCTGCTTGATTAGTTGTCCATTTTCTCATCTGGGGATATCTTTGTTGAAAAAAAAAATAAATAAATCCAAATCGCATTCCATTGCCTTTTTCTTCCTGTTGGGAAGTGCACATGGAGTTGGTCCTCTTTTTGTGAACTGTAACTGTGATTTTTATCCAACAGGTTCAGGTCTTAAATAATGAATACTGTGTTACTTGCTTTCGTCATGCTAAGTGATCCATCTCAAATCCTCATTTATATGAAGAATGAGCTATGCTTTCTTATCCTTTCCTCTTTCCCAGAGTTGACCCAGAATTTCAATGTCATAGTAAGAAAATAGCACCTATGCAAAAATAATCCACTTTATTATATATCATTCTCCGTAGCATCACACTTTCACCTTTTTCAAAATTAGATGGCAAATTAATAAATTGTTATTTTTTTCCAATCATAATGGAAAACTGTGACTACTTAACATGCTCATGCCCTCCATGTAATTGAAATTTGCAAATATTAATGAGATTATACCACTGTTCTGCCAATAAATATCAACTGAGTTAATTTATGTGGAGGGTTTAGGATTTCTGCAGAATGATTTTTCATTGTCACTCTAAAGTTTTCATTATAAATCTAACAGATCCTAACTACCTTTTTTAATTAACTTAAATCCTCTCAAACTCTATGTAACATGTCACTGGATATAACACATACGGCTCTTGCACATGTAAGGAGGCAGGGATAATGCATGTTGAAGTGACAGTTGCTTATAAAGTGTTAAAACTATTTGGAGCCTTGTGTTTGCATCCATAGCTGAATGGCAGGCAATCTAGATCTATTAAATGTGTAACTCCTTCCTGAATTAATATAAGTCTCTCCTGGGCAAAAAAAAACATCCAGTACTGTCTCTGAGAGATAGCCCGAAGCTCCTTAGTTTATATGTAGTAGCTTTACAATCAGAAGTGACCCTGTGATTAACAAACTCCTTGGTTACTCATAAAAGGTGCTAGACAAGAGTGAATCCTTTTACATAGACCCTGGTATAGCCAAAGCTAACACTTGTATGCACACAGAGAAGAGAAACGGTGATACTTTTTATGAAAATATCGTCATTGGGGTAGTTCTAACTACCTTAGTTATGTTTAATAGGTTTGAAGAGTCAATGCTCAGTTTTGAATGGGTTGTAAGTTGCAGAAAATGTCTCTGAACTGAAATTTCCAAGGTGAGACTGTTGCTGTCGGTGTCTGGAAAGTTCAAGGAAAATGTTTTCTCTTTATGGTTTTACCTTTAAGGAAAACTCCACAATAATGTTAATCATAAAGAAGAAAAAGACTTGAATAATTTTAATGCCTGTGAAAACTGAAACTTCCAGGGCTGGAAAACTGAAAAAGTTAAATCCCAAACTATGGCCCAAATAAATCTTTCTTAAAATGTATTTGGTCATTCCATTGACTGAGGTCCAGCTTTTCAAATAGTGTATAGTGCAAAGGTTATTTTTTCTAAACTTATAAATAAGTGTAGTTCTATATATATATATATTTGTAACTATTTGAAATATTCTGAGCAGTCAAAGGAAGGAGAGAGAGATCTTGTCCTCTGTATATGGCTTGAAGGGTGTCCAAATGCACATTTTCAACTTTTCATTGAAGAATGCTGTCCTGTGGACTGCTTACAGAGAATGGGAGAGTCTATATCTGAGACAGGCAGTCGAATGACATTGTATAATACACAGTCAGCTATTTCAAACTGACAAATCATTTTCTCTTGTTACCTTCCTCTCATGTTTCCCTTTAAAACAACATCACCAGATAACCTTAGAAAAATCCTGAGTCCACCTAGTGAGAGGAAATTAAAGAGCTCATTGTGCAAAAAAAAACCCACAACAAATAAACAAAAAAACTTCTTAAAAATAACTTTTATTGCAAGTATTACCTTCTAGTTTTCTGTACCTTGTGTTTTGAAAAAGGTCAGACTAAATTATCATTTTTTTTCCTCATAACCTTAGAATCTGTGACAGTACATTTTATGTTTTATTGGAATCTGGCACTGGCATTTCTCTGGTGCTTCTCTGTTGCTATCTTTTATTTTGAAATAAAAGCAGAAACTCTGGAGGAAAGAAGAAAAAAAAAGAAAAAAAGCTTAAGTATCTAGCTGTGACCATGAAAAAAAAAAAAACTTAAAAAAGAAAAAAGAGAAAAGATTTTGCCTTTTTTCAGAGAGAGTGATTGGCACTTGGATTTTACTACCTGACATAGTCTAATTTTAGGTGTTAATAGTCACATTGCAAAGAATTTTCTATCAGCACTGCGTCTGAATTCTCCTTTGTGATGTGCAAGAATTCTGGCTCCATTTCTACTGCCTGAACCCTGTTAGAAAACTAAACCCCCTCATATTTTTTCCAGTTTATTAAGAAAGTACTTCTGTGCTATAAGAGAATTTCTGGAGAAATGTGACATAAAGGTAATTGAATTAAGGAGCGATTTTGAAAATAATCAATATCCCATCATTCCAATAGTGTTCCAGGAGATAGAAATTCATAAAATCATGGCATGACTTTCAGTATCATCTCTGAATTAATTTAATACCCAGGATATTACCATAGTATACTCATTGAATTTTCTGAAGCTAGATCTATGGCAAAGTAAAATATGAGCTAAAGAATTATTCCTAAAAAATTAATCTTCATTCATTTCAGAGAAATAAGTAAGGAATTCATTAAAAAGATACATTTAAAAATGATTGCAGGAACTATTGCAGTTGATTTGTCCATATTCCAGGACCTCTTTTTAATTTTTTTTAATAAACTTTATATTTTAGTTTAATTATTCTACAGGTTACCAAATTCAATTGCAATGTTTGGTAGAGTGTCAGAAAAGGGAAAGAGGGAAAAAGGTGTGACTCTCTCTATACTGCACCTGATCAAAGTGTTCTTCACTGTGAACTTATAAAATTATCTGGGGTTTTTTTGATCATGTATTTAGGAAATTATCCCATCTGTGTTTTTCATAAGAACAAGTCCCCGGGCTCTGCTAGTATGGGCATCCCTACATGACATTAAATGTTTATTCCATATTTCAGTCTTTCTTTGCGTATATATGCACAGGCATATAATACATTTCAACATGGATTAAGTTTTGGAAAAATGTTGAACTACTACTTTAATATTTAATACTAGCTTTAAAAATTGTATCCTTAAGTATTTCCAGTGTATAAATCAGAAGTTTTTTTAGACTTTTCTGTCATTAAAATTGATTATTTCATGCATTCCCAAGAAATGTATGTTTGAGCAAATTAGGTTTACATCTAGCCCAGTTATTGAATTTATTTTCCTCTCTTTTATAGTCTGTGCATTTTATTTTTTCAAAATGTGGTGTTCCAAATAATTTATAAGGAGACATAAGATACCTAATGGATCTGAAAGTGTTCAACTACTCACGAAAAAAGGACACTCCTCTATTAGTAGGAGGGAGAAATGTACTAGAAATGGTCAACAGCTCCTGTCATTTTTTAATATGATTGAAACCACAGGCTTCTCTTTGATAATTTAGACACTATTTCATAAAACTTTCCCATTTTTCAGTTTACATACCTATCAGTTGAATATGTGACCAATGCCTGGAACAAAGTAATTTTATTTGGTATAATTAGACCAAATTATAGTTCCTTCCAAAACAAGGGACTTGATCTTCAGGATATTCTTTCACAACATGAACTTTATTGGGGCAATAAAAATAAACTTTACCACATCCAACCTAAGAAGTCTTCGGATATTTCCTGCAACTAACATAAGAGCACTCCACAGTATTTGCTTTTTACAAATTTGCGTTTGCTGCACATCCCATTCCCATCATGGTGAGAGGAGCATGGTCCCATGATCAGAGCATTGCTATTGCTTAATGTAGAACCTTTGCCTTGCTTCTGGAGGACACTGAGATCTAAAGATTTAATCTATCATATAAAAAGTTAATTACAGCTTCTGCAGCATCAGTAATTCCTTGTATAGGTAAAGGTGAAGTCTAGGGTAAGATGTATAGGCTTCTTTATAAGTTTTTGGAAGAATCTGATCCTGTATTAAGGTTTTAAGTTTGACTACATTGAAAAGTGAAGGGGGAGGGTATTAGTACAATAATGTTCATATTCATTACAAAGAAGTGTGCTCCCAGGTACCTTCATGCCAAGCCCTGTTGTCACCCTTATGAATGGTGTATAAGACAAAATGCGTATTGTGCAGTAAGCCATGAGTGTGCTCACTGTCCTTAAGGATGACAGCAAAAAAGCATATCTGTATGTAGACAACCATTTTTCAACAACACACTAAGTGCAGCATTTCTTGTTCATTCCTTTCTTCTCAAACCTGCTAGTTTGCGTGTGTTTACCCAGAACGTAAACCCCCAGGTACCCAGGATGCATTCCCATTCCCTCTGCTCTGCTCTGTATAGCAGCCCTCTGCAGGTGATCACTGCAGCTGTGATTCAGGGAGGAGGGTGTCCTGCATCCTCACAGAAATGAACGTGATCAGGAGGGAAGATCTGTAGTTGACACCATTCTCTGTGGCATAAATGTGAACATATGTGGTCTGGGAAAAGGGTGGAAATGCTCTGACGATGAGAGCAGGGTGATAATTCAAAGGAACAGACAATGAGGTTATTGGTTCAGAATTGGGTTGCGTGGATAGCTGGACCACTAGGTACTAACTGACTAAGCATAATTTTCCAAGCACGGTTTGAGGCTGGGTTGAAAGAAAGACGTAGGAGCAGAAGTCAGATTTGCTATCTGCTAGTGATAGCTGCATAATTTTCAGTACTTTCTCAAGAGGACCTGTGGCATAATAGGGAAGGAGTTTATGTGTACAATCAGCCAGTAAACCCAGCTCAAGACTAATGTATCCCATACAAGATATTACAGCTACCTTTGATGACAGGTGTCTCTCTGAATGTTGAACCCAAAGTATATGAGCTGAGATAGATCCCACTTTCTGTGAAAACATGGGAAGACAGTGGGCTCTCTGCAATGGCAGTTCTCCTGTGCATGAACCGATGTGACAAGCAGCGCTTCCAGAGTGACCTGTAGTGTAGACATCCCTTTGAGATTCCCAGGTAGGACAAATTTTTAATAGCTGCCCTAGTAGCTAATTAGCCATACGCATGCTTTGATATGTGGTTCAGTCACTACATGATGAAAAGTCTTATTTACATATTTTCCACCTGTAGCCTGTTTTTCTATCAGCCCAGGCTTTCTGAAAGTGTAGCATAATGCCAAGTTTTCCCAGAGTGATAGTGTGTTTGAACCAGTACTATTTAAAGGACTCCAATTTTATACTATTAAGACCCAAACCAGATGCCTCCCAATTTTTTAACTGTATTAAACTTCATCTTCCTTTTTCTTGAGTCTTCTTTCCCAGGAGGAATTCAGAGTAGTGCAGTGGAGCAGAAGGAGAAATAAGAGCATATCAGCCTGTTGAAAGTGACTTTTTCTTTGTGTTGACATTGAATATAAAGAGGAGATAGTCTGTATTTCTTCTTAAAAAAATACAGGAAAAGAAATTGAAAATAAAAGGACTAGGGAAGTTAATACATTTCTCATTCTTTCGATGTTATTTATACACTAGGTGGTTACTATGACATCTTAGACTTAGTAAATGGCTATGATGGCCATGGGTCCAGCTAAGTCCTACCTTGCTTTGCAAAATTTTGGACTTAAATTTCCTTTGCATATTTATAACTCTTCAACATCTGTACACAAGTAACTGATATTCCAGCAAAAGCCTGGTAGTAAATAGGTTTGCGTAGTAAGGTAGTACTTGTGTTTGTGAAAGAAAAAAAAACAAGGAGGAGGAAAAGACAGGAAATTGCTTTTGTGATGTGTTAAAGTACTCTAAAATGACCCAAAAGCAAACAATTCCCACAATGGGTGTGTTTATTATAGTCAGAAGCTGTGCAACTGTGGCATTCTCATGGGACAGTGGGCTGTCATTTATTTAAACCTGCCATGAGTTTAGAGAAATACATATGTTATACTTTCTTTCCTTTGCTGGTCTTCCTCACCCACTGTAATAATTGCTGAACTTTCTTGCTTCCTGCAAACAGGGCTGATGGATATGTCACTGGGAAGGAATGAAATCCCTGCTTGTCCCTACATATGAATGATGCATCTCTTCAGCATTTTGCACATTCCTGCACAATTCATGGTGTCATATGCCACTGCCCCTAAGACTGACTGCAGCCTGCAAAATGACTGTCACCATTATGTTGTTGACATACTCATTCCTTCTGGCATGGAAAGCGTATTCTAGCTGCATTTTAACTAGGGGACCTGATAATTTTTCCAGCTCGGCAGTTAAGAGATGAAAAATCTCCTGGCCAAATATTGAGGGCAGATGTGAGTGCAAGACAGCACATGTTACCTAGCCTTCCAGCACAGAATAACTTGCCTATCCAACCACCAGCACCACAACACTTTCAGCTGACTAGACAATGTAAACTCATTTACTGGGGTCTTCAGCAGGCCAGAATAGTCCATTTCCATATAGTTATTAATATTTTTCTGGACTGGAATGGACTTGTTTGCTTATCTGTCCCAGGAAATCCTGACAAGAACTCTTCTTTAGCTGCAGAGTCCTTGCCACTATTTCACACCTGTAAGATGATGATGTGATGGAATACATGTGGGTTTTCACCACAGGAGCCTGAAAGCAGGTTTATCCTGCACACATCCAGACACTCCTGGTTCTGCTCTGGACTGTCTCAGTGCTAGTGGAAGTGTACTAAGAGAGAAAGATGAGAAAGATAATTAGCTGGAGAATCCCTAAGATGTTCCAAGTTTATGTTTGAGTTTGTTACACATGAATGACTAATTTCTTCTAAAGTAGTTTTTTACTCTTATAAGGTCTATAGTAGAGCATAGTTCCCCAAGAAACCCATTAGCTGACTTTGGATATCTAAACATATTTTTGAATAATTTAATTTGTCTACCAGTCTCCTTAGAAGCAGGCAGAAAGGGTTTTTAAACATGGAGAGTTAATTTTGTAATTCATATATAACTTTCCATAGTCATGTAAATGTACATTCTACTTAACAGTGTAGAAATCAAATTATTCTGTTAATCCATGACATAACAATAAATCTGATATTTTAACCATGATGAACTATAATTAGATGAACTATAATTAGATCAAAATTCTGTCCTGAACACTTGGTATAAAAGGAAAAAATATATGGCTGCTCACATATGCACCATTATGATAAATTTATTACAAAAGAACATAAGCTAGTGTATTCTAGCTTGGTTTAGCGGTCTTGTTCAGAACACTGCAGGAGTAATTTAGAAGGAGTTTTCTATCAGTTTTATCCACATTATACATAATGAAACTGTCAAATTGAACCATTATTATACTAATTTTGGCTCTCTTAATAATCCTTTTTGTATTGTTTAATCTTATACAATCTTACAATGATGGGGAATGTATATAATTGTTGGTTGCACTAGCAGCTTGTCTGTATAAAAGGAGAACAGATTTTAAAAATAGCCATTACTTTTAATGTATAAGAAACCTTATTTAGTCATCCAAAACCAGAAGAAAACAAAATTTGGGATCATGACATCTAGCTACTAGGTTGTCTTTTAATCAAGCTGTAAGCAAGTAGACAGCCATATATCAAGTGACAAACACTTAAAAATACTAGGAAGGTTTTGAAATCGAGAGCTCAAAAGAAGGAAATGTCACAACCAGGGTACTTTGATTTCAGCCCTCTTAGATGAACGCATTATGGTTCAGACTTCAATTACATAAGTGCATAGTACTTTTTCTGAAGGAATTCTGCCTCATTTTATGTGATTAGAATGGGCTCTCTAATGAGCAACATTTAAATTTTTTTTTTCTTTTTATTGTTTGCTGAGTGAACCTCATTCATTTCATGTTGTCAAGGCTTTATTTTGAAGACAAAAATCCTGAATTTCTCATTGGCTTTTTACAGTATTCATTGTTGTAATTAGCAAAAGTCACTAAAATAATTATTAATTTTCATAAATCCTGAAGAGGAAACAGGTCATCGTTAGTCCATTTTCACTGTTCAGAATTGAAGCTCAAATGAGTGTTAGGATATGAACCCATTTTTGCTGTTCAGATAGAAATTCTGGAACATAGGTATGAAGAGCTCAAAGAGAAAAAGCAAGGAGGAGGTGGACAAGATGGCTAGACTATTTCATATAAGAAAATAAATCTCCTGAAGGAATGTACTGTCTGTTAAAATGTTCAGTTCCAGAATATGAATCATTTCCCATGATTAAAACCCAAACCAAAGAACTGACTTTTCGTTCCTGAAAAGCAAAACAAACCCCCAAAAAAACCAAACAAACAAAAAAAAAAAATTTGAGATGTTGTCATCTTTTTGAAATAAGGAATTCTCTGTGTGTGGGGAGAGAGCTGTTGGGAGAGTGCAATGGCACATCTCTAATCCATGAAGTAGTAATCAACTCAGAAAATGTGTGAGAGTAGATGGAGCTGTGGTTAGGCAATATGTTATAATACTAAAATGCTAGTCTATTTTTTTTTAATAGATTGACTCATTTAATTATATGCTTTACTATAGTCCAGAAAAGACTTTACTATAATCTAGAAAAGATCTAGAGGTTGATCTAAGATTATAATTTGAAAATGCTTGTAATTAAAATACTGGGGTTTTTTTCTGCATATTTGAAGATGTATTTCATCAATATGCTGGATGAATATAATACAGTTTTGCAATAATTATTTTTAATTCCCTTGTTTCCACATACATCACATTAGATACTTTATAGGCCTTTTCCCATAGCAGTTCTTTGTTTGAAAAGAGCTATGTGGTTTATTAATTATGTTATCAATTTCCACTTTTGATGCAAATTCAGAAGCCAAAGGAAAAAAAAAAAAGCTAAGACCTTCCAAGCAATTGTTTCTAGTAGTGTGTCTCTGTTTCTTTGTGTTTTACCTCTCTCTTGTGAGAAACCAATGATACAATGTCCTAGTATGACACTTTATTTTGTAGTCATATGGGCATTATTCTACAAGGTCCTCAGACTCTCATGTCAGAGGGAAAATATGCTATGTTATTTTTCACAAGAGCAAGGATATTAAACTCTGGTGTCCTGGCTATATTCCAGTTTGATTAATCAATATTCTGTATTGTTTCTCTAAAATTTCAATTAAAAGATTGTTCTTTATTTAGATTCTAGCAAACATAGTATTGTATATGTTGAGTAAATGCAGAGAAGACTACATTTCTTATTGCAGTTTAATTTTATGGAGCCTTTTCAACTTTGAGGAAAAATAACAGTAGAAATGTCAGTATGTCAGAAGAAAATACGATTGGCTATTCAAAGCAATGTTAAGCTGTTGCAGGATATCAGCTCTTTCATGGTAAATTCATCTTAATGCAAAAAAAACAGATTTAAATGAGACATTGGTGGTACATATGGTACAGTAACGTGGCAGTGCTATCACATAAACATGGACCAAGATGGATTTGATGATTCCTGTGACCTTACTGACCCCTGTGAGGACAGGAGCAATCAAAGTCCTTGAACACAGATGTGCCCAGTGTTGTGAAGTGGCGCTCTTGACTTGCAGGGAAATGGAGTGTTGCACACACTTTCCTTTCTATTGAACAGCACAGCTGGCCTGTGCAGATCAGAGCATCTGCTGCTCCCTCTGAAATGCTGCTGCTGCAGTCCCCTTATCACAAGCTCTGCATTCTGCTTGATTCCCACACCTGCCAATTGGACAGTATAACTGAGAATGACCCCAGTAAAATACAGAAACTACATGATGCAATCCATAACAGCAAATCTACAGTTATGAAATCCAACAGTTTCATTGTATAAATAGATCCGGAACTAAAAATGCACTAATGAAGATGTTTTTCATCTTGTGTTTTAGGAGACAACAAAGGATAAGTGTACTGTCAATGAACCAGTTCTCTCCTTTATCTTTCAAAATATAATTTCAAAAAGTAATCCAGCTGTAAGAGATGCTTAAGATCAATATCCTTATATTCAGAGTTGTTGAGTCTTTTGCTGTAGTATGAGTAGGAAGAAAGAATTTGTGGAAGAACCCCGGGGATCTTTAGCCAAAGAAGTGATGTGTTCACTTGGATTTGGTTCTTGTGATTTTGAGAGAAGGTGCTTCTGATATGTCTTAGGACTGTAAAATGTGAACCAGGACAGCCTGTGGGCATACCAAATAATTCTGAACTACATAGTCACTCAAATCAAGATAACTAGGGACAACTTGAAAACAGAGCCTGAGGCCTTGACTGCTTCTGAGTGCTGAAAGAGCATTGTCTGAGTTTTCGGATGGTCCCTGTAGGAGATCTGGTTCCTCCACTCCACTGTGCTGCTGTTTTTCATTCAGACAAGGTTGCTGTAGCCTTCCTGGTCATACTGGAGCTTTAGCACAGATGATTAGATGTCTTGTTCTTCATCTGTTGCCTCCCCTTCACAGAGCACTCTGAGGACACAGTGATTTGAGGACAGAATCTCACTGAAGGAAAGGGTTTGAAGGGCACTGTTATAAGAAAAAAGGTAGGAGGCCGTTATGTGGTAGGGCAGCACAGCTCACCACAAGCTAATTGCTTCTCCCTTTGGAGGATGAAATCAAGCAGGAAATAAAACCATTTGGATAAAACAGCACTTATCTGGGCTGGTAGTGGTCTTTTGGCCAAAAGATAAGTAGGTGTAAACCCCTGATGGTTGGAGATAAAATAAAGGGCCTAATACCACACCGTGCTGCAGCCAACTCCAGTCCTAGCCTACAGCAAGGCAGGATTATTGTCAGGGTTAATGGGGCAAGGGAAGACCCCTGCTCCTACACATGATCTCCCCAAACTCTGATGACACTTGTCCAAAAGTTTTAATAGCATCATGATCCCTGATGATACCGCACCTTTTTTAATATCAGGGTTTTGACACACTCAGGTGTATTACAAATCATTATTAATCATCAGTCATACCTGCTGACTGAAAGTCCCTGAAGCAGTGCTCAGAATCAGAAAAGCCAAAAAAGTATTTACTACATATGTTGTCCTTTGGAAAAGTCATTCATTCAGTGCAAGTGTCATGGATCTTTCTTTTGCTCTCGCCTTGCACTCTTAGGATGGCAACAGAGGGAGCAATATATTCCTCCAACATATGCACAAGGATCCTGTGTCATCAAGATCCTTGTATCACTGTTACCGAGTCTCTTAAAAACTCCAGCTTCTTGGCAAGAGTAATTCCTGTGAAGGGTCTGGTCCAAATCAGTGAAGACTGTGTGGAGCCCTGCTACGGAAGGCAGTGCCCAGGGAAGTTCAGATATGCAGGTGTGTAGTGGCTGCACAGGGGCCGCTCATATGGGTCACAGAGCCTGTATGACTGACATGAGAAATAATCTGCCAGAGCAGGACTCTGCCACCGGAATCTGGCTCTGCTGGAGTTCATGGTGGGTCTGAAGCCAGCTGCACAATTTAGGGATGCCTGTCACAAGGTATAACATTCAAAAGGTCTGGTTCCAGTGCTCTGACACACCTCACTCCTCTCCCGTCTGTTTAGGAGAGAATATAATTATCTGGGTCATATGTTACCATCATGTACAGGAAACAAGCTATGATAGTCAGATTTTTCTTTTACATACCCAGTATCTGACCCTATTTAGGGTTTGGGGCATTTTTCCTTTCATTTTTAATTCTTCACTCTTGGTATAGAGATTGTAGTAGGTGAATGACACTGCTGTGGGTTAGGCTATCTTTTTTAGACCAGAACAAGAAAGGGCAGGCAGTCAATATGTTTAGATAGCAAGCTATTAGTTTATAACTTTGTAACACCAATTAATATCAAATGGTCTTTTTAAAGTTTACAGTAGCATAAATGTTTGTAAATAAACACTGAAGAAGAGTATCATTCCCTAGAACTTTCACAGGCTAACTTTGCTCTTCTGCCATCCATTAACAGTGCCCTATTTTGTAAAGTCCCCATAGGTATATGACTATTCATAAGAAGAAAAAAAGGATGCATTCATGAACAGTAAGGCAAATAAACTTAAACTGGAAAAACATCAGATTTTCATACTATAATTTCCTACATGAAACTTCTTTGTTATCATTAGGAAAGCACTATAGGCTAATGTCTTATGAAGATGTAAAAAAAAATATAAAAAATGTGTCTACAATTTTGAAAGTTTCATAAAAGTAATTCACAGACCTTTTTTTAATTATGCTAACTGTACGAATTTTGCACATTGCCTTAATGATAACTGTGATCATTGTATTACATTATGTATTCAGTAACAGTAGCAGAATTTTGTGTGTTAGTCTGAACAACTGGAAGCTGAAAGAAACATCTATGCAGTCCACAAATGCATTATGAAAGTACTTAATCTGAAGCAAACACAATAGTATATGCTTTTACTATGTACTCTTTTGGATTTAGCTATGACAAATTATCTTATAGAACATTCTAAGGTCAAAATTAAATATATTGCCTCAGTTAATCCTGATTTTAAGACATGTATTGGATTTTTTTTAGATATGTCTTGGGGTATATGCATTGGGTTTTTTTCAGATATGTCTTGGGGTTTATGCATTGGGTTTTTTTCAAGAAAACTTTTCCAAGTGAATGCAGAAACTGTCATGAGGTGATACACCATGCTGCCGCTTCTTTTAGGCAAATAGCTGCTTTCTGAATGGCAATTTATTTTTCCCCTCTGAGTTTGCTTAATGATGTTATTCAGAGTGATAATTTGTCACAGTGTGAGGCTGCCTGCTCCAGAGGAACTCAGCAGGGGCTGGGAGCTGCTGCCTCTCACAGGTCACTCCTCTGTGAGGCAACAGCTTGTATGCCTATAGGAACATGCTAACATCCCCCCTCCCTCCAAGAAATATCACCCCTCAGTTCTTCCCCCCCCCCCCCCCCAATACAGAGTAGCATCTCAAAAATCCCTGAAGAAAGAGAAAATAAACTTCTACACAGGAATGTCTCCTTCCCAATATGGATTTTTTGAGTGGAGAGACTGCTTTCTTCTCTTTCTGAATGCAGAAGGTAATTTTTTGACACTTTAATCTGTCAACAGATAACCAGAATATTTATGAAAGGGACACTTTTGTGACCAAGGTGCCAGCCTCTTTTGTGACCAAGGTGCCAGCCTAAAAGTCAATAGTGATTTTGTTCATAAATGAACTAAAGAAGTCTGTAGTTTGTCACAAAATAAATAAATTAAATAAATTAAACCTTTCAATATTTTTTACATGTCTTTTCAATGTCTGCCTTGCATATCTAGAGGCAGTGACAGCATGTACGTGACTGTTACTTCATGCTGACATGAATATTACTGGAAGTGTTATGTCCAAGCAGATGTGTTTGGCACATCTATATTTTCACTTAATTTCTCAAATTTCTTTGGTTGTTAACTCTTGGAGCTTTTTTTTCAGCAGCCATTATTAAAAATAGATGGAAGTTCTCAATTTGCTTTCACCTGTTTTATCAGCCACAAGTATCAGAAAATTATTAAAGGATTAGCTGCATGTTTCTTCCACCACTATGGAACAAATTGTACTCAGTTCAATGGTTCATTTTATAAAGTGGACATTGTAATATGTTCACTAAAAATACCCTATTACTTTGGAAAGCCCACAAACATAGCACTGTATTAGGAGGAGCTGCAATAAAGTGTGAAATGCAAAATGGAGGAGCCTAGTCGGGAAAAACAAAAAAGTCCTTCAATCTCTACTGCCTCGTACAGCTCTTTGGAATTTAACATCTTTGCATATTTCTCCTTCCTCTTCCCTGTCTTCTTTAATTAGTACCACTGGGTGACTACTAAAATCTCCAGCAGCAAAATATTGTTGAAGTGCACAGAAGTGCCACAAGGCCTTAGCAACAGGTTATAGCACTCTTCTTTTTTAAATTACACTTCAGCATCATTGTACCATGGTGCCAAGGCCAGAAAGATGCTAATTTTAGCAGAAATGCCTAGACATTCCACAGAGAGAGGGGCAGGGGAACTGGGTCGTGGACAATTATTTGAAAGCAAGGAACTGGGAGTCATCCTGGAGCTATGACTTTGCTCTTGCTAGTGTTGTGCTGTTAAGATGAATGGGAGATGTGTGGGTTCAGTGACTTTGAAAATGAGGTTATATAAACTCTGCAGGGATCTTTGCTTTCTTTCATGCCTTCATCCCCAGTGCCATGCAGGAGCCGCATGTGTCAAACAGATTATAATTTTCTGTCTCCTAATGCTTTGTGTTTTCTGTCCTTTCTTATCTTGAAATCTTGAGTTCACCCATTGTCTTGGACTGGATTATTCACACACTCCTCACAGTGTCGATAACACAGCTACACTTAGAAAGAAACACATACTTCTTTGGGGGAGAAAAGGAGTGGGAGGGGGAGTGTGTACTATACCTTGTGCTGTTCAACACTGAAGTCAGTATCTTCATCCAATGTAGTGCAATTTTTTCTAGAGTTCCAGAAAACTGTTTTTTCCTTGACTTTATATGTGAAAAGGTGGCAAACCAACATTTTTTTCTAGCACTGAGTAGTTGGGAAAGGTGATTATTTTTTTTTAAATTGGTTTATTTGAAGGCATTTCTGGAAGAACTGATAATTATCTCATTTAAAATTGGTGTTTATAATTGATTGTTAATTTCTCTTTTTCACAATAATTATCCCCAAAAATGAAAATTTCACAATAAATTTTCAGGCTCATTGTAGATCACAGACATATGGATGGATGGATGCATTTTTTACTTCTGGAAAATGAAATTCTTCCAGAAATTATTTCAATGTGGTTGTATACAATGAAATGTAACAGTGATAGTCCAATAAAAAAAACTTAATAATTAAAGAAAAAAATTGAAAAATTAAAATCTAGGCTTATGTTAATTCTAGTAGCACTGTAGACCAATTCAGGTAATATGGAGTAAACTGAGTCTATCTTCTGTTTCCGCCCTAGCAGAATTAAATTTAAGTTCCAGCAAATTGCGTCTATGCAATTCCATTGCAGGCTTAATCTAAAGACATGGGGTGGCCCAGCATTATCTTGGGGTGTAATTTTGCCTTCGGAATTTTTATTACTGGTGATGATGTGTGAAAAGGAAAGAGAACAGTGTGGTTTTCAGAAGCCAGGGTGAGTTTGTTTGGCTGATGCTTAGGAACAGTAATAAACAAAGCCTTTCAAAACTGGTCACAGATGACCAGTAAGTCTCTAGAAAACAATAACATTTAAATTATTACATTTTAGAACATACCCCTTTTAATTTGTAGGTGCTGCAGAGTTTGTGTTGCAAAGTGATTGTAAAATACCTATTTACATGCCGGAAGCTAAAAAAGTTTATTGTTGCAAAAAGCTAGATCATATTAAACAAAGCAACATGCACCAACTATTACATCATTCTCCACTAAACTCAGAGGTAAGATCTCGACTGAGAATTAGATCCATAATGAATAATTTGTGACAGGCTTTTTTCTAACAAGAGTTGAATTAATTTTCCTAAGAAAATTAGTAATACTCATACTAAAGCTAAAATTCTACTCTACTGAGGCTGCACCAGCCTATTTTATTTCCATTTCTATAACTTCCTTAGCTACCAAGAAGACACTGCAGTGGGGGTCAATGATAGGTGTAATTAGACCCTCATATATACCCTTAAGAAACAAAAATTTGGGCAACTGTCCTGAGAACAAAATGCCCAAATGCTTGTACTGTCACCAGTTTTCTGAAGAAACTTATGTTTAACTTCAGGGTGTTTATTAAGATTTGTAAAGATAAATATGCTACAGTTAAATTAATCTCTTGATATCCCTCTAAACAGTATATGTGTGCTGTGAAAGGTCTGACGCAAGACAGAAAAAGTACATGCCCTCAAACTTTACTGGTTTGTAAAGCACTTCCATTATTGACTTCTTCATATTTTGTCCCTGTCGTGGTTTAAGCTGTAGGAGTCCTGCGTACTGGCCAGCCTCTCCTTTCTGTTTCAGAGATTCTTGTAGTGTACTCTAACTTGTTTGTTTTGTTTACCTATAGGCATTGATTGTACTTTGCTTATTGTTTCCCACCCCAGGTCTCACCTTTCCACTGTTTGATGTGATATCCTACACATTTTATCCCACCTTTTCCTTCCTAGACTCTCTTTCCCTATACTAATATCACCAGTAGCCTTTTGCCCAGTGTGTCTCTGTTCTCTTGCTTTCCTTATATGAAGATTCATCATACCTCTTCTTATTTACCTAGAACTTTGGGTCCCCATGGCCAGTCATGCTGGGTCCCATTTTTCTCAGTTCCATGGAAAATGCAATTTCTACGTGTGCCTAAATATTCTTCTCTCTTCTATGGCTCTGACAGCCTCTTCTCCCTCTCTCCTCTTCTTTGTAATCTTATTTTCATCTCTGAAAGATACATCATTTAGAGCATCAGCTTATAAAAATCTATTGGGAAGATGGCTAGAGCCAAGCTGGAAGCATTGCTTTGCTGTTAGGTATTAATTTATGTTATCAGACCTATTCTTTGAGATGCAGATAATTGGAAAGGTTCTTGTAGCTGCTTAGATAAATAGATAGCAGAAGCTTAATGTGTGATATATTGGGTTTTCTTTTTTAATGTTTTGTTTTGTTGTTTTTTTTTTCTCTGAAAAATCAATACATTTCTGCCCTTGAATATTTTCTGGAATTTGGAACACTGATCATGTGATATGCGAAGGTGTTACAGACAAAGAAATGTATCAGGTTCAATCCAAGGCCTTATAAATGTGGTTGGTCAGTAAGCAAAGGTAAATCTTCCTGTCTGCCTTCCTCCATTCATGAGTAAGCAAGTGAGTAAAGAATTAGGATGTTGTTCTCCTTAATTCTTAAAAGTAATTATGGTTATTCACTGAAGTTTAGTTCTCACAGATAGATTTATGAAGCTTTTTCAGATTACCTTCTCGCTTTCCATGAGCAAGTCTCTCCATTTACTGTTGTATTTTATCTTATGTTGGTTATATATAGTAGGATTGGAATTCATTTCACCTGACTTTCAGCCTCTACAGTGTTTCAGTTAGATGGCCTTTATAGTTGAAGAAAAGAAAGAGGCATTTTTAGGGTATGATTCATTTGACCTACTTCAAATGTCTACTTTCAGAACAGAGAAAACATGCTATACAAGTACCTCCACGAGCTACAAAGGAAACCTAAAAGGATTAGATCAAATGTAAAAATCTTATTGTTGTGTTTACATTTATTCAAATTAGGAATCTCAGTTTAGTGACTGGAACTAATTAATGAAACCTACTTCTTTACAGAGTTGTTGTACAAGCAATTTTTATCATGTAAAACTTAACTTGAGAATATATTTTTCTTTTTGGTTTGGCTGGAAGGGACCTTTAAAGATCATCTTGACCAACCCCCCTGCCATGGGCAGGGACATCATTCACTCGATTAGATTCCTCAAATTCCAGTCCGGCTGCCCTTAAATGCTTCCAGGGATGGGACATCCACTGCTTTACTGCACAACCTGTGCCAGTGTCTCACCACCCTCACTTTAAAGAAATTTCTTCCTTACAGCCAGTCGAAGTTTACCCTCTTCAAATTTTAATTGTTCCTTGTCCTGTCACTACAGGCCTTGGTTAAAAGTCATTCTCTGTCTTTCTTATAAGCCCCTTTAAATAATGAATGGCCACAATAATGTGCTCCTGGACTGTTCTCTTCTTTAGACTGAACTACCTCAACTCTCTCAGCCTGTCTCTGTAGAAGCGCTCCAGCCCCCTGATCATCCTTATGGCCCTCCTCTAGACCTGCTCTAGAAGGTCCATGTCTTTATTGTGCTGGAGGCCCCAGAGCTGAGCACAGTACTTCAGGTAGGGCCACAAGAAAGTGAAATAGAGGGGGACCTGCTGGTCTCAATTCTTTTGATGCAGCCCAGGATACAGTTGTTTTTCTTATACAATGTTGAACATTGTTATTTGTACCTTTTCCCACAGCTGAACCCCACCTTCAGAGATAGCACATTGTTATGGAGGGGGTGGGGAAAAAGAAAAAGAATGTCAGGATAAAGCAGAACAGTTGTAGGAATTGCTCAAAATCCAAAGTATAACTTATAATTATATCTTGCAAATAAAATCTACTATAACAAAGCTGAAATAATTTCCAGTGTTTCTTACTAAAGCAAGCAGACCTTAAAAAAAAAGGTCTCTGACAGTTTTTTTACTTAGACCAGGCTTGCCCTTCAAAAATTTGCTGTCGTAGCTAGGCTGGGGAGGGGTGAGATGTTTTCTCCATCCTGAGTGACATAAGTATGATAGCAACTCCCAAGATGTAGAAATGCTTCTAAAACAGCTAAAAAAGCTAGTTTGCAAGTAAAGCGTATTCTATTCCCGGAATGAAAACCCTTTGCTGGTTCTCTATCTCCGTGGCTAGGATTTATGAACATAACTGTAGTGTAAAGGTTTTTCAACAAACACTTGTAAACCTAAAGAAGGCCTTCTGCCCTTCAGAAGTCTACATTCTTAAATTCTCTCTTTTTGATAGCCTTATGAATTGCTTCCAATGAACAAACTTTTCCTTAAGTGACCACATAAAAATATCCCAGAGTCATCTTTGAGACAAGTTCGTTTGATCTTTTGTTGAGGATCTTTTCTGCTATACAGATAATTTATACTAGTCTCATGAGTAGTCACTTACCAGGTATGTATATTAATTCAATAAGGATGTGCTGTCTAGCCGAATGTGTGCCAAAATATTACAACTTCCCCTCTTCATTTCTGCCTAACAAGTTGAAATAATTAACAATTTCTGGCATACTGTCTTTTGTCACTATGTATGACCTGAATGTATCCAGACATATGTTATGCAGAGCCTTCATCTCTTTCTTTTCGGTGGGTGGGAGAAAGTCAATTACTTATGAGGAGACTGCCATGTTTAATTCTTGAGTGTATTTAGTTCCAAAATACAGTAGAACTTGTATATTCAAGACATTAATTTTATTATATCCTGACAATACCTGGTTCTGTAACCTTCTGTTAAATTCACAGAAATTCTTTGTAGCGCTGAGGGAGGAAGGTGTATGCTGCTCTGTGCGCTAGAGAAGAGATGGGTCAGCATCTCTCACAGCAGCAAATTTCTCAAACCGTTTTGAGTACATCAGTTTTGGCCAGAGTCAGAGCACAGTAGGGTTGTTGAGCATTATGTTCTTGCCAGTGAATGCAAACTGCTGTAAGCAAGGATGGGCTTTTAAATGATGTAAGTCTACAGGCTTAAATCCAATTTGTAAATTCCCCTCATTTTAACAGCTTTGAGATTTTTGTGTGAGGTTGGTTTTTGTGGTTGGTTTGTTTTTTGTTTGTTTTCCCCAGTTTAAGCAGAAAATAGAAAACCACAAGAAAAACCCAAACAACCATTCTTGTTCTACCATGACAGTATTCATATGAGGAGTTATACCTATATGACTCGCATGTTGTAAGTAAAAACATCTGTGTTCAGACAAGTCCTTAGAGAGGGATATTATATAGCTCACCAAGCCTCCCCTGCTCTTACAAGTATGGCAAAACTGATGCTGTGCTTAGGGGGATCCTGATCTGTACCCTATGTTAGCATAATGTTCTCTTGGAGATGTGGTTATACCAGGATTTCCTGTACATGGTGTTGTCTCAATGACTGTCTTTGTTCTGTCAGTACAACAAATATCTCTGCTGCTAAAACAACCTCCCTACTTTTAACTTACAGAATCACAGAATCCTAAGGGTTGGAAGGGACCTCAAAAGATCATCTAGTCCAGCCCTCCTGCAAGAGCAGGGTAACCTAGAGTACATCACACAGGAACTTGTCCAGGCGGGCCTTGAATATATCCAATGTAGGAGACTCCACAACCCCCCTGGGCAACCTGTTCCAGTGCTCTGTCACTCTCACAGTAAAGAAATTTTTCCTGATGTTCACATGGAACCTCCTGTGCTCCAGTTTACACCCATTGCCCCTTGTCCTATCACTGGACATCACTGAAAAAAACCTAGCTCCATCATCCTGACACTCACCCTGTACAGATTTGTAAACATTGATGAGGTCATCCCTCAGTCTCCTCCAAGCCAAAGAGTCCCAGCTCCCTCAGCCTCTCCTCATAAGAGAGATGTTCCATTTCCTTAATCATCTTTATAGCTCTGCGCTGGATTCTTTCAAGCAATTCCCTGTCCTTCTTGAACTGAGGGGCCCAGAACTGGACACAATATTCCAGATGCAGCCTCACCAAGGCAGAGTAGAGGGGGAGGAGAACCTCTCTTGACTTACTAACCACACCCTTTCTAATGCACCCTAGGATGCCATTGGCCTTCTTGGCCACAGGGGCACATTGCTGGCTCGTGGTTATCCTCCTATCCACCAGGATCCCCAGGTCCCTTTCCCCTTCACTACTGTCCAGCATGTCAGCCCCCAGCCTGTACTGGTACATGGGGTTGTTCTTCCCCAGATGCAAGACTCTACACTTGCCCTTGTTGAATTTCATCAAGTTCCTCTCTGCTCAACTCTCCAGCCTGTCCAGGTCTCGCTGAATGGCAACACAGCCCTCTGGTGTGTCAGCCACTCCTCCCAGTTTAGTATCATCAGCAAACTTGCTGAGGGTACATTCAGTTCCCTCATCCAGGTCGCTGATGAAAATATTAAACAGCAGTGGTCCCAGCACCGACCCCTGAGGGACTCCACTAGTCACAGACCTCCAGCTAGATTCTGCCCCATTGACCATAACTGCCTTCTTCCTTCCAACCAGTTCTTGATCCACCTCACTACCTGATCATCAAGCCCACACTTCCTTAGCTTATCTATGAGGATGCTGTGGGAGACGGTATCAAATGCCTTACTGAAATCAAGAAAAACCACATCTACCGCTCTACCATCATCCATCCACCTAGTTACTTGCTCATAGAAGGCTATAAGGTTGGTCAAACATGACTTCCCCTTGGTAAAGCCATGTTGGCTGCTCTTAATGACCCCCTCATCCTTGATATGCCTAGAGATGGTGTCAAGAATAAGTTGTTCCATCACCTTTCCAGGGATGGAGGTAAGGCTGACCGGTCTATAATTAGCCGGGTCCTCCTTCTTTCCCTTCTTATAGACCGGCATGACATTTGCCGTCCTCCAATCCTCAGGCACCTCACCTGTTTCCCACGACTTACCAAAGATGATGGAGAGTGGCTCAGCAATGACCTCCGCCAGCTCCCTCAGCACCCGCGGGTGTATTCCATCTGGACCCATTGATTTATAGATGTCCAGATTACTTAACTGATCCCTAACCCAATCCTCATCCACCAAAGCAAACTCCTCCTTTATCCTGCCTCCTTCCGGGGCTATAGGAATCTGGGTCCCCCAGGGAGAGTCTGCAGGAGTAAAGACAGAGGCAAAGAAGGCATTCAACACCTCTGCCTTCTTTATATCCTCTGTCTCCAGGGTACCCACCTCATTCAGCAGTGGGCCTATACTGATTCTTGTATTAGTTTTATTCGCTATGTATTTGAAGAAGCTCTTTCTATTGTCCTTGACCCGACTTGCCAGATTAAGTTCCAAGGAGGCCCTAGCTGTCCTAATTGCTTCCCTACATCCTCTAACAGCTGTCCTATATTCCTCCTAAGTGGCCAGCCCCTCCTTCCATAATCCATAGATTCTCTTTTCCTGTACAAGTTTGCCCAGCAGTTTCTTGTTTAACAATGCTGGTCTGCTGGCTCCCCTACTTGACTTCCTACTCATTGGGACACTCTGATCCTGAGTTTTGAAGAAGTGGTTCTTGAATGCTGACCAACTATCTTGAGCCCTTTTACCACCTAGCACCCTTTGCCATGATACTTCCCTTAGCAATTTATTGAAGAGGCCAAAGTTTGCCCTTCAGAAATCCAGAAATGTGGCCTTGCTAGGTATTCTGTTCCTCCCACACAAGATCCTAAACTCCACCATCTCATGGTCACTGCAGCCCAGGCTGCCATTGACCGTCACTACTTCAAGCAAACCCTCCTTGGTGGTGAGTACCACATCCAGCAGCACTCCTCTCCTAGTTAGTTCGTCCACCATTTGCATTAAGAAGTTATCATCAATGCACTGGAGGAACCTCCTAGACTGTGAGAGACTGGCTGTGTAAGTCTTCCAGCAAATATCGGGGTAGTTAAAATCCCCCATAAGAACCAAGGCATGTAGTTGTGAGGCTGCTTTCAGTTGCCTGTAGAAAGCCTCATCAACTCCTTCGTCCTGATCAGGAGGTCTATAACAGACCCCCACAACTGTGCCACCCATACCAGCCTGTCCCTTAATTCGCACCCACAGACTTTCCACTTGGTCCTCATCTGCCCCTGGACAGAACTCAATACATTCTAGTCACTCTTTCACATAAAGAGCAACTCCACCACCTCGCTTTGCTGATCTGTCTTTCCTAAAAAGGACATAGCCATCCATAACCATAACCAACATAGCCATCCAGTCATGTGAGCTGTCCCACCATGTCTCTGCAATTGCCACCAGGTCATAACCTTTAGACCACACACAGACTCCTAACTCCTCCTGTTTATTCCCCATGCTGCGTGCATTGGTGTACAGGCGTTTCAGGGAGCAAGCAGAGCATGCTAGTGGCACCCTTGGAAGGCAGGAGGCCTTCTGGTCTTCATTCATACTAGAACATTGCCCCACAAGTTCAAACCCAGCTACAACCCCCTCGCACTTCGAATCTAACCTAGAGCTCTGTGAGTGAGCTCTACTAACTCTTGCCCAGGTACCCTTTTTCCCCTGCAGGACAGGGTTTAAGCAACTACCCTTTCCCTCAAATGAAACAATAGATTGAGTTCTCCCTAGTCTGCCATTCTTCAAGCCCTAGCATGTTTCTCTTGGGCTTGTCCTCAACAGGGCCAGTTATCTCCCCTTCCCCCTTCCTACCTAGTTTAAAGCCCTGTCAATGAAACCTGCTAACTCCTGCCCCAGAAACCTTCTCCCCCTCTGGGACTGATGTATCCAGACTGATGTATTTGCCACCAGCAAACCAGGTATCTCATATAGCAGCCTATGATTAAAAAACCCAAACCCCTGCCTTTGGCACCAGTCCCATAGCCAACTATTGATCTGCAGTCTCTTCCTATTTGTCTCTTCACCTTTGCTTGTAACAGGTATGGAGGCAAACACCACTTGTGCTCCAGACCCTCTAACCAGCCGTCCCAGGGCCCTGAAGTCTCTCTTCATTGCCCTTGCCCTGCTTGTAATAATTTCATCACTGCCAACCTGAAAAACCAGCAGCGGATAGTAGTCAGAGGGCTGCACCAGATCAGAAAATTTCCTTTTAACATGTCCAATCCGAGCCCCAGGTAGGCAGCAGACTTCCCTGTGGGATGGATCAGGTCAACAAATGGGCCCTTCTGCTCCCCTCAGAAGGGAGTCACCCGCCACAATTATTCTTCTTTTCTTCTTCATTGAGGAAGTTCTAAGGCATGGGGGTGAGTGACAAGCCCTAGGTGACTTACTGTATGGATCTACCCTCCATCACCATTTACCTGGCCCTGCAGTTCCAAGACCTCACAGCTGTTACTCAAGGGCAACTGGGAGGAAGGAAGGGATTGCGAGGGTTTTCGCTTACCTCTCCGAGGAGGGACCTCCCTCCATACTTCCTTGTCCCTTAAGTTCACTCCTTCTATCTGATGGTAGGAGGGAAGGGGATCTATCACTTGTTCAACCACTTCCCTCTGCCTTTGCCTTAGGGTGTGGCTCCACCAATCTATTTCACTTTCACACTCTCTGATAGCTCTCAACCTTTCTACGCCCTCCCTCAGTTCAACCACCTGCTTTAGCAGGTCATCTACTTGCTGACACCTCACACAAGCGGTGTCACTGGCTCTCTCTGATACAAATGCCAGGCTCAGGCATTCACTGCAACCAAGAGACCTGCACGGCCGCATGTCTGCGGGAAGGCTCAGTCTGGGTACCAAGACTACAGGTTTTGGTCGAGGGGTGACCATGATCTATCTGGTCCATTGGTCTGTCTACATCTCTCCGCACAAGCAGTCCGTCTTTCCTCCTCCTGCGCTCCAGTCGAGTCCTCTTGATCAGGCGGTCACCCCACTCGCCTGCCCGCGCAAACTGCCACTGCCACTGCCACTGCCACTGCCACTGCCACTGCCACTGCCACTGCCACTGCCACTGCCACTGCCACTGCCACTGCCACTGCCACTGCCACTGCCACTGCCTCAACCCGCTCTCGTTTGCCGCGCTCCTGGTCTCCCGCGCTCCCTGGGCAGGTTTTTAACCGGTCACAGCTGCCGGGGAGCCTGCTGGCTCCGCCCCCGGTGAGTCAGCTGCTCCTGAGAGCTGAGCTGCCGGCTCCTGGGCAAGTCCTGTTGAGGACTTGAGGCTCCCTCCTCAATGGCTTTTGTCGCTCTGAGTTGAGGCTCTTGGACGCTGATCTCTCCCCGCTCCACTCCGGTGTTGCAGGCGTCCTCGCTCAATCTACTCACCTCAGCAACTGACAATTTAATTTACAGGCTGGCTGTAGCAAAACGGTAAACCAACAGATTACATTGTCCCCTTGATTACTCCAGCATGACTGGTCTATATTAAATCTATAAAAATTATCCAAGCTAAAGTCAGAGCAAGGGATGTGGTTCTGTGGCAGAAAAAACATGACACTATTCCAGCTGACCTCAGGTTTCCTTAGGATTCAGGCATTTCAGTGTGAAGTTACTTTTGATGGACCACAACACGAGGTGGAGCACAAACTCAGTAAGATGAGAGTGTACCCTAGTAAAAACCAAATGAGAATCTCATTCAGTTGTGTCTAATAGACTTTTTTATGAGAGATGTGCAGAAAATCTCATCTTCTGCCAAGCCCTTAATGGTGTTTGCTCCTGCTAAATATTGCAAAATTCCTTTAGGGGATCTCTAATACATAACCAAGATAACATCACATGCATTATCCTGGAGATGCCTCATAACTTGATGCCCTGTTCTTTTACCTTATATTTGCTCTCTGAGTTAACTCTTTCATAGCCAGCACCATATCAGGAGAAACAAATTTATTACACTCCTATCATGTTAGGTTACTGATAGCTGTTAAGTGCTGTGCCATTTATGTCAAACAGTACAATCCACATTATTACTGTTACAAACCAGGGTCCAAAGAGAGAATAAGTTCCTGCACATATTGAGGGTTTCTTTAGGCAATGAAAATGGCAGGAACTAGAGATATGCCATGCCACTTAGGCTGATTCAAATGGAAGGTTCAATTATCCCTAATTTTATTTTGTTGAACAGCAATGGAAAGAAGCATCTGCTGTGTTGCTGTTGGTGAGAAGAGCTGAGGAACCGACCAAAATAAGATAAGTTTTTGCAAATAAGGTTCTGTCTGTCACCTGGGGCTCTTTAATTATCCAGGAGGCTGAACTCTAATGAGAACAAATCACTAGAGGAGAGAGCTTTCTAATTTTTCTTGTCTCTTTTTGAGCAAGGATATCGTGAATAAAAGATAGTATGACTTAGATGTTTGGATAGGAGCTTGGAAGTTTTCCATAACAATAGGAAGAATTTTTTTTTTTTTTCTTTCTTTTTGCTGTTATCTCTGTGGCACCTTTAGACCACAGGGAAATGAGACATCAACCAGGTACCTCCTGGTGCAGGGGTGAAAATTTTGCAGCACTCACTGCTCCATGTTTGCTGCTGCCCTGCCAAGTGTTGCGTGAGTGAAAAGTCCCTCACCACCTTCCAGGGCAGAGTTAAACAGGCTATTTAAACAGTTTAGATGGCTAGGCTGAACTAAGATGGGTTTATTGTCAGTGGATTAGGAAGCAGTCGTACTAAACATGTTGTTGGCTCTGTAGGAGGGAGAAGATCCTTTGGCCAAAGTTGAAAAAGCAGCAAAAAGAAACAAGGCATTTGGGTGGCTCTATAGAGCCCAGCAGGTAACTTTTCTTCCGAATATGCTGTATGGCTGACTTGTGAACTAGTTCTGTCTCATTTGGTTAGCACTCAGTAAACATGACACATCCAAAATATGCGTGAGAAGAAGAGCTAGTCCCAAATGCAGCCAGTCATTTTGGGAAGTATTGAGAAAATGTGAATTTCAGCCACTTGCTGCAGTTCTACAGTGAGTGGAAGAGGCAGAGCAATCTTCTAGCAGCTCCTCCAAGTTAGATTTCTAATCTGAGTCACTGCCTTAGGCAATCATTTAAGCAGCAATCCCAGTGAATCATATACTCATTCGTACTGCTATTTTTTTAGAGAGAGATTATAGAAAGAGTGCAGCTGAAATATCTTAGCAGCGCAAATCAGACACTGGTTAAGCTGGATTTAGAACTATATTGGTGCTGAGTTCGTTCCAGCTACTGCAACTGCTCTTCCGTTTGATAGCAATCAAATGTCCACGCTGACACTAAGGTGTCCACGATGAGATTACTTACAATTGGCTCACTTCTTTTCTGAAAAGATCCAAGTGTATCACTGAATGACTGCCCCTTCCAGCTATTGCACACACAGAAATGAAATAGCTAGTGAGATCAGTGTCTCTCTGTTCCTCTCCTTTCATCCCTTTTCATAAAACAGTAAAGTTGTTAAAAAAAAATATGCACATTTTCTCCCCATTCTGGATTCATTTCATATTTAGGCAGCAATTCAAGTTACTGAAACAAAAAGCAAAAGGGCTTATAAAATATTATAATGATATATTTTTCAGCCACTGTCCCAGTAAAAATAATTGTATGAAATACAGAGTAGGAATACCAGAGTGAGCCTGACTGTGGGTCTAAAAACCTGCAGGTACTTTAGCTGCACATCTGCTATGTGCATTCTAGACATATAGCTTAGGTAAACCAGTGCTGTCCAGATAATTTCTTCTCCAATACATACCTGCAACTCAGCTCTACAGAAGATCTCTGTGCCTAAGACAGCATGACTTCAAAATCCCTCTTTGTATAACTTCCATCTTTAAAATAGGATTCCAGTGCCTATAGCCAAGAAGTTTCCCTCTTGGAGGATCAGAAACCATTCAGCTCTCCTGCAAGTTCAAGGGCTTCAGCTTTAGCTCACTCCTTTGGAAGGGCAAAAGAAAAAAATGTTACTGTTCCTTCAGCATGCTTAACCAAAAAATATGTTCTCTATAAAAAAAGCTAAAAAAATTATCTAGAATTTCTCTTTGGGCTTGGTGTACTTGAGCAAGGTTTCTTCATGCTTTGAGAATAATTTAACCCAAAGTGTTTATATACAATTTGGTTTTCTTTTCCATTTCAGAACTTCAGTCAGATAAGAAAGGTGACCTTACAGTTGGATAAGGACCAGATCAGTTCCGCTAGTGAATTATTTAATTAGATTTTTACAGCAAGGAATGCATCTGTAATATGGTTGCTTTGATAGATCAAAACCCCATAAATGGCTAATTTTTTTCCTTAAATATTTACTTTATAAATCCATTAATAACAGTGTTCAGACATGGAAACTTGCTCCAGGCTTCTGTGCCTGAATTTCAAATGCAAACAATATTTAGTTATTCTAATATTTATCTAACATTTAATTAGCTAGAATTTTACATAAGGAACAAATTCAAGAAAAGTATGAGGAGCAAGCTTCCTTCTTTACCTTGTACCAGTAATTATCAGCCAAGATTTTCCATTTTGGACAGCATATAATGTGCCAGCTATTCACTGCTTGAAATGTGCACGTTGTTTTGACTGAAAACATTAATAAAATAAACTTAATTGATTTTGATTATAGTAAGTATTTATCTGTACAACAAGGCTATCAGAGACCTATGCATAATTCACAATGCTTTCCAAGTTAGCACTTGTAAAACAGCAAAGGTGTTGATAGACCCATTTTATGCCTTTTGCCAGGCTTTTATGAAGAAATGTTCTACATTTTTCTCATTACATTATTCTTACATTTATTTAATGAGTTTTCCACTACTACCACAGGAGATCCAACAACTTAAAAATCCACAAATTCATTCAGAAGTCCAACTTTAAATAGAATATTCATCTTGAAAGATGGAAGTTCAAGGAAATAAATTTCTTCCTTTTCTTGACTTTTAACTAAAATACAATAACTTTTTAAAATAAACTAGAGTAACTATTGTATGGACTCTAGAGTTTGTCTCTTTTCTAAGATTTTTTTTAAAATATGAATATTATTATGGATTCTTATATATTCTCTATTTTTATGGTCATTACTGACCACTGTATTTTACTATTTCAGTGAAGTGTCCAGTAGAGCTGTTAAGAAACTAAGTCTACTTTGGCAGACTCTTTAGTCTCACAGTTTTAATTTGAATTTGAGTCTTAGCAAATTTTTAAACAATTTCTCAGAGTAAAGGATTCTGCAAACTTGAGAGCACGCAAACTTGAAAACTGTTCAGCTTGAAAACAGACTGAGCAGTTTGCCATTTAACAGTGCGAGTCAGCACTGCATGTATTGATTCCAAACAACGTGGACATTGGAGACGCATGAAAACCAAATATTAAAATGCATATTGTTGATTAGAATGGTCATTTCATTCTGGTGGCAGAATGAACAATATTTGGACCACATCCAGGCCTTTAAAACACTTAATGGCTGCCCTCCTCCAACAGATGTCCACTGTGTTTGTTTTATGGGATACTTTGGATCTGTGCAGCTTACTGCATTACTGGCTTATTGCAACCAGTGTGTTACAGTTCAAAGAGCCAATTCCACAAGTAGATGACATGATGGTGTAATTTATACAAATAATTATCAGCATGAAGTCAAACTGCTGTAAAAGGATTGATTTCTAGTGACTTGAAAGAAGTGTTGGAGTTAAAGAAGGTAGGTTATTAACAGTTGCTCATTCACTGATGGCCTAATTTATTTTGTATTATAATAAATTTGGTAGTTGTTGATAGAAAAAGTCATACACATATCCCTACTTCCATTTATCTTAACAGCACTGCAACATTAGATTGCAGCATGAATGAAAAGCTGGTGTGTTTCAGTGCCTTGGGAGCTTGCTGTGACCTTCAGGAGAAATGAAATGCTCTGTTGGCTAGGGAAACAATTGAGCTGAAACCAGCCAGGCGCAGTAAACTCAGAGATAGTCTTTCCAAATTAAAAGCTGTTAGTAGCAGCGCAAAACAAGGCAAAAAGTGAGACTGTAACATCTTGTTGCAAGGTGACTTTATGTGCAAAAAGGGCAAAGTTCAGATCTAAAGGAATTCTCATTAACTTGAAGAATTTGAAAACGAGATTGGACATTAGCATCCAAAGATAGCTGATGTATGAACACACTGTAGAAGATATAATCTGTTGAAAACGACTGAGATAAATTTAGGCTACTGACCTTTTAGTGCATTAGGGCATGAAATAAATCACTGGCTGCAAGTAGTAAATTTGTACAATCAAAACGCTTTCCCAGTACTTCTACTTATAGAATTTTGCTGGAATAACCTTTTAATATTTCAGTTATAACTGAGTGTTATGGACCCAATCCTGCACTGTTGCATACCCAAAATTCCCATTAATGTCAATGAGTATTTCAGAAGATAAGAAAGAAAAGGTCAGGCTTAAAATCAGCCAGCGAAGTTCTCATAAATTAGTGATTATTTACAAACTGATAAAGAGCCCAGGTTAATCTCTAATAATTTTCCATAGATTTAAGCTACAATTCTTAGAAATACGTTATCCAGTGTTAAGATACACTTCATGAGGATCCCTTTCTTTATTGCATGGGTGTTGCTTCACAGGTGGGCACCCTGTGGGTGCCAACCTCAGTGTGGGAACTAACTAGTTACTGCTGCAAGCTCCAGTCATTACTTCAAACATAAGAATGTTTCAGAAATAGATTTTCTAGGCCTGTTTGTTGTGCCCTACTGACACAGAAGAAGTTGTATTTTCATTTGTTCTAGCAACACAGCTGTAACAAAAGTCACTTCAAGTGCAGGCAATGCTTTCCTTTTCTTTCTGTCCATTCCAGAGCCTTTGTATGGATGACATACAAGTGCTTTCACAGTTTTAAAGGAAAAGAGAAAATTAATGACTTTTATTTGGGGGAAGGAGTTATATCTTCTGTCCTTGTGCATTATTTTTGTTCTGATGCCTTTAGACATGTTTCTCTTTGCAGAAGAAGTAATAATATAATCCATACAGCGCATATTCATTTGTAAATATCAGAGTGCATTCCTGAAGGTGGAAAAAGCTTCACTTTTTCCCTGATAACTGGGGTACATAGAGCATTGATTGGCCATTTTCAGAGGTCCTCAGGAGCTACTGTTATTTTAAAAAATCAGAGGAGTTGTTTGGGTTCAGCATCTTTCAAGAGCTAGGGAAAAGTGCTGTCTCACTGCAGCATGAGACAATGTTGGTTTTATTCTGATAGGCCTCATTACAGTCTCTGTGTGAGGGCAATTGGAAAACTGTATGGAAGGAAGCATAACTCTGCTTTGCCAGCTGAAATTCAAAGTTAGCTCACTTCACCAGGTTAGCAGTATTTCCTGACTGCAGAAACCCTGTCATGGCCCTGTCCTAGGCTGGAACAGTGAATGGTCCCCTTTCTCTTCCAACAGACTATTAGAGAATTTAACAGGTGCATGGTCAACTTTTAATAAAAGGAATTGATCTGTTGAGTGCTATCCTGGTCAGAGTCCTGTGTGTCAAATGTTTTAACAAATAACAGCAATTAGATAATTACAAAAAAATTTTTATAGGTCATTTATTTTCCTTTTAGTATCCAAGAGATCTAGCTATTCATGCCTGACTTGCACTGTTACATGCATAGTACATTTTCCCTTTCCTGAAAAAAATATTCAAGGCATATGCATTTATACTACTCTGGGGAATACTTCTCCCCAGACATCTCTTTTGTGAGATTTTCAGGGAATAGCATGTAGGAAGTGATTTTCAGCACAAATGTCTTAGCAAATCCAGAAGGCTGAAACTTGCAGGTTCCCTTCAATTCCTAGGTCACACTAGCATCTAAAGAGACAAGGAGAAGTCAGGCATCATACACTGATTACTCTTTAAAAATAAATCATAGAGTCATAGAATTGTTAGTGTTGGAAAGGACCTTAAGATCATCTAGTTCCAACCACCCTGCCATGGACACACATACACACAAACATGCATGCATACATACATAAAGCTCTGAGATTTTTATTCAGTCTCCTAGCTTCCTGATCCTCAGTTTAGCAACACTAAGGATAACATGGATAAGTGCCCTGAGATCTGCCCTTAATTGCTAATAATCTAACTTGCAGTTGAAGTGCCATCTTCTGCTAGCCCTATTACCGTTCAGGGAGACCTCTTCAACTTTAAGGTGAAAGTGGAAAGATCTGTCTTCCACAGCATAATTCAGAAAAAGAATTTTAAAAAAAACAACAAAACCAAACAAAATGAAAGCCATTAAAAAAAACCAGACAAAACAAATACAGGAACTACAAAAAATCCCCAAAACCTCTTTGTGTGTCTAATTGGCTACAAGACTATTTATGAGCAACTTTTAAAATTTATTCTCAAATTTACAAAACCTCTTTGTGAAGCTCCTTTCTTTAGCTTTTCTTCAAAGTTTGACTTTCACTATGTCCGTGTAAATCTGAATACAAAACCGTCATGCACCTGTGCTCTCAGCATATTGCTGCTGGATTTCACAGCCCTGTACAGCTTACTTGCCCTCTGCATAATGCCCTGTTTGGCAAAGATATTCAGATAGTGTGTCCCATTTATACAGTGTTCTCAGAGTCTGGTGAAGTACCGAGTAGGAGTATTTCGGAGGATGCTGTGATAATAGTTGACCTTGCATGCAGTGATCAAGGACATAAATAAGTTACAAGAATTGTAATGTACGCAGAAAAGGCAGTGATAAAGAGGAAAAGTTAAAATAAAAAGAGGCACTACAAAGGCAGAATGTGAAGATCTTTCACACTGAATACAGTCATTGAACATGTATATGCCTTTTATTTGAAGCTAATTTTTACAGAGATCAAAGAAGAGATTTTTCATCCTAGCCTCCCCTTCTGTTACTGCTTCTTTGTCTACAGTATTCTCATCTTTCATTTTGCTTCTTTATTTTTAATCTTTCTACTCCTCAGCTTTTGGGGATATTTTTGAAGCTGTGAGTAACATGATCCTTTCATGTTTGCCTGCCCAACTTGGTAGCCTGTGCACTATCAAAATTTAATCAGGGTTTGAGATTATGAAGTGTTGGTTTTGGGAAACAGGCAAGGGTTTTACCTGTAAATTTCAGAAATATTTGTATTATTATGTAGCAATGAGAGAGAGAAAGCAGTGATTGTCTGTTAAGGTGCAGCCTTACTGGAGAAAATATTTACGCTTACAATGTCCTCACATTGTCGAAACAGTAGGCTTGGTAGTTAATATATGTTTCTATTGAATAGGTAAATCAGTGCTATGTATTCAGGATTTGCAGTAGAAAAGAGAGTCAACAGTCTCCAAGTTATTTAGCTTCTCTTAAGCCTGTTGACAAGCATTCTCCTTAATAACACAGGATACAGACAACAGAAGAAGGCCCCAAGTTGCAACATTTTTCAATGCAAACTGAAATTTGCTGAATGTTCAAAGGAACTTTTGTCTCAAGCATATGTGTCAAGCATCCAAATTTTTTCCCCACACTGAGAACATTAAAACTGTTGAAAGAATCTGGACAAACAATACCTGAATAACTGCAGTCTTCTGCATGCCCAGCTTGAAGTATCCTAAAAGTAGAATTTTTATGAAGTTCTAGACACAGGCCTTTTAGAATCAATAACTCGATGTGCTGAGTTTGTGCAAAGAAACTTTCAGGTGCATAAATTGCTAGGGTTTGAAAATCTGCATGTAGATGTTTCTGAAATATTAAGATTGTCATAATATGGAATGGTTTTCTAAGAGCATCACCACTAACATGAATGCTGACGCTGTCTTTGTTCTTGAGCATATACAATAAGTGAATTACTTGAAGTGTACAGTCCATACTTAGATGAACATTAAATGCATATAATACACCTTTAAAATACTTTATTCATTTATTTATTGATGCAAATGTCTTATTTTTATAATGGTCTTTATTAATTTAAAGTGCTTCCGTACTACAAGTATTCTTTCGGAATCCCAGCAGAAGCTGCTGCACACTCCATTATTTAAACCTACTCTACTGCTTTGGGCTCCCTCTTGTCTTCCGTGAATTCATTCCCCATCCATCATCTGTTGGGTTTTGTTTTTTTTGTTTTTTTTTTTTGTTGTTTGTTTGTTTGTTTGTTTTTTCTGGAGGAGAGCTGTCCCTTTCCTCTTACTGATCTGGAAATAAAGAATCAGTAGTGCAAAGTACATTAAAATCAAGACCCTTTGCTTTGCTGGCTTGACTGTACACTGTTATTTGCTCTTGGAAGTAAAGCATGGCTGAGCCTATTTAGCCCTGAGATGGGAAACATGAGATTCCTGTTTTAGCACAAGCTAAGGAATTATGGTAGAACAGTTAGTAGAAAGTCAGTCTACAAAAACTGGAAAAGAAAGGCTTCGTTTAGTTCCTTTGTGATTATTAAATAAATAGTAGGATTCCAAGGAAAAACCAGCCACCTTCATCCAAGACTAATCCTTCACTTCAGAAGAAGAGAAGAAAAAGAAGATATTGTCTTCTTGTCTCCTGTCAGTCAAAACCTTTCCTCAAATCTTCCCCAAGTCCTTCCCAGAGCCACCCGTGCCTATTACTCATGTTCCCACTGAGCCTTCTCTACCTTCTCTTTCTAGTCACTCTTTGCAGCTAAGATGTGACCTTTGAAGCTCTAGCTCATGACAGCAGAGAGCTAACTAATTTATTTGTTCATTTCCAGTTGGTTAACTTATGTCTCTGTTTTAGATGTAGTAGTTAAAAACCTAAATTTTCCTGAATCCAAAATGAGCAATGGGCAGTATCTGAAAGGGTTCTAAATATGAAAATTGAATTCATCATTTAGCAAAATTAATTAAAATTTTTGTTTGTTCAGTTCCTTCATTGTTTATTTTAATAGCAATATTAGGCATTGAGAAAAAAACTGCAGTTCTTGGAAAAATGCAAATTCACTTTTGTTGCTTCAAATAAAAATGCAAATTCCTTCTTCCCACTTATCTCTTTAAAAAAGAACACAGCAATAAAAAAAAAGAAAAAAAAACTTTCTACAGCCTGCACTTCCCTCTCAAGCCTTAGCCACACAGAAAAATTACATAGGTATAAACCCAAAAGATTAATTAAAATGACCTTGCTAAAGAGGTGAAAACCTGTCTGGACACTGTTTTCATTTTAACAGTGTATTTTATTGGTCAGCTGGGACCAGATTTATGCATGAAATAACCCTTTCACTGATATAAAGCCATATACATATGAACACAGATACAGAGGTCAAGACATAAACTAAACCACTACACAGCAACTTCATGTTCATGGAAGAAAAAAAAATCATATTAACCCTCAATTAGAGCAGTGTGGATGCTTAAGTCTTCGGGAAGCTGCTTCATGACTAAAGAATTTGAAGCTATTGAGAATGAGGATGTGATCCCTTGTCAAAACTTAATGTATTCATATGCTTTAAGATTAAAGGGTATGTCCACAATGCAGCTACAGAGGCAAATTCAGTGTAACATAGAGACACAGATCTAGGATTAAAATGGATAGACTACTATTAAACTGTATTGGTAGTGGCAACATAAAACTTAGGATAGAGTAATTTAACCTCCTTGTGTGAAGTATTTAGATACGTTCTGTTTTAATGTCCCTGCAGGTGCCTATCACAGTATAACTATCAACTTTGACATATTAGCAAGTGACCGGGCATCAATATGTTACCAGGCATCAGTGACTCCATGATAACTGTGCATTGTGCATGCTCCATTTCCTCATGATAAATGTGAGGTATCTGATACAGGTTACCCTTTGTAAGCAGGATAAGCTTCTTGACATGTACAGAGGATGCTGCGGAATAAGAGAATGTGTAAGAACATTGAAGCAGCTGATTCCCAGGATTTGTGTGTTAAAGCTTTATGCCAGATTGAAATCGAATTTAAGTTAAACCAGTGCAATTCTGCCCTGCAGGTGGGAGGCTAAATTAGTGCATTAGTACAACTAAAAGCTATATTGGTACAATTTATGATTTAAATAGTCAGCCAGTGTAAGTTGGCATGTATTGGTTCAATAGCATACGGAAAGAGAATAAGTCACACTGGTCTAAGGCCAAATTTTCATTACAGGTTTTATTGACATAGCTATATTAGCCAAAAACATGACAGCGCTTTGGTTGACACAACTATCGGTGTAAAAGCACCTAAAAGCATGTAAAGAAGCAGTTAAACCAAGAATATTAAGTTTTTGCCAGCAGCAGTTTGCATCCAAAGCTAGTCATGCTAGATATAACAATCTTAAGCAAAACAATCATGAAGGCAGAAGTGCTATCTCAAAAGCCATAAAAAATATCTTTTGATAGTATATTTTAAGGAGCTGGCTTAAACTATACCTGCAAAGAAAGCTATTTTATTAGTGATCTATTTCTGTACTACAAAGGAGTGACTTGTAATTCTATCAGTGCAGCTTTTATCAACCAAACTCGTTAAGTTCAGACAGCCTCTCAAGTTAACTTATTTATCATAAGAGGTAAGGTGTGCTGGAGTAAAGAATACTGGCTGGAGTAGAGTTTTTCTGATTTAAGTTGCCTTCTCAAGAGAAGCATTTTGTTTGTCACATTCCAGCACAAAGTACTCTTACAGTGGCCCTGACCTTAGAAAAGTTTTTACTGTACAAGTGGTTTTAGCAGGGCTTATGGTAATATATCACTCTCGCTAAAAACGGTAAAGTAATAACTGCAGTAGCTATGTAAAACTGTATAAAAAAAATCCCTGGGTAGACCAACATTTAGGCTCCAAATGTTTTTCTTTGGAATTTGTGGCTGAAATTTTTTTTTTAGATTAGCACTTCGTTGTTCTGCTTTGGTCCCAGTGGTTAACTTACCATCTCATAAGAGGCTATTTGTAACTTGGCTTTCACTGGAATAAATAAAGTTCTTATTTTGATGACACCTGAGCTTTTGTTCTCTTCTGCTGTGTCCTACTTTGCCTGAGGTCATACCCATGTGCTGCATCCTGAGAATTTCAAAATGATATTCAAATTTTCTGCAAGACAAGTTTCACATAGATCTATTGGCAAATATAGGAATGGGCCAGAGAAAACCCTAAAATTAGTTGGATTTTTTAAATTATTTTTTTAAGAGTAATCTATAGGCTTAATTTAACCAACATTGGTTGAAGAAAATGCTCAAAGCAAACCTATCCCTTCAGAAACATATTTAATTTGGGATTTTAGGAAGAACTTGCATGTGTTTGTTTTTTGTTTCTATTCAAGATTTATCAGCTATTGTTTTCATCAGCATGCCTTCTCAGGAGTCCTGCTCTTCACTGATTTTACTTGTGCTGAAGGATTCAAGACTAAACTAACATTATTACTCCAAGTAACTGAGACATCTTCAGTCTTCACAATGGAGCAGACAGTTAGGGCTCTGAATAATAATCTGATAAAATGATGCCCTGATCTTGACATTTCTAATTCATACCTGAGATGTATTTTTAATTGACTGTGTAACATGGAAGATTTACTAGTTTTCACGTATGTCCCATGTCTCAGAAAAACTACACTTCAAGAAAAGCATCAGCAATTAAAGTGATGCTTACCTGTAAACAGCCTGTACAAAATTAGAAGTTCAAGTGGGGTACTTTTTGGAAAGTAGCCTTGTGCTTTTCCTCCTTTCAGTTCAGATGCATGAAAAGACAGCCAATGTTGCTTGGGTATTTTGTATTACAGATTAATATTGTTCACATGATGCTAACAGGATCACAACCAGGATAAATTTAATATTTTTGATAAATTCAGGAACTATTGTACTGTGATATTCTTAAGAACTATTCATAGATAACCAACATTCCTTGCACAGCTAGTCTTGTGTAGTTTTGTGTTGAGTGGGTGGCTTTTTACCCTGGAAGGAAGCATGGAAAATGTTGCACAATGAGTTCATTGACAACAGTGAATGACATTCATCAAAATTTAGGCAATACTGTTTTCATTTTTGTTCAAAATGCTGTCATGGGAAGTGTGGTCTTTTTCTTTCTTTCTCTTCTTTTATTATTTTTCTTCTTTTTTTAAAATTTTTATTTTTGTTTTGGTTTTGTTTCTTTGGTTGTTTGGTTGTTTGATTGATTTTGGTTATATGGGCTTTTTTAAATAAAGAAATTTTAGCCAGTGATTTTGTAGAATCTCATCCAGTGAGGTTTTGCATCCTTACCTGAGATTATTATAATATCCTTGCTAGTTGTGGAGTCCCAGTGTGTAAATAAACAGCTTTAATTGTGGTTATTCTGTCTGTTTTCAGGTAGTGATTTTAGGGCTCTATTGTTAAAATGAAAAAGGCGAAACAAGCAAAAAATATTACTTGTTGAATCAGTCTAAAATTAGCAATAGTATGAATAGCTTAAGCACTTACCCACTATTCATAGTTTCCTGCTTCATAACTGAAGCAAGTCCTTACAGGCTTCGCAAGCTGATTAAAACGCTCACTTGTGAAAGAAATACATAGAGATCTATAAAAAAAATAGGACATTATTAACATTGCACAACATAAAAAAGAACTTTGCTGTGGTGAAAAGCTGGACCAGATATATTTGGGGTTGATTGTTATCTCTTGTCAAGGTTTTCTAGGCTGCAACTAGATTGGCATTCTAGCTGCTACTGATAAGTAGTCTGGGACAGGGTAAAGACCTTGTCTATGGTCAGCCTTTTCCATGTACCTAGCATGGACTCATAGAATTGTAGAATCACAGAATCATAGAATAGTTAGGGTTGGAAAGGACCTTAAGATCATCTAGTTCCAGCACCCCTGCCATGGGCAGGGACACTGTCGTGGTTTTAGGGGGGGGGAAGAGAGAACGAGGAGATCAATCTGTAACTGACTGTGAACAATCAATTGAGATAACCCACTACAGACACCTCCCACTAAACCATGTCACCCAAGGCTCTGTCCAGCCTGGTCTTGAACACCGCCAGGGATGGAGCATTCACAACTTCCTTGGACAACCCATTCCAGTGCCTCATCACCCTCAGAGTAAAGAACTTCTTCCTTATGTGTCATCTAAACTTCCCCTGCCTAAATTTGAACCCATAACCCCTTGTCCTGTCACTACAGTCCCCAATGAAGAGTCCCTCCCCAGCACCCCTATAGGCTCCCTTCAGATACTGGAAGGCTGCTATGAGGTGTCCACGCAGCCTTCTCTTCTCCAGGCTGAACAGCCCCAACTTTCTCAGCCTGTCTTCATATGGGAGGTGCTCCAGTCCCCTGATCATCCTCGTGGTCCTCCTTGGACTTGTTCCAACAGTTCCATGTCCTTTTTATGTTGAGGACACCAGAACTGTACACAGTGCTTCAAGTGGGGTCTCCCTTTATGAGACCAAGAAGGAATGCTTTCCCACCACAGACCAGTAGAAATTATTACACTTCTCTGCCCTGTGTAGTATAAGTCCTGTAGTACTGGGCATGCCATACTTGTTCATTCAACTCTCAGTTATTGCTAGGGATGTGATAAAACGTGTCAACCTAGTTTCTTGGCTTGCCTACAACAGGTTAATCACCTGAAGATTAAAAAAAAAATAAAAATCAGTCCACTCAAATATTACATTCTAAAATGGCCAGTAGATGACATTTAATGAGATGTAGTGTTCAGGAGGTCAGATTCAATGATCAAATGTTCTTTCTGTCATTAAATTGCCTGAAATCAATGACACGTGAGGAAGCAGTGATGATAAAATGAGTTGAACATGTTTTCCATAAAATAGCGCAGAAGACTTATACTTTGTCCAGAATCCCTCAGTTCAAAATATAAGTTACTTAAAACTTATGTGAGAATTAGATGGTGTCATTTTTAATTTAAGTTCCATAGAATTAAACTGCACCAGACTATATGTGAGCACAGTTAAAGGTAAAACATAACCCTTTACCTCTTCAGAAGCTTTTGACAGTCCAGAAAGATTAATGATATCAGTTTCCCTCAACTATTCTTGCTCAAACAAATGCTTAACATGCTTTTGGCCATACAAGTCAATTTTATACTTATGGCAATGTATAGATCTAAATACCATTTAATTACAGGTCACTGTGATATTAGTATTGTAAAAAGCTATGATGCCACTGACAGAAAGAATTGCAGGAGGATACATTAACTAACTGGGGAAAAACCCTAATTTTTTGTGAACTTGCTGTCTGTAAGATCAGCCTTTGGAGTCCTTTTATGCCGATGTCTCCCAGTTGTGACTGAAAGAAAATGTATGAAAATAGAGTAATAATACAACTTGTTCCAAAGAAGGTGAGCTTTTTGTGAATTAGGAACCTGAAGATATTGCATAGAGATCAAGGATCACATAACTAGAACTTTAACAAATCCTATGTTCATATTACATTCATTATTATGGTATGCTTAATTGAAAGGAAACTCTTTTCATTGAAAAGAAACTCTTGTTTGTTTTATAGAGAGATCGATCTATTTTTAGCTGCAAAAAGTTTGAATAAATTACCCAACTTTAATTTATTTTCTGAAGGTGCAGGCAGTTTTTAACCTGCCTTCCTAATCTACTGTAAGGTTCATATTGCTCAATGAATTCAAGGGAGCACAGGGGAACAAACCAAAAAGTTAAGAGACTAAAGAAGACTTCTTTCTTATGCATACTTCTACTCGGATGAAGGACAGAAACTAACTTGCAGACGAGTTTAAGCATCCTCATGCTTTAAGCCTCAGCAAGCCTAGCTTGTTTCTTCCCATAACAGGGACCTGTCACTATGATAGCAATACTATCATAGTGATAATATACTATATGATACAGCTGTCATGCAATATACACTTGGCAGGGGAGCTTCACTTGAACTTCTCAAAAGCCACAAGATAATCTTCCTTAAATAAATGAGCCCAATTTGGTGGCTACTTATCTTCTCCTATATGACAGATGAAAATTCCTGTAGTTCTTCTACAGTAAAAGTCAATCACTTAATTTCTAGTTAGGATTTTGATGGTACCATTTTGCACAGTGGCCATTGTACATAATAAATCCCCATTCCTCTTATCATATCCTAAAATAACTTCAAAAATAATCTCTAGGTTGCTAGCTGGTTTTGCTCTCTGCTGGAAAATATTTAATAGTAGAGTGAAGATGATTAATAATGGAGTCCATGGGTACCACCAAATATTCAAAATATATTTCTTTTAATGGATGAGAAGGATTTAACCAGGACACGGTAGCAGTCTCTTTTCAAATACTGTTCTGACATGTGTTTTTTCCTGTCAATAATGTCTGAAGAGGAAACTAGAAATATATTCATCGCAGTTATTGCACTTGTACATTAATACCAACTCAGACATTTAAACATACAGTTACATTGTACTGTAACATGTACACACAAATATACATACACAAAACACCCCAACACAGAGGAGTGGTATTCCACACACTTTAGTGTTTAGGACATCTTAATTTAGTTCCCCAGGGTGTATATAAGGACACTGGGATCATCACACAGTCACAGCTTACTTTCCATGCATTCTTCCAGTGCACAGAAGAGCATCATGCGCAGCTGTGGTTTACTATGTCTACCCAATATCAAATGTGTACTAGCCACGCATATTCTGAATATAGTGGTGTGTTTTTCTTACTTGAGGGAACAGTTATATATATTAGGTAGTGAGAGCACTGTAATACTATACAACTTACAGAGAAAGTGAGTTGCTATTATCTGTCTGGATCAGCATTACAGAAGAAACAAGCACAGATTGCCAGGTGATTTTACAGATACTTTGACAGCCATTTCAGGCTCTTCTCCCAGACTTCTGCATGGTGTTCATTAGACCATGTCAGTTGCTTGCTCCTCATCCAATTTGTTAGTCTTTCTTATCTTGATTTATTCCCATGTCTTATCATATTATGAAATGTCTTTCTCAGACCCTCTGCAGCAGCAGATTCTGTGACTCCTTGCATTTTAGCCACCTCTTCACCCATCTAGTCTCTTTTTTTTCTTATCTTATTTTGACCTCTCTCCCTTTCTTCTCAACATCTGCAGCTTTTGGGTTGTCTTGGCCATCCCATTCCAACTTTTTTATCCTGTTCATCTCTTCAAGTTCTTAGACTCCTGGCTCCACATCTGCTTCGTCTTTGTCTTTCCAGGTATTCCTGCTGAGTATACCTCCAAAGCACATTGACGCTCAGGAAATGCTAGTCATTTAATGGATCCAAATCAGAAACCCTCTCCTCATCCTGTTCCCATCTCCTGTCCTTTTGGTTGAACTGTCTTGCTGACAGCCTCTTGTTCCATGCCCACACCACTTGTTCAGGTTCCCTCCTCACCTCCAAAGCTTCTTCTTGCTTTACGCCCCCTCCTCCATCAGCACATGCACATTCATGCAGTGTATCTACTTCTTATCCACTTGCCACTTGAGCTAGGTGGCTTTTCCACACAGTGTTGGCTGGGATGCCAGCTCCCTCTGCTCACTTCACAGGCTCAGATTAGCACTTAGTGGGGTCACACAGCCACCCAGAGGTGGTGCCTGCTTACTGAGAACAGGATCTTCAAGAAAAAAATCAGCTACAAAAACTTAACCTATTAAGTATAAAAGTATTGATTTTTGTTTCCCCATGAAAATATATGCTTGAATATAATAAAAGCTAAAAGGCATATCTTTGGCACAAGGTCATATCTCTACAAGATTTGGGACTCTTGCTCCCAAAACACTAGATACTCTGACATCTATGAAATGAGTTGTCCCCACAGGTGTTGTGATATTCTGTTTTGCTTTGTTTTGTTTTTTATTCTTTTTTTTATTTATTTATTTTAGCATTGTTGTTTCCCAAGTCTCTTTTTCTGATATGGCTGAGACAGATATTTAGGATGAATGCACTAAACCCCTATTATTTAAATTTGGGAAGGTTACAAACAGCTGAAATTAAGATTTTATGGTGGAAAACATTAGAGAAGTTTACCTTTTCTGTGACTGAAGCAAAGTTCAGACTACCACCTGATTAATAGCTGTAAAGTCAATGAGTAGAAGACATAAAAAGAATTGATCTGCTCTCTATGGATTCTTTTGGATAGCTTAGTAGCTTTGGCAAAAGTTTATAATAGGGTTTTTGAAATGCAATGTACACATTGAAAGAAGACTTGGGCAATGATCCTGCCCCACTTATGATATTGTTTATTCTCTTTCTTTTTTGTTTGTTTTTTTTTTCCCCTTGGCATCTAATGCCTTAAGAAAAATTAGGCTCTAGAATTTTTTTCAAAACTTAATCTACCAAAATTATTCACTTCTTTTTGTGCTGATGATCTTAATATCTAAAAGGATATGAAATTGCACTGCATGTATTATTTATATGGAAGAAGTCTAAACTTTTAAACCGTGGTATTCAGGATTTTTGGCTTTATGAATCTGTTTCCTTTTGGCTTTTATTCCTTCAGTCTCTTAACTTAGTACAAACTGCTTCAGTAAACAAGAATATTATACTGCAAATTTGTATTTTTATGTAATATATCAGTAATGTAAAAATTAGGCACAAGGAAGCTTACACAGTTCTAAAATCTGGAGAGTGTTGATTTTTTCAAGACTTAATCTACCAAAATTATTCACTTCTTTTTGTGCTGATGATCTTAATATCTTCACAGCCTCCCTAAGCAGTCTAATCTGCTGCCTGTCTACACTGTTCAGAAGTCTAGAGTAATGCCTGAACTAAGCCTGCAATTTCTTTATGCTCCTATTCTGTCAGGAGCATATCACGTGTAAGATCTATCCCTCCCCACAAGTGGCCATACATTCCTCCCTTTGAGCCCTGAAGTTTATTTGCACCAATTCAACATATAAGGCAAGACTTTTCTTCCTTTTTTCATTTTCTTCTTTTTGAACACTGCATTTCACAGATCCAGTTTAGAGTGCAGCCATATAAAGAGCTGAATCAGCATAACTGAGAGGAGAGAAATACCCAAGGGCGAACTGGAACAAGTGGTTAAATGTAGAGAATGCAGAGAAGATGAATGGTGTTTGAACCATTATAAATGGCACTATTAATGTTCAAAAACAATCTGAAGGTCCCTCATCATAGGATCAGACCCTTACTTGCTTCTCAGTTCCCAGTGGGTTCCTGTTCCCAGCGGGCTCCTGATCAGAAGTTAAATTTCAAATAGAGAGTAGTCAGGAGGTCACAATATGATGGATGACAGATGGCAGAAAGATGATGAAGCTGAATCAATTTAACCACACAGATAGCATGAAAGACGTGGTTCCCAGACTATGAGCCTGCTCTGCTATTCTTTCTTGGTCCGCCTTTGAACTAGTCCCTGCCCCCTTCCCCCACTCCTATTGCTCCCTCCCTTGTACAAGCTCTGGTGCACCACCTGCCTCAAAGTGCTCTTATTCAGTTCACTAACCTGGTAGAAATTTACTTGCTCTTTTTGCTGGACTAATGATCTGCAGTGGTTCAGCAAATGAGAGATATGAGAAGCAGCATGGAGGTGGGAGGGGGAGAGCAGGAATGGCAAACTGCACAATCACTATGTGCAGCTGCCCCATCAGAGGGGTCTTGAGCTCCCTTATGTCATAAGCAACATCAACATGTTATTCAGCCCTTGTACTAAATAAAGTATATGCCAATGATGCTGTCTTATGTATAGCACCTTTCATGAGCAAAACCTGAAGACTTGTACAGCTGTGACTGCTCAAGTTGCAGTATAGTTCAGTCATGCTTCATTCTCATTTGCGTGACTAGACTCATTGACTTCAAGTAAACTCAACACAGTTGGGAAAAATTATTAGAGAAAGAGTATTTTAATCAATAGAATGAACTTAATTTTCCTTACATATAACAGAAACACACTGACTGCAAAACAAGGCGGGGGAAGGAAGGGGAAATATAAGGCATGCACAACACTGTCTTAAGTAAAAAACATTAGTCAGACCTTGCCTTATTTCTTTCCCTGAAGGCAGCAAGACACTTGAGCTTGAGCCCAGGTGTCTCCCTGATATAAGGGTCAGCATGCTCTGCCTCTCCCCTTAGGATCTTGGTAGGTCAGTGGCCTCCCTCATCCTGTTACGCCCATTCAGCTTTGAGGAGAACAACACAAGTCATTTGCAAAGGGCAAGCACCAAGAAGAAATCCTCACCAAGAGTGTAATTAGGGTATCCTCCTGTAAGGGCGCCTTAACCAGGTAGACTTGGACTATGATGCTGGCATTTTTGTCCAGATTGTTGTACTAGAAATAGAAATAATATTGAAGAGACCAACACCTGAAATACTCTTTTCCCCTCAATTCCAGTTTTAATTGTAAACATTCTCTTTTCTCCACTTTTCATCTAAAGTTTTAACTCCTATATGCCTAAACATCTGAAAGCCTAATATTTGTCCTGGTGTCTAGACTACTTAATTTTAGTCAAAATACAACAAATGCATATATCAGAAGATACATATAATTTCATATTATGTATAATCTTGCACGAATGATTAATGAAGTGCTCTTTTTTCATTATTATTTGGCTTCATGTTGATGGTAATCTGAGCAGCTAAAGGTTAGATCATTATATAATATGTCTGATATTTCACATTTGTCCTCAAGTTTGGGTTGCCTGGGAAAAGTGGATTGTACATATGGAAAGCAATAGCTAGCCATAGTCACTGATTTTCTGTTTCTCTCCTTTGAAGTTTTTGTTAAAATAGGATTGGTATTATAATTAGCTCATCTTACAAAGTTACTGCCTTCTCTAAGACTGATTATACATACAATAAGATTAAAAAAGTGTCTGTATAAATATTAAGGGTGTTAGGATTTTTTTGCTGAACTGACAAAAAATCTGTACTTCATTGTGTTTCTCTATGACAATGTTGCATTGTGCAATAAGAAGAAAAAAATCGATTTCAAATCCAGATATACATTCTTACAGTATTATTTCTAGTAGGCTTTATAATGAAAGAAAAAAATCATTTTGGTAGTGGAGAATTGTTCATTTCGCACCCCCCTGTCATCTCTCAGCTTTGAGATTCAAAGTCCAGTTCTGCTTAGGATTCTCCTGGTGTTCTGACTAAATTCAAGGACTGAATTTTACCCTTAAACCAAATTGTTCATAAAGAAATGAACAGTTCCAATGACTCGATTACTTTTAAATGTCCTAAAATATTTATCAATAGAAGATCATTCCTACTAAAATGCTTTATTTTATGTTTCTATTTATAATGACCATCCATAAATTTCCATGATTTCACCTTCAGTATACAAGTTGCTTCTTCAAACTACCTTCCATGGTATATTTGAAGAGAAATGTTACTTTCACTGTTGCAGAGTAGTAACAAGGATTCCTTCTCCCCAGTTGCTGCTATAGGGCTGTTGAAAAAAGTACAGGGTTAAGCAGTAGTCATGATTTCTTGCTAATAATATTGGATTCCTACTCAACCTGTGCAACCAAAAAAACACTAATACATTGTTTCAAGTCTAGCTTGTTATGCTGTAAAATACCTATCATGTGGCAATGTTAATTTCTTTAAATACTGCACTAATATATAACATGTATTTTCTTAGTTAAGCAGGTTTTCTGAGGGCTGACTGTTTATCAATATATCAGTATATAAAAGGTTGATCAAAATATTTATTTTTTATCTTCATTTTGCTGTATTACTTGATTAGATCCTTCTTTATGCAGGCCCAGTTTTATGCAAAGTTTAAGGTAAAAAGTGTAGTTTGCAGAGGGCATTTAGAATTTTAATTTATTCCCTTATGATGTCACACAATTGCATCTGGAAGAAATCTTTGAATCTTCCTTTCTAAGTTTAATCAACTGCTAATTAATCCAAGCCTACAAAAAGAACAATAACAAAGTATTTGTCATTTTAAGCCCCCAGCACAATATACAGCAGTTATTCTTTTTGGTACAGTGAAGACTTTTAAAAGCTGATTCATGCAGTGTGTAATATCTCTCTAGACTGCTTTTTGAACGTAATTAGTTGAATCTGAAGATGAATTAGCAATAGCTAACTACACAAGGATTTATGTATATCTTACGTCATCATATTGGCACTGTAGACATGTATGAAAGAGAGAAGGAAGGTTAAAGACAAGCTTGATTTGTGATTGCTTACTTGATTTTACTGACAAATAAAAGTGAACTGGAAAGCTGCACTACCACAGAGAGCTTCAGTAATTTATGCACTCATGAAGACTGTCAAGAAGTGTGCCATTTATATTTTTTAACAGAAGTTGATCCTTGCTACTTTAAACTAAAAGCCAAGATTAGTTCTGAATAGAAAAAAATGTTGAAAGCAGAGGAGTAGATACATTCTGAACATTGAAAAAGGGTTCAAATCTGGAGAAAATATGTATAGATTCCATTTGCAATCCATTTTAACTTAGTACTTTTTGTATTCAGAGTAGCACAGACACTTACAAAGGAGTTCATTTTAGTATACCCTGATGACATCTGCAACAAGACTCTACTGAATGAGGGAAGAAGGCCATTCTGAGACTAAGGGTCCCTCTTTAAGAAGATCTTGCTCTTTTTCTTCTCTATTTAAATCAGGGAGAGGGCCTCTTGTTAGTGACAATCACTGTGCTGCACATAGTTGTTGAGCTAGGCAGAGCACAGACTACTGCTCTTTTTAGAAGGAGGAGGGTAGGGATAAACTTGTGATAGAAGAAATTCTTTCTACTAGCCAAATTTTCAAAATTGTCTTAAGGTAAAGTCTTGTATAGAGAAAGTTACAATTTTTTAAGGGCAGAGAATTTAATTTGAATCAAATGTGAGTTTGATTTACTATTCACGCTGTGTGATATCTTTGGTCTTTGCAAATATTTTCCAGTACAGCTGAAAAAAAAATAACTCACAGCAGTCTGAAAATGAAGGATACATATCAGGATACCTAGACAATTAAGACATTTCAGAAGTTTTTGCATTAGAAGGAAGAAAGTTTATTCTGCTAATTATTAATATCTATTTCAAAGAGCCACACATTAACTTAACATTTGATTTTCTATTCTGGGTTATTCTATTAAAATTCTATGTGACAGAACAAGTCTCACAGGTATACTGTAACTAATATCACAAATCTACTGTTGAAACAGGTTAAGTCAGTATCCCTCCTTAAAACCAAGACTTTAGAATTTTATCTATATTTGATTGGGGTTGCAATTATTACTGACATCTTGCTATGGATAAATCATATTAAAATCACCAAAATTTACAACTTTTTCTGGGAATTATCATCATAGTTTATGATGACTATATAGAACTGGTCAGTTTTAGAATATGCATATATTTTAGAATTTCAAACAATCAATAGTAAGCCCATTATTATGAGGCCTCATTATAATTTTTTTAATTGATGATTTGATGACTAATCAATTGACTTGGGTCTTCTGATAAATGCATTGTGATTATCTCAGAGTTCAGAAGACCGTGAGAATGTCAAACAAATACAAATATAGTCAAATTTAAAGGTCATAAAAGCCTGATGATGTAAAAATGGCTGAAATGTTTGTCTAGTGTGTAAAATATAAGAGCATGCTGACTGTATTAACATATTAAAATCAAACTCTTAAGTTACTGCATTTTGATTATCTTATTTAAATGAAATATTTCAGCAGGGCAGAACACTAATTTTTTTAATGAGAAAAGCTAACTAATAGAAACAACCTGTAAGGGAAAGTGATACACTCCCACATAAGGAGATACAAAAATTTAGAACCGTTGAAAAGATGTGGAAACTGATATATAATCTATCTATATGTAGTGGATGGTGTTCAACCTCCAGGTAGCCACCTTCAAACTGGATGTTTTCTGGAGATAAGTGTGTGGTTACACAGAGGATGCTACTAACAGGACTTCAGTTTGTCATACCTGAGATAAGTTCCACTGGTAGTGGGGCAGGGATGAAAAAAAAGAACTTAATATCTTTACAAAGCTTGTGAAAAGGGTTTTACAGGTGAAGGAAAGAGAGGCCTGAGGAACAGAATCTCAAAGACAATGATAAACAGCAAAAATCTGCATAAAACCAGAAAAAATAGAAAATAAATTTTAATGAGAATAGGGTCATATGAGGAACATGAAGAATGATAATATATCAGTCTACTGAATATCTAACATACATGAAAATATGCTAATGCAGAAAATATTAAGAAAAAAAACTGGAAGCCTCACTACAGGATCAAAATATGATTTCACTTGTATGAAAACGACATACCAAAAAGGCCTCTCAATTCATACAACACAAACATTACAATATAAAGGTTACAGTTTGTCCAAGGACAGACAGTGTAATAAGACAAATGTTATTTGTCTGGTATATCACAAATGCTTCCTTTTGACTTCAGACTTGAATCACTAGAAGACAATAGACCCAATACAGATGAGATGGATGAGAATTTCTGTGAATATTTTTAAAGAATATGTGGCAGAATTACACAGTTGTGGATTTTGACTAGATAGAGAATACTACAGGGATATGAAGTCTAGCAATTTCTAAGAACATGACCGTGAGAAGATTTGAATGCACAACTTCAAGAAAGGATCTAGAGTGAGACATTTTTCTGGACTGATTCCAGCCAACAGAAAGATACTCATTGATACTATGAAGGCTGAAGACAGTTTGGATTAGAACAATAGTAAATTGACAGAGTTCACAGCTTTTTAGAAGACAGCCTAGAGAGAACAGCAAAACAAAAATAAAGAGAAAAAGTCAGCAAACACTAAGATTTGGGAAGTAAGATTAAGGGGAAAGGATTTAAGTAGAATGAACAGTTCCTTTAACAAACATTTTTAAAAGTAGACGTTCAAATGGCTCTATTCTTAAGGAAAGGTAGAAAGGTACCAGTATGTCTAAATAGCAACCTGTTTAATGATTGTCAGACAAGTAGAAAAACTAAGGAAAGGGAAAAATAGATTGGATTACTATGAAAAAAAAATGTAAAAATAAAACAAAACACCACAGAGATATAGCACACAGAGCTGCAGTTAGAAGGGACCAAAGCCTCTTTCTCTCAGACAAAAAAGTACATTTGAAACAAGATTAACAAGCAATACTTGATATTAATAAGGAGACAAAACTACTAATAGATGATTCTGGAAAGGCAAAAAAGTTTAATATTGTCACAATAATAAACAGAAACCAGCACAGATTTCTGAAGAAGACACTGCACTTAACTTTATTCTTACAAAACACTGGGCCATATGGAGAGGGGGAAAGGCTTTAATGAAGTTCATGACATGATCTCATACACTGTTTTTAAAAAAAAGAGAGATTTTTGTATAAAGCCATAATAAAGGTACATTGAATATGCGAGCATATCTGGCTATTTCTATTTCCCTTTCATAGGAAAATGTAAAGTAAATACTTGGAAAACGTAATATTAAAAAAAACCCCAAACCCAAACAAACAAAACCAAACAAAACTAAAGACCTCTTTCCAAATTCATGTCAGATTCAAACAAAACAATATAGCTAGATAAAATTAGTTTATCACTTGCAAAATTTTAGAGGTTATCCAATTTAAACAGAGAACATAGAAGAAATGTTCTTTTGCTTTACCAGACATACATGGAGGTGTGTGAATATGTAGCTGAAGTGGATTGTAATCCTCCATAATACCTGAGATTGATCACTATTGGAAACCTATGTTCTATTCAATCAAGCTGGTCCCATCAATTAAGAAGACACTTTGAAATGGATGGAGTGGAATGAATTTTTCTAGTGTTTTGTGTACTTGCTGAGCAATACTGTATGTGACAGAGAAATTCCAGATACTGAGATTTTTCTGCTTTGGGAGAGCCGAAACATCACTTCTCTTGTCTGGTGTCAGAGAGAGCTGCCACTGTCTGGGACTTGTCTAAAATAATATAGCTCCAAACTCAGTTAGCCTATAGTATGTTCCACAGGAAAACCACTCAATTTCTTTTTATTTGTGACTCATATTCATATCTCATTCTTCAGAGGTGAGATGCGAGTAGTTGAAATCAAGGCTTTTCAGACTTTAGGTCTGCATTGGACCATGTAATTGCTTTGTTGTTGATACAGTCAAAGTCCAGACACACCAAAACCTTGACAAACTTCCCCCCTCCTTTTTTATCAGTCTGCTCTTTGAAGTTATTACTCCAATATCTTGATATCTTTGATGACAAAAAAGTGCAAGACGGAATCATAAGTTGAGCCAAGGTATTGCTCACAGCAGAAAATATCTTTCATCATCTAGTAGAGAACTCTGGTTGGGATTTTTTTTTTTTTTTTATTTTTTTTTTTAACTTTAGGATCATAGTTCTTAGGAAAAACAAGTGGGCTAATAAAAATTTAATGCCTTTTTTATGTATTTGTCATTTGGATACACTGTATCCACACTATCATGATTTGCTCATCAAACACATAACAAACATTAAAAATTAATCACATTAAATGGAAATTTCTAAATTCACAGTAGCATGTGAAAGCAGACTGTTCTGTGCTGTGCTTATATCAGAAGGAATAACAGGGAAAAATATGGTAGAAAAGTAAATAAATCCCATGAAAAACTATCTGACTTTCCTGTTCATTCTGTTCACTTGTTACAACTTATTTAATTTGGTATATACAAATGAGATTTAAATTATATTACCTGTAGCCTAAAGCAATAAGCATTTATTTTAATTTGTAAAAGGGTAAACCATATTTTGCTGTCTGCTTAGTTCTGTGTTATCTAATTTTTTTATAAACATTGACTACAGAAAGAATTCTGTCTAATTCTATTCTGCTTCAACATTCCAATCCTCTGACAGGAACACATATAAAAATATACTAATCTTTTAATCAAAATCTAGTACATGTTCAAAATCTAGTCTAGAGCTTAAAGCATGAATTTCCATTTTCTAGCTGCATCTGGAAAATTACCCATTGATTTGTTTGGCAGTTTAGTTTCTACAGGATAGCTCCAATTACACAAAGGAAGTGGGTTTTTTTTGCAAATGTCAGTATTCTGGATTTATAGTCTACTCACAAAAATGATTTAGGCATTTTTTACTTCTTTTTGGAATAGAAGGTAATAAGCCAGTTACAGAAAAAGAGTCACTAATTCTGAAAAAAAATTACATTTTTCTTCCAATAAAGGAGTAGAGCCGGTGGTGTATTGCAGAGATTGTCACAGGTTCTTGGTTTCTGCTAAGACCACGAACAGCTGTTGGTGCTCTCTAGGATTAGTGCTCTGTATTCAGAACAAGGATATGATGGTTTTCATAATATTTAAACTACATTTTTGTAATAGGAAAACTACTGAAAAGTTCAACATGATCCTAACACACCAGGAACCATAAAACTGTAATACATTTGAATCATCCAGAATGGAAATACAGTATAGAAAATAAAAGGGAAGCTTAAAAATCATTTTAAGAAAGACAAGAGAAAAGCAGAAGCCGTGTATGCTAAAGCAATTTGATAAGTAGTGTAATTTTGTGAAATATTTCATTCAGACACTCCAGATTTGAGTGGAAGTGTTGCTCTGAAATTTGTAAATGGCTGGAAGATGACCTTTATTGCACAGAACTGAACAATACTTGCGCCATCCAGCACATGGATAAACTTTTAGAAGCAATTGAATGGTTCGTGAAATTCCATTAGCCACTGTACTGCTTGCATAAGCAGGCTGTCTTCTTATTGTACTCTCCATTCTTAAACCAGCAATATTGCTACTGTTACAGAACTTTTCTTACCCTAATGCACATAATGTTGAAATAGCAGTAAAAGATTTTTCATCTTAGCAAGGTCATCAATACTAGTTGGAAATAAATATTCAATCAATTTTTCTGCCTTGAAAATATTGGCATTATGCCTTATATGCCTGATACTACTTTGATCAATAAATTTTCCTAATGGTTGAAGAAATGGAAATCCAAACTGGTTTTCAGTCTTCTGGTTTTGGTAATTTTATGTAATACTTATTATAAGATATTTTGAAAACTAGCCACCTGTCTTCTCCAGACCATAGGAAAAAAATTATCCTGTTGGTCTTTAAATGAAACATAGATAGATTATCCAACTACATTTAGGGGAAAAAGCAACATTGAAAGTTTTCCACATTAAATAATTAACAATTTCTAACTGCCTCTGAGTGCAACACTGGAAAGAAATCCTGTAAAGTTCTACATTCGAAGTCCTTTATTTTCTAGTATGTTTGTTTTCCAGGTACATTGAATTTTAGGTATTGTGAGATCGGTTGGATGTCTGAAAATTTCGCAGCTTAGTATGTCATCAAACCAGAGAACACCGACGAAAGCAGAAATCATAAATTAAGAAGTCAAATAATATTGGTGTTGGTCTATGTGTCAGTCTCTAACAGGAGACTGACAGGAGACTGTCAGTCTCTAACAGGACTAATTAGTTCCTTATTTCATTTAAAATTACATTTAAAGCAGCTTGGAAAAGAGTAAAGAGAGCATTTTTATATTTTAAAATATTTTTCTAATTCTAGAATACAGTAGATAGTGTGTTCAGTCCAGTATCCTTCTCATCAGCTCCTGTTTTCATAGCTTTCCCTTCTGGTGTTTTAGAAAACACCATGTATGTAGTGTTTATAAACAACATTAATTACTAATTTGAAGTTAAAGAACAGACCTCTCCAATATGTTTAATCGTTGGCCAAAGCTCAGAACATCTCAAAACGTATCTTACAAACCCATGCCCTACCCTAGAGATTATGGAATATTATACATCTGTGCAAACCTTTAACACGGTTTCAGAGTAAGGAGACTATAGAGACTGAATCAAATTTCTGTGTACCTCTCCCTAGGGTCAGTGACAAATCAACAGCTGCTTGTTTCCATCAATAATAGTCCGTCTGCTGCTGCTGCTGCTGCTGCGAAAATGGACAAGTTTAAAATCTTGTGATTCAGCTCAGGTGAGACCGTGAAGTGGGTAACTGGGTTTACAGATTTTAGACCAGGTGCATTGTAGACAGATAAGCAGAATGAATACTGCTGATGCTTAATTACTATGTACTTGCATAAGTCATGGATCTCATAGTAAAAAGAGGAAGAAAGATTTATAAGGTAATTCATTCTCTTTAAGATGATCTATATAATATAGCAACACAGTCTTGAGAATAGAAAGCTTTCCTCCTTATGAAAGCTGTCTTTTACCCACTGCCACACCTGATTTTTATATGATTTTCTTCAATGTGGTTGTATTTCTAGAAGGTACTAATTTACTAGTACAGGTAAAAAGACTAGTGCAGCAAAAATTTCCACTGGTGATGATAATGAGATTCATTGATACCTCCTGTTTCTCCTTTGGAGAGTGAAAGAGTGGAAGCTTTCAGAAACCCAGTTATAGTTGTTGATTCTCAAGGGCTTTTGGAGTCAAAGTACTTTCTTTTCCATGTTTTTCCCAGTCCTTTGAGCACCTGTCTGCTGGGAGCTGTCAGAAGGGGTCCTTGTTCCCTGACACCCTCCTGGTAACAATGACCTTTCTGCACGGAGAGCCCAAAATGAATCTAGTAACATTGAAACACTCCAACAAATTAAATAATATTATAAGTAGCCTTCTACTGATATTTATCATAACTCAAGTGGCTGGGACACGTTAAAAGGGTATACCGTCCATTTCTTAAATACTCAATTTCATATTACAAATACCTCAGAACAAAGGGTTTTTTTTTTTTTAAAAAAAAAGTCTTTCATAAAGCCAGTCTAAACTCTCTCAAACCAAATATCAAAGGCTTCAAAGATTCAAAAGAAGTTCAATGAGCTTCAGATCAGGTTATGGATTTCAGCCTGCTTTCCACTACCAAGATTTGGACTACCAGCCAGGTCTACCCACCAGAGTTGTACGTGTGTGTGATACCACCAGAGGTGTTCCTGACATGATTAGATCACTCTTAATGACATTTAGAATCTAATCACATTCGTAGGCTTATAAAGACCCTTTTAAAAATACTTAATTATTTGAGAAACTTAGAAGGCAAGTGGGTAGGTCCTCTCAGCATCATACAGATTGGCTTGCTCAGAATTTTTCTAGGTCTGCCAAAAAATGAATCTTTAACTCATTTTAAACTGGCTCAAGTCCTAGATCTACTCACAGCTTACACAGAAAAAGGCAGTTTTTCTGGATCTAAATAATTTGGGAGTTAGAAGTTCAAATGCATCTCTTAAAACAGCCAAAGCAGTTTCTGAACTCTCGTATCTGTATATTCACAATAGGATTTGTCCCATAACGTTCAGGAAACAGAATTCATAACTTGCTTTAGCTTTGAAATGATTTCACAAATATATGATTTCACACAGGCTGTATTTTGGCAGCCTTGTCTCAAGGTGACAGAGTCACAGATAAGTGAAGCAGTGCTCCCATCTGAAAGATGATTTTATCTCACCATATAAAGGTGGAAGAACTCACTGCTACTTACTTATCTACATTTCCAACTTGCTTCTTTCTCTTTATTAATATCAACACTCATCCAAGTTCCAGTGTCTGTATGAGTATCCTGCACATATTACAGACAGTACATTCCCTTTTTCCTATCCTTTTGAGAAAACTTGTGCCATGAATGATGGATAGGAAATTGATTTATTAAGGAATTAATAATCTGTGGTTATCTTAAAGTTTAACTTTCCACAGCCTTTAAAACATAGCTGTATCTCAGTCAATCGAATGCCCATGTTTTTCTTTTACATTCACATAAAAAGCTAAAACTCAGCTAAGCAAACTCAGTAATAGACATCCACTGTTTCCTTGAAGCAACAGGCATAGAAATCAGACATTTTCTCAGCTACACATACAAAGCCTGCAAGGGGCACCCTAAAATTCATTCCCTAACATTGAAAAGACTGGACCTGGGTTATATCTGAGCATGGTCATCATTGTGCTACTTGTGTCAGCTGTGTGCTTTCACAACAATGAAGGCGAACTACAGACCAGACTGCATTGTCAAGTTATTTGCAGTCATTCAAGTAAAGTGACTGTTTCCCTAACACTGGCACTTATCTGGAAAAATATGTCCAGTTTGGGGTCCCCAATATATAAAAGACATCAGCATGGTAGAGCAAGTCCGGAGGATGGCCACCAAAATGATAAATGGTCAGAGCACATGAGGTTTATGGAAAAGCTGATAGCAGCAAATGTGGAGCCAGGCTGCTCTGAAAGGACAAAGCAAAAAGGCATGAGTTACAAAGATTGATATTCCAGTTAAATATTGAGGGGAAAGGTTTTTTGATCCTTTCAAAGTAAGGGAAGTCAAACACTGCACAGGTTGCCCACGCAGGCTGGGAAATGATTCTTCTTTGGAAATATTAAAAACTTGAATACATATTACTCTCAGTAACCTTATCTAAATTCAATGCAAGCTCTATCTTTAAAAGTGTCCCTGCTTTGAGCAGGGAGTTGAACCAGGTGACCTCCATAGGTCCCTTCAAATCAAAATCATTCTATGATTCTGATACAAAATGCATGCTTCACAGCTTTATAATCTTTGCCTACTAGTGCCTTGAAATCTTTCTTCTCTGTAGATTTATGGAAGACCTCTTTGTTTCCTACTACAATAACTTATAACAATCAAAAATGTTACATCTTACCTATTGAGAAAAGATCACAAAATTACTTTCTTTACTACCTACTTATTAAAATATATACAAAATGAAAATTCTCAGCCATCTTCTCTTGTCATTGAAAATGTCTGCAAGCTGTATTCAATTTGTTTACAGAAAAGCTCTTTGATTCCAGACAAGCCAGCTATCCAGGCTGCCTTTCTGACCTAATTATATGCTCTAAGATCCAGAGTGCAACTTTTCCTAAAGCACACTTGATGTGATATGGATTTATTATCTGCTCCACATACAGAACAGTGGGAAATCAATGTGCACACAACTTATTAATCTTCTAGGAGCTGATAATAATTTAAAAAAAAGTCAAAGTACTGACCATGCATTCATATTTACTGTCCAAAATGTGTTATGTGCAGTGTGGAAGAGTAATAATAGGGGACTGAAAGGTTTGGGGCAAACTTTAAGGCAAATCATCTGCTAGTATAAATTATCTAAACATTCTTGAAGTCAATATAACTATGAAAATTTACAACAGCTACAAACCTGTCCCTTCCAAGTCTTAATTTCCCACATTTTAGTTAGGTTTTGAATCAAAACACTTTAATAATCTCCTTTGGATGTCAGCCAAAGCTCGCTGAGGTCAATTAAAATGTTCCCAGCAAAGAGAAGGGTCTTTTGATCTGTTCTATTACATTTAAGTTATTTTCTTTGAAATTGTTACCTCAGTTCTGTCAAAATAACTTTATTTATTGGGGGCTGCGGGGAGCAGGGGAGAAAGGAGAATCAGGAGTTCTGGTATACGCAGAGATATTATTTTGATACAGAATAATGAAAGAAACTAATGTTAAGATTGGTGCAAATGCCTTTGCAACCTAAAGAATGATATGTCATTAGTCAAGCTTTGATGTTTTCTGGAAATAATTTTTATGGAAGGTATCTTTCTTTCCTCTTTTGGTTGCATTATGCCAATATCTCAACCCCCCCCTTAGGGTTTGCACACACACACACACACACACACACACACACACACACACACACATACACACACACACATCCCTACCTGTAAGACCATTTTCTTTGATGAAGTTCTAATGACGTATCTTTTGACAGCAAGGTTATCAGAAAACTGGCATATTGATAGCTGAGAGGCAGTTCAGGAGTGTCACTGCAGGGTCTCAGAAAGGGGGAAAATAAGGTTCTGTTAGAGAAGGCATCATGGTTTGTAAATGGATAATGGAAGTAACACACTGTAAAAATCCGTACATCCCTTGTTCTGCTACAGTGAATAGATCTAAATGCCTATCTCTTTCCTTTTTCTTTTTTTGTCAAAGCTTATTGAACATCTTCCCACATAGCCGTAAGGGAAGGAAGGGTGGCATTGGAGAAGAGGGAATATTTCAGGTTTTTTGATTTTTCAAAACCGATTACCCTTATGATTATAAAATTTTAAAATGTTAAATAATAAAACTGTCACACGAAATTTGGCTATGATGCCATATATGATGCAAATTCTTATTTTTACAGTATAAAAGAAACGTCTTACACTAGTTTCACATTAGCTGAGTCATGAAAGACTTGGAATTTCTGCTCTATTGGTGCTCTGCTGATGTGTAACTTTTAAGAGAATGATAGGCACATAAAACAGCATGAAGGGAAACCTGACATTTAAGAAATATTTTTGCTACCTAGTTCTGTATCATTGTTCATACTATTAGCAAATTTTACATAAACTAAGGCACTTTTTAAACTTCAAAAGACATCTTTTGTATTCCCTTCTCTGTTACTAGAAAACTCACATGGAATCAGCAATTGTGTCCCCTACAATGGCTTTAGATATTGGAATTATTTCAAAGTTTTTTGGTAAAAAAGACCTCTTCAAGCATACTGGAAAAAGCACATTTGAAACTTTTTAGTTTCAATGGGACTATTCTCAAAGACTAATATCTGCAGCACTGAGGCGACAGTTATTAGCCTGATGTAGGACTGTGAAAGGAGTCTCATGGCAGCTAGACTTCTTCCTGATAGTAAAATTCCTCTGCAATATATAATAGGTATGTATTATTATTGTTATTACTATTATTATTGGCCATTTGTGTTGTCTGTTTCTGTGTTATTCCACTAAAGTCATAAATAATGATACAGTTTGTAATATATATGATATAACGTTATTTTCATATATGCTATTTGACTCCTTGCTCTAATATAGATGCATATGCATAATATTAAATTAATTAAATTAATTAACAAAAGTATGAATTCAGAATGGGGGAAAGAAGGAAGCAACCTTTTTTTCTTTTCTGAAAATTTACTTAATTAAAACTTCTAAGGTATGTCATGGTTTAAGCCCAGCCAGTGACTCAAAACTACGCAGCCACTTGCTCACCTCTCCTCTTTTTTCCCCACCCCGAGCAGGATGGGGAGGAGAATCAGAAGAGTGTAAACCCCACGGGTTGAGATAAGAGCAGTCCAATAACTAAAGTATAATATAAAACTACTAATAATAATAATGATAAGGGAAATAACAAGGGGAGAGAATATAAAACTAAAAGGGAAAGGAAAAGAAAACAATAAGCACAAGTGATGCAGAATACAATTGCTCACCACCTGCTGATCGATACCCAGCCCAACCAGAGCAGCAGTTGGTCTCTTCTGGGCAATTCTCCCCAGTTTATATACTGGGCATGACATGCTGTGGTATGGAATACCCCTTTGGCTAGTTCGGGTCAGGTGTCCTGTCTTTGCTTCCTCCCAGCTTCTTGTGCCCCTCCTCACTGGCAAAGCACAAGAGACTGCAAAGTCCTTGATCAAGGTAAGCATTACTTAGTAACAACTAAAACATCAGTGTGTTATCACACTGTTCTCAGACTAAAGCCGAAAAACAGCACTGCGCCAGCTACTAGGGAGGAGAAATAAAGTAACTGTTACATCTGAAACCAGGATAAAGTAGCACAGAGGTACTTCAGGTATGATTTCAGATAGATTTTGTTCATGGAGAATATTGTAGGGATAATTGATCTATGTTATCAGCCTTCAGTACTGCCAGTGGAAGAAAAGGTTCAGTTCAACTGACTCAGTCTTTTTGATAGGGAAGTTCAGATGTCCTGAGTTTGTAAGGATTGGGCTAAATTTTTTATGGTTTTCTTTTTCAGAAGATTTTAGCAGATCCCCTTTGAAGGGTTTTAAACTCAGTTTTCTCTTGCTAGGAGGACAATGAAGATGGAAAGATGATTATGAGTGACTGGTGTAATAATGGGTAATAGGTTAAAAGTGAAGAAACAAGACAAACCCCTGTGTTTTCCAAGGTAGAATTTGCCTGGTGCAGTAGTACAGTAACCAACGGAGTTACAGGTCTGATTTGTACACATTGATCCAGAGAAAGATTTGAATCTGTCTATTGAAACTAATGCCAGCTGTCTGCAGAACCCCTGGGACAAATACGCCAGATGGAGGTTGACAGAAGAGTATAACCATGTCCCTTCCCTGCCAATATGTTCCTTTACACCAGTGGGACTTTGGGAAAGCGCTTGAGCTAACTATGTCACAGGGGAACTCCTCGGCTGGGCTTTCCTCTTCCTTTGTCCAGAAGATGTAATGAAAAAAAAAAAAAGGGGGGGGGGGGAGGAAGGGAAAAAAGCTAATGACTATACAATGACTATATCTCTGCATCTTCCTGATCATATTTAAGTTATCATCATCACCAGAACTATGGTGCAATAGTATTAAAAATAGTATTGCAAAGCTGCAAATAAGTTTCTCCTTTGTTCTTAGCCTGGCAATATTTTCCTTAGCATTTCATAAACTAATGTCATTTTCAGTATGCTTCTTCTGTTTGTTTTGCCAATAAGTAAGATTCCATTATGGTCTCCGTACCATAGCCTGTGAAGTGATTGGTGTTTAAATCCTTTATGTGCAATTTTTCTCAGGACTTAGTTTTCTGAATTCCAAAATGGTTGCACTTGAATTGCACTTGATTTCCAATTCATCAGGCAGCAGACTGTGTAAATCTACTGCTAAATTTGATCATTCCCTACTCCTTTTCACTTGCATGTACTGCACACATTCCCATTTAAAGGTAAAGAGCCCTTTTGCAGGCTGAAGAACTAGGGACATCCAGGACTCTATCCTTAACCAGTGATGGGGTATGACTATACTAGTGGCAATTTGATCAGATTTAATAGTCAGCTGTTAACACAACCAGACCTAAATGGGTGGTTGAAAGTGCTTCATACAAGCTCTGTTCTACTTTGCCCTACTGAGACCTTGGCTCTCCACATTTCTAGAAAGACTTTTCTAAGTTTGCAGCTATTTAGAAAGCACAGGTGTTGCTTCTTCTTGTCCCTGTCAAGGGTGCATGGGAAGCGGCAACGTAACAGTGAGTTATGCTAAAAAATTCTGCTGTCTGTATCTCAGGTGCACAACACAAAAAGACTAATTTTGTATGGATTTTCCTGTTTGTTATCAGAGGCAAAATGGGACTCATATTCAGGTATATAAAAGTGGTTTTCCTCTTCTTTTCTTTCCTTCATTATGTACAGTGAGAGAAAAGGATACCTGCAATTCTTTACAGCTATCGGGAAAGACATGTTATGTTACCCTGATTGTAAGTCAATAATTTAAACTCAATGCATTTGCTTTTGAATAGGGAAGTTATCTGGCTGGCAAGTTAACTGTACTGTGGGTGAGGTGATGCTCTGTATTGTAATGCTTCCAACGTGAGTTGCCATTTCTCTATTTCCCTATCACCTAGGATATCTGTGGTCTGCAGTCAATACTGTTTTCTAACTCCCATTTTAATTATATGCTCTGTGTTATCGATGTTTTTTTTGTATTGTCTGGGATCCTCCATTATCCCAGAATGTCAGGAGATGACTGTAACAAGTCTCTACTGAAAGCAGTAATAGGCTTTTAGTAGGTATGTTCATGCGTAAGGTTAGAACAGCGGTTAGAACAGCAAAAGCAGTTTCCAGCGAGTCTGTCCAACATACAAACATTTGCCTAGTGAAACTGCCTTCACCCCATGTTACTGTGAGGAGGGTTAGAAACCATGAAAGACAGAGTTCTCTACAAGGAGATCATGTTCCCATGCCTTCATTCATGATGAAAAAAAGCTGGGAGCTACTGGCTTGCAGTGGTACACAGGCAAAGCTGCAGAGCTTCATGGGGACCCACAGTGGCCAGCAGAACTCCAGGCAGCAAGGAAAGGCCATAGATGGCATATCTGTATATTTACCTGATCCTGTGCATTTTCACATTGTATAAAAGACTGCTGAAGTTCTACAGCCTCAAAATAAGCACAGCTGCAGTTTCTTGGCAAGAGGCTGCATAACAAACTCACTACCTGCTGCAGGCTTCTTTTAACTGATTGGTCATTACTTCAAGAAATATTCAGTTGCACAGTTAGTGTCTCTCCCCCTATCACAATGATCTTTCCTTCCTTTTTGTAAAGAAAGAAACCAGCAATCTTAATGTTAAATATTGCAGTGTATCGTGATCACTTCTAATTTTGCACTGTTGGGTTTTTTTACTCCTCCCAGAGTGATAAGCTACTGCTGCGCTATCTAGAATGTCTGACTCTGCAGGCTTTTTCTTATTGCTTCACTTTTCATTTTGAAAAATATGCGCACTTCCATCTGTTACTTGAATACAATCCTTCTGAGATCTATGTGTGTATGAGCTTTTTGTGCTGAAGAGGCAGGTTTCTTAGAACTGTATCGTTTTATGTAAATGCATTTTGACATTAGTTTTCTGCATACACGTACTCATCCTACCTGCGTTTTATGTTTTAGGTGCCACTCAGAGTAATCACTGAACTTCTGTAGTATTTTAATGCAATTGGGTAGCAATATTAAGTACAAGTGAAGACAGAGCTGATCAACAGCAAAATCTCAGGTTTCTGTTTTTAGCCAGGGTGTATGTGCTTGTGCTCTACAGCAGATGTTTCTGCCTTTGAGGCAATTTCAATGCTGAGCTATTTTAAAGACAAATTATTCTACATGAACAAGTAAATTCATAATTAATTCTACTTTCAACTTTTCAAGACTATTTTTTGGCCACTGAGGGAAAACGTGTTACTGCCTAAAACAAGCTCTGAGAATTTATATAATCCTTGTTTCCTCAGACAGTGTTTCAGTGGCAAAGGATATTGCATTCTGACCAGACATGGCTTTGATTCATACCTAACATTTGAGAGGTAGGATGTGAGTCAGATAACTAAAGGCTGTCATTATATAACTGAAGAGGTGCATGTGAGCCAGACCCCATTAGAGCACATTGCCTAAAAATTCTGCCTCTCTCTGAGATAGGTGATATTGACAGCACTTTTGTCTTCCCTCTCTGGCCACATAAACTTTGTTTATTAATTAAGCCTAGGACAAGACTCACTTAGTTTTGGAGACCCTGAATATGCAACCCCTCCTCAAAACCCTCTGCCAACTTTGCTTCGGTTTCAGGGTACCCACATTATGGTAAGAGAGGTCACTTTGCTGAGCAGAAATAAACAATGTTGGCAGCTCTCTGCATGCACTTGTACATTTTCTGGAAGAGTATTTCTATAGCTTCTTGTAATGTGGTAAATATGAGATACTGCGGTGACCTGTGTTAGTGCTCTCTTATTCTGGCCTTCTGGAATGGGAGTTGGGGAAAACTGTGGAATTGCAAGTGGTGTTATCTTGCAATTCCACGTGCAAGTGGTTTAGCATGTGATTTAGCGTATGTCCTTACTGCAAAATGGGAAAGGTGCTTGTCCAAATGAAACTCTTTAGATTTTAGTCATCTAGATAGCAGAGTCTTAAACACCAGCAGATTTGGATGAAATGTTCTGGATAGAGACAAATGTTCTGGATAGAGAAAAAGCCACATGTGAAAGTGCAGACTCTGATGCCTTTTCAGCGAAACTAGTAAGATGCGTCAACCCCAGGTGAACTGACATGTCTCTATAGCTCTGTGCAGGGTTGTATCCCACGGGCAGCACAGGGAGATGTAGGGCCAGCTGCCCTTGGCATCCTGCTGCACAGACTCAACTATATCTCTGTTCCAGAGATGTAGGTTTTCCTTAGCTCAGATACCTGAGTGGAGCAGTACAACATTACACAAATAAACCTTTGATGTGAGACACTCTGTTAGCATTCTTAAAAATCCTGCTGTTTTGACTTTGCTTTTTTCTTTACTCTTCAATGGCTGACATTTTGCTTTTTTTCAGGCAGTTATTAAAATGATGTAATTATAGTTGTGTTCCTTTCAAGGGTTGCTGGTGTCAAGATTATTTTATTTAGGGATAATTACTATATTGTAGAATTTCTGAGAAAACAATCTGAAGAATGTGGTCTTGTGGATAAAAATACATCTCTTAATGGGGCAGAGTAAGTTTTAGGCCTTGGAATAGCTTCTTGTTTCACAACATGGTGATGTACAGTGATACCAAGCATCCCTTAAGGAAGAAAGGAAAAGCCACAAATGTTGACAGCAGAAGCAGTTGTTCTGCATGGCCTTATGGATTGAATTTTCCTTTTTTTCATGCTCCAGTGTGTATATTTACAGTGTGTGTATTCTTGAGAATTTCTGTTTTGGAGTTCAAGTGCAGCTTTAGACAATACAGCAACATTTTCTGTTCATCTCTTTTTTGCTAAAGTATAAAAACTTCTGTGGTTAATATCATATTTTATTTTTTATAGTCTTCCAAAACTCCTATATTCTACAAAGAGCAGGGGGAGAAAATTTTGGGACTTTATAGTTCTAATCCTCTTTTATGCAGGTCACAAGTTTTTTTTTCAATTAGATTTTTCTCTTTCATAAATACTAAGGCAATATTGGTTCTAATGGTCAAATAAAAATACTATCAACTAATTTAAGAACTAATCAACTAACTTAACAACTCCAGTATTGGAGTTTTAGTGTCACTGTTTCCCTCCTGAATATCATTCTTCTTGTAGAATAGAAAATAGCAAGTGAGGGGAAGATGGCAATGGTGGAATAAAGAAGCAGGAGTGGGTTTGGGAAGCAAAAGTTGTGTGTCACTTGGCTACAGCAGGAAATGGCAATCAACCATATTTTATTAAACATAAATGGAAAAGAACAAACTTGTAAATGCTGTATTCACATAACCCCTAGTCAGTGAATGACTTAGTATGAAAGACTTTGTTTTCATTTCAGAAACTGGTGTCTCAGACACAGGCTAATTCCTGGAGGCAGCCATTCATCCAAATGCAACTTGTAGGTCAAAATGAATGGCTTTTAGTTCTTAACAGAAAAGAATAAAAGACAAAACTGTGGAAATAGCAGATTCCTTCTCTCCTCCTCCCCCTCCCCCCAAAGAAAACCTTTTGCCATGAGTTGCTTTTATTAATTTGGTATTGAATTAAATAATACTGTCAAACTTCTTGTCCAGTTTGCTCAAAACAGAATTTAACCAAGCTGACAGCTATTACAAAAGCCTTTACTTGAGACCAAATCATCTTTTCATTGATGGTGAAGTGCCTTAGAGAATCTCAAACAAAACTGAATAGGTTGCATTTTGTAACTATTAATAAGCCTTCTTTCTAGATATATAAACTGTCAAAAATGGTAAAACATTATATAAAGAAACCAAACAACTCATGCCTATTTAATATTACCAGATCCCATCAGTTTTAAACAATCATTCATGTTATATCAGCTTTATATGGGGCTGAACATGGTACAGGATTTCCCTTGGCTTTAGCCTACTTTTACTATTTATGTGAAGTAACTTTAATATATATGAAAACCACTTTTTCCTTATGTACTTTGGACCTTATTTTTATTTTTTGGACATACTGTATTTATATTGTGCTATATAGAATTATTTATTCATTTTTTGTCCTGAATCAGTAATTACTTTTGAACAATTTGAATAAATTAATCTGTAGGTGAGTTGTATTTTAGATAAGTAGAATATAAATTAGCTTATGTAAAGGATAGACCAAATCCCAGTTCCAGAAGATTCTTGAGAATGTCCTTAGTTTTCAGTCCTTAAATCGTACTTGAGTATAATTCACTCCATTGCACTTCCCTGGTTTACATCAGATTTCAGCTCAAGTTTAGCAAAGCATATAAGCATGTGTTTAAGCTTTGCTGTTAAAAAATCAAAATGTAAAAATAAGTCAAAACAAGCAAACAACATTTGCACTTGTTTTTATTTGCCTTCTGGTTTTGTATATGTGGATAATATTTTCAAATATTAGCACAGCTATTGAGACCAGCAACACGCTTAACAATTATAGCGATTAAGTAAAAATAACTCCCATGAGCTAGCTCTTTAAGAAAAGCACTTCAGGACTCTCACAGAAAGTTATGGGCACTCTCAACATGGAGTTGTCTCAAACAAACTACTTTAATGCTGAATTATGGATGACATCTAATAGCAAAATGAGTAAGCAAATGTTTTAACAGACTACTTCTGCCAACCTAGCTTTTTCCTCGGGCTTCTCTTAAGCTGGATATGAATCAGCTTTGGTCCAGAAACTACATAACTATGTCTGTGTGCTGCTAATTTGCTCTGCTATGTCTCACTGTCTTCCTGGTTTGGGAGGCTGGTGGTTCAGCCTCCCTCTCTAAAATGCTGTAACTGAAGGCTTTTGTGTTTTGTGTACTTAATCTGAAACTTTTTGTATTTCATATTTCTTTTTTATTGTTTTAAAGATGTTCTGTTTTTCATTAAAATCTGTACCCTATGCTGCAGTTGGTATTTTTTGCAGCACTGACTGCTTTGAATTGGATTCATTTTCATTAGACAATGGGTAACAAATCACTATGCTGAGGAGTCTCCCTAACAGTTAATGTTTTATAAATACATGGTCATTATGTATCACAGTATGGTACTTTAAAAACAGCTCTATTCATATCATACTTACAGGACAAAAGAGAGAATAAAAGGTAATTATGTGATGCTTCACAAATCTGTATTTAAAGTGATTAAAAATTGGGATGATGTTTCCCATTGTGAATCTTCTGAGTAATGACAATCAATAATGAAAATACACAAAGAAATGGAATTAAGTCTTCCACATTTTTTTGCATATCCTGTTTTTTCAATTGTCTAAATAATAGCTTGGTTTTTCAATAACTTTTTTTTTATTTATTTCTCTTTCGTGTTGTGGTTAATTACTTTTATAATGATCAAAGAAGTCTAGGAATCTTGATTTACAAGTTCTAAACTATAGAGTTTACTTCTCAGAGTTCTGATTCTTCTGTGATTATGGTCTAATAATGTTACCAAAGGCTTAAAAGTGCTTCTGAGGCTGAGGCTTATTTCAAACGCAGTGGAAGCTGTGGGAAATATTGGAAAGACTGAGCACGAAAAATTAAGTTATTCTACCAGAACAGGCTATAATCATGTTCCTACTGTGTATTGGTTCGAATCTTCAGGGCTGTGCACATAAGCTAAGTATTTAAAAGTCTGATGTTAGAAAAGGGTTTCTGCCAGCTCTCTCCATCTCAGCACTGCCTGAGGGTGGGATTTGTTTGACCTAACTCCAACTGTCAGAAAATTAAGTGTCTAAAAAATATCAGTCACCTATTGTGGCACAAAGGAGACATGTCCACATGCACACAAATATATCAGTGGGGTTCCTAGCTGGTGGCATACATTGACAGTCAAAATAGCTTTTGGGGAAAGACAGAAACAGAAGAGGATAGAGAGGAAAGAGAAAAGGAAAACTATCCCTCTTGACAGTCAGGGGAAAGAAGTGACAGGGTCTGCAGCTGAGCACTCCCTGGCCTTGCTCCCATCAGCAGCAGGTGGTTTACCAACACATAACTGAAAAGCTTCTGTAGTAACTATATGGATGTCTTCAAGATCTGCTCAAACTGTCAGTTGTTTATGGGCATGATGCTATTAGTACTGATAGAAGCACACTTTGGGGGCAGGTGCTGCAACTGGTTAAGCTGTATGCATGCATTTTATTTGGTCCACTGAGTAACCAAAATATAGGGAAAGGATGGAAGAAGAGTGACTCACATCAACAGCAGTTATTTCCCGTCAGAATGTACCATAACAACCTTTAGGCTTGTAGATGCAAGGATGTAAGAATAACAGTGAGAAAATACTGCCATAAGGCTTTGGGAGAACACTGCTGTGGTGACTTTGATGGGAGGCTTTGGGAAAACACTGTTGTGGTGACTTTGTGAGTAACAGACAGGCTTCAGAGTAGCAAGCAGAAGGCCCTTGGTGATAGAAAACACAAAGACACTGTGTGACACTGCAGCACTGTCTTGAGAAGGGATGGACCTCCCCAGGGGGATGCCTGTCTCCACTGGCAGCAGCAGGATTCCCACTGAAGTTTGTTGCTTAGCTTTTAGCTAATGCAAGTTGAATCCTACTCCATATACACACATCTGACAGCATGATACCTTTAATATGAAGCTATATATACCTTCCTTCAGGAATCCTCATAGGCCATGCTCCTGGTAACACTATATTTTTCCTGGTGTGCTTATAGCTATCTTTAGCTTAGCAGCTTTTAGTAGAATACTTTTATTTATATCAAAATTACAGATACTATAAGGAATTGAAAGTCTCCTAAAATGAACTGATAAAATGGCTTTGTCCACACTCAGCAGTTGCAGCACTTCAACTGTACCAGGAAGCTGAAAAAGGCTAGCATGCAATAACTGAAAATTATGCCTAAATATTTCAGCAGCTCAGGTTGTTATATCATCAGTTATATCTTTCTTATCCAGGCTTATTCCCATAGGTTTTAATGAACTGCTTAGACTGGTAGTACTTCAGTCCCATTAGCAGCTGGAGAGGTAAAAAAATTTCAGTGGAAGGAATCCCTTCCATCACACAAATAGTTACACAGGCACAATACGTCATGTAAAGCAGGGATAAGAAACCATTGTAGGATGATTTACTGACTACAGCACTGGGTTTTTATTCTCCTCCCTGTCTTCTACCACCTGCTGTATCCAGTTTTTAAGTTGGATTCTTCCTTTGACAGAGCATCACTCATGCAGATCACTGTCCTGTTAAGGTTATTCTGATATATTCCCTTTGTGTGACTCCCTCTCTGAAGATCAGGCTCTTCACCCAAGCCTACAAGGTTGAAGAACTGCCTGCTGTTCTAGCTATCATCTTCAGTTCAGGAGTGAAAGAACTAGCAGGAATAAAACTAGTCCCCAGGCTCTTTAACACAGAGTACCTCAAGTATAGTGAACTGGCTTATCTGATCTCAGCTTTTGCCTTGCTCGTCTCTACTTCATTGAACTGGCTACTTTCATCTTTTGATGGGTGCTACATTAATCTGTAGTTCATATTACACTACCATAAACCTACAAACACACAGATGCCAATAAGCAGTTGCATCCAGGAATGAAGCTCAGATGGTCAGATTGACATAATCAGTAATCCACATGTCAATCACTTCCATGTGATTCAGTGGCAGCTTCTCTTCCCAAGGAGAATAGATAATCATTATTTCTACCAACAGTAAGAAATATGCTCAATGACCAGCAATGGGCTTTGCTTGTTTGGCTGAAATGTGTAGATAGTATCTTCAGCAGTAATGTAGTAGCACTTTTTAAAACATTTGTGTAAAATAATTATCAGTTTTGCAGAGGTAAGAGTATAACAGAATAATGTTTTTTGACAGCTTAACTAAGTTTGAAAGCATCAAGCACCAACACTTAGATAATAACACTGGCAGGAATTTTTTTATTGCATTAGATGCCAATTAAATGACTGATTTCACAATTATAAATCAGCATGTTACAGTCGATAATTAATGTTGTCACACTCAAGTTGAAATACTTTATATACGCATAAGCTTTTTCTCTGTTGATTTGCTAATTCAGGAACCAGAAAATATCGTATATCATCTTTTAATATTTGAATACATGTCTTTTAGGAGTCCTGCTCCTGCCTGCAGCCATAGCTGCACACTGTGCTATATAATGGCTTAATTTAACAAGTGTGGACAGTGTTCAGAAGGGGCATAATGATCTCCAGGGAAAGAACTCTTCATATAAAGTTAAGACTTTATTTGGGGGAAAAAAAATCCAAAATACTTAAAAATAATTGCCAGATTTATAATTTCACCAATAAGAAAACCTGTTAGAAGGAGAAGTTGTTGGCAGCTCGCAGTAGCAAGGACTTGGTGCGGAAAGTTTTGTTTCTTACTGTGGAGTTGCTCTGAATTATAAAACAGATTGTGGAAAGAGTTGTAGAATAAGGTCTTCAGTCCTATAACAATAATGAAGCCTAATGCCCACTGTCTTTTCTGCTAGCTGAATTTACTTGTCAAGCTGATTCATTTTCTGTTGATAAGTCATACTAATAAATGTAGAGAACCTGACCATAGAACACAGGGCAAACTATGGATTAACACACTATTGCCCATCTTTGAGCAGGAGATGGGGTCTGATAATATATTTTTTTTCTCAGAAATAAAAAAGCTAATGATAGTTGACCATGTGTCACACAATAATTCTACTTGTAACCACAGATGTGTCCTATTGATTTGGGCTAGGAAGTGGTAGGCCAAATCTCAAGGCCAGTCCCATCTTCAGGGAATTTAAAATCACAGCTCCCCTCACCAGGAAAACACCATCAGACTAATGGACTTTTTCTGCAAAAGCATCTTTCATCTCTTTCTTGCAATTGGGCCACACAGAAACTAAGAATGCTGAAGTGGTGGGCCTAAAAGAACAAGTACAAGATACCCACTTCTTGTATAAAATTGAAGACTCTATTTCTATTAGCCAGAAATGGGGTTCCAGCCTCTGCTGTTTATGCCTCTGTTATTCAATATTGTTGTATTAAAAATATACCAGGGCATATGTTTTATGACCATGCTTGAAGCATGGTCATAAAAAAGAATGAAAATTACATGGGCCTGTCAAAAGTTGCACATTCTAGTTTGTAAGGGAATCAGGCATGCATAGGAGCAAAATAGAATCAGAAGTTGCTTTAGGCCACCATTTGTCTTTTCCATCTACAGGTTTCTAATGCAGCCACACTGCAGCATGCCTATCAAGGTTGCTTTATTTTCCCAGGTCCTTCATTTCTTTAGTTTTCTTCACAAAAGGAAGGTTCACAGAATTCTGGTCATAAAGTAGAATTGCTTTCCTGACTGCTCAATAGGATCTTAAACCCTCCAAGTATTAGGCTTGAAATTGTGGAACCAAGAGTGCCTAGTGTACACAGCAGTGGAGAGTGGCACCTGCTGACCTGATCTTTCTTATTCACAGTAAAAAAAATCTAAGAAGAAACTTCACATCATTATAGATGTAAAAAGATGTGATTTTATCAGTTCATGGCTTTATGGTAAATGTGTATGAATTTAAACAGGAAAAGAATGAAAATAAAACTATTTTAATGTAATTTTTCACTACTTTAAATGTTATATTCTTGAAAAATGTCTGTGTTTTCTTTATCAGATATAGTGGAAAGATAATTGTGATGCTTTTATGAGTAAAGAGGAATGATACAGGGATTATTTCCAGTGTTCTACATACATGTGCATTCTCTCTTTTTGACATTACACAGCTGTGAAACCTTTAGTCAAAAGAGTTAGTCCTGGGTGGGTTTTATGCCATTAATAATTTTGTAGTCCACAATTTTCAAAATTGAAAACCAAACCTATTTTGATTATTGAGACAAAAGCAACACTCTCTTTATAAATATGTATATACACCTGAAGTTAATCAGTTCTCTGTTCTGGAATTAGCTGGCTTGTTTGCCTTGGTGTGTTGCCAATTAGCAGGAACCCAGGGATACTGTCAGCTGACAGCTGGAGAGAGATCCCAAGCCCTGCAGCATACGGTTTGTTGTGTTGTACAAAACCCTGAGCTCATGGTATTAATGCTTTAATATCAGTTATTAGAATCTCTATCATCAATCTGTATGCTACTTTTTAATTAGCAAAATATACAACTAGGACCCTGCAAGGAGCTGTTTTCCTCAAAATCATATTTAATTTGCTGTTTGAAAACGTAGCTTTTTGTAGTTGGTATTCCAGAAGGGGCTGGTGAGGAGCAAAACAAAACAAGAAAAATCACAGCAAGATAAACAGAACTGGGGCAAAGGGGAGAAGAAGGAAGGCATTTTACTGCCCAGGAAGTTACATAATTCAGAATGATTTCTCAATAGAACACATTTAGAAGGGCTTTGTTCATAGGAAACTAGCTTTAAAAGAAAAACATATACTTTGAAAATGAAATATTTATTATTATTTTATGGTTGCATTTTTGAGGTCTAAAAGTGGATTCAAATATTTTTTCAATAAATGGTTATGAATGATTGACTTTTTTCTAGCATGGAATATGCATGCACAAATACAGTCTACTAACATAACAGGTGCAATATAGAAACACAGTTCCCTTCTTTTAAGATTTAGAATAAATCACAGTTGTTTTCATAGTCTGTTTATGCTTGAAAGGCTGGATAAATAAAACAAAATCACCTCATAGGATCAGAATTTTAAGCCCCACAAGAGTGAGCAACTCTGAAGGTATGTTATTTATTTTCCATCTTTAACTTTATTCTTCTCTGAAGAATATATTCTAAAGACTATATCCTCTATATACCCTTAAAAATATTTATAGAGAAGGCAATTCTCCTTATATTTTGTATATGATCCATAAGAGTGCCGCTGATGTTACATACTCCTGAAAACCCTGCCGTAACTGTGAAGGAGTAACCAGTTCAGAACCTATGGCACAGGTTGTGGCTGGAGTCATAAATATAAGAACTCCATGAGAATTACACATAAAAAATTCCAGATTAGTATTGATCTATTTTTGCATTACTTACAGTTGCCCTTGAGTGCATGTGCATGGTTTTAATGGAGCTTAGCTGCATTAGGATTCAAGCTAAATATCACATTAGAAGCCCCCCCAGGGAGAAAAGCTTTCTGAGTACAGTAATAATAGAAAACACATATCTGTGGAGTGCTAGAGATGACTGTATAACCTCCTGTGTTGGCTGCTACATAGATTAACACATGACTGGGTAAAGTAATAGATATTTGTTGATAAGTTAGAAGTAATATATGTAGTTAAAGTGCTAAAATTAAAATTACCACATTTCTTCCTTTGTCTGAAGAAGTTTCATCACTGAATTAAAACATCAGAGGAATAATAATAGAAGTGAAGAAAACTTTTTTCCACAGAGAAATATGAAAACAAAAGTGTGATGGGAGTGAATGACCTTCCATGTTTCACAAGCTTAAATAGGCTCCTGATGGCAGCAAGCTTCTGAAGGGTAGGTAACAATCCCGCTGTTTCCTTCAGGGATTGCAATCACTGTCAGAGAGCTTGTCATGTGTTGCCTATGGGAGCAGCAGCAGAGAAGAGTGTAGATTTGAAATCAGTGTTACCTGTCAAGAAAGAGATTTCTCTGTGAATTATTTTGAAATACACACATCCCTCATTTTATTTTGGCAGTTTGAGCAGATCCACAAGCAGAACTGCTGCATCAGCACTTTCCCTGAAAAAGATACACAAAGACACTTAGGTAGTGTTAGGAAAAAATGTGTGTCCTGTGCAAGTAGGAAATGACCACTTGCATGGGTGCACCCAGTGCTCCACAGAGAAAGTAGGGTTGTGTGTTGTCATGGTTTAACCCCAGCTGGCAACTAAGTACTACACAGCCACTGTTTCCCCTCCCCTTGTGGTAGGATGGAGAGGAGAATCAAGAAAGAAAGGTAAACCCTGAGGGTTTTAAGAGCAGTTTAATAATTTAAACAAAATATTATATTAATAATAACAATAATAATATAATTAAAATAATAATAAAACTAAATAGAGAGAGAGGAATAAACCCCACAAAAAACAAGTGAGGCACAGTACAACTGCTCACCCAGCCCTGCCTGAATGGTGATCTGCCCTTCCAGTTGACTCCCCCTAGTTTATATAGTGGGTGTGAAGTGCTGTGATATGGAATACCCACCCCTTTAGCTAGTATGAGTCATGTGTCCTGTCTCTGCTGCCTCCCATCTTTCTGTGCTCCTCCTCACTGGCAGAGCATGAGACTGGAAAGTCCTTAATCAGGGTAACCACTACTTAGCAACAAGTAAAACATCGGTGTGTTATCAGCACTGTTCTCAGACTGAAGCCAAAACACAGTACTGCACCAGGTACTGAGAGGAAAATTATACCATCTGAAACCAGGACATGTGGTTAGTAGCAGTTAAACTTGGCAGCATTGGTGTCAGTCAGACTTCTTGATGGAGCACCTGGAAATATGCTGCTGGCGCCTCATTGTATCACTTTTTTCTGGGTATGGTCTGCTTTCTGTTTGTGAGCTGCAAGGATAACAGTCATCAGAACAGCCTGACTCTGTACCATACAATGTTCTCCTTTTCCCAGGATAATTTTCTTTCTCAAGTTGTATTGGCATTAGGGAGCAATATCTGTTGCAGTATGACTAAAAGCTGCTCCAGCTACCTGCAGAATCTAATACCCCAAGTTAATGATTCAGGAAAAAAGGCAAGTTCTTTACAGGATAAGAGCATAAGACTTGCTAGCATGGGATTCATGAATATTTTTTAATAGTGGATGTCATGTCACCCAGTATTTGGGTAGCAAGAGCACTGGGGCAAAAGTGTGTCTGGTGCCTATGTTTCTGGAAGGAACTAGAGGAAGGAAAGGAGATACATGATAGGAAAGATGGTCAAAAGGCTGCCTATTACTTTTACTGAGAATGTCCTCTTCTGTTTGGCTTAATTCTGATTTCAAGTGCCTAAGACCATGCTGAAAGACAGTGAAGGACAAAAAAATCCTACAGAACTTATATATGAAAGTCATATCCTTGACTTGAGACAGTACACGCGTTTTCAGCAATTTGGAGGACCTGAGTGGACATTTTTGCCTAAATGAGTAGGTTTTTCTGAGAAAGCCTGAAAGCATCGCCATGGCTATACAGCTCCTTGAGCCAGCTCAAATGCTTCTACTTCATGTTGTCCAATACATACAACTCTAAAATTTTCTTTAGGCAGAAAGTGGAGCAAAGGAGATGCCTATCTGTACCCTCTTGCTTAGACAAGTTGCTTAACTTTATGCAGGTTCTGCTTCCCAGAAGCATTTTACTGGTTGTTCCATCCTGGAGAGATATGGCAACAGAACCGGCTAGAAGTCCTTAGAAAGTCAGAGAAAGGACATGAGGGATTAACAATGGTCCCACCACCATCAACACTGTAAGTCTGAAAAATTGAGACAGCTTTCTGCTGGCCAGAGTGTTCTACAAGCACCAGAGTCTGTCAGATTGCAAGGAATGGCCCTCATACACCTCCTAGGGCACATGCTCACCATCAACATTCATTTCTGCATTCCCTGAATTATTATAAAATTAATTTTAACACCCTGCCATATGCAGATATCAGTTTCATTTTTGGATTTGTTTTTCTGATTTTGATGAATTTTTCCAGCTTCTTTTTTGTTTGCTCACACCTTATTGATTTCATTTTTTCTTCTTTCTGAGTGCTCACTCCCTTGTGGGTAAAATGTAGTTTAGTGCTTATATGACTTAGCTTTGCATACATGCCTGTGCCCAGTGCAAGAGCTGATGATGGCTTGACTTCGCAAGCAAAGATTTGGGAAGGGCTTACCCAAGCTTACTACAAGCGCTCTGATGACTAAAAAGGCCAATATGGGATAGGCAAATCTGGTTGCAAAAAGCACAGCTAAAGGCCTCCTTGGATGGTATAGGTGAGGCACGAGTCTTTCTATGTTATCTTTTCTCCACAAGATTAATTAATTCTGTGTGTGTTCTCAAAGGAAACAACAGTGTTATGCATGGTGTTTCTCCAAGTCTCCCGATTGGAGGCCAAGATGGACCACTGATGGTAGTCAATATGGCCAAGGCTGAAGTATTGTTTCAGGGAGTCCTTATATCTCCTCTTTGGGGCACTTCTCTTGCAGCAGCCAGTGGCGAGTTCACCATAAAACACAATCTTAGGGAGGCGGTCATCCTCCATCCTAGAGATGTGCCCTGGCCAGCGCAGCTGCGATTTCAACAATATGGCCTCGATGCTGGTGACCCCTGCCTGTTCGAGGACAGTAACATTTGACACATAGTCAGTCCAATGGATGTTTAGAATTGCACGGAGGCAGCACTGATGGAAGCGTTCGAGGAGTCACAGGTGATGGCGGTAGATAACCCGTGATTCAGACCCATATAAAAGAGCAGATACTACAATAGCTCTATAGACACTAATCTTTGTACTTTTCTTTAGGTGTTTATTGCACCAGACTATTTTATGGACTTTTCCAAAGGCTCTACAAGCCTTTGCTATTCTGTTATCTATTTCTTTGTCGATCGATCGTGGCATCTGAGGAAATAATGCTTCCCAGATAGCTGAACTGCTGAACTGACTTCAGCTCTGACTCATAAATGGTAATGTGGGGATGATGGTAATCTTCTTGTGGTGCAGGTTGGTAGAGGACAACTGTCTTCTTCAAGCTGATTTCCAGCCCAAAAAGCTCAGCTGCCTCCACAAAGCGCAACGTTAAGCGCTGCAGAGCTGCTTCTGTGTGGGGCAACAAGGGCAGCATCGTCAGCAAAAAGCAGTTCATGGACAAGGTGATTTAGGGTCTTGGTGGACCAAAGACTATATGCACACAGTTAATACTTTGACTTTAAACATTTTTTTTCACCAGTGGCAGTGCAGAAGATCTAGGCTTTCTTTTTCTCTGTTTAATCTTTGGTGTAAGGATATTGTCACACATACTCTGAAAATGGATATCGCTGACTTCAGTGTACTTCTAGCAGTTCACAGCTGGCTTTTCATACTGTATTTATTGTTTTGTAAATATGCAATAACACTGGCCAAGTATTGCATAAGAAGGCATGAGGGACCTTAAAGATGTGTCAGTCTCATCAAAATAATTTTTCACTGAAGGGATTTTTTAAATTAGTCTTTAGAGCAATGAGCTTAAAGCTTGGTGAGGCAGTTCCATTCAAGGAGGTGCCTTGTTTAGAAAATGGACTCCCTAGTTTTTGATTAACTGTCATCACAGATTTTGAGTTTTTACACTTATCATATTCCAAGCTCCATGGAAATTCTTTGAAGAATTCATCTTAATACGTTTTCAGATAACATTGGAAATTTATAGTATTACCTTCTGTCTTTAAAACCCATCAGGTTATGGATTCCTTTCTATGAATTTCTGATAAGGGCATCCAGAATAAGGGAAAGAAGAAGCTATATGCCAACGAATCTCATGCAGTCTGCATTCACTGTTTAAATGCTTACTTTGTAGAGCTAACCAGATAATGAAAAAACTGCCAGCAGATCCATGAATAAGAAACATATTTTGGTTTATATATATACTGCTGCAAAGCACTTTTTATGATAAAATATATCCTAGTTTATTAAAATAAGAAAAATTAAATAACAGAAAACTTTCAATTACTTATTTTCATCATTCAGTTCTGTCCCTTATGCAAGTGTCACATTAGCAAACCAACTAAACCTGCAAATCTGTTTGTTTCTAGCAGCTGGTCTTGGAACTGAGGTTTCCCTTGGGACATTGAGGAAGAAATCCTTGGGGTCCTGCATGCTATTATAGATGCACCAGCTGGATCATCTGGGCTCCCGTGGTCCATGGGCTGTATGTGTGTGACACCATGCAGCTCTGTTACATGCTACCTAGGCTCTTTGGAGACTCATCTCCTTTTTGAAATCACGAATATGTATAAAACAATTCCCTGTTTAGTACAGCTTGAGTGGTGAACAAAGCAGAATATTGCATATGGGTACGCAGCATAAAACTTATCTGATTTATCTGTACAAGTTGCATTTCACTTCACCGTGGTAAGCTTGATATGCTGCATTTCTGGAGCCTACCTGTTCCACACAAAGGTGTCACTTTTCTTCCTGATGAAAAAAGGTAAAAAGACTAGAATACGGTTTCCCTGGTATTTATCTGCCCTGTGAAGATATGAAAGCATGTTCAGAGAATGTAAGAAAAAGGCAGATAAAATGCAAGTGATATTATGGAGCTATCACCACAAAAAGGGAGAAACAATCCAGTGAATACTAATCTTCAACCACTCTAGCAACAGTATTGAAAGAAATGCTGGGGTTTTTTAAGTCTTCATATTTTCTCAAAGATTCATAGCAATCTTAAAGGAAAAGAGAACAATTATTATTCTTTTGAGCTCACGTACAATAGGCCACTAAAATGTAAAAACTAGTTTTCTGTGTTTTGTTATATATTACTATGATAGGGGAAAAATCAGTTAAAAGGAGTTAAATAGTTTGGGGTTTGGTGGTTGGGTTTTTTTAAACCTATGATTCACTAAACAATGTCTTATGAAGTCTTGTATTACTTGTTACAAGCACTTTTTTATGATGATTCATAGCTGTGACAATTCTGCTATTGACATCAAAACCACTTTGTGCTCCTTTGTTCCACTGACAACATGCAAAACTTTTCTTGTATCACTCGGGACGTTTCACCATTTGAACTTTGAAATTTCTGAATTCAGTCATCTGTTTATTCAATATATTTTATAAAACAACAATGCTCTAGGATTGTTTTCTGCAGTTCCAGACACCATTAGCATAAGGAATGACAGCGGTTTTGTGAGTTTAAGTTAAAAACAGTGGTTTTACTAGCTGTTGCAGAAAACTGCATTTCCTTTGTGTTTATATTTTGGATATGTTACAAAACTACTATAATTATGTAGAAAAGAAAATTATGATTATTTGGTCAGCTTTTTACATCTCAAAATTAATAAATATTATTTTTATATTACATGTCTGAGTTACTCTCATAGAAAAGTAAGGGGTACAACTTTCCTTCTTGCCTTAAATCAGGCTGTTTGTGGTATATTTCAGGTTAACCTCTGTAGGTTGTAATGACTGCAGTAAGCCCTTCAAGAGTCTACATGGTGAGCACAGTGGATGATGTAGGGACCTAATAGGAATAAAAGAAAAATAGCTTAGAATATGTCATGCTTCTATAAAAGGTATGAAATTAGAAAGCAACTAGAACCTTTGAAACTCTGAAATAAGGCTGAACTTATTTAGCTGGTCTGGCAACCAACTCCTCATTCAAATCTCATCTCCAGTTAGATTTTGATCACTGACAAATTCAAACAAGAATCTTCTTTGTATTTTGATCAGAAAAAGAACGCATGTGAGCAAATTTGGCATGTGTACATTTTTAGCTGTTGCCTGGACAGGCAAATTAGATTTTCTTGCATTAATTACTTTCATAGGTTGCTTTCTTGCTTAATAGAAGTTTTGCATCTGTGATGCTGGTGAAAGAACTTTTTAAATTAAAAATACTCTTTGCCCTGACCATACTGTGGGTTCCAGTTCTATTAAGGTGCAAGAGGAAAATGCTATCTTTAAATAGTCACAGCTATGACTCCCAGCCATGGTACATTCCCAGCTTCTAAACCAAAGTGAACACTTCTGAGAAGTGGCAGGCAAGTACACTGGGTGCCTGGGGCTTTGCTGTATTCAGTGGGGAAAGTAAGTGTCCTACTTAAAATTGCTGCAACCTAAGGAACCTCATTGTGTGTAACTTTTGAGTCCTAGACAGGGGATAATGTCAAATAAATCATACAGCAAATGGTTTGCTTGGGAAATAGAGCCCAAACGGAAATTTCAGAAATTTGTATCTTTAAAGTTGTTTTGGTTTAATGGAACACTTGTTTGAAACCTTTTTTCTTCTCTCTTATCAGCTTAGTTTTCTCTGTAAGCATAGAATTCAAAATTTAACTGGATAAAAATACAGAAAAGCTTCTTTCCTAATGTCAAGATAATCTTTTAAACATAATACCCAGTGGATAACAATATGAATGCTACCTCAAAAACTGGGTCACTCGTCACTCTTCTTAAGAAAAGTTATATTCCATTCTTACAGTATATCAGGAAAAAAGTGCTTTGATAGGAGTAAAAAACACTGCTAAAACAGCAGGATAGGTTTCAAATTATTTTTATTATTCCAATCCACCTTGTTTCTCTGAAGATATTTTCTGGAAAATTTTTTTGAGGAAGGAACCAAGTAAAGTCTTTTCTAATATTCTTTAATTCCTAAATGCTGGTAACTTTATTTGTATCCGGAGTCATGAAGCCACCTAACTTGTTTCCCATTTGCTGCCAGGGGTTTTCTAGACAACTGAAGACTTTTTCAGAACACCTTCTATGTTGCCCTTTCTTTATCTTTATTACAGTGATTATCTCAATCTATAGTAAGTTAAGGCACAGTGGTGAACTTCTTTCGCCCTTCCTGCACTTATGCTCTGCATGGCTCAGGGTGCAGATGCTGAATGTACTTATATGCTAATTCAGAACTTCTGGTCCCCTTAAGAAAAGCTAAATAAAGTTTGAAAGGGGGAGGGAGGGGGAACATTTCTTCAGTAAATGAATGCAGCATTTTTTAGGTCAGACCCTCATTAGTGGAAATCAATGTATCATCATTGACTTCCATGGAGCTATGGCAAATTACATCAGCTTAGAGTCTACATGCAGCGATGATATTTGCATTTGTTGAGGCTTTGAACAAGATCTGTAGAGCTTTCATATGGAATAGATTTGTTTCACTGGGAGTTCTTATATTCTCTTTTTGGAGTGTTTGAAATTTGCGGGTTTTCAGATTTTCAATAGTGCTAGAAAATATCATATTACTTATTCTGTTGGGATTTCCTAATTAGCAATGTTGAGCAGGAATTGTTTTAGATGTAGTGTGAACTGCTGCACCCCTGTTCACTTTGCACATTTTAAAATTAATCTGTTTGATCAAAAGTGTTTCTGTAGAAATTAACTAAATGATGGCAGCTGTTACACCCGAGTTCTTGAACCTGAAAGTTTGTCTGTGCGCGCACTCATTTGAGAAGCTGTAGTAGTCTAAACCCAGCCAGTAACTCAGCACCACACAGCCGTTCGCTCACCCCTCTCCTTCCCCCCACACCAGGGGTACAATGAGGAGGAAAATCAGAATGCAAGCCCCACAGGTTGAGATAAGGACAGTTTAATATCTAATATACAAGATAATAGTAGTAATAATAATAACAACAACAATAATAATGATGGGAATAACAAGGAGAGACATATTAAACTAAAAGGGAAAGGGAAAAAAAAGAGCAATAAGCACAAGTGATGCACAGTACAATTGCTCATCACCCACTGACTGATACACAGCCTGAACTGAGCAATGATAGGTCCCTTTCAGGTAACTCCCCCTAGTTTATATATCAAGCATGATGTGCTGTGATATGGAATCCTCATTTGGCTGGTTTGGGTTTGTCCTGTCTCTTTTCCCTCCTGACTTCTTGTGTCCCTCTACACTGGCAGAGCATGAGAGACTGAAAAGTCCTTGATTAGGCTGAGAATTACTTAGCAACAACTAAAACATTGGTGTGTTATCAGCATTGTTCTCAGACTGAAGCCAGAACACAGCACTGCACCAGCTACTGGGAGGAAAATTAACTCTACCCCAGACAAAACCAGGACAGTAATATATTTAATATGCATAAATATATTTGCAAATAAGATTATTATTTTACCTTTCTGCAAAGCCTGTTTGAAAGTTAAAAATTTTGATCCCTAAAAATAAGGAAAATGTTTCTCCTAAATTGCTTTAATTTTTTTTTTTTTTTTTTTTTTTACTAGCCCTAATTTTAAGCTTATTTGATGGCAAACCATCATTGTCCATATGAGTCACCATGGGGCTTATAACCTGTGGGCAAGCTTCAGAAAAACACAGGCAGATTCTTCAGAAAAACACAAGCGGAGTTTCAGAAAAACACAAGTGGAGGTTACATGCATGCTGTGACAGCAGCAAGCCCAAAGGCACAGATTTCTATTCTGGAGAAATAAGGTGTAGGTCCTTTGAATTGTCTGTCCCACAATTGTCTGGTCTCTAGAGAAGAGTATGAAAAAAAGGAGTAGCACTTTCTGGACACGAATCTTCTCAGACATTGATTTAAGAATGATTCCTTCTGTGTACCCCTGGAAGTAGTCCTTCTAAATGAAATAAACTTGGTAAATTAAACCATTTTCTCAGACATCCATCAGTTCCTGCTGGCACTGAGACCTCAGGGCAGGGTTTGAGGCACAGCTGCAAATATGTCTGTACTAGCCAGTGCTTAATTCAGCTTTGCCTGTTGCTTTTCCCATTGCCTTTATCTTGATCCTTCAAAAAAAACAGAGGTAGAAGAGGAATATTCGCTGAAGGGCAGTAGTGTTACTTTAGCCTGAGTGAAAGAGAGCGTAAGAAACACAGTTGACATTAGCCTTTTGGTAGCCTCACACAACTATTTCCATTTTCTGGCATCCAGCTGCCTCTGACATCTGCTGTAGTCTCTGCTGCTGTGTGCAGAGTGAGCCTTAGGATCTGGGGAATAGCCTTTGATGATCTTTTTGGGTCACAGGTTGTGACAGATCAACCAATCTGCCAATAAGCCAGCATTATATATGCTGTGTATAATGCAAAATTTACCTAAGGAGGAATTCTGAGAAAACAAGAGTTCTCTCTCCGTAAGCACCGGCTTTGAAAAGATGGTGTTTTGCTGATGGATATTTTGTTTCATGCTTTTTCCAGTGTTACCAGTGCTCTTAATTTGACTGTAATGATATTTTGTGGTCTGGAAAGCCCCGAGTCAGGTCAGCACATAAGAACCTCATTTTTCATTGAAGTATGAATTAAAATAGGCCTCATGTTGTAGGAAAAATAAAACCTAGAAAACATGCCCTGATTGCACAGGGAAAGCTTGGCCACCAGAAAAGGTTACAAAATGATGCCTCTTATCACAAGTGTGATAGGTGTGTGTGGAGAAAATCCTTTTTTCTTATTTTAACTCAAAGGAGGATTTTCAGCTGCAGATATTTTTTTTTTGTGTGTGCTACATCAGTGGTGAAGACTCCTAAGAAAAATTTATATTCTGAATGTCTTTAAAGCTTCTGGGTAGAATAGCTCCCAGAATGTGGAGCTAAATCAGTGCTCTTCATGTCCAGCCTGCTATACTAGGATGAGAGGCTAGCAGAGTTTCTGCTTAACTTCTTTCACACTATTTGCAAGCTCTCTGTGCAAAGTATTCATATTAATGTAAGTGAAAGTCTTTTGCTGGGAAAGGCCAGATAGGGCTGCCTTTAAGGCTTCTTGACTCCATCATGTATCTCGTCGTTTTATAGATGAATTCAGAGATGTTATGGGGGCAGACTACAGCTGAAAGAGCAGATCTGCTGGCCAGGCTTTATGGCTAAACAAACTTTCTATGCATCCAGAGAATTTCCACCACTCTTTTGAACAGCCTGCTGAAACATTATCACAAGTGTCATTATTTAAAGAAGAGATTCAGAGCAGCTCTGCGGAGAAGAACTTGGGGGTGTTGGTTGATGAGAAAATGAACATGAGCTGGTAGTGTGCGCTTGCAGCCCAGAAAGCCAACCGTATCCTGGGCTGCATCAAAAGGAGCGTGACCAGCAGGTCGAAGGAGGTGATCCTACCCCTCTACTCTGCCCTTGTGTGACCTCACCTGGAGTATTGCGTGCAGTTCTGGTGTCCTCAACATAAAAAAGACATGGAACTGTTGGAACAAGTCCAGAGGAGGGCCACGAGGATGATCAGGGGACTGGAGCACCTCCAGTATGAAGATAGGCTGAGGAAGTTGGGGCTGTTCAGCCTGGAGAAGAGAAGGCTGTGTGGAGACCTCATAGCAGCCTTCCAGTATCTGAAGGGGGGCTATAGGGATCTGGGGAGGGACTCTTCATTAGGGACTGTAATGACAGGACAAGGGGTAACGGGTTAAAACTTAAACAGGGGAAGTTTAGTTTGGATATAAGGAGGAAATTCTTTTCTGTTAGGGTGGTGAGGCACTGAGATAGGTTGCCCAGGGAGGTTGTGAATGCTCCATCCCTGGCAGTGTTCAAGTCCAGGTTGGACGAGGCCTTGGGTGATATGATTTAGCATGAGGTGTCCCTGCCTATGGCAGGGGGTTTGGAACTAGGCGATCTTCAGGTCCTTTCCAACCCTAACTATTCTATGATTCTATGATTATTTCAACATGTTTACAGCTTCTGCTTATTTTAAGTTCTTGTGTTGCTCTTACCACCCCAGGCCTGAGCACCCTAAATACACACGCTTAATTTCCCAGGCTGACATGCATGAGAAGTTATGTGCTCACTTGCTAATGTTAATTGGCTTCTAAAAAAAAAAATAACCCAAACAAAAAGTTCTTCAGTTAGTACTGGTCTTGATATCTTGAACAGAAATAGAGAGGAAATTATTCACCAAAATGAAAAAAAAGTCATTTCAAGCATTCATCTTCTTTTCTCAGTGAAGCAGCTTCTGTCACTCACTTGCCTATCCTTGACAATCTTCATTTATCACATACCTCTTTTTTGGTTATTTTCCCTATCCTTTCTATCAGTTTCAGCTGATGAAACACCGCAAGACAAACATAGCAATTCTTGGTGGTCTGTTCTTCTGGTTTTTACAAGAGCTGGTAAAAATGTGCATAGAAATGACACAGAAAGTGAGAGCCACTTAAAGTGACCCTGGTTTTGTTTCAATTGCTTTCTCAGTTTATAATGAACATTGCCCCCCTTTTTTGAAGAAAGATTTCTTTTATTTAATTTTTATTTCAAAACTGTCTAGTTCTTAATCAGCATTGGATAAAGAAGATCATATATACATGTAAAGCCAAACATCAGCGCTAACTCTGTATTTTGCTGGATTGATGTTCTCATTCTTCCAGGTAACCACAAAGAGCAGCAGATCTCCTTAAAAAGATTGTAATTAGTATTTATTTATTTTTTTCCTCATGAAAAAAAGTTGGTACATTGAAGCTGTTTGATCAGTGTTTGGGCTTTTTTTTCTTTGTAGTCTTGAGTAAATATGACCATAGGGAGCAAGTATCTTATCCCAATAGGCCTGATGCTGATCTCTTCTGTGCCAAAGTAAATCAAGAATAATTTTACCAATGTCAGGACAGCCACATCAGTAAAAGTCTAGAGGGAGTATGGAATATGGCACAGTATCTCTGTAAAGAATAATGAAAGATTGCAGTGGGAATTGTTGTTCCTGTGTATATCTCTGCAGGAAATCAGTAGAATTTGGTATTTTAGATGGTTGAATAAAAGAACCAATAAAAGAACTATTCTAGTTTTAATTAATCAAGGATGAGTTAATTACTCTGACACGTGACTGGAGAACACTGTGAAACTTTAACCCTGTCATCTGAGACTGGACTTGAATACCTCTGCTCTGGAAAACAAGAATGCTTTTCAAATCTGCTGTTAATATGATAACAGTCGTCAGCATTTGGGCAGGGTGGGAAGTGAAATAAAATCAAATTGGAAACAAAGACTGCTGCTCTGTCTCAAACGTGGCTGTTATGTGGTGTAGAACAATTCTTTCTGTGTGTGTTTGTGAAGGAAACCAGGAAACAGAGATAATTTTGTTAGTACAGGCAACTTTTTTGCATTCCTCATGGCTGACAGTGTCTGCTCACAGCACAGAGATGATTTCTGAAAAAGTGGCCATTTTGACTGTTTAAACAACTGACTGGGTAGGGATAGGCTGTTTTTATGGGCTGTACAGATAGATACACAGTGCATCCATACCCACAGCATTGCCTCATGCACCTGGCAGCTGTCCCTTGGAGTGCCCATGGAAAACCAGTTTCCCAACCAGCTGCAGGCGTTGCAAGCTGCTACTCAACAACCATGAGAGTGGAGGGGTCTGTAAACAACACAACGAGATCAAAGGATGCTTCCTTTGAGGGATGGGGGTTAAACCAGATCCCAGGAGGTTCAGTACAGGATTAAATTTTTTTCCACTGGCTGCCTGGAAACATACGGAAACCCCTCGCGTTGAGATGTGAAACTGCTGAAAACACAGATAGAACAAATAAGCTGTCCAGTCAGAGAAAATAGAACTGGAAAATAATAATTCATCTAATTTATATGTTTGTCAGCTTAAGGAGAGAAGGTGGTCAACGAAAGGCATTTAACCTATTTTATAATTGGCCTTTGCTTCATTCCCAAATGAGTAAAAAAACTAATGGGCAAAGGTAGTGAAAAGATAAGCCATTGTGATACTTAGTTTGAAAATGTATTTACTGCTCTCTGCAGTCTGTGCATCTTTGTAAGTCAGCTCAGGTCTGTGAGATTGTTTGCATGAGGGTGCACTTCTGGGAAGCTGATGGGGCTGAGACTCTTTGGGTCACATGCATATGATCTGGTTTGGGATTCAGAGTACTGCTGTGTGGCTTCCACTCTAAAAGATAAGAAACACTTTCCTCATAGTAATACCCAGAATTCTGTGGGAAGTGGGTCTGCAAGCAGTGTTTGATCTATCGTAGCAGCCAGGACTTCTGCTCAGCAGAGTCACCTGGTGGGGTAAGTGGCCTGCGGGTGCCACTTGTCCAAATCCTGCTGGAAGCAAGCCAGTCACATAGCATGTAACTCAACCTCATCCTATGGAGTTTTGGGTGTCTCCAAGGATGGAGATTCCACAACCTCTCTGGACAGCCTGCTTCAGCTGATGGCCTTCATGGTGAAAATTTTCTTCTTTTTATTTGGCCAGAATTTCCTGTGCTGCATGTTGTGGCCAGTGCGTCTCGCCCTCCCATTGTACATCTTTGAGGAGAGCCTTTTCCACACCCTCTTCTTATGTGACTGCAGACCCCATCAAGGTCTCTCATTAGACTTCCCATCTTAAGGCTGAAAAATCCAGTTCTCTCATCCTTACCTTGTGTGCCCTATGATCCAGTAATGGGTCTTCTGGTGTTCTGTCCTGCCTCATTTTAAAAACTTCAGGTAACTGAAATATTTGGAAGCTGCGGTTAAAGGGTAGGACACCAGACCAAACATACAGTTACCCTCACACTGCCTAACGTTAAAATAAAGGAAAGCTTTCCTGTGAGCTTTCCTGTGGACTTGAGCCCATGGATTAGGAGACACAGAGCACCTATGGCATAGGAGTGAAGAATCCCCTGATCCCCTGTGGTGTTTTTTTCAGCTATGCTTTCCCACTTACAGATTGTATCAGGCACTACATAGTAAGATTTAGTAAGTAGCTCTGGAGAAGTGGAGCAGCTGATATTCACATGTATTCTGGTTTTGAAGTGATAAACTTCTGTAGCACTTAATCATAATGTATGCTGATTTACCCTATTCCTTTCATCCAAAAATAGTGTTATGAGTACATGTATTTAAATACATGTGAACATAGAAATACATATATTATGAGAAATATTTTCATAGCAAATGTCTCTTTTTTAAATATAGACACTTTAACAGCATTCATGAAATCTCTGGACAGGGTTGTCAGTTTGCAGTGTGCTGATGAGCATGTGTGAGTTTCACTGGCACTCCTCATCTTCACACTGTCACACAAAGCTGACAAGGGTCAGTATGTGCTGCTGCCTTCCCTTCCTAGTAGGCATGGTGCACCCCAGCTGCCACGGCTATGACATGACTGGTGTCACAGTTCCATCCACTCCTTGTATCCCTTTGCACTGTTTCTCATGTTAGTGTGATAGGAAGGCATCTCTCTGCACAGGGCATGGATGCTAGGTCACTGGCTGTTCCTTTTTCTGATTCTCATAGAAAACAGATTTCCTGCTAAGAAAATTCATGTTGGCCTTGTGTCTGAAGGGGGATCTCCCCCTTGAGAGAAAGTTCACTATTTATTTCATCCAAGAACTAGTGATTTCCTCATAAAACTGACCAATATCTGTAGATCAAGTGCCAGAGCTTCAGCTGCTGTAACTGGCTGTACAGTTGTGCTAATGTGCTGAATTTACATTAGCAGAGAGCTCCTCTTGTTTCAGGTAGCAATTTGTATTGAATAGCTCTTGCAGAGCTGGTCCACAAGAGCCCACATAAATTGTACATGCTACGTATGCATTGCATATATGGTGTTTAATGTGGAATATGTTGGATTACAGGTATATACATGCTCTTTTGTGGTACTTTAAATAGTACTCATATAAATGAGGTTTGGGCTGTTGTAAATACCACTGTTGAAGGGTACTTTGAGGAAGTTTGTTCATGATTACTTTATTCTTGTTTTTATTATTCAACTATTGCCTCAAGAAATTTACTGCGCGTTTTATACTTTTTTTTTTTATATATAATTTAATTTTACTCTGGAATTTTTTCTTACTTGTAACTTTCATAGTGCAGACATACTGCACTAGGTTTACACCGTCATACCACATGACTCTCTTGGAATTCTGATGTCACTTTTGCCTCACAGCTAAAACAGAGAAACAGAAGGTTTGTACTTATTTTGAAATTTGGACACACTAGTACTGTGTGTTTACCATCCTCTATTACACACCGATGCCAACAGTCCAAGTCATGTTTTATTACATTAAAATTTGGATTCAAAAGGAGAAGTATCTTTTCAAAAAAGTAGGTTTCTGGTATTCGGCTTTTTGGTGGCAAATTAGTGAGCTGCTTGAAATTAATTCCATCATGCATCCAAAATTTAACTTGAAGCTGAAAATCTGGTAATGAGCACAGTGGTGTGGTGGTCATGATGACATGTCCTGGCTTCACATGTCTCTAAAGCATTTTGAATAACTGAATAGGCAATATGTGGCATGTCAAAATTTGTGAAAATGGAGGATTGTTTCCCTGAAGGTAATTGCACTTCATACGTATGTGACAGATGGCAGAAGCAATCTATAGAAATCCCTCCCAGTTTTCATTAAGGATTTCTAGACTACGTGTGGTCAGCTTTGCAGGTCTCTGCTGGTGGGTTTTCCAGTGCTACTGCCCCAAGGCATACAGTCAGAAAGGTTTACCCCAGAGATACAGACACTAGCAGTTCTGGCTTCTAAGAAGTTGGGGAAGTCTGATTGTCAAGGTTGGACAGATGCCATGGGCTCAGAAACTTTTTATTATTTTGAAAATTATTTTCATGGAGCAGAGGGAAGTCAAGAGGTAAAAAAGTCTGTGTGAGAATTCCACATATTTCAGGTTTGTTTGGGTTTGTTTTTTTGTTTTTCTTCATCTGTCCCCAGTCACATAATTATGGCCCTCTTTATGTGTTTTTATGGCATTCATGGCAAATTCATTGGTTTTGTAGGAACCAGCTGTGACTGTGACTTGTACCTGCCAGAGCAGCACTGACACTTGCTGCCAGGACAGCATCTTCCACTGCCATGGAAGCAGATATAGCTGCTCTTTGTGCTGTTTTCAGCACAGCACAGCAGTGCCGAGAAGGAAATGTAGCCAGTTGGCTGCTTCTTATTTACTTTAACTTTTACATAAGTTTCAGTAAAAATACTAGATGCGAAATGCTTTAGAAGGGCATACATTAACTATTATATTATTAAATTATAGTATCTGGATGTGGGCTCAAAATAGCAGTAAAACCAAACACAGAATTGTTACTTAGTCTGAATGACCTTTGGTGTTTAGACTTACCTCAGGTACTTACCACTGCAAAAGACCACAGTGATAAGTAAAAGAGAAGGAAAAGCATCTACTCTTTGAAATTTAGTACCTTCTGTCTCGCTCTGTTGAAGCAGCAAGTATGATTCAGCTGCCATGGTTTAATCTAACTTCTTTTATTTTATATTGCAATGGACTAGGTGTATGCCCATGACCATTTTTTGTGTATTATTTGAGGAAGAGTAGCTTTCATGTAAGAATAAAGAGGAAGTCACTTCTTAAAATGCAGAAGTGTTCGTTTGCTGATTTCTGAACTTAAAAAAAAAAAATAAAAATTCCTATTTTTTCTTAAATTCTGCCTTCAGAATCAGCTTGTCTTTTCAGCTGTTTTTGTAAGTTTTTTTGCAAGGTGCTTTCTTGTACTTGAAACATACAAAACAAATGTGTCTAGAAGATTCAGAGAAGGAAACAAGTAAACCAGCTCAAGTCCATTGTTTAAAAAAACTTACATAATTTCAACAGATCTTGTTTATTGATGTGCCTCGACTTACAATTTTAAATGGCTGGGGTCCACAGTACTGGGCACTTGTGTAGCCATACAGCTGTGCAGTGTCTAGCTGCCTTTGGTAGGAAGAGAAACCAGTTCAGCCTGGAACATTGCAAACCTTTATGCAGTGCAGGTGACTTCTCTTGAATAGTTTCTAATGCAAGACAATATCCATTGCTTTGAATTCAATGAGCTTTTGAAATGCTTTTAAGTCATCAAGTGGCTGAGTAAGGGTTTTGCTCTCTTAATTGAGAGGAATGATATATCTGAATCAATTGGTTATTCCTTGGTTGTTTAGTCCTGCTGTCCTCCTGTCTTTCTACTAAGTGAATGGAGGAAGGGCAGAACATGTATCATAAGGACATGTGGGAGCATGTGAGGGCCACAGCTGGCTCGGTTACAGTCAAACGACTGTGTGGGACAAGAGATGTCAAGTCTGGCAAGGTCTATTCCCTATCGTCTACGGGGAGTGATGTCCACTGAATCTATGACCAGTGTTATGCCCGGGACCAGCTTGTTTTAAAAGGGAGCCTACAAGCAAACATAAGGCAAGTGGGAACAAAGGACTAGGACGTAGCATCAATTCAAGGACCAGAACAGTAGCTGAGGTTTTGCATGCAGGAACTGCTTGGTTCCCTAAAAATTCTTCTTCTCCATTTATAAAGCCCCTGGATATGTCTGAGTGTATCTAGATTATAAAGAAAGCAGCTAAAAGGCTTTTTGTGCAAAAAAAAAAAAAAAGGCTGGTTAATAGTGTTGACATTAACACTAGCACCCTTACAAGAAGAGAAGTCAGTCTATTAAAAGGAATCCTACTCTGGGAAAGAACTATAAGTGATCCTTTTGTCCTTTTGTCAGGCATAGAGACCCATATGGATCCTTGGCATGAAGTCTGAAAGGACACATTGGCCAAAGAATCTAGTCTTAAGCAGAGAGGGTAAATGGACATCAAATGGACAGTGACTAAACAAAAATCTGTAGTGTTCTCATTAGCACAAATAAAAAGAAAGAGTTCAATTAGAAATCAAATAAGAAGGAAAAAAAATCATATTACTCCACTTAACTTGATTTTTCACTTCATATGTATTCATTTCAATGGCTTACCTTAAATAAATTGATGACATTTGTCATCATAATATGTAATTACATCTATTGATATTTGCATATATTCCATGTTGAGTTGTGGCTTTTATTGGTAAATCTGTCATTCCTGAAACTTATTGTTTATAATCAATATGAGATTTCATCAAATAACAGAAGAGAATTCCTATCTATTGCTAAGTTTGAAAACAATCTGTTCCTGGCAGAATATGTGCGTTCATTTAAACTGAACGGTATCCATTTTATAAATAACTGCATACTGTCAACACATTACTGACTAGTCTCCTTAAGCCTGATGGGAAAACAGTCCATTCTGCTATTACAGAATGCCTATAAGATGATAAGACTTTCAGCAACATTATTCTTAGGAAGCTTAAGTACTGCTCTGGAAAATTTTAAGTTGTTTAATCTATGTAACACACGTGTAAGAAAAAGAAGACATGTATATATGTAGCTTTCCTCCAAAAGCATTTTCAAATCTCCCTGTTTCTCTAAAACCTCAAAGGTAGCAAAGATTGTCAAAGCACAGCCCTAAGAATACGTTTTATTTTCCTCGTGATCAACTTAGCAAAAAATCCTGTAACTCAGAGCATGACTTATTTCTAATATGTCAAGAGCCCCTGACAGCTCCCTCTTAAGGAGTTTATCACATTTGCTTCCCCTTATTGTCTGTGTGGCACATATGAGTGATGACAAACACTCTTTGAATCTAATGGTGGAATCTATATATGTCACAGATATCAAAAGAATCAGACCCTTCTGATTTCCAAAGTCCCATTCACACATCTGAGAGAGGAGTTCATTTCTCTTCTTCATGTGACTATTAGTCCCATTTCCAGGGAGAGCTTGTATACATGCAGAGAGGTTTCGTAGGGTTTGTTTGTTTTCTGGAGCCAACTTATTAGTTTTCAAAGATACTGTTCATGATACTGGCATGATTTCACAGAGCAGTAGTTGAGATGTTTTATTAGTTATTTCAGCTGAACGTTTACTCTATGCAACTGAGTTATCAAAAGAGGGCTTTTGGGACATTATCAGTTCGGTCTAATGTATGAGCTCGAATTATTGTATCATTATAATACGCTGCTTGGTATCTTTTGCCATTGATTTGCTTACATTTTTTTAAATTGCTCAGTCAGACACTATTTATCTGATAAATTATTAACACATAAATGTTTCTGATGGAAAAACAAATAATTCATCATGGTAAATCATATACCATACAGGCAAAAGCAGTCAGAAATAAACTGCTCTCAAAGTAAGTAAGTAGTTTGCGTATTGCAGTGGAAATTATGTAGAGAAATAAACACTTAACTGCAAAGAAAGGATGGCTGTTATTTTCTGAGACTTATGCCCAGTTATGCAGTTTCTGCATTGTACATTTCTACACTGGTGCATCAAACATTCAATAAAATTTAGTTTTATGTGTGCTCTTGTTAGATTCTGGTCATACTGTAAGGTGCTCAAACTAGTCATTCTTTGTGATATTTCTGTACAAATCTTTTGATTTAATTCTGTTTCTCCACTCAGAAGTATTTTTTCCTGAATAACGGAATAATTACAGAGTTAATGTCTTTTGGCAGGTCATATTGTCATTGATGATTTTGAGGGCTTAACTGTATTCCAAATTCCATAGGGCTTAACTTACTTTGAAAGAAAGTAGATACATTCATGCTGAAAGCTAAAAAGTGTAGTACAGGCTTTGCAATTAAATAGCCTATTCACTGTAGTGTCTGTGTCCCATTTCTTCAATATGGAAGCATAGATAGATCATAAACAAACAAACAGAAAAAAGAGAACAGTCAAACGATTCTCACTAAATACTATTAACATTTTCTCCAGATGGGTCTGGCATTGTTCTCAGTATAAAAGTGTTTTTTTTCAGTGATTTACAAATGGCTGTAAAATACATTTCTGGGCAATGTCAAGTGTATAAGGGAGCAGAGTAACAGTAGTGAGGATAGCTTATCACCTCTTGACAGTGTAGATCTAACATTTTTTTCCTGTAGCCCACTTAATATACATGTAATTAGCAGTTTTCTGTTCTTGGGGTTGCTTTCGTTTGGCTTTTACTATTGTGAAATGCATTTGGTGTGATTTTCCCTTCCCTTCCCCCCCTAACCTTCCCTCCCCATTCCAGGCTGCCAATGTTTACAAGACAGACACAGTACTTGCAAAAACTTCAGCTGGCAAGTACTACCACTCATGCCCTACTGCACAAAATTTCTTTTCAATCTTAAAGAGGGAAGCTGGGTGTTTTATCATTGGGTTTTTTTTCAGATATGCAGCAAGTGCCTTCTCTTTTCATACAGGCTCAGCGACTTGTACATCATTTCAGCAGAGATGTCTGATCTTTCCATCTGTATACCTGGAGTTGCTTTATCCCTTGAGTGGTCTTCTCAGTAACCACTAAAGGCTCCTTGAGACTGAGCACGAGAACTGATGAGTTAAATTCTTCCTGAATGTTCTTCATCAAAAGTAGATGTACTGGACTTTCTGGATGTGCCTAAGGACACAAAGGTTAGTGTATTCTCTAAAAGCCTGAATGAATTTTTAGGACTGTTTCATTTAACCATTAACAAGGCAGACTATGTTTCAGTTTATTGATTACACATAGCCACAGGTGGATAAAATGATGATTGATATCACATATGTAGTTGAGATCGTGCTTTTAACTGCTACTGAATAAATATACTTAGTGAGCTGGTGCAGCTTAAAGCCCTATACATGACTTGTTGGACAACATGAGCAAGCTCTACCCATGCTCTGAGTTTGACTGCCATTAACCATTTTTGTGATATTTCTTTTAAGATTGGGTTTAGTGCATTGCAATCACACTCATCTGATTTAAGATTGGAAAAAAGGGAACAAGAAGAGTATTCTACTTAACTCTGTTCACAAGATGGTCCTTCTTTACAGGCAGTGGTAATGTCCACCTGTGTGCTAAGTTCTTCTAGGTGGCACATGGGCTTCAGGGGAATGCCAAAGACATATACAACTTGTTGGAAAAAATTAATTTCTTCTTAATAGCAACTATTCACTTCCTGCAAGCTGTGAAATTTCAACAAAATGTTAAATTTAATGTTAATTTAACAATATGTTTTCTCTATCCCTTGGTTTCTGTTAAAATATTACTATTACATAGTCTGAGTATTAGTCTGTCACCACAGGAAATCACCCTTGATCAGGACAATTCACTGACGTCATTTTTCTGTGGTGCAATCAAAAACGCACAAGAAACCTTTCTTGCAAACAGACACATGCTCAGAAATGAGGTGGAATGTGTGTGGGCATATGTGCACATCAAGTCATGTCTCAAACACATAACTGACAAGGAAAGTAGCAAGATCATAAAGATTCATCAGGATTTCAGCAGCAATCATAACATTATAAAAATGCTTGTAATGATTTGGATAATGCTGTGTGCTGTAAAGAAGAAAAGTGAACAGTCACGTAATCTTGATTTTCTATTATTGCCATCTGTTTTTCATATATTGCAAATATTCGTCAGGATTATTGCTCTACCTAGGTTTTGGGGAGGAGGAGGTAAATTTTTTTTCAGTTTTGCTCTGTCAACTTTACCTTATTTGAAATTTCCATTTTTTAAAAAAATAAATTGTTTTACAGATACAATTTATTCTTATTAACATCTCCATAACATCTTAAAATGTTTCAGGAAACCTATTGGCTAAAACAGCATCACCTCAAACTTGATGCAATTAGAACTACATTAACTGAATTCTGCTTTCTCACTTTTGTGGAGAGAGTCTTGTGATAGCACATGAATAATAGCTTTCTAATAGATCTTTTTTCTGTCTGCTACTCTAGCTAGCATTTCTGTTTGCATTCTAAATGCCTACTCCCTTTATAAAGTAAAGAGAAGACAAAAATATCATCCCTCATCAAAAGGAACTGTTTCCCTTTGGCACCAAATGTCTATTCAAGATAGGAGAAGAGGAGAAGAAAAAAGAGTAGCAATGCAGTTTTGTTTCATCTAAGTTCTGTTGAAGGTACTGAGAGATTTTGTAATTGAGTTCAGCAAGAGCAAGAACATGGATATAAAAATACAGATTCCACTTAAAAGCAGAAGGTTAGAGGAGCTGCAAGATTCTGCAAAGATTTCCTTATGGAGAAGTATATTAGTTCTTTGGGGTGATCTCGCTGTAAAACTTAAATATTGTCCAAGAAAGTAAAATTCATATGGGACATATATTGTAGCTTTAATCTGTAGAGTGCTGTTCATAGTACTACGTCTTTTATACATGTGTGTATACTAAGGGACGAATAGCTCATAGATTTGCAAAGCTCAAATGTCAAAAGTGTTGTGAACTCCAACTCCTTGTAATGCTTGCATGTTAGTACTTCTTGGGGGATTTGTACAATATGCATTTGAGTGGACTGTTATACATATATATATAATATATAGGATTACAGGTTTTGCAAACTCAGTACAATTGCTGACAGAGCCTTGTTTTGTTAGGATAGGTAATTCTGGAAGATCCTATGTAGCTTTAATTTTGCTTATGGTATTGCTACTAAGCCACACATTCATTAATACCAATATATATATAAATTCGGATGAAAAATTATGCAAAAAATGCTTTATTCTTCACTTCTGTGGATTTTATATGGCATGCTATGACAAATATTACACGTTACTTGCTAGATTGGAGAAGAAACTTTCTTAGATTAGAGAAGAAACTTTCTTTGATAAGCAATGGATATGCTCATTTAAACAGTGCAAATCACAAAGAATGAGCTAAACTAAACTAAACTAGCAAATCCAGTGGAGTTTCACCTGTCCAAATTTTCAATGATTAGTTTTGTTACTGACTGACTTTTATCTTTTGCAAGAACACAAGTGCAGCTAGGTTTATCCACAGGGCCTGCAGAAATTTACGTAGTAAAAGTAAGAAATTACCCAGATGTAAACGAATGATGTAAATGATGTTTATACTGAATTGAGTGCCGAGCTTATTAAGTCAAAGGAAACATTGTGCATTTAATGAAGAAGCACACCTGAAAAGAAACAAAACAAACAAAAAAAAAAGGCTTCTGACATGGGAATGTTTGACATGACCCCAGATTTAAAACTGATCCTGGAGATTGCCTGCTAAGGCTACGGCATACAGAATAAGTCCTGGTGGTTACAGCTTCCTCCCAGAGACTGGGAGGAGAGTCCCCTGAATTCTGCTTTTCTGTGTCTTGAGAGGTTGACTTAGTATGCAGAAAAAGATGTCTTCTGTCAGATGTATTTTGCGAGGAGGAAAAACAGAAGCAATCTATCCACCACTTCAGAAGTAGGTCAGAGCTGTGAATCCTAATCCAAAGCAACATGAGTGCAAAACAGCATGAGGCACTTTAAGTTCCAGAAAAGCTAGTTGTGTTTAAGATACGTCTCTGCCCTTGTCATCACCTTTTCCTGACTTGCTGGCTCTCCTGAGAGCCATCTTTCACACAACAGTAACCATACCTTCTTCTCAAGCATTATGCCTCATCAGCAAACTTTAAGCTATACACACCTGTCAATAGCAGCAAAGTAGGGTTTGGGCATGAATTTGATTCCTGGCTCCTGCTTATCAAACCCATCTGTCCGCGTGTTCCCTAGCATGCTTTTACCCCACAATCTTACACAATGCCAGAGTTGAGTTCAAGGAGCAACATGGGATAGGGACTATTTGCCTGAAGCAGCTAAGTATATGGCCACCTTGTTTTTGAGTGGAGAGAGTGGGTCACCCCCACTCTGGGCAAGAAAATAAGCCCTGGTCTGTTTAACTTGCACATATGCGCACAGCCAAGTGTAGCAAAGCTGAAGCCTCCTCTGACTCTAGCTGTGGGGCACTGATAACCATACAAATTGTTCCATCACCTTTCTTTATCTTAAACCTTCTCACTGGTCACTAATTAAAGGACAGAGAATTTGAGGAGGATAATCTGAGCTGCCCCCTCTTCCATTTTGGACTCTCAGAAAGGATGAAATGCAAAGTATTTGCAGTATTTGTTGCTTTTACGCAGTAGAACATAATTGTTCATACAACTATGGTGACCTCTAATACTTATCCGCAGGCCCTTTTCTTTCTTTTTGGTGTCATTTCTAGCTTTAATGAGATAAGAGTTTATATGAATGAAATTATGTTTTCCATGCTTGTGGGGGAAATTCATTCACTGTGTCTGCTTGCTAGTTCATGGTCCCTTGCTCATGTTTGTGCAGTATTTTCTGGAGATGTTGTATATGAATTTTAGCTTACTAGCATGTTGAGCATCACACCTACCAGATGATTCTGCCGAAATATCTATATTACAATTTCTTTTGGACAAAATAAGAAACTTGTGAAGATGTTTTTTTTCAGTAATAAAGTGATGAGGGGCATATAATGCTAAGCTTTATCAAATAATAATTAATTAAGGTAGAAGTATAAAAACATGAATTCTTGACCCTTTGTCCCTGTCAAACAGCTTTGACTATCAAAAAGCTTTTACAAGAAGAAGTGAAAGATATTATGACTTTCGCTTTCTCAATAATTTTACTCACATTAGATTTTAAAAATATTTGATGTAAGAAAATGTGGACATTTTTACTCACTTTGAAAAAAAGCATTTTAAACAGCAGGATATAATTTCAGACTATTTGCAGTCAAGAGGCCTCTGCTGAGCAAAATACTCATTCAATTTAAGAATGCAGATTATAATAATTTTCCTATCTCCCTCGCAGCAGGATTCCTGCCATCGTTTTGCAAACTCAGAGGTTGCAGTACTGAATGACTAGCTAACTTCAGTTCCAGGTAACACATGCTTCAAGCATATTCTCATTAGCTCAACTTAGTTATAATGCAAAGCTGCTTAGTTTCACCAAGTGAAATAGGATACACTTAAATTGCCTCATCTAATATAATACTCCTTCTTAATACATGCAAAGTGGTTTATGATGGCAGAGCTTGTAGAGCATGAAAATTGGCAGGGAAAGTAAGGTTTGTCTGACTAAAACTGTCAAAAAGAAGTCCTACTTTATATCATTTCATTTTAAAGAGGTTAAGAATGAGGAAGGAGAGATTGGAGTAAGAAATAATCAGCCTAGAAAAATGTAAATTTAGTACATTAACCTTTTTAATACATCAGCTCTACCAAACAAGAAAATTATCTAGTAAAACTGTTCTTTCAGTAATGTCTTCTGCACAGCAAAATTAAATACACAGTGGATAAAATATACTGCAGTAAGAAATGATAGTTTTTATTCTATTTGTTTTATCCAGAGAGTTTTATATTCTGCAGCATGTTTCTATCTGCTAGTATTATTAATTCAGTTTCCTGTGGCTGTATGAATTTGCAAGGCCTTTTTAATTTCAGATATGAATAAGGAATTATTTGTTTTTTCTTCTTCCTGTAAATGCTAAGTGAATACATCCCAATCTTGTATACCTTGCAGATACAGAATCTGGTTTCAATAACACCCTGAAACAACACTGGGAAAATTGTGGTTTTTTTTCACAGTATCCTGCACCTGTATTCTAAACATAGGGCTATAAATCCTCTCCCTACATCCCTTTCCAATAGTTCCATAAAACTGTTCAGAGATTGGCTGAGCTGCTAAGTTGATACAGGCTTTGCAGATGACGCCCAAGTGCATATCTCATTTTCCACAGATGTAACCAGAGCCATCACAAAGATGTTGCACTGTTTAGAGGAAAGTGGCTCCTGGAGAAGAGCACCTGGCTGAGATTGAACTGACAATACTGGTTGAAAGACAGAAACGATCCAGACATCCAGTTGGGCAAGGTTTCTAGACGTATGCCTTTAAGCATTAGTTTGCAATGAGGCTGTTCACATCCCTGGATAAAAGCAGGGGTAAGCATGTTACTCAGTTGTGACCCCAGAGAATGAACCAAGAACTCCTCCCACTCCAATTAAAAGCATCTGCAACACAGGCTTTTCCAGTATTACTTAGTTTTTCACCAAGGTTAAAAAATAAGGTAGCAAAACCAAAAAAGGTCTAGAAAACTCTTCTATCTTTCCAAGACAAAGGCCTGGATGCAGAGATATCTGCATACTTTTTAATAACTCATAGCATCCAGGGCTGTTTCACTCTTTATTGCTCCTGAACCACAGTGCCTCTGAAGCTCACATTTGCATTTGGATATAAAGCGCTAATCTTGTTCTCAAAGGTATGGTCATTTTGGACCTCTTAATATCCATGATTACTTTCTCATTTTCCACAAATGGACAGCTTCTACAAAAAACAGTTTAAAATTTTCTGAGTAAAGTGAGCTCCTGAGAGAGGCATGGTGCATCTCTTCTGGTTATGCAGTGAGCTTTTAGGGTCTGCACACACACTGCAGAGTGCTTTCAGTGGAGAATTTGACTTTCAAAAGTTCTGTGCATCTGCTAAAATTAAGCGTTCTGCTCTTGGTAGAAGAAAGGTGAAAGAGGTGATTTAAACTCTGGGGGCTCATACAAACAAACAAACATCCCATATCTGTGAAGCGTCAGGTTACAACAATATCAACCTATAGGAATGAATAACTGGGGGTTAGAGGAGAAAATATATGTGAAAGCTGCAAGCAAATAATATCAAATGAAAGCACACAGTCAGAGAAGCTGCATACAACACTCTGTAATAAGCTAGAGTCCAGTTTCAGGATGGAAGAGGTCTTCACGCCTGGTCACAAGTATTAATAAAAAATTACAAGCATCTTTATGGAGGAGAAAAAACTGTAAAACTGTTGGTATTCACTGCCAAAATCCTGATCATTCTCCCTGATAGCATTATCTTTGCTTTGATAACTTCCTTCAAGAGAGAGCAGAAAAAAGGCATCCTGGGGTCTCACTCATGAGGATTTCATGGGTGCAAGCAGTTTATTACCCTGGATTTTTCTGGGGTCATAACATGACATAAGTAAGACATGCTCCTCTAAATACTTCTCTTGTGTTTCCTCCAGTTCACATTCAAGACTAAGAAAGAATAAAATGATAACACAGGTCTTTAGCTTGCTTTTCTTACTGGTGATGTCATGGTTTTGATTTTTGGTAGATAATTGTCAGAGAAATAACTATCTCAAAAGCAGTATTTGAGTCACCCTGTTCTCCATATATCTTACATAGATGAACTGGAGCACTAATCTTAATTGGTCAATCTTTGGGTCTCATAAGGGAAATACATTCCTAGAACATTTTCCTCCTGATAATTCCTTCCTTGCAGTCTCGTCACTAGCTCACCAGCTGTGCTGCTTATCACAGCTTTATTCATTTTATGAAAACTATTTAAAATGTTCTCCATCAAAAGCTGTGTAGAAAACTCAGTACATGTTTGTGAGGCACTTGTAAGAACATGTAGTTATTGGGAGGAATAAAATAAAAAATGCAAAACTACTATTCAATTGGCATGTGTACAGCCATGCTGTACTTATTGCTATCATGAATAAAGCATTTGTTTTTCTAAATTGTGTGTATATTCCTACTGGGGTACTTAGAGCTTGTTAGAGAAGGCATGGAAACAATGCAGAATTTCTACAGTTTCAGTACTCAAATCATAAGGTATAATCATAAATCCTGACTGCAGTCCGACCAGCTAAAAGGCCACAGAGGACTCCTCCAGAAATCAAGGAATTTCTTTTCCTTGACTGTTTGAGTAACCCAGCTCCTCTGAGGAGCAAACAGACAACCCATGCATTTCAGGGTCTACTTGTATTGTCCACTCCAAAAATGCGCTGTCACTGCTGGGAGTCCCAGCAGAGCTGGGGACAGTTAACACCCTAAAACACTTTCCTGGTCAGTCTCTGCCTTCTGGAGACTCTGCAAACCAGAATGTGAGATGTGAATATTTTTGTCTTGAAGGGGTCTAATGAAACCTGATGTGATTTGATGTGTGGGGAGACTCACAGGAAATACTGCCTTAAAAGTACTTGGGGAATTTACGCTTGCTGTCTTGGTGCAGATTTTTAACTGTTACTCTTAAACCTAAATTCTCCTTCCTTTCCTAAGTCAGAATTACAACCTGAGCTGCAAGATGTGTATACAAAAAGATGTCAAATGTTTTCTGTGCCCTTCCTCATTATTCTGCTAGAGGGTGGCATTTTTCCTCCTCTATTAATATGATGGTATCTTGACCGAGATCAAGAAAGCTACTGTCTTAATGGGACTGACAAAGCAATCCCTGCATAGTGCTTCAAATACCTTTAAATATTTCAAATATACCAAAACTAAGTACAAATTGTTTACAAAATGTAATTACAAGTTTCTTTTTAAATTATTAATGCAGAAGGGGAAAATATTAAAATAGTTTTCCATATTGTACTTCCTTTTACAGCCGGATGGACTGTGTGATTTCGCCACATGGTATCATACTCATACTGCTATGTGAATACCTGTTGCAGCTGCACCCTCACCTAGTCATGAGGCTTAGCATAAACAAGTCGGGTATTAGTTTTTTTAACATCTTGTACATGTAGCATTCTAAAACTGCATAAATGTGTACAATGGATAGAATTTTCTGATGTAATTTTGCTGTCTAATGTCATGTAACATGAAATTATTCTTAAGTTATATCCTTAAGAACAAAAGTCAGTGTCCTCATATATGTTCCTGGATTACTGGCATGGTCCTAGGAGGATTTAAATTGCTGAAGTATAATGCAAGCAAAATTTGGATACAGAAACCTACCAGCATGATTACAAAAATAAGCCCAAATTCTTCAGTGCCCATTTAGTGTTTGAGGATTCACAAGTATCTTAGCTTGCAGGAAAGATTGTCACTTCAAATCCTGTGATCACACAACCCAGAAGCATTGCTGTATTGGCTGTGCTGTGCATTCAGCGAACTCATATTCTGAGGCAGTTCATATATCACAGGAAAGGTACCTCCAAAAACTTGGGTTCTGCACTGAAAGATTCTCAGCTGTCTCATGCTTCCTACCTGCGAACATGGGCAAGTGTTTCCTAGTTCAAATACTTAGGTTTTACTTAGATGAAAAATACTTAGATGAAAAATACTTAGATGAAAAATACTTAGATAAAAAATAGGGAACAGAGACTGAATTCTACTATTTACATCTCTCTCATTTCCAGAGGTAACTGACACCAAGTCTGCTTCCCAACACCAAGTCATACGGAAAGTGTATTCACTAAAATACTTCACTGTTTCAATATTCACTCACTTGTGCTCATGCATTTGTATTCTTATCACGGATAAAAACTATATTCAATGGTGAATGAAAAATGTGCAAAATAAATGGGTTATGCACTTTATCCATGTTTGCTTACTGTCCCATAGCACAAAAGCTTATTTAACATTTCACATAGCTCAGCAGCTTAAATGCTGGATATTTTTAAAAAAAAAATAAACATTTTCTACTTTTGTCCTGTTTTGCAAAATCACCCCATTTGTGTTAAAAAGGTTTGGTGCTTTTCAATTTCATGTTCTAAAAATGGCGTCGATCTGAAGTTTATTAATCTTATCTTAAGAATCAAAGCAAAACAAAACCAGAAAGATGGCTTTGCCCCACCTAAACAGCTATTTCTTTTATCAATTATATCAGAGATTTTAAGTCATTTTCAGAACATATTATAGCTTATATATGATCCTCTTATTCACAGTAATGCTTGGAACCTGGCAGCTCAGTCAGGTCTGAAAAATAATCTCATTTTTATAATCACTCTAAATATGCTGGAATATGTGTTTTCAGTAAACAGATGACATGAAATAGTTTTCTTTTTTTCAATCAATATTCATTCCATGATAGTCGCATTACTTACAAATGACAGTGAACTAAAATAGAGGAATGCAGCATTTCTGTGCTTATAGAAACTGTGGTGGAGACTTAAGATATGCATTTGGATTGTCTCTGTTTCTGAATATCATGACTCCTTATTTAGATTATGACTATATCTCAAATGCAAGCTAAAAATAAAATAAGGAAACATTTTCCTCCCCCCCCCCCCGACAAATTGCATATTTCTCACAGGCCCAAACTTGAATTGTACAATCTGTTCCTTAGTCTCATTGGAGGGACTGGGGAGTTTTCCTGCCTAGAAGCATAAGCATATAGCAGAAATCTCTAAATAGAGAACTTGCTCATTTTAAGCTGATTCTGTAATCAGCAGCCCAGATCTGGATCACATTCTGGAAATGTTTATCTCTTGGCATTAATTATAGGGAGAATTTAAGGTGACTTCAGATCCCAATTTAGGTACTTAACTAAGAAAGTCTTCATGATGGAAGGTGGATCCAGACCCTAATGTTGCCACAATCCTACTCCAGATTCTATGTGAAATCCTGGCATAGTTGAAGCTGACGGGAGTTGTGTTGTTGACCACAGGCAGCTAGAAGCTTTCTTCAGGCCTTGATTCAAAACTTGCCAGAGTGTTTAACCTTGGTAAATAAGTACATATGGAAATACTGACACAGCCTTGAAAGCTGTAACTCAAATGTGTCTGCAGTAAAATGTATCAAGCTTGTAGCTTTGACACAGGAATGGGATGATGCATAACTCAATGAATACAAGAGGTCTTTTTCTTTGAAACTCCAGACAGAAGTGCTCTCTCAGCAAAGCTTAATGATACATAAATATCTCTTTGTCACTGTCATGAATGCTTGTTTACAAACCCCACAAATAAGTGCAAATAAAGAGTGCAAATAAAAATTGACAGGTAACATTATAATTGAAGGTGCATGCATATATGCTGCAGTGTTCTTTATTTGTGCAATATTGTGTTGAGCTGTGCCAAGCACACTGAAGAAATGGAACCATTGCAATCATTTTAACAAGTTATTTGGCTGCATGCATGATGTGATTTACTTCTGGGTCTCATTAATGCATTCAGCTTTACTTGTTAACCTAGCAGAACATTATTTATTAATGAGTTCTTCATGCTTTATTAAGCCTAATGTCAAAACACCTCTGTGGGACTCTAGGCATGTTCTCTTTTTGTGATAAAGCCTTCTAAAGAAAATGAAAAATTATGCAGCAAAGCTGCAGATAAAACCCAATAGATATCAGTTCAATTACTCTTGATCCTGGCAGATGATGTTTCTGAATATTTGTGAAAGCATAGCATCTGATTGTGTGCTGGCTTAAATTAAAGCATTCTGCAATCTCAAATGAGTGTAATTAGGGCTCCTTAGAAACCTAACAAGGCTACTGTGGTGTCCAAAGCTGAGTGGAGTGCTCAGATGGCAAAAACTGACAAGTTCACCATGGAAGTAGAATTTATGCTTTTTTCTATGAACTGATATTTTGTAACAGAGGGGGAGCCTTCTTCATGGGAACATTAGAATGATTCAAAGTAGTAACGGTGAATTATATGTGATTATTCTGTAATTCGAGAGGACTTCTATGCCTCAGGAAACTAATACTGGAGTTCAACAAACTTTTCATCCTCGATCTGACTGGCTGTCTTTGTTTTTCTGAAGGCAGAGTTTCATTATATGTTTTAGTGGAGAGTAGAAATGAGATGCAGAGCCTTACTTTTACTCACAATTCAACACACTAGCCTACATTTATGTATCAAATAAATGAGGTAGCAAAATCTGACCAAAAATACAGGCCATAAATATTGGCTCACTCTGCAACTCTAGCAACAGAAATCTATGGAGAAAACTTCCTGGAGGGAGTTGCAGATAGATGATTTGGACACTGCATAATCACTACCGCTTTATTTCCTATTTTCTGTTTATAATTACTACCAGTTATGAATATTTAATGTAAGCTTGTTTTGAGATTTTCCTTTTCTTTCATCTTGCTACTTTCATCATCTTTCACAGCATCTGAGAGATCAATGTAAGGCAATACGAGGGTAGGGGAGCATACCATATAGTTACCATATCACAGCAAACACAGATAACTGGGGGGAAAGATCCTCAGCTGGTGCCTGTGACAGATCTCCCTGTTTTGGTAGAAGATGGCTGGTTACAGGCTGTCACACTGAGACCTTTTGGCTTAGAGGTTTTGGTAACATAAACCAAAGAGTGCCAGCTCTCCCACCCCCCGCTGTAGTGCTTTCTCCTACTTTCTGCCAAGGAGCCACTGGAGCCTGGTTTGCTTCTTTCCAAGTGGGTGCCTACTCGTGAGAGAAAGAGTCCTGCTTGTTTGGTGCATGTTTCTTGTCTGGCACTAGCTATAAAAATGTGAAATAAGCCAGGGATGGTGGAAGAGGTCTCTGCTGTTTCTCTTCTGGTTGTCTTTTGTGATAAATAATTGATCTTGCTACAGATGTTAGTCTTTAAATCCCAATGGGAGGGAAGAACCCCCTGCTAGCCCAGGAAAAAAATCTAAAATAACAAAGACCCAGGACCAAAATTTAAGCCACATCCTTTCTATTGATGCTTCCTATTATTTCGTTTGGTTAACTGCAAGGGGTTTCTCCTACAGGGTTTGGGGTCTTTTTCCCCCATGTTCAGCTACCACAGTTCTTACTGATTTTCCTCTTCCTGATCTTCCTCATGCATTGCCTACATTATATACAGAAGACAGAGCGTAGAAAATGAAGGGGTGTAAAGCATGGCATTGCAGTACTGTGCCCATCTGCCTGCTCTGGATCTGTCTCAAGAAGTCTTGGACTGTACAAGTAACTTGGCTTCCTGAGAGCCATAAGGCAATGCAGGCTGGTCACCAGCCTACTGCAGTTGCAGGCACTGTTGCTTTAATTGCTCTATTTGCTAGTTTTACACTGTTGTTTGTGTATGCTCAGAGACTTACAGATTGAGAAGTAGCTGTCACATGGAAACCTTTATATATATATATTTTTTTTTTCTTTCTGTGTAAAAAAGATGTTTATAAAATTGTATTTGTTTCACAAACAGCTAAACATAAATTGTCACTAAGACTTAACTGGAGTCCAGAAACTCAGCAGTAACTTGTGTTAGACCAAAGGGAATCTGTTGAGAGCTTGTTAGGTTTCTCTAGACTATGAGGGAGGCAAGCAAGTCTGCCTTGTACAGCATTCCCAATGGGACACAATTAAAAATCATACTGTTCAGGAACTACTTTATATGCTTTTGTTTTTAATAAAGCCCTTTGAGACCAGCAGCAGTGTGTAATATTCATCCTGCTTTTAGTCTGTGTAGGGTCTTCATGCTGCTCATTGAGAGTCTACAACACTTTCTTCTCGATTGTTTGGTGTCTAATGAACAAAGTCATCATTAAATAGAAGGTCACTTGTTCCTTTACACAACCTCAGTAGAAACACAGCATGAAGAAATGCAGTTTTATTTATTTGATTTCCACATTCACAATTCCAGCTGATTATTGTGATTTTGTGATATGCACATTCCTGTGACCACATAATTTCTTCAAAATGTAAGTTGTCTATTTACAACTTGAGCTGGTTCAGGAGGTGGTGTACATCTTTTACTGAGGATAGCAGAGCCATGGTAAGCCTCGGTGGCCTCAGCCATGAGCTGATTTTGGTACAGACAGTCACTGACATTAATGCCTGGTGCACTGTCACATCTCCCTGTACCATGCATGTGAGAGAGCTCACTGGGAATGGTGAGGCATGATCTTGCCTGTGGTGGTGTTCAGAGGAACCTGCTTGCTATGGAAGAAACCATTAGCTGAGACAGGACTCTGGTAAAACTGGGGTTCAGCCCACCCCTGTGAGCTTGCAGAGATGAGGGCACAAAACCCCTTATGTCTTACATTGGTACAATTTTGTGACATTTGTGCGGGAAATCAGAAAGAGAGTAAATATGCTCAAAGAAGCTGGGTTCTGTGCAGTATAGTCATGAGGAAATTTTGCTTAGTCATGAAATTTTTACCCTTTGTTGTATAGAGGAGCAGCCCATCATTCTCTATCAAATAGTAAAATATGACCTATTACATATGCAGTAATGAGGAGGGAGAAACTGCCCAATCATGTAAAATTAATGCTTTAATGATTGTACTTCTGCTTTGTTTTGCTTACATTTGGGAGAAAAGCATATTTGGAAAGCTCTGCCTTCAATTACTCCTGCTCCAGGCTATTTATGCTGTTGTAGCAGTTCCGATAAACCCACAGAAGAGAATCACCTTTACTGTTGATGGCATATTTGCTGGTATTTTTGCAGCAGTGCAGTAATGTCTTTATTGTGTAGTGCTGTATTAATAGTCAATTAAAACTCCCATTGAACTGACAAAATGGACTTAGGAACTTCTGAAAACTATTTGGCTGCAAGTACTCATGAGACTGTTCTGGTAATCACTGCCATATTCAAATGACTCAAAAGCCTCACCTTATCACAACAGGAAAAGTAGTGAGACAAGAAAAAAACATATTTTTATAAAAGAAACCTATTGTTGAATTAAGTTTCATCGCTGTGTCTTGCCCATGTCTCCTCTTTTTTTTTTTTAATTTGTCCTCCAGCACCACCACGTCTCTTCTGCCTTTTGTCCATTTTCCCAACTCCATTCTACGTTGCCTCTCTTTTTTCCCCCCATTTTCCTCTCTTTCTTATGTTATCTAATAATAACAAATGGTGCAGTGCCTTTGTGATAAGAATGGGAAGGTGATGAATAGTTCTGTAGCCAGATTTCAGGGGCTTCACACAGAGTTTGTGTAATTTTATTCTTTTCATAACGAATGTGTTTACAGCCTGGAGCTTAAGATGAATGAAAGTAACAAAGAGTACATAAGATAAACTCTGTATGAGTAAATACACTGGTAACAGGGAATGGGGCTTCCAAACACATGAGTCTTTCCAATTCATCCATTGCTCACTTCTGCCATCCCTGCAATGTTATCTTCAGTCCCATGATACTTGATGGGTTTCTTAACACTCCAGCTGCTGGAACTGCTTATTGCATGAAGACTTGCTTTCACTCAGTGAACCTCTCAATTGTCCCAGTTTCATTAGAGGATTTTTTTTTTCCCAGATGTCATCGGTAGATACTCTTTTAACACTGTTGTAGTGATTTCCTCAGGGCCTCGCCCATGCAATGAGGTAACAAGATTATGTAGTGTAGTGCACCGCCAGATGTGTTGGGGGATCATATTCATAGTATTTAGCAACAATTCAGTTGCTAACAGAAGCATCATGTTGCAGCTTTTGCAGTCGAACTCCACAAGCAATTCAAATGACAAAACTCAGGAAAAGCCACAAATAAGAAGCTCACAATTTAAGACACAAATCCATAGGGCTACTGTGTGAGAGAATAATAATAATTTTAGCCTTTTGAAAAGACAAGGGCAGACTAGAACTGTAAACAAAATTTCAGTCTTCCTTGTTCTATTGCCTCTGGCCTTTTGCTTCTCCGGAATGGTGTGCAAATAAAAGTGAATTGGCACTTTCAGATGTACTTCTGTAACCCTACAGATGTGTCATTAATGTAGATTTTTCAAGTTTCAAGGTACAAAAGGACTGTGATTGAATTATATGAAAACATAAGTAGAATGGGCATCTGCTTACACAGCATTCTTCCTTCTATTATTTACTACAGATTGTGAAGACTTATTTGGAACAGAGATGAATGTTGAGGAAGCACACAAAGAAGCTTTTACAAGGAATAAAAACTGAGCCATGATGGGCAGGGGAGAGTGAAAAGGGTAGCTTTTTAAAATGGCAAAAGTGATGAAACCCATGGGAGAATTGATGCAGAGTGAGGCAAGGGCTTGCTGAAGGCAAGTATAGTGTAGCAGCAAAAAGACGATCAGCAAGAACTAAAGCCAGTTTAGTCCAGCATTTTTTTTTTTGTAGTTAAATTGTTCATTCCATCTAGTGAAGTGTTTGCTCTCTTTTCCCTGGTGGGACCTCCATGAAGTTGTGCACAGTTTGGTTTCAATTACACTCTTAGAGTAAGGAGAAAAGACTTATGCCATGTGGGGAACCAGTCTGAGTGCTCCTTGGCTGCAGTGACCCAGACATGCTGCTGTGTGCTCCAGTGCAACTCTCAGCACTCCCATGCAGAGGAAAGAGCACTACAGCACACTTCTTACCTACAAGCCCAAGCATCCATGGAAAAAAGGGTGCATGGAGAAATGACAAAGTTTTGCCCTGAAATGTACCCAAGGTAAGCCCCCAAGGATTAGGGTAGCTTGGTGTAGCACTCACTTACTCTCCTTGGGTGTATGCATTATAGCATTGTTTTTAGTTTATGAATACATGCTATTTTTTTCAGACTGTTGCTTCATTCACTTCACAGGAGGGACTATGCACTGCAAACAAACCAGAACCACATGGAAATCAGTATGCTAATCTCTGCAGGATATCTCTGTAAGATAGTATGTGGTAAAAATGGAAGTTATATGACAGCTAAGGCAGAAAAATGCAAGAAGAAAAAATTAAAGCACCTGAGGCTTCAGAATTCATTTGCAGCAATTTCAGCAGTTACTGTCCACCAGCTGTTTGTTACTATCCTTTAGCTGGAGGTTTTTGTCACTGCAACCAAGTTGCATTCACTGCTGATGGTCAAAAAAAAGTCCACTGACTATGCAGAAGCAGACTCCAGCACTTGATAAGAGTATTAAAACTGTATCTGTAGAGATTGTAACAGTGGGGAACAGCAAATTCTTATATTGCTTTAACTCTATCCCAAGGAAGTACCTTGAGAGAACATTCTACCTTGGGTTTCTCCTGGCCTCTGCCACAGACTTCCTGATGATGGTGAGCAGGTGACTAAATGTTTTCACTGCTGTCCACTAAGTGCATTTAATTTCCAATTAATCCCGCTGGGCTAAGCATAAGAAATACTGAAGGTCTGACTGACAGAAATGGTGGAGAACACCCAACTGTGACCGAAGTTCATGGGCATCCTTCTCTAAGGGTGCCAAAAGAATAGGTCCAAGTTGCAGGCTTCTCTGACTGACATTCAAGTTAGCTGATACTTTTGATTCCTCTTGAATCCCTGAAAGTTGCTTCCTTTGTGGGAACACTAGCAATACTCTCATCTCATATGGGCATTATTAAGACATATTTATTGGGTTTTATAAAGCACTTCATTATAGAAAGCCTTAGTTTAGTGAAACTGCAATTCCTATTAGAGATATAGACTGAAACTCAGCCCATCTGTTGTGTGCCTCTGTCTGATTTCAGCTTTTTCTCTTACACTTGCAAAATTCTGGAATGTGACAAAATAATTAAAAAAAAAAAAAAAGACTTTTTTTTTTTAATTACTCTTCAGAACATGATGCTTGGATATCCTTTTCACACTTGCAATGTGTGAGTGAAAGAATGTATAGAGACACTTGTCTGCCTTTTCTTCTTTTTATTCTTTTGAGTGTAGAACACATTCTTTCCCCATATTATAGTGTACCTTTCTCTGTGTACCCTGTTTTCTGCATTAGTTAGCATTATTCTGTCAGCTTGTAGTAGTGTTGATTGGGAAATTGATACGGTTACTAACAAGCTATATTTCATGTGTTTATTTCAGCCAACTAGACAAGTTTTCTCAATACTAGATAAGCTGCTAGTATAGTAAAATGCAGAGTTGATTTATTTTCTGGAAATTTGCCTTTTATCATCCCTAGATGTAACAATTGTTTACATTCCTATGATCTGATCATCATACAGTGAGCCAAGCAAGACCCATCAATGCAGTTATCTTCCTGGGTGCTGCTTAATAGTGACTCTGCATTTGTAATGAAGAGACAGCAGTTTGAAAGATCCCCTACAGACAGTGCCAAAAGAAAGCTGGAGAATCTCCAGAATTCTCTCATTTTAAAAACATTGCTGAATTTCTTTGTGAATGTATGAATATACATATCTTGCTTATTTGAGAAATGAATTATTTTTTTTTTCTCACTTGACTGTACTTTCTTCTTGTAGTACATATTGGTTCAGAAAGAGATTAGAACTTACCTCATGTTTCAAGGAGGCTGAGAGGTGGGAATTTTAGTGTTATGCATATTAAACTTAAGAATATATAATTTTTTAACATGGTGCATTTTGTAAATATGGGGAAAGATGATAAAGGCATACACCTGGTATTAAGCATGTCTGAACTGTCATCAAGAATTGTTCCAGAATTGAAGCATAATTGTATAAACCAGGATACTGTTTATAAAACAAGAGTAACAAGTCAGTGAAATCAAAAGGCCTGATTTTTACAAGAATTGCAGCCCCTTTTGTTTCAATATAAACAACAAAGCAAATTAGGAGACACACTTTTGTATGTGGTCACATGTGGAGGAACATTTATACCCTTCCTTAGTTGACGCTCTGTATTTTTGATTCTGATAGTGGGGCGCAAGCCACAGAGATACCTCAGGCTTTGGAAAGGAAAAGTCAGACTGTCTGATCCTGCTGCACCCTCCAACCAGCATGTGTGGAGGCAGATTTTCACTGATCAGAATCTGACCTAGCTTTACCCCTGCCAGCAGCTTCAGTTCAACCTTTGTCATTGCTCAGGAAGGACAATCATAACTAAAATTACAAGGAAAAAAGCCTGAAGGTGCTGGAGAATTCGTCACATGGATGTATGAATGGATGGAGGAAAGCATCCTCTTTTTCCTCCATTGTTGAGCTGTCAGTCAGCCAAAAGAAATTAAAAAGTGAAAGTTATGGCCCATGTGATACTAAGAGAAGGAAGCACAGTAGAAATGCCCCCTGATTGCAAACCCAACTGAACCGGATGCAAATTTACCAATGTTATTGCTCAGTGAGGAAGATTTTTAAGGGATAAAAAGCAATAAGCACAGAAATATCTTTGGGCAAGTGTTAGTCTCTTGTGTGACCTGAGCAAACTTAATTTTATTGTGAGCCATGTTAACAAGGAGCTCAGCCCATAAGCCCTGTAATAATAACAAAAAAGCAATATATGCAAAAAGGAGGCAATTCTTATATTATCTAGAGAATATGCAGTTTTATAAGTGATTAATTTCAAAAAAAAAGAGGAAAGGAAAAAAGGCTTGCATAAGTTATTTAAAACCCTTTTAGTGGGCTGTTACTGGGGAACTATTAAGAAAAATAGAAAGGGTATGGCACTTGAGGAAATGGCAAAGCATTGTGGGAATAAAGTGTGAAAGAAAGCAGAATTCATTTATGTAATTATTGCAGAGATGCACTAGTCATACAGTAGTTAAAAGTTATGCCATGATTCCCCAAAATAAAACTTGTCTTCATGAAAGTTTGCTTCTTTATCCTTTATCTTTTCTATCTGGTGTTTTTATTGAAGCAGAATAAATCTAATATATAATAATAAATAGAAAATATATTTATTTATATCATATATAATATTCATATATTATTTATAATAATAAATATTAAAAATGAATAATTATTTCTGAAGCACTTTTCCAGGTTCAGGGTTTGTTTTGCTTTGGTTTTGTTGTCTTTTTTTTCCTCATAACATCTTCAAAGTGATTTAATCTGGGCATTGAAAGCATAGCCACTCTGAAAAGAATTGTGTACTGCTACCTTTATGTATATTAATCAGAGTTGAAAGACATATAGGTTCACATTTTCAAAAGCAGCCAGTAATTCACACTGAGTGGTCCACTTGATATGCATAGAAAGAAAACAGTGAGTATTAAATCAGCATTTAATATCAGGTTCCCTTAAATGTGTAAACTTAGCTACCTGACATCATTAATCAATTTTGGTATATTAGGTCATAAATATTTACATTCATTTTTTAAGTAATAAACAGTCACATTTGCTGTTACCATACAAGATATTAATTATGGTTGAGACTTTCAAAAGTGCTAAAGGATAATAGACACCCTGGGTTAAATCAGCCCAGTCATGAAAGCTGGGAACAACAATAAAGGACTTGGAATGCTTTTCAGAAAGTAGACATAGGGATTTCCCACCAATATTTTTTAAAAAAGAGCATCCATATTCATGTTGCCATTTCTGAGGTGCTGAAAATCTTTCAGTAGTTGTTGCTTGTTTCAGTTTTTAAAGTTCTTTATCCATTTTTTTTGTTTCTGCAGAGGCACCAAAGGACTTTGGACTTAGGGAATTTAAGTATTTCCTCTATATGGGAAAGCGTATTAACCATAAACCTTTAGTTTTAATTTGCTGTAGTGACAACACAGTCAGCAGACTGTTTAAAGCACCCAATTTACAAAAAACAGGTCTGAAATAAAGCAGCATCTTTCAAAGCTTCTAGTGAGTTCAGACCTAATTGATGCACATTGGCTATGTGTATGTACCTTATTAACTCCTCATCACTTTTCTTAGCTTTGTTTTCTAAATCCCAGGGTCATGGAGATACCTGCCCATCACATGAGCTAGGTTCCTCCCTCTGGACTGGGGCTGGGATTTTGCACATGCCCCTGTGCTTGGCATTTCCTTCTATTTGGCTCAAGCAGCTCACTCCCAGAGACACAGCTCTGACTCTGTGTTTCATTACACATCAGATCATAAATTATGTTTCTGACTGTATTATGGGCCCAGTATTGCAATTTCTTACTGAAGCAAGTCTTTGCCCAGGACAGTGCTGCCACAGTTGAGGAAATCCTCAAAATGCCAACCTCAGCTGGTGAAGCAAGAATTTAAGCTTCCTCAGAAGAACTTGCAGTCTATCTCTGTCAGTATCTGAAGTCCCAAGATACCGAAGCTTCTGCTTTTGCAAATCTTGCATACACCGAAAGGTTTTCCAGGTGAATGGTTAAACCCTCATTTAGGTGGCTCTTGGGCCACAAAGAAGTTATTAACAGGCATATTTAAGGCAAAGGCAAAACCTAGAAAAAGCCAGCAAGAGCCCTGGCCATGGTGCAGAGGTGTGTCAGTTGACACAGTGGCACCCAAGTGGCACATCCTTCAACCAGGAGAGGATTCCATCACCTAAAAACTGTATGAACTACTTTAGGAGATGGTCATGGCATGCAGTATGAAGGGAAGAGAGGAAAAGGGTGTGAAAAAGGCCTGCAGCTATTGAGGCAAAAGTCTGCTGCCCTCAGCTTCATCGTGGCATGTGGAAGCAGCCTTAGCCCCTGTAGAAGTAACAACTGGAGGATTATCTGTAGTATTTCAGCACTGAGAAAACAACCACCATATTTTAACTAATCCCTTGGATTTATGCCTGATTAGAAAGACACTGTTGATGGTATGATTAAATACTTTCAGAATATATGTACAATCAACTTTTCACTCAAATTTTATAGTTTGCAGAGAAAGTGGCAATTGGATAATGTTACGACTGCTCCTTCAAAACATGGCCATCAGTGAATTAAATAGTAGCAGCTTTTAAAAAACCTGGTCATGGTTTAAAGGCATTCTTTCAGTCTAAAATATTTATTCCATACTACAGTTTTAGAACAAGAGCAAATTATTTCTGCAACTAAGTAGTTTATACTTTCCTTTAATTTATTCTGTCTCCATCATTATATTGTCCTTGAAACTATTTTCTGTCACTGTCAAACATGATAGCCTCAGGACAGAAATGAAAGTGAGATAATATATCTCCATGAGCTTTTCTGGTGAAATGTTTTTAAAAGTTTTCAAATGCAGACATTTGGCTTTAAGCAGAAGATGAAAGAACCATGAAACTAGGAGATTAAAGGAACAAAAGCAATTATTTTAAATGTTATTATTCTAACATTCCAATATTAATCCTCCAACACCATTATAATTACACCAAATGATTTGTATGAGTAACAGAAAAATTATTTTGTGTTATTTCTCCTACTCCCCTAGAATAGGATAAATTTTCCTCTAGAAGACTATAGTCTTCTCTGTCAGTCTCTTTTCTCTTAATTATGATTCCCAGAAATGTGTCACTATAACATTTTTCTAAATATGGTCTTAGAAGTCTTAACTTTAATGTTTCATAAGCATATCAAACCAATTCTTAAAAACGTGTAATATAGTCATGTTCGGAAACCAATGTAAGTTCAATTTGTGCTGTTTTTACATTTCAGAAATAACCTAAATGTAAGAAGCAAACCCAAAAACTAAGACTTAAATTGTCAGAATGGTGTGGGAGGAAGAGTGAGGGGCAGAGATTAGAAGATTTATGATTTTGCCCTATTTCAGTGCGTGTTATAGAATTATCAATTGCTTAATTTTCATACGCTAGCATTTTAAGAGATTATTTTTTGAATAATTTTTACTCTGCTTAACCACTATTACATCTTCTAAACTGGAATGCCTGTCATTTAAGCTTTGAATTTCCACAGACTGACATGCTTAGAGGCAGAGTGACTGGCTCTATCTTATATTTCAGGAAACACGATTCAGACCTCCTTGCATTGCTTTGAGTATGGCAGTTTTCTTTATGAAGAATTACACTTACATATTTGCTTTGCCTTTTCATTTTCTCCTTGTTTAGAACTAGCAACTTCATCAGCCCCTTCTAAAAAGCAAATAAGCATAGTTTGTCCTTCAAAGAGTCCATAAAACAGGCATTTGTGTAGGTGCTGAGAGCACAAGCCCTCTTCACTATCCCCAGGACATAGCAGCTGATTTGTGCAGACAGGATGGAGGAGCCCATTTATTTTGTTGTTTTCACCATGATACATTTTCCTCATCCAAAGGAAACTTGCTTTGTAGTGCTTCTCTTAACTTACCACTTTAACTTCTTAATAATTTCCCTACCAGTAATTACTGTCACTACTGAACAAGAATATCAGACAGGTTTCGGTCTTTTCCTGAAGAGTGATTGTTGGGTATATGTGAAAAAGCAGCAAGCAGTTTAGCTTACCTACTATTATATAGGACCCAGCTGCTTACTATTCAGCCTACCGACACAGGAAAGGATACTATATGAGCTCATGTGTACATATGTGTGTGCATGTGTGTATGCTCATACCCTTAAATTCAAGAAAATTCTAGTGGTGCTCAAAGTTGTTCAGATATTGCTGGTTTACTTGCTTATAAACACATATGCAAGCATCCACATCTATCTTTATATAAATCCATGCATCTTCATATTCATAGATGCATAGACATGCATCTATGTATAGACACATATTTCTGTACATATTCACCAAAATGTTTTAATTACAAATGCATACATTTAAAATTGTAATTAACTGCTCTCTTATTAAAGTGATTGAAAAGCATAAAATATAGTCTTGAAAAACTACTGTCTGCAAATACAGTTCTCCATTATGTCAGCATGCTTTTTTCAACATTTTTTTTCCTAGCGCAAGATGTAGATCACTGGCACCAAGCGTGCATGTTCTATATAACAAAAACTGTTTACCCACACAGATGAATGTATGTGTATGACACTGAATCACACTGTAATGAAATATTTTTCATGAAAGAACAGGCAAATACTAACCAGTATTTTTCAAACACTTTCCGACTAACACAAGAAATAGTTATACCAACATTATTAAATAACATGTTTTAAAGAGAAAGAAACTTAGGCAAAGAAATCTTTTTGAAAGCGCCTATTAATTTGGATAGTTCAGGAGCCGGGTGCCCATCTGGGGTGCTGCTGCCATTTAGGGACACCTGCAACTGTGTCTGACCCTGGGGTGCTTCACGGCACTGGCAGAAACCCCCGAGAGGCAGGAATGTGCTTTTAAGATATTTAGAAAGTGCCAGCAGATGGCATGCATGAGTCCACAACGGTTTTTCGCGTGGGGGGAGAGTGTTGAAACACCAAAACTTTCCTGAGTACCTCAGGTTACTCAAGAGTGCACAATTTCTTAACATCACTCTGAAAACTGAGATTAATGAAGCCAATATGCTATGTGAGGAAAAAGGAAAAGAACCCCAAACTAATGAATATATTTAGGAAAGGATCTGACTGAGTCATTAGAAAAATGTATCTGCAGTACTGAGAAAGCTCAGTTCCTATTACAGATAGAAATTAAACATGCTATTGGGATGTACAGATTAAACATGCTATCGGTATGTACGCCTGCTTGATCTTCACACTTATCTTCTTTGTTGGAGTTCTATAAAAACACATTTAAAACATCAGAATTGCAAAGAAGGCAAAGAAGGATTTAAAAGCAACCTGTCTTCTGGAAAATGTTTGTTTCACTGATGTTTGAGCTTGCACAGAAGAAGTAATAGAAACTGCATTTCTGATCACTGAAAAATGGATTCTTGTCAAAGGCGCTAACTGTCCTAATAGTGTGATGCTGTATCTTGCTCTGTCTCACTGCCAAGCTCAGCTATAGAAACAGCATAATTATATGACTAACAACAATTCCCTTATCTAGTATGAGCACTTGCTCCTGTTAACTATATTTCAGTGTGCTGAAGATGAAGCAGGGAATTAAAATTTAAGCTGAGTTAGTTTGGTCTGTTAATCCAAAGGAGGCTGATTTTCTGTTGGGGGCTTAGTAGGGGTGTTTAGTAGGGTTGTTGGGGGTGGGTGGGGGGTGTTTGGTTGGTTGGTTTTGATTTTTTTGTTGTTTTTTGGTTGTTTTTTTTTTAATTACACCCTTCAGAATCTGCCACCCAGCCCCAGAGCAGTGCTGCTCAGGCCACACTGCCTCATGTGGGCACTCATTTCTTCTCCACAAGACTCCCTCCTGTACCTCCTAAATTTCTGTTCTTTCTGACTTCTTGTGCCACTGCCCTTACAATGACCTTAGCACTATGGGATCTGGGAACTAATTTTTTCAAATAACTTCTACAAAAAATTCTCCATTTCTGTCTCTTTTTGCCCCATAAGTATATTTGCCAAGTGTAGACATTACTAGTAAATCAAGCCAGGTATCTTCTTAAAGATATTCTTAAAGACAATGAACTAACAGCTCAAAATTCCTGATCCAAAGCTTATTAATGTCAGTGGAAGTTGACATTACAAAACTCTGAATGCCATATGAGGCAACCAGAATAAGCATCTTCTAATCCACCAAACCCATGAAGCTATATGGATATTCAAATCACAATAGTGAAGTAGTTGTAATTATAGTAACAATTAGTGAACTTTTGATATTAGAATATCTAGTTGTTTGAGTATGACAAGCAGTTATTTTCAAAGCATCTCACAAAATCACTGAAACAACAAAGACTCTGTAGAAGACAAAAAATAAATACATTTCAGTTAGAATCGGGGGAAATGGAGAAAATCTAGCTAAGAATGATGAGTCGAAATTCATTGTATATCGAACAACCTAATTACAGTGATTATGTTTTTTGTCGTAGTAGAGTTGATGAATATTTTCTGGAGCAAATGGAAATTTCCATCCCCGTCATTGTAGTTGTCTAATATTGCTGTGTATTAGTATCTTAGAGCACTGTAATATTGGCAAATATAAACAGAATACTGTAGACAATCACCAGCCAAAAACAACAGAGGCCAGATTATATCTAGGCCTTCTGATGATCAAAGCTTTAATATGCTTCATACGCTGTTTCATAAATAATGAATGTGAAATGGTTGTGGCAGTAACATCAAGGCTTACATATTTTTATAGTAATTATTTCTAAATCAAATATAAGTAAACATACTTTAAATGACTGTATTTATTAAATATAAAGCCCAAAGAGCCAAACACAAAGAAATAGCTAGGAGATTTATTATCTGTAGGTCACTTGTATCCTATTTGTAATGATTCCTTCCCTGCACTAAAGAGAAAAGCTAAAACAATTTCATAAAAGTGTCATCTAGTAAAAGATAACCCCTTCTTTGGAATTATTTCTGATTTGTTCACAGTTTCAGAAGGAAACATGACAGCACCAGGATTTATTTTCCCATTTTTGTTTCATACAAAATGCTGATTTATGAATTTTGCTGATCTTGTTCAAATAGCTTACTATCTTCTGTGAACTAAAAAGACTTTATTAGCACTAATGATACCAACCATTCAAACTGTAATACATAAAACTATTTATTATTTCACATCACAGAATAAGCATCCTTATTTCTATAGACTATACAAGTAAACAACATCTAAGTTTGAAGTTGCCTGTATTAATTTACATGGACTTTTAAAGAAAACTAAAAGAAAAGTAAGATAAATTTTCAGTGCCCCGCCAAAGAAATTCAGGTGAAGGTTCAATAAAGTTAATCATCCTTTCCACAATAATGAGGAATTAATACTCTAATTATCTACATTTGATACACTTTATATTCAGCAACGTCATTTAAACCTTAAACCTGCAAGAATTATGGGAGCATTCAAGCTAATATTGATCTAATGCCTTCAGCTCAATGAATGTGTCAATTACTTTACCTTTTCTTTAGACAATATGGGAACTACCCATGCTGTTAGAAACAGTATGTGACAGAAACATCCTCCATCCAAAAATAATTAATTTCCTGATTTACTTTCATTGCAGCTGATTAAGACTTTAACTTGGAAACACTTGTAAGTTTTCCTTATGTAAAATGAAGAAACAGCTTACATGTATGAACTTTGACTATTTAAGGAAATTGGTTTAAGCACTAATTTAAAATCCATTTTCATTTACTTTCTATTTTTATGGTTAGAACTATTGTTCCCTTCCCAGTTGTTTCTGTTTTAGGATTCTGTAACTTACTTATCACTGTCTGGTGCAATGTCTACATTGTTCTATTCAAATTCAACACCTGAAAATGCTTATGCTTGCTATTGCTTCTCTCAGTCCTTGCAGAGAAGTGAAGCAACAGGATTCCCCTCATTGTTTGCATATATAAGTTTATCACTTCATTTAATATCTCCTTGCTGCTTTATGTCAGGACTTTGCTAAGCAAAATTATTTACAGGAGTAGATAACATACTTACCAGTTTATCACAGGGAATAGCAGTAGGGCAGTGCATTTCAGCTGTTTATATCTAAGGCTATACAGATTCTTAACAAAATATGGGTCAGCAAATGTGAAAGATGTAGCAGGTGTCTGCCAGAGCATCACACTACTGTGCTGGACACACTTGTCTCCTGATTTCTCAAAACCTTCCCAAGTGCTCCATGAGGCAAGCCAGATGCCTTCCACTGCTCAGACAGTGCCCAGCCTCTTACAGGCATTACCAAAAGCAGGTTTGTATTAGCAACCTGTTTACATATTAGCAAACCAGCTATGGCAAACAGGTTTTAAATACCAGGTGTTTGCTGCTACAGAGCAAAAAGGTGTTGATTGACTCCAGTCTGTTACCTCAGGGCCAAGAAAATTCTGAACATTCTCTTATGATCACTCTGAGAGTGGTGTCTAAAACAAGTCCTCTTGGCTGAAGCTGTTTTAAATTGATTACATGTTTATTATTAACATACCTGTAATAGTAACATCAAGCACGAACCAAAGGACAGTTCAACAGATAAATTTCCTCAAACCCAATCTAATCTTAGTGTCTACTTCTCAACAAGAATCAGGACAGAAACAAAACTGTTACCTGTTTTGGGGGTGATGAATGTTTCAGAATGATTCAGAATGAATGTTCAGGGCTCTCCTGTGTTGGAGTGGTGGGTGTTGTGGATATGCCTCTGTAGGTCTGTGCTGCTCTGGCAGCTCTGTGGGAGTTTCTCACAGTGGCCCACAGAGTAGCCAAATTATTGCTCTCAGTGGTCCTTTATATCAATTTCTGATTTATTGTGATGAGTTACTGTGCGCCATGGGAGTGCCTTCAGAGTTGATGCGGCCACGCCATGGCTAAAAGTTCTCACTTAAGGCCTGTCATATGGCACCTTCTGGTTTTGAATGTATTTTTTGTTGAGAACTACTGAAGCACAATGCCCAGACTGTCTTCACATCCTGGAAAATGATGATTGCAGTAAGAGACCACACATCACAGTCAAGCATTACTGCAGCTGGTCATTGCTTGCGAATGACTTCTCAGTTCCTTTGAAAGAAGAGCAGTTGCGTATTTTGCAGTATCAAGTGTATGAGTGTTTGATAATCGTTTTCCTATAGGCACCAACCTTGGAAAAAAACACAAATAAATATCTTAAGAGCTGAATTAATTTAGTGCGCTGATACAGCATTACAGAAAGATCTCATGGAAGAGTAGTTAGTATGTCCTCAGTTAAAAAATGGCTTAGTGCTTTTACCTGCTTGTTTGACACGTACAGAGTATCTGCTTCTAGATTAACTCACACTTTTGAAGATTGTAGCATATGGTCATCTCTGCTAGAGAAAACCTGTGTCTAGTATCAGCAACTGCTACAACATCTCTGGTTTGACTTTGACAGTCTTGGATTTCTACTAGCACAAGACTATTCTTGATGACTTTCCTGAATGATGACCGCTACAAATATTTTTCTGTCTGATTGACTTCAAAGGCCTCTCAGTGTCTTTCCTCCATTTTACGTACACCTTACAACAGTTTTTCAATATTTGATATTGCTGAGAAGCGGCAATATGTAAATGACCCTCTTCCTTTCATGCACTGAATTTCATGCTTATACTTAAATCCACATGGAATTGCTACCTCCTAGTTTTTAACACAGCACACTAGTGCATTTACATTTGTTTGACTTCTTCTGGAACATGATACATGGATTAGCAACATGTTCTTACACAGTTCTCTACTCGATTTCAAGCACTGGCTTTCTTCACTTTCTTTGGAAATGCTTCTTGGGCTGAACCTACATTAAGTAGTATTGTGAGTAACTATATTCTCTTTTGTCAAGTACTAAATGTAAATATCAATTAAAAAATACCTTGTATTCTTTTTTGTCTGATGAGTCACTCACTTGCCTTATCCAAGATACCAAAAAATAGGGCAGCAGCTAATTATGGGCCAAATTTTGTAAGCTACACTTTTCGGTAAGTTTCTGTATCACGTGGAGATGAAATAAAATCTGTCTAACTGTATAACAGTGAGACAGTCTTAGTTCTATATTCTCTGCTTTGTTATTCTCTAAGACCATTTATAAAGTGCACCTAATGCCTTTTAAGTTAAATTTTTTTTTTAGCTGAGTTGATAATACATGGGGGATTTAAAATGTACTTTAAAAAGTACTACTGAATCTACTGAGTCTATGATAGTATCGTCTATAATATATTATCCAGAAAAATGCCCTAATCTATGAAATATATATATATGCCTTTTTATTGTGCTGGTTTGCTTACTATGTCTTAGTGGAAATGGGATACAGAAATCCATCTCTGTATTACTTGTTTAATGAATTTATGACCTAGACATGCTCAGAAATTGATTTATAGTCCTTTTATCCTACTGTCTTTAAGTAAAGCCTTGTACACAAGTAAGCAGAGTATCTCACTTCAGCTTCTTCATAGAAAGTATGGGTGAGTCTTCGGGAGAATAACATAAGTGCAGTTTTGCTAGACAAAAGGTGCACATCATGAATGTAATTTCCCATGGAAGTATGTGGCTGCTCAGGCAAATCTTAATACAGTTCACCTCCTTCTGTAGCAAACTGTTGCCATTTACCGTTATATCTGTCCTGAAAAATCTTGGCTAGCCAGTGCGCCCTTCAATTGCTTTTCTTTACAAATTCTGCTCAGTCCTAATTTGCATTTCTCATCCCCTACCCTACACCTTGTGTGCTCCTTGCCACAGTCTGACCCTTCTTTCAGATCACTCTTTTTCCCCTCTGGATGTAATGGTGTTCTAGGCTAGTTTTTTTATTTGTTCTTTGGTCAAATGATGCTGAGAATTTACTGGCTCATTGATAGTCTCTTCTTTACGTGTATCTTATATCCGAGCTCACTAATTCATGGATATCAGCAACACATACATCGCCCTTGCAAGGAGTTTTGGTTTCTCTCAGATGTTGTGTTACCCTATATCATTCTTTTATACCATTAAATGTATTGACTTTCTTCTATGTCTGAAAGCTGTTCTATTCCTTCTAGCTATATCAGCTAGTTTAAAAAAAGATCTTACTCTCCCTGAAAACCTCCCCTGGTCTTTAACCAGCAATGCTAATTATGCCAGAGATTGTTTGCATGAACCTTTCAACTGTTAAAGCTTTGGGAAGACATATGTACCAATCCTATTTAAGTAAGTCCTGCATCTTCACAGTATTACAAGTTTTATACCATTCCTTGCCTGAGACCAGCATTTTTCTTTCTATTTTTTAGAGATATTTTTGGAGATGCAAGGGCCTTCAAAATGACCATAATATTTTAACTTCTTCCTGTAGTCAAAGTAATGAATTCTGGAAAAGCTGAATTCCAGCAAAAGTAGTAATTTTTATCAGTAGTGCAATTGCATCTCTCCTACAGACACTGGATTTTGTCCTTCTGGCATTTTCACACTCTCACTCTTAATCCCCCATTTTCTTCCTACCAGGACTTCCATGTTTTTTCAGTGGAATATTCAGTGCTGCAGGAATAAAAAAAATATGTACGATATTACAACCTCAGACCCCTCATTTACGAAAATGTCATTTTCATGACATGTCAACATTTTTGACATACAGGTATACTAAGCATGTTTTGTTTGGGAGGTTTCTTACATATTTATTTATTTCATAGATGGAAGAGAAGAGGAGAGAAAGAAATGCTGCTTCATGCAATATGGTCTGCGAAGCTGAGCTGTTGGCGTAGCTGGTATCTCATTTTAACTTTGCAGGTCTTGATGAAAAAGGATCTGAGTTCAGGCAGTTATTGAGCGTATGCTCCAGTGACTGCCAGATTGATGCTTCTGTCATACAAGAATGTGACAATAGTTGCTATGGGTTTCCTGATTCGCTTAATTAGATTTTTCCCTGTATAATTAGCACATCTTTAGTCTGAACTTCAAAATATGTCACCAATATATTTTGAAATTAGAGAAAGTGTTGGAGAGGATTTTATTCCTCTCATTTCCTGTAAATGTCTGTGCTAAGACCCACTAGGAATATCACAGAGGAAAATTGTTGAGGGGTCAGTATGTGATGTGGAGACAGGCTGTTTGACCTAGTTTGGGCTGTTGCTTAGACATTTGAGCTCGCTGAAGTGCGGCTGTAAGGAGAATCTCTGTTTCATTTCTCATGATTGAGGTGAAGCTAGTGGGAAAGAGTGGGGTAACTTTGCAATTATATGAAACAGCTATTGAGTTCTAGAGGTCATAGCAGACACAAAAGTATTGTCACAGCCGAAGAAGAAGTGGCTCACCATACAGGTAGGGAAGGCGTAAAGCAGCACTGCAGAGCAAAGAAAGGTACATACACAGTATGAGACTTTGTAAGTCCTTTTATTCATATTGGTAACCACAGGAATTCAAAAGCCTTTGCTTTGTCCAGTAAAGTTTCTATCCTTTCATGGGCTCTTGCAGAACTATTGTAAAACTATCAAAAGTTTAATTTTAAAAAAGCCCTGTTTTCATACTACACATTATATTACACAGTTATGACAGGGGTGCTGTTTGAGGATATTTGGCTGAGGTGATGTAGTTAAGCTGGAGTTCAATCTATAAATCCACAAACCTTTATTTTGATCTATTTTTAACATAAAATCTGTTGCTGCTTTAAGGCTAAACAGTATAACTTATTCAAAGAGAAATTTATCATTTATTATTCTGAAAAGCATGTCAGCACTTTGCTTTAGCTAAGACTTTGTTCTGTGCATTGCCAGTACTTCTTAAAGATTTCCAATAGACCAATACTTCACTACAGAATTGTTTAAAAGCACATAAGCCTGACCATACAAAAGCCTGACCATACAATTCGGTGGAGTGGGAAGGGGTCAGGAGGGGTTACAATGGGATTGTGACATCCCCATGCATGACCTGAATTAATACACACCAAAGGTTGAAACATCCTCATGTCTCCCTCCCACACGACAATCCCATGGATTCTCTGGTGTCTCTGCAGCAGGTGCTGTCTGCACTGTAGCTCCTCTCACCCTGCTGCTTTCCCTTCCTTTGCAAATACACACTGTACTGAACACATTTTTTCCTCTGCTTGTATGGTGATGAAGCTCAAGTGAGCAGCCTTTAGGATGGTGCTCCATAATATGTCAGTCCATAAGCAGGCTTTCCAATGGGAAGTGACAGGGAGCTCTGCTTCAATGCAGATGCTGCAAAACAGGCCAGGTCACAAAATCTGTCTACACTTTCTTTTTTAATGTAATTTGTTACCCCTGGAACACAACTTCCATACCAGAGTAGAGGGACGGCAATAAATAACTTTCTGCCACCAGTGATTCATATTGCACTGCACTGCATTGCATTCCATGCCACCACCCAGCAACTCAGAAGTCACAATGTCCCAGGACAGGATTAAAGGGAACAGCCTCCAGTGTCACTGGGCAGAGATGGCCTGGGGCAGCCTGAAGACATCTGAGGAAGTCCTTTAGGTGCTGGATTTACTGGTACTGAGGCAGGAAGGTCAGTGGCTGGTTGAGGCTGCTGGAATTCTGTGCTTCCGGCAGCACCAGCTTCTTAGCTCATTGGAGGAATGGCAATCTTTTTCAGCTGGATAGCTGTGGCCAGACCATAGGAAAGCCTTTTTGAGGAGCACTGCAAAGCTCACCATCCTCTTCCCCCACCAAGCCAGGGGCAGCAGCGGTAAGCAATGGGATGCAGATGTTTCCAGAGATCCCAGTGCTTTGGAGCAGTTGCTGCTGCCCTGCAGTGGTAGAAAAGATTCTTGCCCCCAAGACCAATCAGGCTAGGGGCCTTTGGCTACTCTTGAAGACCCTGAGGTGGCTCCAGGTTGAGGGAGAATAGGACCTGTGCATCTCCTGGGAGGCATGACCAGCCTGTGGACCAGAAGCAGGTCTTGCTCACGTGTTCAGGAAGTAGCCGATCGCCAGTGCTGGGGTCAGGAAGGAATTTTCCCCCCGGCAGATTGGCACAGGTCCCTGTGGTATTTTGCCTTATTCTGCAGCACTGAGCAGGAACACTTGTCAGGGCTCCTCTGGTCCATCCTGGCTGGGTTACTGCCTGCTACTCATGCACCAATAAGGTGGCTCCTCATGTGCTCCAGCTGGGTGGGGGGGAAGGCTTTTTCTCCCTTTTTTTGCCTCCCTCTGCAGCACTGAGCAGTCCCTTGACAGGGCTCCTTCAGGCTATTGTGTCCCAAAGGATGCTGCTCCTGCTCCATGCAGGTGGCCTTCGTGCCCTGCATCTGGGGGGAGAGGAAGCTTTCTAGATTCCCAGGTTAGCCCTTGGGGATTGTTGCTTGTCCTCTGTAGTAATGAGCACAGCCCCTTGTCAGGGCTTCCCCGGGCCCTTTGGGCTCGGTTCTTGCTTGCTGCTCTTGCACCTTCAAGGCACCACTCGTGCCCTGGCCCTCTCTGGCTCCATTGACAGTGCAAGCTCAGACTGGGAGTGAGTTCTGCTCTTCCCTTGGCTCCATTTCCCCAGGGGTTCTTGCTTGTGCGCAGCAGCCTATACTTAGAAAGGCTTCAGCCCTGCTGTCCCATCAGTAGCTGCCACTTTTCAGCATTCCTTGAGAGCAACACCAGCACCAGGCAGGCACAAGAGCACTTTTCAAGCATTCCTGGACAGGAAGCACAGTGGATGAGCAAGTGTTAGAAGTCAACAGTGTGCTTGTCTTTGGTAGGTGTCGTGCTCTGGGACATACCCCATGGTAAGACACATCTCTTCCTTTTTGAACATTTTTGTGTGGTCAGTGCCGACTCTCATTATTCACGTTGTCTTCAGGAGACAGACACTGCTTGGCCTGTAACATAATATAAAATTAAAAGTAACAAAACCAAAATCAAACAGAATCATAAAATATCCTGTTTCCACTTGTAAGATTTGTGATTTGTGCCCTTGAAAGTGTTTTTGGATCTGGTATTGCAGGGAAATAATAGTCTCATCATTATTCAGCTCAGGGTGAGTGAGATTATGGAATGGAATAGAATGGAGAGGAATGGAATTGAATGAAATGGAACAGAAAGGAATGGAATGGAACATAATGGACTGGACTAGAATAGAATAGAAATAGAATAGGTTATGCTATTTTATGCCTACAGCTCTGCATGACAAGTAGTCCTGGGTTCAGATGTAACAGCTATTTTTCTCCTTCCTAGTAGCTGGTGCAGTGCTGTGTTTTGGCTTCAGTCTGAGAACAATGTTGATAAGACACTGATGTTTTAGTTGTTGCCCAGTATCGCTTACCCCAGTCAAGGACTTTTCAGTTTATCATTCTCTGCCAGTGAAGAGCGGCAAGGGAAGCCAAGGAAGGAGACACAGGACACCTGACCCAAACTAGCCAAATGGGTATTCCATACCACAGCACATCATGGCCAGTATGGAAACTGGGGGGTGTTACCTGGAAGGCCCAGATTGCTGCTCGGATCGGGATGGGTATCTGTCATGATTTAAGCTCAGCCATAAATCACACAGTCGCTCTCTCACTCCCCCCATTTCCTTCCCCTGCTCCCAAAGGGATGGGGAGGAGAATTGAAAGAAATGCAACTCCCATGGGTTGAGATAAGAACAGTCCAGTAACTAAGGTATAACACAAACCACTGCTGCTACCACCAATACCAATAATGATAAGGGAAATAACAAGGGAAGTGCATACAACTGCCCACCACCTGCTGATACCCAGCCCAAGTGAGCAGGGAACTAGCCCTTCCGAGTAACTCTCAGTTTACCTCCTGGGCATGACGTGCTGTGGCATGGAATACCTCTTTGGCTAGTTTGGGTCAGGTGTCCTGTCTCTGCTTCCTCCCTGCTTCCCTCCGCCCTGGCAGAGCATGAGGCTCACAAAGTCCTTGGTCAGACTAAACATTTGAGCAGTAACTAAAAACATTGGTGTTATCAGTGTTGTCCCCAAGCAGAAAGTCAAAAAGACAGAGCTGCACCAGCTACTAAGAAGCAGAAAAATGACTGATACTGCTGAACCCAGGACAGTATCAATCAGCGGATGGTGAGCAATTGCATTGTGCATCATTTGTGTTTATTGTTTTCCTTTTCCCCTTTTAGATTTATATTCTCTCCCCATGTTATTTCCCTTGTCATTATTGCTATTGGTGGTAGCAGTAGTGGTTTTGTGTTATACCTTGGTTACTGGACTGTTCTTATCTCAACTCATGGGATTTACATTCTCTCAATTTTCCTCTCCATCCCTCCAGGAGCAGGGGGGAAGAAGCGAGAAGCGGAGGAGTGAGCAAGCGGCTGCACGGTTCTGAGTTACCAGCTGGGCTTAAACCACAACACAAGTCATGACCTAGGTCTAAGGCATCCACCCACAAGGGGGAATGGCTTCCAGCTGACAGGGGGTAGATGTAGATGAGACATCTACATCTCTTAGGCATCACTGTGAAGGTGATGAGACACTGGCACAGGATGCCCAGAGAAGCTGTGACTGCCCCATCCCTAGCAGCATTCAAGGCCAGGTCGGATGGGGCTTGGAGCAATCTGGTCTAGTGGAAGGTGTCCCTGCCCATGGCAGGGTGATTGGAATTAAACGATCTTTAAGGTCCCTTCCAACCCAAACCGTTCTATGATTCCCTGATTTCAAGACATCAGAGCTCATATTGTTTGTAACCCTTCCTTGTTTCTCAGAAAAAGTACTAAAATTGCTTATGTAGTGCGGGTTTATGTCGCTGATAGCTGGTTTTATAAACACCGCTGACTAAATTTCATTACTCCAATCCTATGATTTCAAAGCAGAAACACAGGAACAATGTAAACACAGATGGCCTTGGTATTCATTTGAAGAAAAAAAGGCAAGAGATTTTATGAAAGGAAAAGATAAAATAAGTTGACAGACTTAGGATGTCTTACTTGTCTTTAGGAAGCAGTTTTGCATGTGTGCCTTGAAACATATTGATATCTTCAACTTTAATGCCATTAATTTAGTATTACTGCACATACAGTTTCATAATGGGAAGCAACTTGTGTTAGTCCTTCTTACTGTGAGCTATAACTCCCAGTTATGGTTTTCAGCTATTTAGGTCCCAAGAATATCTTCAAAGTTTGATAATAATTTATGTTGTCGTTCTATTAAGTCAATTTTACAGCACAGATTGTGCCATGATGCCTGAGGAGTACTTTGGTTCTCTGTGAAGGCTGTTTGATATCTACCTTCTTTTATGGTTGACCTTGAAGGAGAGTTCAGTTTGGTAATTTATGGCAAACAGCATCCAGGAAGACCCATTTGCAAGATTCACTGTCACTTAGTGCTAAACAATCGCTCCTGACTCTAAAGACAATCTGAGTCCCTGACAGGGCAATCCCATAAAAAATATTGCCTGGTCACCCAGGTGTCTTTTCCAATTATCTGGAGTAGAAATTAATACTTTTAAAAGCTGCTAGTTTTGGAAAGGTTATTGCAATTTATTCCAGTAGTTTCTTTTACACATTATGATGAATTGGTTTATTACGCTGTTATTTTCCATGTCAGCTTTTTAGAAGATTGAACCATAGTGTTGAAACATTAGAATGAATGGCAGAAAATATTATTTAACATCTGAATAAAACATCCCTTCTAAAAAATTGTGCTCTGTTTTTAATAACAGGTAATTTTAGTATGATGTTGCTTAATGTTGCTGTCCCACATTATTTATTTCTATGCAACAAGGAGTGGAGAACTTCCTTTCAAGATGTCAGTGGTAGCTTGGACAGGACACAAAATATATGAAAGTAAAATAATACAAATTGTGAACTATGCTGGGAAGCACAGCAATTCATGACTTCTCAATATCAGTTTAATATATGGAGCAGCTCTAGGGAGAATAAATGGTTAGCCTCACTTTAGTGGGTTTCTAAATTTAGAAGCAATGTTTTTTAATGTCATGTTTTCTTCTTTGATTTTTTTCTTTCTGTGATAATCTCTGGGTGCTATTTTTGTTCCCCAAATCCTCTCCAACTGATCTATAAAAGGACAGTAATTAACATTTTCATGGGAATAGTTGAATCTCATTGTTTTCCCTACAGTGAGCATATTCCTATTTATGTAGAGCTCAGCAATACTCAAAGACATAAGAAATTCATCATTTCATCTTCTTTTTTCTTTTCTTTTTTTTTTTTTTTTGGAAGCTGGGAGAGGGGGATACAGGGTGGAGGAGAAGAAGGAGCAAAGCTTAAGCACTCATCCTTTTCAACGCTGTATCTGCATGTATGACAGTTTCTTTTTCCAGAGTGAATTACATATTTTTGGCTTTCTATCATCAGTTCTGCAGGTGGCTGAATACTTTGAACTCCCATTGACTTCTTTCACAGCACAATAAAGTTTCCATCCTGAGGTGCACAGCAATGCCTCATGTATTTTTTAATTGGAACAATTATCTCAGAATGGTTTAGTACAAAGTACTATTTCAAAAAGACAATTTCCTGTAGGTAAATGGTGTCAATTTCAGAAGTTGTAGGTTACTGCTAATGAGTGTCTGACACTATTTTTCAAGCAAGTGCATGTACAGATAAAGATTTGGAACTCAGCCCAAATGTTTAGAGAGTAACACAACTACAGCCCAAATGGTCAGATAATGGCACCAAAAATGGTCTTCCCTCAAAACCACAATTTCCTCACCGTCACTGTCAGGAACCCTTCTTCAGTTGGCTGTGTAAAGGGCAACAAACTGCACAATCTGAGCACCTCACATATTACTGATTTTCACCCTCCATTTCTTTAGACTGATTTGTATGGCAGCACGAAGGGTAAGGACATGATGGATATATCTTCTGTGTGATGTAGAAAACTAAGTTAAGTTTACAATATGTAATGTTTGGATTCCTGCTTCATTCCTTCACCACAAGTCCTACATAGTGCAATAGTGACCAAAGGCAGTATGGTTTTCTGGGTAAGAAACAGATTATATTGTAGGAGAACAGGGCACGGTTCTTGCCTTAGCTGGGACAAGCTGTCAGTGCTGTGTGTGAGACTGTGAAGCTGATCTGCCCCTGGGCCTCACTCAGACCCCTCTGCAGAAGACTCTGGAATGCGCCACCCCTTTCACCCTCCATATGGTTCAGATATGGCTTCTGAATATTTGTAAGATCTGACAAACAGTGATGAACTCTGTGTACACCAGCAGGCTCCTGCTTCTACCAGACCACAAATCCGTAAATCTGTGACTATGTTGACCAATCTGTTCATTCTTAAAAGTAAATGCTTCCTGACTCTATTCAGTATATTCCCTAGAAATGCCGGTGGAGATGAGTTAGGAAAGATGGTTTTCCCCAGTCCTACAATTTTTTTTTTCCTCTTTATTATATTAATATCAATGGAAAAGGTCCCATAGCTGAAGTTCAAATGCATGGAGAGATTTCCAGATATTTTTGGTTTAAACACTGAGACTAGAAATAACGATATATATACATAGTATCCTCTTGTTTTTCTGAATATCAAGATTTATTTCCCCTCAAGATAAATATTGACCTTGGACTTAAATTGGTCAGAATTAATATTTCTGGTGAATAAATCTTGGCATTCCCTTCCACAGAAATCAATACCTGTTTAATATATCAGATTATTGAACAAAATTAATAAATTTAGCTCTGCATGAAAATTTTCATAAATAGTGAACAGTCTAAACTGGGAGCCTTCCAAAAGGCTCACAATATACTATATGGACTATTTCAGCTTAATATTAAGAAACTGCTGAACTATGCATTAAATAAATTACTGTATTGCTCAGAGAGCTACAGTAAGGTCTATTAAGTACTTATTTAAAGACTTGGCAACAGTGAACAATAATAAATAATTCAGGTAGCACCTCTAATCTTGTTTTCTTTCCCCTTAATTGGTTTTACAGCATCATTTTGACATTTACCCTTGAATTTAAAAAAAAAAAAAAAAATCCTCACAAAGAGGAAAATGCATGCTGTGCAGTAATCCAGCTGCCAATCGAGTACTTACATATTGATGCATCAGAACAGCAGAGGAGCTCCACTCTGTCTTCCTAGCTGGCAAAGCTGGTGTGAAGCAGTATGAGTTTCTGGGCCTGCAGAGAAAAACTGAGATGAAGAACTGTTTGTTTTTATAGATGCACACATATAAACACAGATTTATTTTAAAATTAGAGAGATATTACATCATCGTCTCAGAGAGACTCCAGAACAAGTACATAAGAGGCCATATTAGATCTATCGCCCAGAGAGGCATCTAGCCTAAATTTTGCCAAGAAAGACAGACGGATCCAGAGGAGCTTAACAGCTGGAAAACTCAAGAAGTAAAGGAGAGCCAACACTTGCTGTCCAGGTTTTGTCAGCCTGCTGAGAACTCTGCAGTGACTCTAGCCTTCAGGTTTTGAATTCAAAGGGACTGTGTCAGGTCATATTTGAATTCAGTTTTTAGAACTGGAGACATTATTGCTATTTTCGTTTTTAATTCAGGGAAATTAAGATATAATTTGGTTTTTGCAACAGTTTTTCAAAATTTTGTGTCTATTTTGTGTTAATTGGCTTTTTTCTTGAAAATATTTAAAGACAGGATTTCTTTTAATTATTTTCTTTTCTGAAGAGAAGAGAGACTAGGTAAAGGAAAACCAAACATTAACCTTTCTTTGTGCTTTAATTTTGATTTTTTTTTTTTTGAGGCTATGTAAGATATAAGTTTGCGTGTAGGTAAATAAAAACATACAAGGAAATATGAAACACTAGATTATACTGGCTGTTTTGAACAACGTCTGAATATATTCCAAGCATACATTTCATGAACACCAAATTGGTAAAAATATGGCACATGCTGCTTTTAGCTATCATATTGGCACCTTTTGGAACTTCAGATGGAAGTATTAACACTTTTGTCGTGTACATAGCACCTCCATGTATATTCATATTGAGACTTCTATGCATAATAAGTAATTTTTTTCTCTAACAGAGATTGTATGGTTTTGTATGTTATCCACTGTTTAAAAGAATTATATTTTCCAACACATCCTTCTCTTTCTTTAATTAAAAAAAAAAGGAAAAAATCTTTTGAAAACAGCATTCTTATTGTCACTAAAAAAAGTTAAAGACAAAGCAACCATTAATCAATATAAAACTGAAGAATATGTTTTTACTACCCAGAAAAGGGTGGAAATATTGTTCCTGCCTACTTATAACTTCTCATGCTCCCAGCCTTCCTCTTAACAGGATGTAATATTTTAAAAAAAAAAAATGCTTCTTTTATACCTAGCCCATCAAGGTGTTCCCAGCATGCAGAACCCCTTCAACTCCTCCCTAGAGAGACATTCTACTGAGTAGTGGAAAATTGCAGTAAAGTTAATATATTCCTGTCTGACAGTAATTAATTTCCTCTCTCTTTTTTGTGAGATTTAGTTGAGGTGATACATATTCACACCTTCCCAGTAAGTCCAGACACTAAAGCTAAAGCCTACCGCTCTTATTTCCCATTCAGTTTCCTATATTTGTCTATCAGTAAACATCCTTGTTAAGCTTAATGTTCTTACCATATTAATTTGTTCACCTACATTAGTTATATTTAATATTTAAATCACCATGAAACAAATCTAATTAGTTCCATACCTGTTTCCAGCCAGGTTATTAACAATTCATTATTAGTATAAAGTAGCTTTTACATACCATATTAAGCCATCCATAAGCAAGGACTGCATTGCTAGCTCTGCTGATAGTCTGCCAAGTAAATTGGGTTAAGTCATTTCACTCTTAATCAAGAAAGAAAAAAATTTAACATTAAGTCCTTAGAGCTTTTTCTGAGCTCTGGGGAGCAAAACCCCTATGCATTTTTAATATTTGTGTTGCAATAGTGAAACAGCCCCCCAGTAGAATAACTAGGTGGAATTCATCTCATTTGGCACTGACTGAAGAACTATGGGTCAGAACCAGTGAGTTAGCTGGCTTACCATTAAGACCTGATTTATAGAGAGAAAGGCAACCTTCTACAAGTGACAGGTACTATCTCAAGATGTTATCATAGGCTGAGATGAACTGCCTTTGGGGTGTACCTGTTGAAATGACACAACATTCAGAGAGCCCCCATAGCTTGCTTAAATTTTAAACCTAGGGAATTAATAAAGTATCTAAATATATGTCCCTAATACATTTTGAGGTGTCCCAGAGTATCAAAGCACTGAAAGGTGGAAGTCCCCTATTGCTCCTGTGTTGTGTGTGGTAGCACCATGCATATATTTTGAATTATCACAGAGCATCTCATGACTATGTCTGGTACCTGAATTACTATTCACAGTTTTAGGACATGGCAGTTGAAGGAATTCTTCCTTCTCCCCACATAGCATGCAGTCTTACACATAAATGCTATGTTATAGCACTTGAACAAGAGATTTCCTGAGAACATGTTTTCACATCAAAAACAATATTTCCTTGAAATTAAAAATACTATTCATTCATATAAATAAATACTTTCTCTCAGTCAATTTTATGATTATCCACCCTAATATGCCACTGGTATTAAGCTTGCCTTAGGTAACAAACTTAGTCATGGTAGTAGGACTAAAGCAATGATTCTGCGGTTTGCACTCTTATATTAATTATTCTGGTCTGCTTTTGTTTTCTTTCTTTTTTAAGAACTTGTTCTGTCTGCAAACACATGACTTGTTTTCTAAAAGACTTCATCTTTCTCTGAAAGAAAAAAATCAAATAATATTGATCTAATTAATTGTGCACGTACTAACGAGTGTCTCAGGAAAGCAAATAATTTGGGAAAAGGAGGTGACATGTTTGTAGTTTGGCCATATCTATTATCATCTTAATTTCATTAAAGTGTAGACTGACCTTCAATTGACCATGCAATTTATAAACTCAGAGAACCAGTTAGACAAAGAGATCAGCTACCACTCAAGAGACAAAAAGCAGACCAGTGACTTCAAGAATAGGTAAAACATACGCCTATAGATTTTGCATATAGTTTTAAAAGAAATTTCTACAGTGGTTTTGCTTTGCAGCTACAATGCAGGCACTATGTGATTAGGGCAAATTTATAAATTCCTTTGAACTTGTATTTATCAATCTAACAAGTTTAGCTTTCATATCCTTAGCAAAACATATTGGGAGGTTCAATCTCTCTGATGGCTTAATTCAGTTCCCATTAAAGTCAATGAAACTAGCTTGTTGGCTTAAGTGAAAGATGAGTTATATAGTACACATAGAACATCTGTGCAGGATCAGCTCAAAAGTGCATTTACTCCAGTATCGCATTTCTGACAAGAATAAATATAGTGTGCCTATGGAAGGAGTCTAACAAGTAGGGCAAATACAGAATGATTCTTTAACTTGTACCCTTGCTACTCCCAGTAACCTGCATTTCAGAGACTTTGCAAGCTATATGTTGTAATCACTTTACTGCATTTAACAGCTTTTGATGTTTTTTTCATTGGAAGTCTTCAATCTGCCTTTGAATCCACTTATACTTTTGACATTAGCAAAGAGTTCCACAACTGAATTATGTCTTATTTGAAAAAACTACTTCCTTTTGTTTATTTTAAACCTCCTAATGATAATCTCATTTGGTTCTTCCTAGTTCTTACATCCTGAAAACTAATGGTAAATCAGTCTCTTGTTCAGTATCTCTATGCAATTAATAATTTTATAGATTTAAATTATATTTTCTTTCTACCAATATTCCTTTTTCAACCGGAAAAGTTCCAGGTTTTGTAATTACCCCTCCCAGGGAGGTCGTTGCCCATCCTTATTATTATTCTTTGAAGACTTTGTAATTCTGCTTCGTCTCTTTTGAAGTGACACATCCAGATCTGCAGGATCGAAGATGTAGGCACACCAGGAACAGACACAGTGACATGATTATGTTTCCTCTCTTATTTTCCCTCCCTTTTCCACCATTTCATTCTTATTTCAAATACCCTGAGCACCAAGCTGACTTTTGGCACAGAGCTGACGGCCAAGAGCTGATTTCATGACAGTGCTTTAGTATGTGTTCCTAGCAACATGCATTGGTTTGCCTTTTTCAACACTGAGTTTTGTCTGCCATCTAATTTTCCTGTCATTTAGTACCAAGAAATTCCTTCTGTAACTTTTCTGAATCGGGGATTTTTTTTAGACTAGCATGAAATTTTTATCATGCCAACTGCTTCACTGTTCAGCTTCACTATTCAACTCAGTTTCCAAGTCAGTTTTGTCTATGTATAATGACAAATCAAAACAGAGGCTTTTTAAAGAGATGGTTATTTCTCATTAGTGATTACATTTTTTTCATCAGAAAGAACCAGAATTTTGGTGTAGTCCTATTGCTGAAGTTTTACAGTATTCTGTCTGTGAAAATGCCTCATCTGAGATGGGTCTCTGTGTGAATCCAAGCTCCTCAAAATTTTCCTTCTCTGGTACACCCTCACCCCAGGCAGGTGAATATGCCTTCACATTTTTAATTTGGGATTAAATAAACCAGTGTTTCCTTCTTTCAGTGGCGACTGTGAGCATTCAGGGGTGATTCCCTCAAGCCAGTCCAGCCACCCTTACACCAGGCCTATCAAGTGGCCACAGTAACACCCTCCAGTGAAGTTGGACTCTGTTCTCTGAAGTAACCATGCAAATACTAACGCCTTTGAAAGCTAAGTCAGTACTAGCAATAGAGCTTGTCTGAGCAAGGTATTTGACAGGTTCTAGTCTGGGTGGCACATTTTGGGGTTTGTGCAAGACTGTTTCCCATAACCTTTTCGTATAAAAGCCTATCCTGTGTTAGATCTGTAAGTGCTCATGAGCTAGTATACAAGGGTATTTGTTTCAGATCAAAACTTGGATTACACAAGAATATTTTCCTTGCATAGGTGGGCAAAAGCTAAAAGTTACATGCATTGCCATGGCACAACAACTTTTCTGCATCTATCTATAGTACTGTCTAAACAGTTCCTAACAAAGGCCGTATGGAAGCACACAGAGCAAAATAGGTGTGTAAAGGAAAATGGCATAGCTCAGTACAGGAAGTAGTAATCAGGGGGAAAGGTAAGAGAAGCTTACTGTGCATGAAGGATTTGTCCATATTCTAGAAGGAACGGTGGAGCTCAATCTTTTGAGTCAGAGTTAGCAAATAAGCAGTATGCAAACTCAGTGCTGGGGCTTTCCAAAATATTTTAAAGTCTTGGATAAAACTTTAGATGTGAATACCAAGTCATCAAGGGATTTAAATAGACAAAAGATATATGAAAAGTAACAGCAGAAGAGCTAGCATACTGTATGCATTACTTGGTAAAAAAGCAGAGATAGATTAGGTGCATCCCTGCAGGGAGCTGTGACAACAACAAGCCCCTTGAAGTTAAAATACTATCTAACATGCTTTAATCAAAAGCCATGTGGACCTTTTGGATGCTCTCTTCCGTCATTGCTGTGATTAACATCATCTGTTCTTTCTGGCAAGCAAATAAATAGATAACTAAAACATGCTCAGATGCCCTTGCCTGAAATGTGACAAATATGCCTTGCCAGCAGATGAGAAACATCTTTTTCCCAGGGATGGACCAAAGTCTAAAAGTTGTGCTTTCTTTTTCAGTTTATATATGCATGTGAAATTTGGGAGTTCTTGAGTAAAAAGCATCGCATATGTCAGTATGTCTCTTGAGCAAGTACTGATACTAAACATGTCAGGCTATATGAATTACTTGATTAGATGACTGAAATAATCTGGTTTTGTATCCCTTCTTTTTTTTTTTCTGAAGAGATTGTGTTTTACTTAAATATTCTATCCATATTTGTCTGGCAGGATTTTATGCCTTCCTATTAATTTTTGAACCCACTAACCAAACTTCACAGAAGGTGGAAGTCTCAGTAATAGATATGAAGAGAAAATAATTTGGGTATAAAAATGGCTGTTTTCATTATATTTGCTCCTACTGTGCGAAAAGGTTCTGTGCCTGTATTAAAATGTGATGTGTTAGAGGTCATAGTTATAATGAAAATATCAAGGTTTAATTCATTTTTGTTATCTGCTTCATTACCTGCTTTAGAATGATATTTAGAGTGCCTCTGTAGAGGGAGGTGAACATGGACAGCACAGTGCAGGCTGCATGTTCTGTAGTATCTCTGAAATTTTTACATCTAAAGAACAGCTAGATGTCCCAGGTGTGTTGTTGTAGCATTTCCTTTGAGTTAGTTTATCCTTCTCTCCAACAAATTGCAAGATTTCACTCCGCCTTATAGGCAGAAGCAGCAACAGCCGCACAAAAATGAAAAGAAAAATGTTTCAAATGGCTAAAACTGTAACATTGCCTGTGTTTAAAAATAGCCTTTATTAAAGATTTCCACATATTGTCTGAAATAATATCAACTGAATACTGTATTTCCTGGTAGAGCAGGACATATTTTGAATTTCCTTTCATGTAAAGTGTGAAACACAACTAGCATACTACATGTCAGAGTAAAGAGCTGTGATTTTCTTGATAGTACGTAGCACGATATGTGTGAGTTTGTGTTTAAAAAGGAAAACTTACTTTAAAGAGGCTAGATATTGGCATATTTTAAAATGTGTACATTATAGCATCCCCCCCAAAGAATAACAGTTATTCACATGTTAGCTGTCATTTCAAGGAAAGAGGTAATGACTCAAATGATTCAATTTGTTTCACAAGTTAGATGTCAGGCGTCAATCTTCAAGGCAGAAAAGGTTACCTGAAGATTGTAGATTATCTACTGGTAGTTTTCTTGACGACAAAGAATTACGTAGACCTCTGATTTAATCTACCTAGGTAATTACTATGCCTCCATGTTTCTTCTATCTCTTCAATGTAGCTCCATATTGATAGAAATCCTGATAGTGTTGTCACTACACACTTTACACAAGGAAAGCAGATTTATAATTGTGGGATGATTGCCTAACATAGAAACAATGAAAAGGTGAAGTGAAAGTTTCCTAATGATAGGTATGTATATGTGCTGCCCACAGCAATAGAGCACATCAATGGCATAGTTAACAATAACCACTTTCACAGGTGTTTTTACAGATGTTTTCACAACAGTCTGTTCAGATATCCTTTCAGATAACCTTTGTTCTTTTAAAATGCTTTTCTTTGAAAGAAAACATTCAGGCAATTTTCTTTCTCAGAAAACCTTTGCTCAATGCCATCTGAGATTAAAAAAGGAGTTTGCTTCATGCTCAGAGAAAGGACTTTGTGCTAAAGAAGTCAGGAAAACACTCCAATGCAAGTAAAGACTGATGAATATAAACAAGGAGAATCCAGCCTGTGATGAGGGAAGGGACTCAGGTTTCCCTACTTGTACAAGTGTACCTTTTTAATTTGAAGGTCACACACAAAATATAGTAGTAAGAAAAAAAAAATAAGAAAAGAATATTCATCTACAAGCTGCAATTGACAGTTGGCAAGATTACATTATGGAGTTAAATTTGGTAAGATATTTCAGGTGAAAATTTTTACCTCAATATTTGGGGTAACTTCAAATAATTAAAAAATTAACATAAGATTTTTTTCCAGTTTAAAAAAAAAAAAAGATTTCTCTTCAACACTCTTTAAAGAGAGTATTTCTTCCATGTGATTGTTCCTTATTTTTCAAAACTTAATATCAGAAAGTCAGTTCATGGTTTGAAGGTTGGAGGTGGTCTGCATCTTTGGAGTTGTCTACAAGATGTCTGAAGTCATGCTGAAGTCAAATAAATGGTTTGCACACCTATAACGACTTTTATTTACAAAAAGTAGGTAATCGTTCCCACTTCAACAGACATGGTAAATTGAATAAAGTTAGGGCACAGACATGTTTTCCTAGTAAAAGAAACAACTCTTTAATGTTCTCTCAAACATAATCATGAAAAGGTGACAATGAGACAACATTACCTTATTGCCTACCCATTTGTGGCTGCAAATCAACTTGCATGAGTTTGATGAAAGACTGCATGAAATAACTCCTAGACATATACTACACTCTGAAAAAGGTAACACGATTAATTTCCATTTTAGGATCATCCTAGCACTCAGTTCAGATCCTACCCTCTGCCTCTGTGCATGCTTATTTCTCTGATACTCTGTCGCTTTTCTTGCTAGCTTCTGTACTTCTGCCCTTTTGTTTGTTCTCTCCATCATAACTTCCCTCTGCTTTTTCCATTTTTATTTTTTTCTCAGAGGCAGAATTCAATACTGGTTCTCATTCTCTGAAACAACCAGGTTATTTTGACTGTGAAATTCCCATGCCTAAAACTGAGGATCAAGAAGACACCAGATATAGAAAACTCAAGCCTGCTTCTTCAAAATCCAAGAAATTTTGAAGCCACAAAAAACATGCTTAGTGCTAAGAAATATCACAAGAATTTTAGTAAGGTCATCATTATCTATCTCACCTTTAAGTCATTCCTTTCTAGTGGAGCAGGGGATGCGCCTGAAGAGGTGTATCTGACCAAGACCAAAAACTAACCCATTCATTTCATTGCCTGACTAATGCCAGGATTTCACTCCAAATCATTTCAGGCTTTTGATACTGAATTATTTTTATTGACAGTGGGTTCAAAATGAGATAATGCCTTTCAGGCCCTTCCACGAGTGACCATTAATAATAACTTGGCCAGGCAGAGATAGGACCTGAAGGAGAAATCCCTCTAGGCAAGGTATTCAACTCCCTGGATAGAGAGGCTTGTCTCAGGGTTGGCACACTGGAAAACAGCTGTACCTGAAAGCTGAAAACTCCTTTGTAAGCTCAAGTGCTGGTGTCAGGGCAGCTGTGGGGCTTGGGGTAGCTTTACCCTTGTCAGCAGTTGCTGTAGATCATAGAGGCATAGAATCAACTAGGTTGGAAAAGACTTAACATCATCAAGTCCAATCTTTACCCCAGGACTGCCAAGACCACCACTAAACCATATCACTGAGGGCCTCATCTACACATTTTTTGGACACTTCCACGGACAGTGATTCCATCACTGCCCTAAGCACCTTGTTCCAATGTCTGAGCACCCTTTTGGTGAAGAAATTTTTCCCAATATCCAATCTAAACTTCCTCTGGTGCAACTTGAGACCGTTAACCCTTGTTCTATCACTTGTGACTTAGGAGAAGAGAGTGACCCCCACCACAGTGCAACCTCCTTTCAAGTAGTCGTAGAGATGCTGATGGCTGCCTCTGAATCCTGCTGCACACCTCTCTAGCTCCCATTCCCCAAAACTGAAGAAAGGACAAAACCAATCCAGTCTCTTCTCCCCACCACCTTCATGGGCCCTTTTCTATGAAAACCTGCCTCACCAGGCAGGAGGAGAGGCATGCTTCTGGTAGACAAAAGTCCAGGTCCCTTGCCTGAGTCTGAGTGGTGTGTTTCCTCAGAAGACATCCCTGGTCTGTGCTAGAGCAACACAAACCCATCCCCTTCTGCAGCACTCAGCACTGCCACCTTGCAATGGACAACCTGGGTGGCACCTGGAGTGTTTCAATGCTCTGGGGGAATGTGTGCCACCAGACAGGACAGAGACACCCATTTTCACACTCAGGTGTCTAGAGTGAGTGCAGCTCAACAGGTCTGATGGATGCAGGTGTGTCATTTTTTGTGTGCACCTGAGAAGGCCTTAGATAATGTGTGCTCTGTCTGCAATATAATTCACTGGATTAATTTCTCTGATTAATACAGACTATTTTTCCATTCTATCTAGCAGGGAACATGAGCTACTTTGTATTCTGCAAGCAGTAAATCACATTATTTTCGTGAAAAAAAAAAAAAGAAAGAATACATTTCAGGTTTGCATGTTCTCCAGTAGCTGAAATTTTGAAAAATATTTAGTAGCTTAAATCCCCAAATGGTCTGTCTTATCATTCATCTGTAAAAGGCAATCTGAAACAGAAAGTTTCATACATTATTTAAAGCCTTGTAGATTTGTTATTTCCTGAAGGCCATTCTAATTTCATGATGCTGTTCTGTTAGCTAGAATTTTCTTAGCACAACTGCCTTGAAGATTTACGTTAAAAATGACAAATGTATCATACAGATAGTATGATTCCTGTACAAATTGGTAGAGGAAATTCAGAGGATTCTTGAATGTTAAGAGCAATGTGGAGGACCGATGCAGTAAAGCAGAGATAAATTTTAATTTCCAGAGACGTCAAAAGGATCTTCACTGGTTTGGGTTACTGGTATTACTCTTAAGGGATGCTTTGTCAGTCAGATGTTTCAAAACTTCCTTAGATAGACTGGTAAGAACATGGCCCTTTAAATCTTAGAATCATAAAATAGTTAGGGTTGAAAAGGACCTTAAGATCGCCTAGTTCCAAACCCCCTGCCATGGGCAGGGAAACCTCCCACTAAACCATGTCACCCAAGGCTCTGTCCAGCCGGGACTTGAACACCACCAGGGACTGAGCATTCGCAACTTCCTTGGGAAACCCATGCCAATGCCTCACCACACTCACAGTAAAGAACTTCCTCCTTATATCCAATCTAAACTTCCCCTGTTGAAGTTTGAACCCATTACCCCTTGTCCTATTACTACAGTTCCTAATGAAGAGTCCCTGCCCAGCCATCTCTGTAGGCCCCCTTCAGATACTGGAAGGCTGATCTGAGGTCTCCACGCAGCCTTCTCTTCTCCAGGCTGAACGGCCCCAACTTTCTCAGCCTGTCTTCATACGGGAGGTGCTCCAGTCCCCTGATCATCCTCGTGGCCCTTCTCTGGACTTGTTCCAACAGTTCCATGTCCTTTTTATGTTGAGGACACCAGAACTGCACACAATACTCCAGGTGAGGTCTCACGAGAGCAGAGTAGAGGGGCAGGATCACCTCCTTCAACATGCTGGTCACGCTCCTTTTGATGCAGCCCAGGATACGGTTGGCTTTCTGGGCTGCAAGTGCACACTGAAGCCAGCTCATGTTCATTTTCTCATCGACCAACACCCCCAAGTCCTTCTCCACAGGGCTGCTCTGAATCTCTTCTGCCCAACCTGTAGCTGTGCCTGGGATTGCTCTGACCCAGGTGTAGGACCTTGCACTTGCCATGGTTAAACTTTGTAAGGTTGGCATCAGCCCACCTCACAAGTGTGTCAAGGTCCCTCTGGATGGCATTCCTTCCCTCCAGTTTATCACCCAAACCACACAGCTTGGTGTCATTGGCAGACGTTCTGAGGGCGTACTCAATTCCACTGTCCATGTCAGCAACGAAGATGTTGAACAAGACCGGTCCCAACACTGATCCCTGAGGGACACCACTCATTACTGGTCTCCAGCCGGACACTGAGCCATTGACCACAACTCTTTGTGTGCGGCCATCCAGCCAGTTCTTTATCCACCAGGTGGTCCACCTATCAAATTGATGTCTCTCCAATTTAGAGACAAGGATGTCATGCGGGACAGTGTCAAATGCTTTGCACAAGTCCAGGTAGATGATGTCAGCTGCTCTACCTCTTCCATCAGTTCTTTAGCCCCATCATAGAAGGCCACCAAATTAGTCAGGCAGGATTTCACACAGCACCTGTTCTCATGAAATCTAATAAGTAACATCCCAGTTATATTTCCATGAGTGTAACTGCTTTTCCCTTAATAAAGCATCTTGGACCCCCAGAAGGATGAAAGCAGGACCTGACTACACTGAACAGCACATTGCATGCAACAACGCAGATAACCACAGTTACAAGTTGTTCGGCCCGATGTTGTTTTTCACTTATCATTCTTGTCCAGTGTGCAGGGAATTGCATGTGAGGGTTTTTTATAGAAAATCTCAAGTAGAGGTCTTTATAGGATCTAGGCTTGCCTTGTATGAAAGAAGTTCCCCTTTTTGAGAGGGCGTCATATACCCCAAGTAACAATAACATCCCTAGCATAGCCAGGAAAGGAAGCAAGAAATCATGCTGTCTAATGTACTTTACAATTACAAGAAAAAACAAAAACAAAACCAAACACAAAACAAAACAAAAACAAACACAAAACAAACGAAACAAAAACACAAGAAAGCACAAAATTTACCTTGATACAAGGCAAGTGAAAGTCAGTACCCCTCAGGCCGCGGCTGGCTGCAAGCATCAACTTCCTGGAAAACAAGAGGTGTGGTCAGTGTTGAAGTGATCCTTGCTGCCAGCAGAAAAGAGTCAGGAGCTCCTTGCAGACATCAGGTTAATCTGTAGTGCAAAGAGCAACTTCCTAGTATGAGTTCCCACACCGGCTCACTATGCTGGGGCTCTTCCCTGCTTCAAAGGCTTTCTTTTTGATCTATATGTAGAAGAAATGCAGATGTCAGTCATGAGGGGGTGGAAGGAACTGTGTAATAGATGCTTTCCAAAACTGCAGAAGTTAAGGCGCCTGCAATAATGCACTTGACTCATCCTGTACTTGGCACTGAGTCAGCGTCCTAGAGCAAAGGAAGAATTGCATGCAGCAAAGTCATATGCAACTAGTGACAATCAGCCTTATAGTGCTAAGAAGCAAGCCTAGCTTATTTTAGGCACTTTAGCAAAATCATTATGGAAAATAATCACAGACATCTAAAGGGATTCTGAACACTCCTTACCAAATTCATGTCAAACAATGGGAAGAGGTTGTATGCTGAGAGGTATTCCTCAACATTGTGCTTGAATCATGCTCTCACTGCCATGGCTTGACTGAATGAAAGAAGCAGCGCTGCCCTATTCATGCCCTTGAGACCTCCATCACACGCACTGATGCTGGTGGTGATACCAGATCACAATGAACATACTGGAGACTGTGCTCTGACTCTTGAACTGCCTGTGCATTCATGTAGGAGAGAAAGGGGTCTTTCACCACTTGTTTCTAGTATGCTACTCTTGGTCTTGCCTTGGAGAAGACATGATAGGCATGGATGGGAGAAGCCTTATGTCTTTCCTCCTTAATTCCTCCCAGGCATGCTATGGAAATGGAAATTAGCTAGGCAAGGGACAGATAGAGGCAGCCCCCTCTCTCCATAGACCAAATGGAAAGCAAAGACACAAGTTTTGCTTGCACACATCTTGGTTCTATATAAACCAGTTGTCAATTTTCATAATTTCTAGCTCTTAGTTTTCTGCCTTGGGGACTGTGTTTGTTTATTACTGAAAACTGGTCTGTCTCTTCAACTTTTACCAGGGGGAGGATGTGTTTCTAAAATTACCTTGCAAGAAAGATTAGTATAAGGTTGCTTCATTTTTCACTCATATCCATATGTACCTGAACTTTTATTTGATTCACAGCTATACACTGGAAGAGTTTTTAAAAGGGATGGCACTATTGAGGAATTTCAGGTACTAACTCCCAAGCTGATGTAGAAATACACAACAGACTCCCGGCTCTCTGCTCAGCTTAGTTGTATGCAAGGCAACTTGAGTTCGACATAATTGTTTCACCAGCCTACAGGTAGAATCAGGCCATCAATATCATATTCAGTTTTCTGGAAATTTTTCACCTGAAAAGATTTTTAATAAAAACCAGGAGTATTATTGATGAAAATGTTTGTGATTATAAACTGCATTATGAACTGCCTCTTGAAGTGATTTTTTGTTTTTGCTGGTATCTGTCCAGCTGGCTAGAGAAAAACAAGTATCTTCCATATTTTCTTTCTATTTTTTGTCAGTCTTCTGATGGAAAATGTGGCAACAATGTGAAACAAAGCATTTTTCAAAGTACTGTTTGTTTAGAAAAAATGCCCATTTCTCACTCCTTGTAATTTTAACAGCTCTATTTCTTATATATACATGAAAGAAGAGAAGAATTGTTCCACTAGCTTGTCCCCTTAAGCTGAAAAGCTTGCCCATATGTCTTGCTTGCTCATGGCTCTAAGCCATTTTTCATCATATTTTGCCCACTTACATCCTCTCTCCACCTGCTCTGTAGCCCCATGCCATTTGCAGAACACTTGCAGGTGCTGTTTTCCACTCGTGTCCCCCAGGCTGCTCCTATACGAGGGTGACTGCTTCATGCAGCATGCTGACAGGGCTCCACATGGAGCACTCACCAAGATTTCCCCCCTCTCCCCCTTCGTACCTAAATGAACGCAAAATAAACTCAGCAGAAATTTGCATTCAGGCTTACATGGACTGAGTGTGGAATTTTGGTGGATAGACCCAACTTTACAGAAATTTTCACTTTTCTTTCATGGTTAGAAAGATTGTCACATTCTCAGTTTACTCTATAAAAGAAAAGAGCTGCATAGAGTTAATGAAAGTCACAGGAGCAGTTCAAGTGTGCTGTTAGGTTCAGAGCATGAAAGATCATATATCACTGTAACCTACCTAACCTTCCCTGTACTAAATGACAAACTGCTGGAAATAGCCTTTGGGTCAGGTCTCACATTCACTAAAATACTTGTCCTTCAGCTGAGGACTCTGTTGAACTCATCTATCATTCAGCATCTTAAATCACACGGACTTGCATAAATGCTAAATACTGATTAAGATTTTTAAAAATTACTGAAAGATAAAGTCCATGAAACAGGACAAATCAAGGCTGAATTATATTTAGAATTTATCATTTTAAGCCACCTTAGGAAGATATAAGACTGCAATTTTCTACGAGTTTATTAGGTTGCTACTGTACTTCATGCTGCAACTCGTATCACCCTCAGAACCCATTCAGAATACATCTTGTGCTCATCCAGAAACAGATTTACACTTGAACACTTCAAGAAGCAGGATGCGGTAACATGGCTGAACTCACAGGGGTTTGGCTGGTGCTGAGAAGCTTTTCAAATTGTTTTTACATAGTTTGATTAATGGATCTCAACAAGCACTTCTTAAAAGGTTTTATTTCAAAGGTTTTATTTCACATAGAGAGCATCATTTGCTGGGAAGATGTTGTTGTTTGAAACATTTCAAGGACTTATATAAAAATGCATTTTGGAATAAAACAGGAACTATAGGTGGTGGCTTGTGCAGTGAGGTACACAGTGAAGTAAGTAATTACTATTTAAATGCTACTAGGTGCAAGATAAATGCTTTCTGAGCAATGTTTCTGCCCTGAGGAGCAAATACACTAAGAGAAGACAGATAAATAGTCTGCAGACAATAAGAAAGGGAAGATGGAAGACAATTTATATATCAAATCGGTCATTTCCCTGCAAGTAGCATGGTAGAAGTGTTGGGGCTTTTTAAGTGGCAGTAGGCAGGAAAGACGCAGATATGTTCAGGGAGGTTGGGCAGTGAATACTGAGGTTTTAGGTGACGGAGAAGCTGACAAACTGGCTGCTTTGATGTGAATTGAATGGCACCAGGGTTTTCAGAACCGAGTAACATGACTTTGTGTAGGGCACATGGTATAAATAATAAAAAAGAGGAGACATTGTACTGAGCCATGTGTTTTGAGATAAGATACAAGCTGCTGGCAGGGAGATGCAGGACTTATTCTGAACACAGTTGCAGACGACTCAGAGAAGAGAGGTAACCAAGGAGGGGAGAAGGAGATAATGGTGCAGGAGGTCAGGCAGAGTTTTTGCATACTCATGGCAAGCACTTTTATTCTGCATTTCAAACTGTGATGGTAGCACAGCAGCCATATTTGAAAATAACAATAAAAACAAGTCTTTTCCCGCCTTCTCCCCATTCCTAGAAATTAGACACAAAGGGTGGCACAACACTACCTCAATTTACTGTCTGTCATATTTTCTTCTGCACACGGGCTGCTGCAAGTGTATTATTACTGCTGGCCTCTAAGTCTAATTCAGCAGCTCCTGATGCAGAGGTGTAATCCCCTCTGTCAGCTGAGCTATGGTGAGTGCTGTGCTGTCATAGTTCACAGTTGTGGGTTAGTCCCTACGAAACTATTACCAGCCAGTGGAATTTAGAGAAGGTCCAAAGCTGCTTTGAATTACACCCCAAATATGATTAATGAAGGAATGTTGTGCAAACTGAGCTTCTGTAAAACCTTCAGGGCAATGTTGTGCAAGGCAAGGCAGGAAAGAACCCAGGGTAATTTTCCCCCTCTATTGTTTAAAAAGTCACAATATAGCTGCAATTTTTTAAATTACACTTAAAAGGAATTCAAACAAAATTATGATTCTTAGGTGTTTGATATGTCTTCTGATTAGTCTTTGTTGGAATTATCTGTACTGCAGAATAATTATCCATCCACAATTCCCTGCATTACCATTATAACCTAATCACATCTATATAGCTTTCCATGTGACTTTTTTAATTGGTTCTGTAATAGCTTCAGTGTTAAAAACAGTAACCAGAAGTGATTAGTCATTCATTATTTTCCCTGTTGCTGAGTCAAAAGAAAAGAGATGAGCTAATCAAATCCATACCACTACCCAGCCTTTTACAGAAGTTGCTAGAACAGAAGTTGCTTTTACAGGGCGGAAAATCGCTTCAAGTTTTTCCCCAAATGACTGCACAAAATTCGATGTGGAGCTCCTGCAATGCCCTCCTTGAAACCATTATGGGTTTATTTACATCAGAAAGAGAATTCACATAATTGCGTGTAAGGCAAAGCCTTATTTAACAAAAAGGAGAAACATTCTTTTTATGTTCAGCCCTATCTTATTTACAGGATTTTTTTTACTAGATTAATAAATATTAAAAGGTAAAATATGGTACTAATCAGACATTATAAATGAAAAGAACATATGTAATATTTACAACAAGCAGTTAACTACACTCGTTTACATTCTGGAGCAAGTTAAACTGGCATTATCTCACAAAACTAAGAAACTAAAAGCATTATGGCTACATAGCTAGTTCTGTATCTTCAGGCAGAAAAAACGGGGCTACGTGTAAGTCTACTGCTTCATAGTCTTAATTTAATATATAATTTTATACATATGTGCCATATGTAGTTATAGGCAAAAAACAAAAAAGTATGAGTATAGTATGCAGGCCTATAACAATATTTCATCTTTTATAAGATTCATGTGCACTGTGACAATATTGTTTTATATTAAGCATTATTTAAAGGTATAGGTGACCACTATTAGAGGTTAATACTATTAAAGATATATAGAAGACGCTATTTAATTTACTAGTGCATATGTGGGCAGCTCACTCAGTAAAACACAACTTTGTATGTTAATCATTGTACATAGCTAGAGAAAGTCCCTAGCTTAAACAGTTTAAATATGATTAGGTGACATGGAGAAAGGAAATATTTTAGGATATGATGTTGAGACACAGATATATTTAAACACTTCCCCAGTCACTTGATAATCATTAGGTGAAGGGGAAACTGGACTTGGATGTCCTGATTCCTAATGAAAGTATCTTAAATTCAATGACCATCCTTCCTTGCTAATGTCCATCCTGTTCTGTTATTCTCCTTTTTATCTTATTTTACACAGTGCTGTTCTTCTTTTTCAGGCAGAGGATATAACGGTCAAGGATAATATTGGTGCCAGAGGATAAAACTTCCATTAACAAAGCGAGGATGTCAGATGCTACCAATATATTTATTTAAAAATACAGATCTGTCAATGGAAAACTAAAAGGGAATTTATATTTCCCTGAGTCACACCTCAAAAGATTGTTGCGCAAAGGTTAAGGAGCTGTTTCTGAGCATCTTCACAACCCCAGTGCTCTGAAGGTTTGTCTTTTGTGGGATCCCTCCCAGTGTCCTGCTCTATCTACCTCTCCTGTCCTGTTGGTCTCTGGGATGTCCATTGAAGAGGTACCCTTAGGTGCCAGGACCAAGGAAGAGGCTTTACAGCCTTATCCCTTGCCCAGAACCATGCCACCACAAGCCTTTCACTGTCGTGTCCTGCTGAATAGCTGCCTTCTGAGACTGGATTTACTTTAACTCAGCATGTCAATATGAGTCAGAATACCTAGTTAGGCCCCAAAAATCACAATATTGCTAAAAATTATTGGAAAAAAATAGCTTTTAAGCCTTGAGCTTAGCTTTTGGGCAACACTTCAATAATGTTTGCAGGCTATTCTCTATGGCCATTAAAGATGGTTAATTGCCTGCTGGTACATTCAGCGGGTTTCTTTTATTGTTTCCCCTCTTTAATCACATGGATATAGGAAATGAGGGTTTATTAAAGAAAAAATAAAAGTATATCACTGAATATTATCAGATGCACCATAAAAAGATGAAGGTGGGATACAGAGAGAAAAAAACAGCCCTTCCTGAGACAAACAGTAATTTTATGCTTTTAAGGGCAGCAGCTGGGATTCAAATGGAGTTGTACCTTCAAGAATATTTCTGTCTGCAGAATATTCTTTTATGTTTTACCCAAATATCATTAATCTGTTCCATCCAAATGGTCACAGTACTAATAGACCAGAACAAGGTTTCTATGTCCTGTTATTAAAACACCTTTTTTCTCCCTTGCCTGTATATCCTTTGTCATTTTGACTAGTGACCTTTGGCATTTTTTAAAGCTAGAGCCTACAGCATGAAATTTTTTTGCTGTGATTTAGATGCCCAATTAGTGTAAGCACACGTCGTGTCAGGAAGTACCAGGGAAAATAATTACAAGATGGAGGAGAAGAAAAAAGGTGGGCAGTAACTGTGAACCTGAAGACTGACAGGAGAAAACAGAACACCTGTCTTGTCATTGTGTTAGCCTAAGCTAACTCTGCTACATTATTTTCTATTAAGATACATTCATTTAAAGATACAGCATTTTAAATGACATGAGAGATTAAGAGGAAAACAACACAGGTTGAAATCTTTCAGCAGGAATTCAGTAGAGCTATTCACTTAAAACTAAATGTAAGAGCCCTTTTCTTATTCTCCTAGGTACTGCTGCCTGCTAAAAAAAAAAAAGTTATTAAATTTCCAGATTAAATGACACCATTACAGCAGATTTTATCATGAAATAGGAATGAGGTATCTCCAGAATTTAAGAGAAGCAGACATACATATATACAATATATACAAATCTTTTTTTACATATATGTATGTGTATGTACATATATAAAGTCCTTTGTGACCTTCGTACTTTTCCCAGGGAAAAAAATCTTTGAATTTGAGCCATTCCAAACCCTAATCTCACCCTCCCACCACACTCTAGTTTATCAAAATATTTGTCCTAGGAAACAGCTGTCTGTTGAAATTCAAAGCTATGGGCTACATTCCGCACTTGCACACAAGTCTGCCTATTTCAGTTGCCTTTAAGGAAGGCTGCAGGGCAAGTATAGCACAGAACTCACTGAGATACTCACTGCTATGCGGGACAGGGCAGCATTTGATTTCACAGAGGGTCAGAGCCTTAAAGAACACACAAGCAACAGTTGAAACTGGATACCTGATTTATTTACAACAAATTTCCAAATTCTGGCCACAGCTGCAATTTTGGGAGCTGGGGGAAAGACAAATGGCCAACACTGTGGTGGGAGAGCAGTGTGGTAAGTCTGTCTGGAGGAGCTGTTTTGCAGAAATAAAAGAAATAAAGAAATAAAAGAAAGCAGCACCCTTGTGCACTGAGGGAATAGCAAAATACAAAACTACAGAGCACAGGGTGCCACCAGTGGAGCTCCTTCTGCTGGCTCGCAAGCCACATACTCTGCTCTCAGTAAAGACTGCCGAGAGAAATGGGGGCTGCTGCTTTACCAACCAGCCTCCAATCAGCAGCCTCTGCAGCAGTTTATCCTGATGGCCCCATACACCTCAGTCCCTTCTACATATATCTGGTAGTTTGGTAACTTCAGGATAATGAGATCAGTTTGCAAGGGAAAGATGCCTCACGTGTCCTTCTACAGACAAGGACCATATCATGTATTTTTTTCTACATCTAGGCTACATTCACAGAACTCTGTGAATAGCTAATCATAATATGAACAACAAAAGAATCTTTGTCTGAAATGGTCAATGGCTGCATAAAATCAACTAGGTTGGAAAGACCAAGGTCATCGAGTACAATCATTACCACAGCACTGCCAAGTCCACTGTTGCATGAACAGTGACAACTAATGCAACAGTAGTTGAGAAGCACTAAGGTATACCAAATAAAACAGCTAGTTTACATGAACTTTACTTCTAAAAATTATCCATGTCTGGATCAAGACAATGGCAAGAAATGAAGAACAGGTTATTCTCACACCCATACCTTTCTCACAAACAGCTGAGTAATTCTTCTGTTCAGAGAAGATTGGACACTTCATCAAGAAGTGATTCTTAAGAGAAAGCCCTCGTGGGAAAAACACAAACTAACATGTCACTTTAATCATTCCCTCCTAGAGAATGGCTCAGTAATTGAACTACAATTATCCTTGACTTTCACATTTTTTTTCCTATAGGAACATAAATGATGATACTCAACAAGTTTGTTTCTAGGCCTGGTAAACACAAGAGAATTTTCATTTTGTGGAACAGTAATACTGCAAAACCTAAGCTTTGTTTCTTCAAAAGGATCTGGTTTATGTATATTTATACTTAGCTGATGAATGTAAATGTCCATAAACCAAGCAACCATCTGTGTAAAAGTCAGGCAACACAAAACAAATCTTTCACTAAATCAATGCCAAAAATTGGTGAAACTTTCATAGTACTTCATAATTGTATTGTAAATTCTTCAGGCAAGAAATGAGTGGAGAGGTGGATGGAGACTCCATTTCTTCTTCTTCTTCTTCCCACTCAGTCCCTAGATAATCTGTTTTTTGGGAGATCTTTAGCACAGTATGATTCAGGGAATGCTTTTCTCCAGCATGTAAGTCTTCCTATCTGGGTATATTCCTTTCCTCGTACCCCACTCCCAGCACCTGCACACTCCCAGCATTCCTGCTCCAAGACCAGCTTTGCTGAGGGAAGAAAAGAAAGGTTCTGGCTGGGAAGTACTGATTTGTAGTATCCCCACCTTGCAAGAGATTAAGCCAGAGCTACCCTGAGAGCAGGCAGCACCAGTGGGAGCACATAGCTGCTACAGACTGCACCCACACCAGCAGGAGAGTGCCAGGATACAGGCCTAAACACTATCCTGCAATTGTTCACTAATGCTAGTGTGCTCTCGGATACGCACTTGCGTACATGCCAGCTAGCACTTCCTAAGCCAGTGCTCCAGCACCATCCAGGAGGCTGTAAGAAAAATAGATCCAGTCACCCTCATTTTAAAGACAATTGAGCTGCCTGGGTGCAAACAGCTTCTAAGGTCAGACAGCAGGCTCTGGACTGCTTTATTGACTACTCCAAATGTAGTAATAGATACAGCAATAGTGGTGACACTTCATGGCTTTAACATCTTTCAGTACCATATACATTCAGCTTTGTACTGCTACTACATGGTGAAATATCTGCCTTTAACATGAAAGAATTGTGCATCCAGCCACACATGTTGTTGTTGTGTGTGACCACTATGGATATGCTGAGAGAAGTGTTCATGTAGGACAAGTAAGCATGAACACTTTATACTGGAAGATCCATCTCTCTAATCTTGTATCTCTAGAGGGCTATTTAAAATGTTTTTATCAACATAAAGATGGAATATTATGCTCACTAATTCTAAGGACTGTTTGTGGCAGGAAAAGTGTTCTCCTAATCTCTCACTCCTGAGAAGCATTAAGGGAAATAAAGCCATTGCTATTAGTGCTTGGACTCTGAAGAGATGCCATTCTAATTTTCTCACTACTCTACACAGACCTGTTCATCAGCATCAGATTTTTAATTGTTCCAGACTAATCCAGAATTCAGTTAATTGTGTGTCTTTTAAAAACTCCATTTCTACATGAAAGTAAGTTAAAATATTACCTTAGTATGTTCCTCCTTTTAGGTGTTTACATTACCTGGTAGGCATGTCTGTTATCTTTATTTTGCTTTCTGAGTTTTACTTGAAATAAAAAGACATAGATATCTCTGCAAACACAGGATATGCAACTTTCATTTCTACCTTTGCGCCTACTTATCTGTTTATGTCTATACCTATAAACACTTATAATGCCTTACTTACCACCATGTGTCTGGGCCAGGATTATAAATATAAACAGGCAGGCAGTTACTTACTTTTTCAAATGCAGACCCCGTCTGTCTGCCTTTTCCATGTGCAAGGCAGCAGTGTCTCACAGGGGGCCACACTGCTCACAGGTGGAAGAGGGAGATGCTGCTGAGTAGCAGGCCTGCTGCGAGCATGCACCTCTGAGCAGCAAAGGAGAGCAGTTTTTTCTCCTGCTCTGGGATGCTGTGTGTTAAACACAGTTTGTTGGTACATGAGGCCCACCTTGACACTTGAGGCCACAAAGCTGCACAAAGGGGATGCAGCACAGTTCTGTGACAGGGTGATGTGCACACGTGTTTTCAGAGGAAAAGGTGGCAGGTGCTCATGAAGGCAACCAGACTCTCAGGACAATGCTCAGAATTGCTTAAGCCTTAAAGTGCTCATGGCTTCACACAAAGTTCTTCTGTTTCTAGCACCAATATAACATAATGTAGTCAACTGCAAAAGTTTGACAGGTGAGATTTGTTTAATAATAGTAAAGAAAGAAAAAAGAGGATGCTTTCCAAATACTTTCCTTTTAGCTGTATCTTTTTTGCCTTTGGATTCTGTGGTCTGAGGGTGGGAGCTGTTGCAATTCTGAACTTCAGAAAAGCCAAAATGGAGAACAAGTCATGAGCAGGATTTTGTCCTGGGCTCTCTGATGTTCCCATTGAGGTCAGAAGTGTTCAGCTCTTTGGAGGTTTCACTTCAATCTACGTTCACATTTGTACTCGGATCAGACTGGTTGAGACAGGGTGGATTTTTCAGTTGCATTTCACCATTAATGAATGCAAAGCTTGATTTGATTAATAACCAGTGTGTTGCAAGCCTCAACTGACTCAGGAATAAATGATTAGTCAATGGAGCTTGCTGTCAAAATAAATGATTGAGGACATGAACTGAATAGGATTAAATACATTTGACATCAGAATTCTAAAGCATGTAAGCAGAAAAGTATCACATACCAAGCATAACCCAGTCACTGAGAGGGTTAACTTCCCCATTAAGCAGGTTCTTCTATAAGTGTATACTTTGATTATATTTCACTATGCTGTTTCTTAACCATTTTGTATCATTATGTTACAAGGAGAGGGAAAAGGAGTTCAAAGGAAAAAGTCATCATGCTTTGGACTCCACTGGAAACTGCTAAGAGTAACTCACTCAGATTGCCTCAATATAGGGAAAAATAATAGTTGTGACAATCAGGGTCCATTCCTGCATGCCCGGCAGCAGCAGCAGAGCCAGGGCTGCTTCATGCACATCCTGTGAACACACAATGGCATCAGGGAGCAGAATCTACCAGAGGCAGTTTTTGTTGAGCAGTTGGACACTGTTCAGGGTGCTGGCAGCTGCTTGAACTCTCCAACCTGCTCACAGCACAGCCCTGCTGTGACCACTATTTAGGCAAGCTGTCAGTCTGACTTAGTCTGGTAATATCCCTTTTCCTAACAGCAATTTCTAGGATTTTAAACAGTGTAATGAATTTTGATAATCCTAATTCATATGTACCTGAACAGATTTGTTGTTTAACAGTTTTTAAACTTTTGTGCATGTAAACAGACGTAAAAAACGCAAATGGCTAAGAACACCCAGTGAAGTAAGTTTTTTTGTGTTACATCAGTCTTTAATAATCTCTTACTTCAGGAAATGTGGTCTGAAAGAACCAGAAAACTTATAGTTGATTATTGTATTGGAAATCAGCCTAAGTATGGCATTGGGTCTGGTAATTTGCATGCATTTTGCCAAATACATTGTGTCAAATGTTTTACGCCAAATGGCAACCCATTCCAGCACTTGTACAATGCATGGAAATCATCTGCCTTCTTGAGTGATCATAAGGCATTAAAAATATGTAATACTTGAATCCTGGAAGTAAATCCTGGAATTGGAAGCCCAAGAGAGAATTTTCTTTTGCAGATTGTGTGCCAGGCTTTTTCTGAATTATTATCACAGATGGTGAAAAATTCCCATGGCCTTATCCTCATGTTCTTTTTCACTCCAAATGGAGTCCTCTGTGAAATACCAGTATAACTGCATATGTTTGAACTCTGACTGTCCACTTAAACGTATGCTGCACTTCAGTGGTGTGGTCTCTGGGAGAGATTTTTAGGCTCTGGGAGAGAGATTAGGCACTGAAACTTTGCTTAATACTATCTCTGCTAGACTATACCACTAACAGAACAGTCAGAGTTGAAACACAGTCTGTCACGCTGTGTTTAATCCAATAGAGCTGCAAGCTTCAAAAAGACAATTCCAGTCTCTCCTTGTCCCCTAAATCCATCAACATGTGCCTGTCACTTCCCTCAGCAATTCCCAGTGATCTTTCAGCTGCAGAGTTAGTGGGATCTGCTCACTGAGCCAGTGGAAAATGATGTGTGCCTGGCTCTATGATCTCTTGGTCATTGGTCTGATGGATGACCTCAGACAAGATGCTTCAACTACCCCTCCTTCCCACTTATACCTCTAAAAAATAGGGAAATAATAGTGGTAAGGTCTCTGTAATTAGTTTCTATCCTGGTGAAAGATCTTCAATGGCAGTCTATTTCTCAGTAATTAGGGTGAGCCTATTCAAAAGACAGGAAAGAGGAATTTAAAATTACTCAGGTGATCTTACCTCTTAGACCTCAGATTTTCTGATGTTCATATTAGACCTCAGATTTTCTTATGTTCATATCAAGAGCCATATAATGCCCATTTGTTACTTGATATAATAGGTATTCAGAATGAATTTTGAAAGCACACAGTATCAGAGATCTTTGAAAGAAATCACAGGAGCTGTGAGTATTTTTACAGTGGGTGTGAAATTTCATATCTGCTATAAATTTGTGGATTGAAGTACTGCTCACAATTTGCAGCTAAGTAGCTGGTGAATTTCAGAAGTGGTATTGGGAGAGCTGGGCAGCCTGACTGCAACCTTTCTGGTGTGCCCACTGTTTGTCATATGATAGGAACAGAGCTGACTGCCCAGCAGTCCTGCCCTCATCCCTCACCCTCCCACTGCCACTGCCACTGTCGCATAGCACTGCTCACTATGGCTGTGCACTGCCTGCCTTTGTAACCCCTGGGTGATAGCCCATCACACTATACAGGGGTAATTTACCTCATCTCCTGTTGGTAAAGCAGTATAAAACAGCTGGAGTGTGCTTATGGACTTGGCATTTAATGGGCTTTTTGGTGAGTAGTGGTACAAGCCTTATGTATCTGGTACTGGTACATGGTGTACAAGCTGTACTAAAATGGATCTGTTCCACAGGAAATATGATTTTATGCTTTCTGATTAAGCAATTAATTTGTGTTTTGCCTACTCTTTGGCAAATGTCAGGGGACAAAGTTGAGAACAAGTGCATGCTGTATTTGCATCAGACACTGAAGGCTAAAGAATTGCTCAAAACTGATAGTTTGCGGAATTGACTTCCAGATTAAAGTTTGAATGCATTAGAATATATAGTTAACTTTACTTTTTTCTTCACTGATTTGATATAACCTGGTTTGAATGCCCCCAAGAGAATAATAATACAGATTTAAAGGAAGTCTTGACTGACTGATCTCTATGAGTGTCCTTGAAAGTCCTTCTTTATTCTTGTTACAACTCTGTTCTTTTCTATTGGGAAACACATGTTTTCCTATAACTCTAAACTCATAAGAGACAAATGTCAAGAAAGCTTGGATGGCTAAATAAAAATTGATTTGCATGGACTGAGTCTGACAGCTGTTTCATACCTTTTGGGCCAGTCTATGGAAATTTTGAAAAATTAATAACCAGCAAAATCTGTCCCAAGTAAAATATGCTCAGTGTGTTCCACTGAAATGATACTACTTTTATCCCCTGAAAATAGTCTTGAATAAACCTTGGTTCATTCAATGCCTTTGCTTAATAAAGTGATAGTAAACTTGTTTAGAATGAGCATGTACTCATTCATGCACATTATTTTATTATTACATGTATGTAGATAATTAGAGGCCTAATCCAGAAAAGCCCCAAGAGGGAGAGTTGACATTGTGCTGGAAGCTACATCAGTTCTGCTCCACTGACAAATCCACTTTTTAATAACAGAGAGCCCCCATGAAAATAACGAAGGCAATCAACAAGCTACTTCACGCATGTGAGAAGATTCTGGTCATGTAGGTCTAAAATGTGCTATTTTATGGCATGTTGGATTTCAGTGTCTGCTTCTATCAAAGACCATTTCTAAGGCATTGCATGCAATAAATGAATCCACCAGGCTCTTGATTTCAATGCTGCATGCATTTCTTTGGTGTGAAAATTTCTGTGAAGGCTTCAAGAGCTAAAAATTCTCTGAGGTGAGGTGCTGAAACTCTAGGAAACAAAACTGATAATGCTGTAACTCAGGGCATCTGTACTCCTGCTCTTCTACATTCAAAAATCAATGTACAACAAAGATGTGGTTTTAGAAAGCCCACTGTATGTGAGTGGCTATTAAGCCAGTATTAATGGTATCTTAGGCAAATTGGCATTTGTTAACCATATGGGTGGTATTATTAGCGCGACATATGCCTGGCATTTGAGTAACAGTCATCTCATCAGTATATCTGAAACAGAAGGTCCCTGCTTCACGGATCAGTTCTCTGCTGAAATCTGTAGAGACTTGAACTGAAACTAAGCAGTTACAAACCCAGTACAATTTGGAGAAAATACCTGGTCCCTATATCTCCCATATAAACCTGAGATAGAAGGAAAAGCTGCAGTTAACTGAGAAGACTTGTTCAACAAAAAAAAAAAAAAACAAACCTGTGCTGATGTGGATGCCTTCATCATGCAAATAAAAACATGTAATAGTAGCACACCTGCAGTGTGATGAACTGCCCCTTGTGTGTGTGTGGCAGCAGCTCCACAGGCTGTGTGTTTTGAAATTAAATCTTTCTTCCTTCTATTGACTTCTTGCCCTGTGGTACATTGAGTTGGCTGTTTGAGATGCTTTCACTAAGTACAAAGTCAATTGACTGTAAGTGGTGATGAAGAAAACATTGTGTGATTAATATTACAGTTCAGGCTCTTCTGATCAGTCACAGAAAGAACAGTCAAATAAACTCAACTTCATTTCAAAGAATCACACACTGTTAATGGTGAACAGTCTGCCTGGAGCCCAAAGGGAAAAACAAGCCACTTGAGGCAAATCTCTCTTCCTTTACATAGAACAAACTAGTTGAGCAGTGTTAAAAGCTGCCTATTGATTTGTGCCCAGACTGAAAGCCATGCAGTGATGTAAATGAAAATGTGTCAAGAGTCAATATTGATTTTTTTTCTTTTTCTTCTTCTCTTTTTTTTAAAGCAAGGCCACCCCCCTTGGGAAATACTATTAGCTATACTGCTAGGCTTGTCAGTGAGTGAAGTAAGACCCTTTTCCACAAGACTATGTAAGTCCTTCTTTTACTGAGGTAATATGGACAGCATGCTGAGAGCAGCTATGTGACAAAATTTCCTTTCTTGAGAAAATTGTTAGGTGAAGAAAAAGAAATGGTGAAGAGATCAGCTGTTACACAAAACAAATTTGCTGGGCTGAGCTTGCAGTCTGGTACTCACAGAGTAAACCCAATTTTTAAAAAAACTTTGTTCATTATACAATACATTTGTGTAACAATATAAATTGTACTCAGCAAGAGCCAAGGCCAAAGAAAGGGTAGAAAATGAGTCCTTCTGTTCCTAGAGTTGTGTGCACATAGCTGGAATAAACCTGGATAGAGTTTCCCTTCAGAAAGATGGAGGCCGTAGCAAAAGACCTACAAGAGTCTTTCTTTTGAATGAAGGCTAGAAGAAGAGAAATTACCAGAAAGGTAATCCAAATTTGTTGAATTCACAGCATCCTCAGCTAGGGATATAAAAAGCAGTTTAAGAAAATACAACTAGCATTTTCCTGTTTTTTTCCCCTGAAGAATCAAATGCAAATTGCAAAAATCACTGTGCTCAAAATCAATGTTATAGCTTTTTCTATTAGATTATGAACTGCAAGAAGGTTCTTTTAAACAAAATTTGTACTTCACTACCTCTTGGCAAGTAACATTCTTTGTCTTTGACAAAGACTCATTCTCTGTAGCTTTTAAGTAAGCTCTTATCAACCCGTGCCATCAAACCTGGCAACTAATTGCCTACACCTCACTTAGAGGTAACAAGAGGATATGGCAGATAGCCCATTGCAGCTCTGATCATCTCAGAATGAACAAAGACCCTCAAGGGAGGGTTGGATTTAGCATGAAGGCGGTCTGGTGAGAGATGCTTTCTACTTTATTGGCACTTCTTAAGGTTTTGGATACTTCCATAGCTCCTAGCTTTGCCTCCTGGACAGAAGAAACACTGTGTCACCCTATGGTGGTGGCTTCCTTCTCTCCTTTCATCGATCTCTATGGCCCCTCTCCATAAAAGAAAAATATTTCTTCCGAACCCCAAGTAATCCTCACCTCAACTTTAGTTTTCCTGGGGTCACCAAAGAACTATTTCAAACTGAAAACTAATAAATGGAGAAATTAAATCCTAAATTGTATAGGGAACCAGAGCAAGTACCATAGCAGCAACTGGCAGTCTTCCAGCTACTGGCAGAAAAAGGTGTCCCAAACTAGAAAGACGCTGTGGCATACCAAAAGTGCAACCCCAAACATAATAAGTGTGCAGAAATACTCCTATTGATTCCATGTTGATAAGGTTCAGGTTCCAGCTGATTAAAATAAAAGTTCATTTTTAAGACTCTAGCAAATTGAATTTGGCCTTCTATTAAAGGCTGCTACTGAGTTATAAATGGATTCCTGACTGATGAACTGAAAACAGTTGAATGAGAGATGTACACATGGCTGCCTTTTTATTTTTCATCATCTCAGACAGATTTTTGATATTTTATTTTCCCTTTCTTTTTCTTGGTTTTGTTGTGAACAGAATGAGAACTGTAAATGTAGTAACTGTTTTTTTTTTTCTTAAGAGAAGAAACTTGAGGATAATAACATCTCCTGTATAAACTAGTTGTAATCTGTCACAAATCTGGAAAATAAGGCAATACTGAAGTTATTCATGCGTTCTGCCTGGTTTGTCAGGCAGGTTGCTTTCAATTTTGTGTTGTAACCATTCAGACTTATAATTAAAATTCAGGCAGAGAGACAGAAGAAAATTATTCCACTGCTATGTTCTGTACATAATGTTCAGAGATGTTCACTCAGTGGAGTTTTACTATAAAAGAAATTAACAAGAAATATGAAAGACAAAACATTTATGAATTCGATGCAATTTATAAATCTGTTTTAAAAATGTATGAATGGGAATGATCTGACATTAACTACTTTTTGAACATTTTACTTGTCTCATAATAGTGTTCTTTGCATAAATGATTTTATTTTGTCAACACTACAATTTCCAGTAATGTCTCACGTGTTTCTTTTCTGGACACAGCAACTGAGTTTGTTGAGTTTACGAGTGATTTCATCCAACTTTGGAAACACCTATTTCTTCTGTACATCTTAAGAACTAAACAGGAGAAGTGCTGTAAGTTAGACCCACTTCTATGCTCAGGCATGTAGAAGACACATACTGACATGTAGAGGATTTAACTAGTATTTCCTGGACTCCTCAATCCCTGGTGTGGTACTCCATCTTCAAACTGAAAAGTAAGCTACCTCAACTAACCAGGAATGCAATGAAGGGGAAAGAAGCATCTGCCTCTGGGCAGACAGACCTCTCCTTTCTCTTGATATTCTTGGTTGCAAATTCTGCTATCATTCATTCATTCACTCATTCATTCATTCGCGCAATGTGAACACACACTTGTGATTAATTCTCTCCTCTGGAACAAGAACTTGAATCTTGATGACCCAACTGAGTGACCTACCTGTTGGCAATACTTCATTCCTGTGACTCTTAACACTGGCCTTAGTCATGTTCTGAAGGCAACTCTGTGATCTGGCATGGCTAGAAAAATGGGTGGAGAATTGCCTTGTTTGAGAATTCAGCTTTAGGGATTCTGGATCTGCCTACAACAAGAAATGACCAAACCGATGCCACACATAGGAACCTTACCTGGGTGGTCATCACTTTTCTTTAAGCGTGCCACAAAAGAGGTACTGATGCAGTCATAGCATCTCCTCTACTCTACAGGAAGAGAAGCCAATCTAACACCAGTACAGCGTAAAAGCAACACAATTGCCACTGAGTCATGAGCTTTCTGAGACACAGTTTGACTTTTAAAGACACTCAGCGAAGCCGTGGTTCGAGCAGATGGGAGTCCTCCTGCTGCACCTAACCAGTCACCTGGAAGGTGAGGGCTCACATGCTTCACCACCCAGGGCAGAAGGAAAGACTCAGTTATGTCTTTTATTGAGAGCGGTCTAGATAGCAAATAGTCTTTGAAGCAAAGAGACGAAAACAGATCTCTTTCACAGCTGAGTGCCCTAATTGCTGCCCTATAATCCTGCTTTATCTTTCTGTCTGGACCAAGGAATCCTTAATTATTTCATGTAAAATAAAACAGCTTTCTTATGAGCAGCACAAAGTTCTGTCCATCTCTCTGTCTCTGGATATTTGTGTCTCCACATAAAGACACCAGCCCACAGGTTGCAATTCTCTTGAGAGGTGATATATGTGAGTTTGAATCCTCTTAGGCTGGAAGGCAAGAAAGGATTAATTGTGTTTTGTTCCTAGTCTTATACTAGAAGAAGGTTTTAATGGGAGGCTTGAAGGAAGATAGCAGAATGACCTTGGGAATGCTGTATGCATGTAGCATTGGGTTGAATGTTAAATTGTGGAAGGGAAGAGAGGATGACAAGTAAGGGAAGAGGCAAATCAATTCATCTCAAAACTGTATCGGTTAAATTAATCATTTAAATTATCCAATCTGGGTGCTTTATAAGATGTACACTTTTATGTTCAAGTCACTTGTCTTTTTTACAGATGAAATGCTTTGAAGTCAGTGTAATGATATGTCCCATTCCCAGCACAGGACATAGAGGGTAGACACGATAATAGCTTATCTGTTTTTATTTTAAAAGGAATCTATTTGAAATACCTTCAAGATGCAAAAAGAGAAATAATAATATAGATGAACTAGCAGCTGTCCAAGAGCTGCACTTTCTCTGAGAAATCTTTATGAAAAACAAGATAAACAATTGTGTTGTTTAATGTTTCCTTTGCTTGTTCATGTGTTACGTTCAGGAGTGAATTCAGAGTGAAAAAGAAGAGGCCTGTGTTTCAGAAAATAGCATAATATGTGACTCACATTTTGGAGAGAAGAAAACATTATTCATTTTTCTCTCCTCTAACCTAACTCTTTAACCTTCTTTTGACACTTGACTCATTTCAAGCACATTCTCTGTCCTCTTGAATACAATGCACAGTCCTCATTAATCTGTCGCCCCCGGAAAAGGGAAGATTCTGCCTGAGCTCCATTGCTTTGGGGTGTGATGGAGTAAGGAGAGGGAAAACAGAGTTTTATGTTCTGTTTAGAAAGAAAGGAGACAGATATGGGGAAGGAAATAGGAATAGGAATAAAGAGTATTCGTTCAGAAGCCTTTCAGAAATGCAGCCCTCCTCCTTTTCCCTCTACCCACTCCATGAAATAATTCTAGCTTCTTTCTTTTCCTTTGTTCAGTGACACACAATTTTGTGACCCATGCCCTGAAAGGTATCAGTTTCCATTTCTTTTCCTGCTTAACTCGGACCAGGAGGAGGAACTGCTTGAAAAGCAGTGGTTATCAAACAGATTTTTAATGTGATCTCAGTACTTTTTGTGAACGTTTGTGCCAAAAGAATTTAACCTGCCTGGTGACTTAGAAACAGAAGCAAATACAAATAGACTGGGAACACAGTTAAATTGAGATTTGTAATTTATTGTAGTGGTTAAGAGCACATTTTAACCCAATTTGCCATGATCTCCATGATTACTATAGGCTTGTCAATGAGAAAAACTCCTCCCAGTGAAATATCTGGATTCTTGCCCTCAAATAAAACAGTTTATATTGTTTATGCGTTTTAGTCAGGATATTGTTTACAGGGCAGATAACTGTTAAGTCTTCTTTCCATTATTGACTGCATGATTTATTTCCTTTTGCAACTGCATTTAGATGTGCTAAAACCTCTCTTGACTGTTTATAAACTTCCCAGTGCCTTGCTCCAGAATGTAGATGCAACAGTGTTATATCAAAACTGCTGAGCATGGAGCAGAGTTCAAGCTACCGGTCATCCAGGTTAAATAACTGTGGCAGTCTTTTTGCTGTTTGTTTTCTGCTCTGTAGCAGATCGTGTAAAGATGCTCACAGAATAGTGTGCTATTAGACATAAGTATAAAGACTTCATCAGCCTAATGGAACAATTAACTCAACTACTCTCTTGCTCTTGATCTTCAGAATTTTGCTTTAAGATTAGGGCGATAAGGTGAAGATTAACACCTCTGGGTCAGTGGGGCTGATGAGACAAGATTAATTAATCCTCAAAGAAAGCCTTAATTGGACACTGGAGCAGTCTTTCCTCCATTGTTAAACACTGCCAATTCCCTGGATAATTAGGGTAGATGGTGAATATGATAGAGGCTTGTTGTAATTAGATGCACCAAAACTAAGGTAATGTTTTTTTTCCCCTGGGAACACCATGTGTTATTTGCTCCAAATAAATCGGTGTCAATGTTCACGAACGCATGAAAAACATCCCCTACAAATGGTCATTGACCACCCAAACATAACTTATAGAAGGGAGCTGGAGAACAGGATTCGTAAGAATCCTTTGATTTAGAGGAACTGTCTTAAATCCTGGCCTTCAGAGGACAGAGAATTTACTGTTCAAGCAGGTTAATGAGCAGGTTGATTTATTCTTATTTTTTTACCTATCATTAGTCATTCTTTCATCAGGTTCTTTCCATTAAGAGGCACTGATTTATAGGAAGAAGCACTCTAAGGAATTTTGTAGGTTTTGAAACCAGATCTCAGAAATACTTTCTTTTTCAAAGAAATGTCTTTCTGCAGGCAGTATAATAAATGGGTTCATTATAATGCAGCATGCAGCTAAAGATGGGAGAAAAGTCCATAGGCATACAATTCTAGCTACTGTACCCCAGGCTCTAGCAACAGAGCTGTGTGACTTGAGGATTCATTAAGACGCTTGGTTTAGTGCAGCCCTGATGAAATAAGTTAACATTCTCATTAGGGGGTTGGAGCAATCATTTGGAAAAAGCCTCCTTTGCTACATTTGTTTACTGTGTCACAGGAAGCATGTCCTCAGTCAACTGGGATAATCATTGTCAGCATTTTACATAGTTACAAAGCAAACTAATAAGCCAGATTGTCGAATTATGTCAATCATGCCTAAACATCAACAAGCAAATTGCTGTGTGCAGATGGGAAATTTGTAAAAAAGCCTAGATACTCAGTACAGTGTGAACACTGCACATTGCGAGATCATGATTTAGGACTAATATCTGGGGGAACGTGACTTTCCACAGTGTGGCTCTGAAGACAGATTGCTGTCTCTATTAAATTGTCTGGTGAGACTTTTGACATTTAGGCCCTGACCAAGAAGGACTTGTATCATTAAGCATTACATCCTGCTTCTCCTACCCCACTACGTTATCACGCTGGTTTATTAGTTGTCTTCTTGTTGCCTCTGCTGGAGTCCTCAGGATTTATTGCTACTTCACACCCATACTGACCTCCCCAGGCTCTAGCCAGAGGAGAGATGAGAATCAAAAAGAGGTGTCAGAATTTTTTCTGCTAAAGACAGCAGAAAATTATACATATTCCTACCCAGACCTGCTAGGGATTTGAGTTAACTTTTAGCCCAGAGATTCCAATGTCAGCTTTCTGAGTGACAAATACTTTTGGCACTTGTCATCTTTGCGTCAGACACCATCATAGGGAGGCAAGGGACCTGTTTGTGCCTGATAGTTGCTGAGCGCTTGTGTGATTTCACCCCTGCCTAGGTTGGTACCGAAGGGACAAAAGAATGAAGAGTGTAAAAAAGGCTATAAAGCTTTCAGAATGCTTAAATAGACCGAAGTGAAGATTGCACAAGAAAGACAAAAATTATGACATTAATCAGTAGAAAGAACTAAAGATCTATTAAATTAATCAATAGGTCTTTCACAGTGGCAAATATAATTTAGTTAAAGAAAACAAAGAGAGTGCAAAAAGAATCTAATGAGTTTTCCACCTCTCCTAAAAGCAAGGAGTGAGAATAGCAGTTTTTGACTAACAGGTATTTTCTTGAGAGAGGAAAAGTATATTCTGGAGGGTGAGTCCCAGAGCTGAGCTGAAGTTACAGACTCCCCTGCACTGTACTGGCCAGCGGGAGCACAGCCTCACAGTAGAGAGATATTACCTGACCAGGAATGTTGGAACAAAACACACACAAAAGCCAGTTTCTGTCTTCCCTCATGTTAGAAGGAAATAACAAGGAAGAGACAGCGATTTTAACTGTCTTTTGGGAACATGACAAAATAATGGGAGAAAAATTAATATATATTATGAAGAGTGACAACTACCCAGGGTCCCAGGTAATGCAAGACCTCCCTGTTACTGTATGTAGCAGCATAAGTCACTCTTTCCACTAGGTTAAGTCCCAAACGGTTTGATGTTGGTTCTGCCCAAAACATAAATTGGATTATTCTGTCTCAGTGAAATGTAGAGTTGGTTTTTTTTTACTGAGAATATCATGAGTCTTTATCCAAAGTTTTTATATTCTGATACAGAAACTCCATCATTTTGATGGTCATTTCTTACTGACGAATAACTGATTTAACGTTTATTTGTTTTTACACTTGCTTAGCTATAGATTTACCTGTATCACTGTTTCATGGTATTGATTTCGACTGATTCATGATCATTACTATTTGGGATTCCTTCATCTGTCCTGGCTAATATGGAGTGATTGGCCTTTGTTGTTTCTTCTTTACTAACCTCTCTTTGAAACACAATCATGAACTACCCAGATCTCAGGAATCTGGAGACTCGGACTTTTGCCATAGCTCTCCCCTGTAACATCAAAAGACTAAACTCCAATATCATCACTTATACTATCACAACTTCCCAAGAGTTTAAATGTCACAGTCTGAACAGAGGTGCAGTGCAGAATGTCCCTCCTTCTAATACTGATTGTTCATGGCCAAATGCAAGCACCTGCTATTCAAGAACAGTTTCCTGAAACCTGGGCAAGAGGAAAGCCAGAAGCACTAAATTAAACTATTAGTGTAACACACAGAAAGGGTGGGGGTGAAGAAACTTAACAATTGTATCTTGTCCCATTTGACTAGAGTACTGATGTTATTAATTTAAAGCTGAACCAGCTGTCTGGGCTCTTTAGCATCCGTGTATGTTATGTCAGAGTCTGATCCTCAGAAAGGGGGAGCCAGGGATAACTTAATCTTCTATTCTGAAGAAAGGCAATGATATTTTCTTCTCTCAGTGTGAAGCAGCCTTTGCTGAGCAGGAATTTAGGAGGCCCATGGGGTCTGTATGTGCCAGCAGGCACAGAGGTTCATTTTATCTTCAGATGGCCCTTTGGGAGAGAGTGAACACATAGAGCAACTTTCTTTCCACATTGCTTCATAATACACTTGAGAAAGGAACATGAGCTTGACAAATTTTGCTGTACCATTCTAATTAAAACAGATCTTCCTTTAAAAAAAAAAAACAATTCAATTTAAAAAACAAAACAAAACCCAAAACAAAATATCTCCACGGTTCTGCTTCAGTCTCAGTCTCACTAGGAAGACAAGTATCAGTAAGCTGTTGGATCTTGTGAAGAAAAAGCATACACAACCTGACTGAAATTAAAAAGCAATCACCAAGAAATCACAGTTGAGTTTTTTGATTGGAATTTAAAGGGTTTTGTGTCCTTGCCTATTATTAATTAGCTATAATCATAGTATTGTTCTTCCACAGAAATTTCAAACAGATCTGCTTTCCTACAAGGCAGATGTTCAGTACTGCTCAAAGCACTCTCAGTCACAGCAGAGGTCTCAGCTCCATTACTCTATTAGCTGGCAAGGGAAGGCTTTAGTGGCAAGAAATGGTAACCCTGCACAGAAGAAGCTGTCAGTGGAACGAGCTTACATTTTCCAAGCTACAACCTGAGAGACAGCTACAGGCAGGAGGGGCTACAGCATTCTCACAGCATTGCAGCCATCAGGGCTCAGATGCTGGGGCCCTGCAGGGGAATGTATAGGAATGCAGCAAGGTAGCAGCTAGAGCGTGCTCTAGAATTCCACGTATTAAACTGGTGTCAAACAATCTGATCAACATTTTTATCTAAAGCATTAGGGCATACCTTCCTTGTCCAAAAGCAAACTCAACTGCACTATCTTCTGTTTGTTCAAGGGATAAGCCTTGCAGCTGTTCTTGTGTAACGTTTATATCTTTACAAAGGCTGCAATGACAAGGGAAGCTCCATGTGCAGGGGCTGGCCCTTCAGTGACCTTGGAAGGAGTGGGATGTACAGCCCGGTGTAGAGGTCTCCTGCTGAGAGGAGGTGATTGGATTCTCTTTTTTACCTTTACACTACAGACTAAATATTAGAGAACTATTTCCATTAATACTCAGCTGACTTAATTTTAAAGCACGTATTTGTTATTTTCATGGATGGAAAGAAGCCGTTAGTACTCTAAGAGATAAAAGACGTTCTGGGTTTTTTTTTCCTTTTTTTTTCCTGGTGTATCAAAGGTTACAAATACATTCGTATTTTATCCAATGTACCCTGGTAGAGCTGTGAGGATTTAGGACAGGAGTGTGAATGTGCATGGAGTGTTTGTTTCTTTTTAATCAGCCCTGTTCTTCACACAGCAGTGTGAATAAAGCCTGAAGCTGGGTACTGTGAAAACTGATGTGGAATGGCACTTTTAAGGGTAAGTTAGGCAGGATGATGCTTAGTGACAGCTATTATGTAGTACTACCCTAAGGATCCATACAGAGATCCACAACCTGCATATATAAATGGCACAGGGAGCCCCAAGGGACCTCAAGGTGTCCAGGTGCAGGAAAGTGCCCTCTCACTGTGTCTTACTAGGCTGGACTAGGCAGTAGGGGACCAGCTACATGGCCTGTCCCTGGCAGCCTGGGAGTGAGGGCAGACTGGACAGAAGCCTGACATCTTCTACATGGGACAGGCTTCCTACCAACAGGTGACAGTGATCAGCAGGGAACAGCAGCGAGCAGTTGCCTCACAGCAGGGAATTGCTCTTTGCCAAGGACATGCGTACTTGCACAAAAACTTTACTTTTGGAGTCCCAGCAGGACCAAGGAGTGGTTCCTCTGATGTGAGGTAGCTTGAGAAGCCTACTGTTGCTGAAGCTATTTTGGCATATAATCTGCAGGTATTAATACAGCTGGTGAAGGCACTGAACCAGCACCTTTCAGAGACAAAAAAAAAAAGAAAATACACTTGCAAATACAAAAAAATACATACTTACAAATACAAAGGAGAAGTACAGAATCATGTGTTGCAATGAAAAGCAAGGTTCTCTGCATATATTAAACTTCAGCTCCATGGTGCCTTTCTATCTACTACATGCCTGTGTTTTACCAAACAGAATTTAGCAACTTCCTTAGCTCACCTAATACAACATAAAAGACATCTCTACAACTGCATAGAGTGTTAGGCAACAATAACATAGACAGCATCAGGACCAATAACTTGGAGGTGGTAAGAAGTGCCCTATCTCATACCCCACCTTCCATAAGACTGATTCTGTTGATAATAACACAGCCACTGACATCATCCCACCTGCTTGGACTCTTATTTGTGATCAGTTCCACAGAACTACTAAATACATTAAATTTAATCAAACACAACGTATTTAGTGCTCTTAGAAGAGTAAAAGTGCCTGCTATTCTCAAGAATGAGAATTTCTCAAGGAAGTAATAGAGGACATTAATATATTTATGCACACAAAACCCACAAATATTTCCAGAGGAAAAATAATGCATTTAGTAAGCAGCAAGAATGTTCAGTGTCATGACAGAAGCATCTTCAAAGACTGAACGATTAAAGTGAACCTGCAGATAGGAAAGAGTGCTACTTGAAAGAAATCAGTGAATTAATCCATAGCTGGTACTAGAAAAATGATCTTAGGTAATATTGTAGCATTGATGCCTTATTCTAGGCTGTGATCTTCCATTTGCACAAAACAGGGCCTGTTGCAGAGATGCCAGGAGGCGAATTGTTTGTCTGAGTGGCTGTCAGCACAGGGGAAGGAGTGTGGCACTGCCATCCATCCTTCATGCTGACAGGGGCCTCAGGTGGGGATGTGCCACTGCTCTGTCTCACAGGCAGCTCCATCACAGTCTCTCACAGCCAGCTGTTCAGTACTGTTACCACCTCACAGACATGTTTTTTTAAGCAGATAGCACCAGTTCTTCTTTGCATAAAGGGAACCACAGCTGGACAGAAATGCCACAAGCCCTCTCCCACTAGACCTTCTCCTTCTTCCTCCTCCTTTACAAAAGGGCTTCAGCTGAGGAGCCTTGGGAACAGGCAGGAAACAGGTGTTCTGCACAGGTTCTTTCCAGCAGAAGGGAAATTATTTTGGACAAGAGTAACCAAGTCTGCTATTATAACCAAACAGTGAGGATAAAGTTTTCTGACAGGCTAAGGTATGATCTGACTCCACCCCCTTAGCATATTGTTTTAGGTGTAATGCTACCTGTATATATCTTTACATGGAAATCTGCCTCGTAGCCTGCTACCTGGTAACTGCATCAGCAGAGAAGGGTGAGAGATGGCAGGAAGGAATATAAGCATATTATGGGAATAGAACAGGAAGAAGTCAATCATAATAAACATTTTCTTTACTAATATATTGTACATTCTGGAATGGAAAAAGATTAGTGTCTTCTTTACGCTCTGTGAGATGAAGCTGTTCCTTTCAGATGCTATTGTAACCAGGAAGCTACTAGATGAGCTGCCTCAGAAATTATCTGCAAGGGGATAAAGTATATAAAAAAGGATCCTTCTCTGAACTTAACGAGCACAGCATGTAATTCACTAAGTTTTAATGGTGAATTTATGATGTGGAAAAATTTATTTCCTATCCCATCTTCCCATCTGAAAAAATAAAAAAAAAAAAAAAAGAGAAAGGAAAACAGAAATATTTCTTACATAAACATTAGTTACGTCTTCTGGTGAAATGGCAGGATGAAAAGAGTAATTAAGGTTCAAGGTCAAAATGAAATTCTGTTCACATCTTAGGCTTTCACACACAATTCTGCAAAATGAGAGAACTGAACAGAGGAGGAATTAACTAATTCCTTTAAGTTTAGTAATTGCAAATGCAGAATGAATATCATTCTGCAGACACGGTGCCAGAGGACAATGAAAGCTAAAGAAATAATGGTAGTCCTGATAAATAATTTATGCATATCAAAAGTCAAATGAGATAAAGAAATGGAGAATCCATTTGAAAATTTGGAAATTGCTCAAAGCTTTTCCTCCAGTGGCTCCCAAGAGGGTGAGCACGGAACACTAATAAACTCTGTGACCGTGTATAATTCATAAACTTTCCCTCTTTTTTTTTTGATTTTCGGTGCTTACAGTTTATAGTTAACAAAGGAACAAAGAGTATCAGCTGATTCCTCCACTTAGTCTATTCATAAAGGGCAACTGTTTTCATCCCAAAACTGCACGTATATCCACCATTAAATTTGGCTCATTGAAAACAAAAAAGACCCAATCCCTTCTGCCCACATCCTCATGCCTACTTTACATTTGTAATTTTATGACAGCTATTACAATGTGAGATTATAACACAAAAAAAAAGCCATTTCAGGATGATTTTTATTAACAGTATTCTGCTATGGGTCTTGGTTAATGCTCAGACTGGATTTGTTATGGATTCATTCGATGGCAGTAGAGCAAACTCAGAACAAACCAGTGGATGATGTCTGATGGCAGGGGGCTGTTTCTGAATGCATTACATAGTAAGAAACTTCCCCCCTTCACACAACCACATTGGAAAAATTAAACCTAAAGATTATGTTCAGATAAAAATTTGCCTTGAAATTGTTTTGATGGTCACATTGACAAACCTGTGAAGTCATATTCTGAAAACAAATGCTGGGCAAGAGAGTTATTTTTAACTCTTCACACATCAGCAATTTGGTGCTTGATTTCAGGCACAGCACAATTCAGTTGCACAACCAGATTTTTGTAATTTAGTGTGGATCTGAGAAGCTTGAAGATTTGCTTTTCAAGGATGCAACATTAAATACTTTGGACTATTAAGAGTTCTCAGATGCCTTGGATTTTCAATTTTTAATCTTGCAGTCTGGAAACAGGAGACAGTGTCCTGTGGCTTTCTGAGGAAACCCTTTGCTTCCTATTTTGAGCACAGAAGCAGAACACAGCACACTTCTCAGCTGCATGACAAGTTTCAAGCTGCTGAACGGCTGTGATAGTGCCCACAGCCTCTGCTGCCATGTGTCAGAGTAAGTAACAGCATCTGGCTTGAGTGATCACAGCAGGAGCCCCTGGAATACCAGAGGAGGAACCTCCAAACAGCTTCCCATCAGCATCAAAGACACAAAGAAATCACACAGTGCTCTCAGGGCACCTTTGCAAATCTGTTGTCCTGAGTAGGTAGATGGGAATGAAGGAGACCAATATCAGCAGCTACAGATCTGGCTATAAGTCAGTTGCCCTTTGGTGATCCCCTGTGCTCGTGCACAAGCTGTCATGAGACTGACAACAGGGATCCATTCCCTCAGTTCCTCTCTGGTGTCCTGCCTACCTCTGGGAGCCTCTTGAATATTATTTGAATATTGTTTACTTCATTAATTTCCTCCTACCATCAATTGATGAATAAATTATTCATAAGTAAATTTATAAATTATTCTACCAGTTCTATTGATGATTGAATAATATTGACCAAATAAATTATTCAGTCTGCTTTTCCCCCACCAAATAACAAATAAATTATTTGTGAGTATTCTTTTTTTGATTATTAGATCAACTCTTCCATCTATTGAGACATTTATAAGATGCCACTCATTCTAATAGCTGCACAATCTGTAAGCAGGACCCTTTAGGACTTAATATTTTCACAGACAAACACAACTAGTTTAACTTTATTGTATATTGACATGGCAGTTGCTTTAAATATGAGGTCCTTCAGAACATGAGGAGGTGGTTTTGTATATTTCAAACCCCATTAAGAAAAACACAGATATTCTGGAGTTAATTCTTACCCAATCAATATATTTTTAAATGTGCAGGTTATTTTGCAGTTTTCTATATTTGTACGCAATAGTGTTGTGGCTGCAGCCCATGATCCTAAAAGGCATCAGAATCATAGAATCGTGTAGGTTGGAAAAGACCTTTAAGATCATCAAGTCAGGATGTAGGTTCTGTAAATAAGCATCAGGAACAAAGCCAAATCAGACAGAGACTGTGACTAATGGACACTACAAACGTGACTACGTAGGCCAGAAGTTATTTCAAGTTCCTGGAAAACAAAATTACATCTCTAGGAAAGTGATACTAAGTCATAAGCACTCATAGAGAAAGGACTAGATCCTCTCTATTCCATGGAGCTCGAGTTAGATTAAGTCGACCAAATCAATCGAGATCCATTAGCATGAAATCAGCATAAGGACCGTGAATAATACACAAAACATAGTCTTTAAAAAGTTTCTCTAAAAGAGACAGAGAAAGAAGGCATCTCATGCCAGCAGAGGAACAGCCCTTCTGTAATTTTTCAGGTGTTACTGCCAGTAAGGATAGAAACACATATGTCTCTCTGCTGGACTATTTCTTGCCGCAGAGTCCCACCAGTAAAGCATGTGCAAAGGGGTTTTGCTTGACTTTTTATGTTTTTATTTTTTTAATTTAAAACCATGGTGCTAAGCTGGATGCATGTAAGAGAGTCAATACAGCCTCAAGACAGTAGTTACTTCAGCTCACACTGTCCAATGAGAGGAAGATGTAATGGGCTGTGCAAGGGAAGCAGGACTGTTACTGAGCAGAGCTCATTTATGGGGAACTCTCCAGCACCATGCAGCTTTGTAACACCTGGCTGCTGCAGACAAGAGCTGTCTCTCTTTGTTTTCCTTTTCTTTTCCACCCAGATGGGGGTATGAGGTTTCATGCAGACCAGTACAGCAGTGTAATGCTGGCCTTTAAAACACATGCACAGCAGACAATCACAGCTCTTCCATTTTCAGAGAAAACTGTTAACAGGTCTCCCACTCTCACAGAGGCATTGTAACAAGTTCCTGGTTAAACTGCTATTGATATTTTCACTTAGATTTCCACGTTAAAAATAGTCAGCACTACTTAAGGAAGTGTTGTGGTCAGGGCTTACAGTTATTTTTCAAAAATAAATGAGTGGCCTTTAGGATCAAGTTTTTAAACTCCCTTTCTTCCTGTTCCCCCAGTAGAAACCCCATGGAATACCCAGACACAGAAATACATAAAAAGGTATGACAGAGAAAGCGGAAAGGTAATAAAGGGTGGCTAGACAGATGTGGTGTAGTCAGAGACATGGGCTGGAAGAATGCCCTTTGCAGCACTGTTCAGAAAGCATGTGAATGGACTACAGTTGTACTGGCCAAGGCCAGAGAAAAGACCACCACAGCAGTTAGGATAAAAAGGTGAAGGGAAGTCACAGCAAAATTTAAATATTTAGGTATGTAACAGACTCCGTCTTTGGGACATTTATGCAGAAAAAAAGCTATGAAATTTGGCTTGCATATAAGGTTTCAGAGAGTAGTCTGAGCTATGTCTCAGATTAGGGGGCTGAGTAAAAGCCAAAGATGCTGCTGATCCAGAATGAATATAGGTGCTCCATATTAGTGTGATGTGTATTCATCAGTAATGGGGCAGTCCAGAATATGAGTTTGGACAAGAGAAAAGAGATGAGCACGTGTGCTACATGAAGACATGCAGACAGGCAAGAGAGAGCGGCCTGGTCCACACTACACCCAGAGGAAGCTGAGACTGTGTAAGAAGCAAATCACAGAGTCACAGAAGCTGAAGCCGAACAGGACCATGAGAAGATGTCATTATAATTAGTTGTCTTGCAGTATCTTGCAGGATTATCTCACTGCTTGTATCACTGCTACTTAACTCTATTTTAGCAGCCAGAGTAAGACATAGCTGTGCAGGCAGTATTAATGAAGAACACAACATGAGGGCTGACGGCAGTCTAGCTAGGCCAGTGTACCTGGCCTGAGGAACAAGGACTAAGATTAGGCTGCAACAAAATTTTCAGACTCACCCAAATTACTTTTTTATAATATAACCATATATGCACAGAAGGGGGGGGGTGGGGGGGGGTGGGGGGGGGTGGGTTACCTCAGACTGGATTTTTTCCTCACTGGGAGGTAAAAGCCATGGGCAAAAATCTATTTAGGTGTTTTTACTGTAAATGCAGTGTACCAGCAAAATATATTTGCAGCTTGGTTAAATTGTTTCTGGTAGTCTTCCCATCAATGCTTTTGACTCCTAGTAATATTTTGTATTTAAGTCACTTTTGCTTCTTCTCTAAAGGAAAGTCACAGAAAACAGAGACTGAAAACAAAGCTGCATGAGGCCATCTAGATTTGCCATCATAACAGCTAAGAGGAGAATTAGCCTAAATTGTCTGCCAGTTTTAATTAATTAAAGAACCTGAAAACAGTTTTCATATGTTTTATTTCAGGTATGGTATTATTTGGGAAAAGCCAATTTTTTCTAGCAAAAAAAAAAAAAGGGCAGAAGAAAGCTCTGCATATGTACCTGCTTACCTTTCTGAGAAAAAAAAAACCTGCTTACTCTCAATGTGACAGTGCTATTTGCCTCCCTTTGTGATTTCTCTTTTGACTTATGCAGTTATTCCTCTACTCTTCCATTTCACTGCATTTCCTCCTCAATCTCCTTTTTCCTTTTTGATTGCTATTTTTATTTGCAGTTGCAATGCCAGCTGGAAAAAACAAGGCTGGTATTCTCTTTTCAAGACTGTGAAATTAGTATATATTATAAATTTTCTACAGTCAGAAATGCATTTCCACAGGTCTTCCATCTTAGTGTCATCAACTCCACCATTCCTGAGAAATGGAGGAGACGAATAAGGTGATCATTTCAGAAGAAAAGGAGGGAAGTAGCTGGGGAAACATCATTAATTCGAAGAAAAGGGCCAACCCTAGGAGATTAATCTTGCGTTTTATGAAGAGCAGTGCAGGGTAATACACTCAGGATGCTGGCAAGGATACAGGCATCTGTATTTTGGACTAATGGAGTCCTATTAAGATCTATGTGCTTGGAAGTGTTCCTAGAGCACTGTAGCTAAGCGTGGATCATGGCAACCTAGTCATCATTCAGCAGAACTCGGCCGCCTGACTCTCCTGCTCAGACGCAATAAGGCAGTTTTCCTAAGCAGATGTGTCTGAGACCTCAAGGGCATCAAGGCGTCTGAGATTCCTAACTACTCTGACAATCTGGCAGCAGATCTGTTTGGCACAGGGCACCACAAAGACAATATCAAGCTTCGGAAGTTTCTCTCTTCCCAGCACCATCTTGCTCAGTGTCTTTTAGTAAGATGCAAAAAGCAAGAAGGGGTCAGGCTGAGAAAACAATGTGATAAAGAGCTGGTTATGGCCTTCTGTACTGTTGTCACTTGACGCAACAGCTACTTAGAGATAACACAACTATGGATACATGAGTCTTGAAGGTGTCTGGTGTTAAATGTCACGTGGGCAGTGGACTAAATAAATAGCCATTACCATTCTCTATCGGCTTGAGAGAACACAGATATTAAGGTGATGAGCTTGGGATTACAAATCACAAATGCTCTTTCAGCACTGATAGTGTGCTAACTTCTGTGAAATGAACATAGGCTTTCTTATCTAGTATTCACATACAGATGCCGATTTTGTGGATGGGCTCCCAGAGTATAGCAGCCTTTCTGGAGAAAGCATCTTACCACTTCTTTGCACAAAGAACTGATGTGAAGGGCAGCTTAAAGCTAGTCCTAGATGCCAAAGCTTTACAATAGCAGGCAAAAAAAAAAAAAAATATATATATTTTTAATTATTGTCACAGCTGGGACATAAGAGTGTAGGAAATCTTTATGTCAGAGTTTATCTGCATCATTCACTCTTTTCCACCAGCTTTTTTTGACATTTTCATCTCCACTGTTTCAGTTAATATGAGTCATGAGGAGAAAAGGACTTGTTTAGTATACAGTAACACTTACCTGAAACTGTGAACTTGTTCTATGTTTTAAACATACTTCCTTCTTTTCTTCCTTCATAACCTGAATCAAGAGTGTGTTAATCTTATTTTATCCAATCTCGCTCTTATGCTAGAGAGAAAAATTTGAAACACTGTTACCACTCCTCAGAATTAAATTTCTTTTCGATATTAAAAAAATGAACCATTAAGAAAAATATCCAAATTCTATTTTTGCAGACTCAGCACTTAGCCATTCCCTCAGAAAAATGGCATTTTCAAAGCTTTCAGTTCCCATTATCCATTTCATTTTACTGTGTCAAAAATGTGAAGAATTTTGTCTGTTCTTAGGCTATTCAATGCTATTGAGAATAATAAATCTTTTCCCCAATGAAAAATCATGTTCTACTTTGTCATGATTGTTCTACCTCTTTAATACAGCCCACAAGGTGCAGTAGAACTGCTGTAATTGAGCCACCAAAGTGAAGGGCCTGGGGAAGAAGTACAATGGGACTGTGTCTTTTTCTTGCCACTGGTCTAGACTTCCTTCACTGGTGAGATAACACAAAGTGAAAGGGAGGACCTGGAGGAGGTTAAAGAAGGAGCAGGAGCATGACTGGCTCTTCCAGCCAGACCATAAGGAAGATCATAAGCTGATGAGATGATGCACACAATTTGAGGGATAAATCCCCTCCTTTCCCAAACCTCATGTGATTTCCTACTCCAGAAAAAGTCTAAATGCTTGATTTGTATGAACTTTACTCACAGTGATAAATGCAGGAAGCTGTAGTTAACATTCAAGAAACATAATACAAAATCAAGAGAAATGGAAATGTGACAAGTGATCAGTTCTGAGTTGTTTTCTCAGTCACAGTGTTTAAATTCCACATTAACTCAAAGATCTTTCTGCAGTGTACGAAGACAAATATTTGTTGGTCAACAGATGACCCTTGTTAGTGTGCAAAATTAAAAAAAAAATCTATGCCAACTGATTGATAAATTAATCTAAAAAAAAAAGCCTCTTCTTTCAGCATCCTTTGTGCATATTTGCCTGTGGTTTGTACTTCTCTTTGATTAATCGCATCACTCCATCAGGACTGTTTCTCTTCAGTCTGTTTATGAAAGGATTATATGTTGCCTTTCTTTCTTACACTTCTATTTATAACTAACCACATGCTATTCATTTATCTGTAGCATCTTCTCATTTTGACTCCATGTGTCCAAAAATTTCCCTCTGATCATTTTCAAGCAAGCTCCTTGTGAACTTCTTGTCTCATTGTCTGTTTATTCAGAATAGGTTATTACAGCAACAGCTTCTGTTTTCAGTGAGTCTGCACAATTTGCAGTGTTATCAAATTTAGACTTTTACCAGTAGTACCATCACTGGTGTGCTCTTTTTCTGTTTTCTCTTACTCATTTGAATTTGACCTGACTCGAACCTAAAACTAACTTTTATGGGAGTTCACTGAAAATTCACATTGTTTATCCAGGACATGCAATATCTTCCTTTATCCATGATCACATCGTCTTCTTAGGAAAAGTCCATGTGTTTTTTGGTTGGTATTATCAACAGAGTTCTACATAGTTGTACTGTGTTTTCTTGGCAATAACCCCAGTCCTCTTACCAGCAAGTACATGGGGAACATGGGGAATGGAGTTGGGTGAGGCATTCACATCAATAGAGAGAAGGCTGCTTTCTAGGGCTAAATGAAGCTTCTTTATTTAACTTTATTTAACTTTACCATGTCAACCTAAAAAGTTAGATCAGATGTGCATCTGAAATCACAAAGCACATTACATTTTTTTCTCTACATGATGTTGCACACACTTTCATTTCTAGAAATTATGCATTCCATACTGTGGGTTTTTTGTGTTCTTTGTGCATCATGACACTCTTGGATAGCAAGGAAGGAACTTGCTTTGTATGCATATTTAACTAGATATTTCTGATGTAAGCCCACTGGAAATGTTTAACTCTTTTGGTGGAAAGTTCTACATCCAGCATCCAGCACCTGGAAAAGTTCTGCCTGCAGTTTTCCCAAACCTCCTCAGGCTGGTCAGTATCTTGTGTGGCAGTTCAGCTGTCAACCCTAACAGACAGCAATTTTTTTTTTTTCTTTAAAAAAAACCCCACCCTTATTTGCCTCAAATAACTGCTAAAATCTTGTCACTTTGGATTATATTTTATCTTGCCTTCCAGCTTCTTGTTAAGTTTAAAAGTATGCGTTCCTTACAGAAAACTTTGTGCACCTTATAATATGTCCTGGAATTTTCATTTCTTCCTTTTCATTTCTTCTTTCCATTTCATTTAAGTGTTGCCATGTTAGTCTCCAGCAACATTTCTGCCTTAGGGACCTTCACCTTAATCACATTCTGGTTGTATTTACTCTGTGGCTTAAATAGAAATGGTTTTTTTTCAGTCCTGTCCTCTGTCACGTAGACCTATCTCAGTATATCCATTGCAAGATGCAGCCTTTTCTGAAGCTGAGATATTATTTAACTACAATTTCTTTTCATTAAAAAAAAATCCAACATCTGAGGAAAGTATTATAAAGGTCACAACATCTCTGGAATGAAACTCCTTCAATTGATTTGGAGAAAACTCCAGGAACAAACTTGCCAACAAAGTTTTCAAGTTGACAAGCAGGTATTCTTTATTGCGGCGCCGGGAGTCACAGGGGATAGCTCCTCCTAACGTGTGTCCCCGTATTGCTAGACAAGCCAGCCTTATATAGTCCCTGGGCATACATACATATGCATGAGGCTACATACGGATTACATAATTTTCCAGAAAGTTCCCCGCATGCGCACAAAACTGTGATGGTGGTCTCTGAGGGTTGTTTACTTCTTCCAACAATCTTCATCACTTCTGGCAGCCTTTGAAGCACACCCAGTAGATGCTCATACCAGTTCAATTGGTTCGTTAGCACCAGAGACATAATAATCCTCCTATCCTCCTACTTATCAATTAGTTTAACTGTAGCCCACCCTGGACACCTGCCATTCCCAGATACTCCTTATCCCTGCGTCCTGTTCTTCTAGACTGTTTTTCTTAACATTCATTTTGTACTGTCATAGGGCCTAAGACTACGTCAACTATAATGGTTTATCTTGTACAAGAATTCTCAGTATGTTCTCTAGCTGTACTCTGTTTTTTTAATGTGTATCATGCACCTCAGTAATTTTCCATTGCTACTATTACAGAGCCATCAAACTTAACATTACTTAAAATTGATTCTAAAGGTTTGTATATTTCATTTTGTAATTTTGTGCCTCCCCTTGTCTCACCACGGACTTTAAATTAGATGCTAAAAGTGATAACCAAAATGAAATAAACAAATAAATAATGTTATATTTGCATTTCTAGCGGGTGTTTACTACTTGTCATTCTGTGGAAGATTTTTTGGTTGGTTGGTTGGTTTATTTTTTTTCTTTGAATCTTGTTGCAAACATTAATGTCGGGTCATGAGACTTTCCTTCAGGAAATAGCTCTTTGTTAATTTGATTTCATTATGACCTGATGAACTCCACAGCCTTAGTGAGGCCTGCAGGTAGGACTTAGCTGAGGTCCAAGAGCCTGTACAAGAGAGAATGTGTGGAAAGCACTTTCATTTCATGTACAGAGGGATGCATATGTACGTGTTTTCTGAGAAATACAATTTAGAACTAATTGTTGTAATGCTGAAGTGACAGTTTTACTTAGGGGGACCAGCCCTGAAGGATTTAAAACTGGAAATCTATGAAAATTTGCTATCATCATCATCATGATGTCCTCTTTCCTCTTCTTTAATTAAATAACTTAATTAAAAGAGTAATTAGCAACAACAGATCAACATAGATTTTTCTTAACAATTAATCTTCAGCTATTCTTCCTTGCTTGGTATCTAGAATTCCTCATTTATATGTCATTTTTATGTTTATTTTTCAATGCTAAAAAAATATATACTACAAAAAAGGCACAAGGGTGTCATGTAGTTAAGGCACTAGACAGGGAGTCAGACATTTCACACTGAATCCCACTGGTGCTACAGGTTTTCTCTGTGACCTTGAGCAAATCACTTAATCTCTCTGTACTTCTGCTCCTCATTTATATTTTAAAGGATGATAATACTTCTTCTGTCTCTGTGTTTACATTGCAAACTCCTTTTACTCTGTGTTTTATATAATTCTTGTTGCAATAAGAATCTTATCTAAGAATTCTTATTACAGAGTTGCTTTTACTATGTGAAAAGCAATATATTCTATATGATGAGTTGTCCTGTATGATAGGCTATCCTGAGCTATGACTTAGCTGTATAAGGAGTTACTATTAACACCAGAAGTTCTAAATTTGCAGACTTTGTTTAACAGTGGCCAGTCAAACCCTGCACTCTCACTACCCACTGCTTCTGTATATAGCTATGTGCTTATAATCTATCCCAGTCTTGCCTGCTGCAAATCCGAAGGCTGGAAAAGAAGTGAGCTCAAAGTGAGCTTTGCTAGAACTAAAACATAAGAAACTTGACATCAGAAATTGTTCAAAGTAAGTCAAATCAAAATTCAGTTGAAAAAAAAAAGCAGTCTCTGTTGAAACTATTCCATAATACATGAAACATTCCTTGGTTGAGGGAGTGAGACTATGGATGAGTAGTTCAGGTGATTTATGTTTTTGTTTTTTGTAACAAAAGGATCAATTTGATAATTAAAGCATTCATTTGGTAGGTAGGCAATATAACTTTACATCCCCTGAACTAGTGAGAGGATTTGAACTTAATTCTCCTGTATATGTATAAGAAAACCCAGGACAAGTACAGAGTGAAGAACCACATCATCTTAGACTGCGCTTTTAAAGGAGGAGCTTATCTCTATCCTCAGTTCTTTCAAAAGGTATTACACATGTAATTCTGAGTTTCCTAAACAAGTCTACAGTTCTGAACACAAACTTCATGCCTAGGGAAGATGCAGGCTAAAGACAAACAGTCTTACTCAGCACCTCTTTCTGCCTTACCTAGGGACCTCCTGGTTATTCTGGTTGCATATTTTTGGCACAAGGTCATATCTTTTGACTCTTGCCTGCCTCATATTTAAGACTATTTGAAGCAAAGCTCATTTGTGGGGTTTTGATGGTCTCTGGATCATATCAGAAAAGGAAATTTAAGTCTATGCTTTGATGTTGCTAAAATTTGGGGATATAGGCATGATCAGTTCAGGGATGCTATTTTGTGTCCCATCAGGTTTTGAGATGACAGCCAAGGCTGGTGTCAGCCAAATGAGGTGCCTAAGATGTTCTCCACAGAACAGACCAAGCTGACACTCATCACAGGGAAAGCTTATAGGATGTGGTAGTGTTGAAAAACCATCATTGTACCCACCCCAGCTGCATGCTTCTCAGCTCTGTCACCATGGGCTTGCTGGCAGAGATCAGGAAATACACTAGTTTAGATTTCTCTCCAGCTTGCACTCTAATAATAGTAGAGACAGAGTAAACATGCCCCCATATACTATGTGCACAGGAGCTGCAAGCCTAACTCCTGGTTACTGCTGTCTCACGTGGCAGCAAAGCATTTAAGACTGTTGAAATCTAGCCCAGGCTGATTCTGAAGGGCTTAAAGTCTGATAACATTTACCTAACAAAAGATCCTATTTCAATACAAGCCTGTACACCATCAAGACCCAGAATATGGCTATCAGACAGCCCTAGTAATGGTGGGTGTAGATGAACTGTCACTTCCAGAATTATCACCCTATTCCAGATACATTGCCTGGAGCTACCATGTGGGACAGAAAAGCACTAGCAAACAAAAAAGTTTTAACTACTTATTTTACAGTTTAAAAAGATTTTGCAAGCATGGCTTAATCACTTGCAACAACTGATTAAACGCTACCCTGCATATTGCTTTCTGGTCAGTGCTTTATGTGTTCTTGTCTCTATTCTTGTCTCCATAGACTGAAGAAGTCCTGAAGATTGATGGAGGGCCATGCTATTCAAACAGCAGGCGTTGCTGAGACAGAAGCTCTTTGTGCTAGGCAGCCTTGCTATTGGAAGTCTCCTATATCTAGTTGCCAGAGTTGGGAGCTTGGATAGGTAAGTCACTAAGTAGCAGCTCTCTTAATTTTAAGTGGGCTCAGGCTGAGATTTTGCTTCAAGGATCTGATTATCTTAAATTTTTTTTTAGTGTCTACTCATATATAGAAAGACAGAAGACTGTCTATTCTAGTAGTGGTTTTCATTGTTCTTTTCTCCCCTTTGGAGAAGAGAGTAGGAAAATAGAGTCACAAGTCATCCCTGTCAAAGTATTTCTATCTGTCCATTTGTATTCTAAGCACACTGACACTTGTTTTCAGAGAAGAAATAAACCAGCATCCAGTAAAAATGTCATTACAGTAGGTCATTTTTGTCTGTGTGCATGTGTGTTGATGTCTAGTTTCAGCAAAACAGTTAAGATGTATTTATATATATCATCTTTTCTAAATTTATGAGCAAGCAATTAATGTGCTACAGTGGTAGTTAAAATTAAGTATGAGCCTGCAGAGTAGCTCATCAAGTTTTGAATACTATTTCACTTGAAAGATTGCTTTAGGGTTTGAGAATTGTATCTTAATTAGCCAGTATTTTCTGGAGCTGAATGTGCCAAATAAGTGGGTTTTCTCTGCAAGTCATTTCCTGGAGAGCCGTAGAAAATCCAGCAGAGGAAATCAAAGAGTATTTGGCACTTTTGACCAGCCTGAGTTTTGACTGGTTACTGAGAGTGCAACAGTAGCACTACTTGCACTGACACTGCTGTTTTAGTTACCTTCAAAAATGGCCTGGGATGGCTTTCATAGGTGCTACTCAAAGACAGGATTAAAAAAAAAAAAAAGCTGTTTCAAAAAGGTTGACTGAAACAAGGCTTCAGGATTTCCAGAAGCTGGTAGACAGCTTGTCAGTGCTAATGCTCTATTAGCATCCCTCTTTTAAATTATGGAAAATATTAGTTGAGTTCAAAATTGTGATACAATCCTGTGGGAATATGCAGTGCATGGAAAGTGAATTGAAAACAGATACCTAGAGTCCATTGCTAGGTAATGTTGAGCTCCACCTAAGGTCACTGGGCACCTTCTTCAGCTGCTTAAATCCACTCTAGAAGAGGGAGACTGTACTCAGCTAGGACCAAGTGCCCTGGAAATTAAGCCCCAGAATTTACATCTTCTTTTCCCTGGTGGTCAAAGCACCTCTGAGCTTCAGAGGTGAAAACTTCACTGAGTCTAATGTGATGCTCTAAATGGAGGCAGAAATCCTTACCGGTCCCACAAAAGTATATTTTATGCTCAGAGGCATGAAATCTAATTAACCTCGTGCTATTATCTATGCTTGCACATCTACAGAATTTACTGATGACTATAAAATTATCTCGCCATGGTATTTGACTTGCTGACCTCCTGCAGCAGTGAATTCCACTGGTTTCATATATAATGTTGCCAATGGCAGTAAAATTCAGTTTCATTCTCTTGCAGTACCGAGTGTGAAATATACCACACTGATACAAAGCAGCCCCCTTTTATTTTTTTTTTCTTTGTCATGAAAGAGAGAAAGAGCCACTGGAAAGGATGAGACAAGCATCAATTAACTGGAAATGTTTTTCTGCCTCAGCACTAGGGCACAATCTAAAGTTGTTGAGTCTGTCAGTAAAATGATGCTGAGTGGTTTCAATAGACTTTGGAATAACTAATTGTTCAGGAAGAAATCCAGATTCATTTATGTTTAATTTATGCTGATCTAATTTGAACAAGAGAGCTGGGGATGGCCCACGTTTAATAGCCTCATATTAGGCTCTTCAACAGGAATGTTTTTGAGTTTTCTTAGGCCTGAAGGGAAATTACCACTAGTTTGTCTGATTCATTGAGTCAGAAGGTCCAATAAGCTGAGCACTTCCCTCCAGGGGAGGCCACTGTCCTTCAGATCCTGAGTGTATGGAGCTGCTTCACATGTGGAAGCTCAAACACATTCTGTGCCTAGCAATTTTTAAGAAGACCTGGATCATTCTTGTAAGTTGCTTGACTCCCTCGTTGGAAATACAGGGAGCCTCTGCACCTGATTTCCATGCTCCCAATTGCTCCTGCTGGCATCAGGTTTACGATCCTTTATCGCTGTGACACCTCCATTGGAAGATAATTAGCAAGTATTCTGGATCAGGAGAGACAGCACTGCTACTTGTCACGAAGATTGCCCAGGTTTATTTTAGCTGCTTTGAAATTTTTCAAAACTGAAGTTCCCTAAGATAAATTGTTTTACATTAGGTTTTCTCAGAAAGAGTATTTGTGGAGTTTCACTGTAGTAGTTTGAGAAATTCCCTGTTCTGGGAGAGAAACTCAGTGATATAATAAATGTCATACACTATTTCTTTGCAAAGGACTGTTATTTTAATGAAAAAAAAATTACTCAGATAATTAAAAAAAAAATAACATCTTGCAATATAACAGTAAATAGTTACATCTGGAGATTCAAGTACCAAGAACAGACAGCCTGCTTACTACCAACACTGCCAAGATCTTTTAAAGAGTATTTTTTTATTGTTTAGAAAAAGGAGAAGAAAAGAGAAAAATTAAAAAACCTGAAAAGTAACACTTTTAACACTTTTAACAACATCCAATGTTAGACTAGAGGATATCTTGGGTATTTATTTACTTTTAAAGGAAACCACCCTGTTTGACAAGCTGTTGTGTTACACTGAAGGCAGTGATAAGTGTCTTTTGAGCAAAAGAGATAAAATTAGTTGAGATGGGCCTGAAACTGCTGTTGTGGAATCCTCCTTGCTGAAAACAAATAACAAATACACAGAAGGAGAGGGAAGAGGAGAAGAGAGAAGGCAGCTACAGCTTCTGTTTCTTTTGCTTTTAACTGCCACCTTGCTGCTGCAGAAAGACTTTCCTACGAGCCACACCACAATCTGACCAAACTGTATCACTGTTAAATCAAGACATTGCTTTCTGCGTGGTCTTTTATGTGATTTTGTTGTTGTTTGGTTTGTTTGTGGTTTGGGTTTTTTTAATTGGCAGGTTTGCAGCAACATTTGTTCTCTGCCACCAAGTCAGGCTCTTATTCAGTAGACAGCAGAGCAAAGGACAAGAGCCTAGATGCTGAGAAAAGAAATAACATGAGCTCACTCCTCATCACATTTTCTAATTAGTCTGCAGGACTTAGCTGGAGCTCATGTGAACCTAACAATGTCATCTGGGCTGTTCTTCAGTTCTGTCTGGACAGTCTGTATCTCTCAGCATCTGGATAATCAAGGAAAAAAGCTAGTGGGTCAGCCAGGGGGATCAAACTTATTTTGTTCCAACCATCCATTGTCCTAGCATCATTGTCAAATTAGAGACCTCAAGAAGCAGTGATGGATGGAAAAGCCATAAAGAAATAAATAATTCTGTCCTGAAAGCAGGGTTTGAATAATATACAGTAAATGAGTGAGGGGCCACATGCTGAGAGACCAGAATAAATACTGAATACCTAAACAGCTATTAATGAGCATTGCCCATCTGGTATACTGGCTGAGGCAGGGGTCCTGTGAAAAATAATGGCATGTGGCTGTGTAATTTAAGAACTGTATCATAATATATATGCAGAGCAAGCTCATATTAAAATTGCCTATGCACCCTTTGTTCTTACATATCCTTAATTTTGGAGAGCATAGCTGTGCAAACTTATTAATAATATTTTTTTTAGGACTTTAGAAGCTGTCTCTCCACATCAATTTCATCTTCAGTGCAATATTGGTCTGTATAATTACTAAAGCGCTGAAACAGGAGTGGAGGTGAAGGCTTATTTAAGGTTCTGTAGCAGCAAAATGTTAATGTTTTTATTACTGAGTCATTTCTTAACATTCAATGAAATCAAATACAAGAAAGAAGCGTAAGAAAAGTGGAAAATAGGTGAAATAATTGCAGATGAATATAAAAGAATAGCACAAGAATGTGGGGCAAAAACGCCCCACAGAAGAAAAGAAAATGAGGTTTTGTAGGAGGAAACATTTGTGATGATAAGAAAATCATTGCTGTAATGATGCAGTAAGTGCATTTTTAAAAACTTTTCTTGCCATTCTATCTGTGCCTTGTTAATCATGTCTGATTCAGAACCCTGGTCTTTCTGATTCACAAGGAAACACTGGGCAACTTCCAAAGAGGAAGGAAACTATTGAAAGGTGATGCCTAGAAAGCTGTTTCTCATCCTGTTTGCTTCTCTTCAGTAAAAAGGACAACTCTGGATCAGCAGCTAATAACAACACCACAATGGGAAGTGCAGGAAAGAATTCAGGCCAGAACAGGAAAAATGTTGAAAAGAAACAACTTAAATGAACTGGATTTTTAGATCAAAATAACCAAATAAAATTTCAAATTAATGAGTAGTGTGGGAGGTTAAGCAAGTCTCAAGAAGCCCTGAGAACTGTAATCATAGTGCCTATGCTTCAAAAGAGCAGGAGGGTGGAGTTAGGAGTTACTCAGCTAAATCACAGCAAAAGACCAGAACAAATAAACAATTTTCAAGCAATTTAATCACTGGCAGAATTAAATAAAAGTTGATAGCTGGGCTGCTGACACTGTATTGTAAAAGGTTTCTAAGAGCATGATTGCCTTATAGAGAAAACATGCCTTAAGAGATAGCCTTTTTTTACAAATACCTCTTATTTTGCTTGCAGACTGCAGCCCCTCTGCCCCATCGATGGTCGATTTGGACCCCGTAGCCAGGACGAAATCCCACTGCGAGCTCTGCAGTTCAAGAGAGGGCTGCTCCATGAATTCCGAAAGGGCAATGCCACCAAGGAGCAAATACGACTGCACAATCTTGTCCAGCAGCTTCCCAAGGCCATTATCATTGGGGTGAGGAAAGGAGGCACCCGAGCACTATTGGAGATGCTGAACCTTCACCCTGCAGTGGTCAAAGCTTCTCAAGAGATTCACTTCTTTGACAATGATGAGAACTATGCCAAGGGGATTGAGTGGTACCGGAAAAAAATGCCTTTTTCTTACCCACAACAAATAACAATTGAGAAAAGCCCTGCATATTTTATCACTGAGGAAGTACCTGAAAGGATTTACAAAATGAACTCATCTATCAAATTATTGATCATTGTCAGGGAACCTACCACAAGAGCTATTTCTGATTACACTCAGGTGCTGGAAGGTAAGGAAAGAAAGAACAAAACTTACTACAAATTTGAGAAGCTGGCTATTGATCCTAATACATGTGAAGTGAACACTAAGTATAAGGCAGTGAGAACCAGCATCTACACAAAACATCTGGAGAGATGGTTAAAATACTTCCCAATTGAGCAGTTTCATATTGTGGATGGAGACCGGCTCATCACAGAACCACTGCCAGAACTCCAGCTGGTCGAGAAGTTCCTAAATCTTCCTCCGAGGATAAGTCAGTACAATTTATACTTCAATGCCACCAGAGGGTTTTACTGCTTGCGATTTAACATTGTCTTTAACAAGTGCCTGGCGGGTAGCAAGGGACGCATCCATCCAGAGGTGGATACCTCTGTCATTACCAAATTGCGCAAGTTCTTTCATCCTTTTAATCAAAAATTTTACCAGATCACTGGGAGGACATTTAACTGGCCCTAAACTAAACTTCATACAACACTTTCTGTTGCACCTGAGACATGCAATAAATGTCTCTGCTAAAATATGCACTTTTCATAGACACGGCTGTCAAAGTAACTTTTTTTCATGCATAAGTGTACATACGCAGTGTGTGACCAAATATATGTGGGAACAATTTTTTCTACAGAGTAGTAACTAACATAAATTTACTGTCAGCATAGTTGCATCTTTTAAGATATAATAACAAAGGGAAAGGAGGTATTTAGGGAAATAAAGTCAGACACTGTTGAAAGGGTCAGTGTTCCTCTCGCTTAGTGAAGTGTTTATGTGACATACTTATTGATCTAAGCAGAACACTAGTTTATGCCATAAAAATTCATGTCAAAAGTCTGTGAAGCTGTGAGAAAGCATAATCTTCAGGCTATATTTGGTATGTATATTGCTAAAGGAATACTGACGCTTTAAACACAGTGCTGAATTTTTACAATGAGAGTGGATAGTACTATTTTCTTATTATTTGAAATTAATATCTGATCTCATACAAACTACATTGTTTCAGAGTTCCTGTGGTGAGTTTGCACTATTGTTTTATTGTATGGACCATAGTGTCACTTGTAGCATGTCAATCGTGTCAAAAAAAAAGTCAAATAATTTTTTTCTTCTATGCTTGTGTGTCAACAAAGCTAAACATCATGTACATAGTGTACAATGTTTGTAAATACTGGTTTCACACTAAGTAATTCTATTTTGTAAACTGAATATGGCTATTTAATTTATTGTGAAAATTAAATTTATTGTGGTATTTAAAAATGGAATGGATTAAAATTACCTATACGCGCAGTGGCTTTTCAGCTTTACTTGACGTACATCACTGTGGTCGCTTAGCCCAGACAGATCACGTGTATGTGTGTGAGAGAGTACTGTGTGTGTAAACTTAGTTTCTAGACAGTTGAGAAAACTGAAACGTGGTGTAGCTGAGTTTATTAAAAAACTCATCCATCTGGGAATCTGGTTTAACACACACCTCAAAGAACATCATTGCTGTTCTGTTGCAGCACTTTGCTGTAATTAATTCAGTTGCAGTAGCGTGTGAGCTAAAAAATGACTGTAGAAGCTTACTGTAACCAGGTGTATCAAAAAAAAGCAGAGCCACCATTAAAACCAAAACAACAGACAGAAAAACATGATTAGAAGAAAAGTTATAGAGATTTCAGCACCAAAAGATGGTGGTGTTTCAGAAGTCAAAGTAAACAGTTGTCATACCTCTGCTTTTATCTGGTAACATATGCACCTGCTCCAAACAACCAAGCACAGTGTTGTTATTACTGGTATAAACATACAGCTAATGTTGCCATTCAGTAAGTGCCAAGAAATTAGTTCAGGAAATAAGTATTTTCATGCTTTATACATTGTGTGGCTCTTAAAAGATTCATAAGCAAAAGAATAAAAGCAATTGGAAAATGTCTTTTAAAAGAAGAAAAAAGAATGAAAAAGAAAACACAAACTACCCAACCAAAACAGAAAACAAAGCACCAACCACTTCAAACCCAACATCTAAAGATTAATGGGGACACAGATTTTGGAAGGCATCCAGAACGTGAATATTCTGAGCTATATGGTAGCAGAGTAGTTGGTGGTTCAGATTATAATAAGATCACATTTTCCCTGTGGGCTGTTTATCTTGCTCAGTGATTTGGAAGCATCGGTTTTCTAAATAAGTGATTTTTAAAACTCTTGTGAGAGATTGCTACTTGTCTTGCTGTATCTTTAATCATATGTGCTAGCACTGTGAGCAATGTGCCCTTTCTACATGCTGCTTCAAAGCCTTGCCAACAAAACATGGTAGAACATATGTGAAATTTTTCCCAGTAGCTACAATGCTACTCACTGTTTTCCTGTATAAGACTCCTTTATCCTGCCCACGTCCAGATATAAAAGCTGAGATATTTAACTCACCTAATAGTGTTCAGTGAGGAGATTTTATCCACTTTAACATTTTTATGATTTTCAGGTAAGCAGACAGATTCCAGGTGGCTTTGGTTGATACTTACTGGCTTTATATAGCCCTGACTACAAATTACAACTGAAGGCTGAGAAGTATTTTCAATGAAAGGGACAAATGAGGACAAAGCCATCTCTAAGCATAAAATATCCATTTGAAATGAATATCTTTCTGCATTGATCAGAAAAATCACAGAGCCTGTGATCTAACAGGCACGACTACACACATTCCTGTTAAAGTCAGCTGGCTTAACTCCAGTTTATCATTTGCAATTTTGGAGACACACGGATAAATTTAGGCCATATCTTACACAAATCTGGTTCAGAAAGCACAGAGGAATAGTCAGGAATAGCAGGGGAGGAAAGAGGATTCAGATGCATTGCAATGTATTAAGAAACCTAAAAGAGCAGGAGAGTGATTCACTTTCACTGAGCCTGCAATGCAACGTCCTCAAGTCTTTTTGACATGACATAGTGAAAAGAAAATTTCCAAACTGAATCTTAATACATAGATCCAACACACCACCCAAAGCACACTCTTAGGTTAATGGGGATTTTGCTGCAGTATTCATAACGGGTTTGAGAAGTTCTGACTTTATGGTATTTACTTCTTCAGGTGCAATTTGTTAATAATTCATTTCAGCATCTATGCTTTGCTTTCCAAATACTGAGTGAATCATTTCTATTCAAATTGATCATGAGTGTTCAGACTGGAAAGAGCACTCTTAGCTTGAATTTATGATTACAGAGTGATGCACAGCTATATGAAGTTGCAGCTGTTAACTCATGGCATTCAAGTTCTCTAAACACTTTGCATTTTTCGCATTTTCTGTACCATAAAATTGCAGGCTTCCCAGCTCTGATAAATGTTTGGATTAAAACTGCTAATATTTCTGTACATTTTTATCAAATTTTCTCAGCTGTTATTTAAACTACATAGAACAATAATTTGCAGCACAAAAGAATATCTGAGATGAATTTGAAATTGTATTTTCAGGAATCACTGTATAGATAGATAAAAGACTGCCATTTGGAGATCAGTGATTCAGTTACCCCACTATACTGCCTTTTCTTAAACAGAAAAGTGAGCATAATTAAAATGTATTTGCCCCATTTTAATGTTTGGGTTTTTTTTATTTTGGCGTGATGTCTAAGAATACAAGAGAAAACATTTTTAGCAACAAATTAGTTCAAGAGGGGCAATGGGCACAGACTGAAACACAGAAGGCACGTCTGAATATCAGGAAAATCTTTTTTACTATGAGGCTCACTAAGCACTGACACAAGCTGCACAGAGTGGTTGCAGAGTCCCCATCATTGGAGATACTCAAAAGCCATCTGGTCCTGGGCAACTGGCTCTGGGTGGCCCTGCTCAAGAAGGGGGAAGGAGCCTCCTTTCAACCTCAACCATTCTGTGATACTGTGAAGATCTCCCTCTACCATTAACATTCATCTTAAATATTGCCCATTAGTTCAGCATCCCACAGACCACAGAGGAGGTCCAAGCCCAATGTCACAAGCCAGTCCAGTCATCTTTCAAACTCAAGCTATGAAAACACTACTGTGCACATTTACTCCCTGGTGAGCTGACATAATTCATACTGGAACCTATGGAACTTATTGGGACCATCCAAGTGGAAAAAATGAGGAAGTAACTTAGAGAAATCTTCCTGTTTTTGCATCCTGGATGACCTCAGCAGTGAAGTTGAGTGGCAGAGGATACTGTAATATAAGGCCCATAGCAAGTAAACTTCCAGAAAAAAAGAAGCCCACAGTGAGCAATGCATGGAATTCTGTACAGCAAGACACTGATGTATACTCAGAAACTTGGGCAATAGAGCCATTAAAATTTGTTTCACTGATGTCTGTTATTTAAATTTTCTGCAGTACCTACTTATATTAGCAGCTACTTATACTGGATACATGCCTTAGGGATATATCCAGACTGCTGCATGAATGCAAAAGATTCATGTTTGAATGTACGTGCTAAAGATTTAACTTACATTGCTTCTCCTTTTTGATTTGAGTAATATATAAGATCAAACTGTAGATCGTAATTTGAAGAAAACAGAAGCAAAAGTTCAATCAACCCACAAACACGACAATGAAGTTTTAGAGAAACTTCATTTCCTTGTCCTCAATATAGGCTCCTTGACAATGATGAGACTTGTTGAAATCATTATCTAGCAAGATATATCTATTTTACTCTAAACAATGAAATGTTAGCAACAGTGAGAAAATAAAGGTCCTATAAAATTACTGTGTGAAACTTTCAAATGATACTTTCTTAATGGATGAAACTTTTTTACTTAAATGCTCAGACACCTGTCTAAGGTGCTAGTTCAGAAATTTCATGGATTTAAGGATTCTCTAAATTCTACAATTCTGCTTCCAGACATTTTCGGTTTGATGGAATAAACTCATTGTTACACTGCAGTACCTAAATCCCATGCTGAAGTCATTGAATGCAGTTATTTTGCAAATATGATTTCACACATGCAACTGGTTTATCTCCCATGCAGTAGAGTGCTCTAGCAAAAGGTGTTTGCTTGCAGTTTAAGTGATACCTCTCATTGAAGTTTTAGCAGTGCTAGAGAATGTTCTAGAAATAGCGTATGTCTGAAAGAAGTTATGCACTTCCTTTGAAAGGCCAAAGACAGAGCCATCCTTGGAAAGGATTTTTAATACCCACTCAGAAAAGTTCAAGGCCTCACTTCTCCTAAAGCAGTTAGTGCTGGAGCAAGGAGAAAATGTCAGGAGTTGAATGTTACAGGGAGTAGTATTTCTGCTTTCATTTAAAATAGGATAAAATGCTATTTCTTTTCTGTGTACAAACAACTTTAGAAACCAGGTTTGTAGAAGCCTACAATCCCATGGCAGTTTAAATCAACCCACTGATGCCTGACAAGATCCCAACCTCCCTGGCCACATAATGTGTTCTTTCCTTCTCCTTTGTACTGACTCTCATGCTTACTGCTTCTTCCACATGGAGCTGCTTCACTTCACTATGCAAGCAGAAGACTAACCTGTCCTAAAAAGGTGAGTAACATCACTAAAAAATATCCTGGGTCAAAGAAAGGTATTTTCAAATCAGGATCTGTCACTAGAAGTGGCCAATAACTAATGCCTCATGAAGGCCATAAAGACAAGGAAAGCATGAAGACAGTTCCAAACTAATGTTTTGCAGTCATCAAATGTCTCCACTGTGAGAGGGATCTAGAAAGCCCTTGAACCCCCTGACAAGGTGCTCCTGAGCTACGTTCTATATTCTCCCCTGTTACTGTTTTTCAAGACTGGATGTACAAAATGAACCAGAGAAGATTGAGTAGTACCTTTAAAATCTGATAATGAATATAATGATATGGCAATAGAAGTTTTATTTTCCTTCCTAACTCACTTTGAAAATGCTATTACTTGTTTTATTAGTTTCTTAAAAATACTTACCATGCTACTTTAGACTCATTGGAGATCCCTGACAGATGTGGTTCTCAGATTTGTAAAAGACTGCAGCAACAGAATAAGGTATGGTAAATTTTACTTTTTAAAGAGCTTTTTTTGCAGAGAAAAGGACTTATGATGACTGTTTTAAAGATATTTTTAATAGTAATCTCCAACATTTTTTGTTATTGTATCTGTAAAATCCAAGGACACCAACTGGCTACTAGGCTACAGTACTTAGTCTTCTAATTCAGTGTCAGTGTTCAGTCTATTGTGTAAAATTTACTGCATGGAGGAGAAAAAGAATATTTAAAAACATTAACAACATAGATCTGGTCAGTCTCAGATTGCCGTATAAGGATTTTGTTACTGAAGGCTCATGCATGTTACTGAAATAGTGATGTACCCAGGCTAATCATCATTACTCCCTTAAAGTTGATTTTTCCTTCATTTATTAGTTTCTCTAAGGAGATGCTTTATGTGTGATATCCCACAACACTCTTCTACCACCTGATCAGCTCTGGCTATTCTGTTCTTTAAAGCCTGATTTACCTTCTGACAACCTTGAGACAGACCTAATAAACTCATCTTCAGAACTACCAACTATTACTAACTGCATTTACCTTCATAGGGAAAGGATTTTCAATTCTTTCTGCAATACTGCACCGATGAAAGAGTCAAGCCCTTAGAGAACATCCATGTGTTATCAATCTGGATACCAGCCTTTTTCCCAGGGCTTGAATTGACAAGTGCAAGAAAAGCACAGAAAACACTAGAATGCCGTCATCCATCTGCTGCACCGTGCTTAGCATATGGTAAATAAGATTACCTGCTGTTCTGAGATTGCTATTAAAACTGGCAGTATCAAGACTTTAGGGGCTGATGTTGACCAAACTACATGACTCTTTTTCTAGCTTACTTTCAGTTTAAATTTGACTCTATCCAACTCCATATCAGTTACAAAGTTCTCTCTCATGGTGCACTGTCCCTGAAATGTATGCTTTGTGAGACTGAAAAAGAAACAGCAGCAGAGGCTGACACCATCTTTGCCACTGTGACTGCAGAGAAACATTGCAGCACAATGAATTTAATTCTGCTGATGTCCTTGTGTTTCCTAGCTGATTCTCTCTAACAACGTCCAAAACAATCTCCCTGCAGCAGCAGCGATCACTACTTTAGAAGGTTAACGCTTCTATGAAAGCATCCTGATTATTGATCAGGATTCATGCAAAATATTAAACATCTATGTATTTTGAACAGATTGCAGTCTTCTGATGCAGTACATATACTGTACACATAATACATGGCAAATCATAGGACATGACAAGGAAACACTTCAAACTATCTAATGTTATGCCTCAGGCTGATTAAATAAACAAAAAGAAACATGACAGACTCATGCACATCTTACTCTTGGCCTTAATTGCAAACAACTGTTTTGTAATGTATGAGGCCTTTGCCATCCAATTCCTTGGCTGATTTTCTACTGATGAAAGACTTTCCACTTCATTGAACTGTGAAGGCATCATTTCTACTCCAAACCCATGGAGACAGAAGAATTAATTTACAATTCCCTACTATATGAAAAAAGTGATAGGCATCTCATAAGAGGTGGGACTAGCAGCAGCACTATTACAAACTTCATCCTCAGAAAATTGTTCCAGCTGTTACAAGCTCCTCAGTGTAGCTCCACAGGAACAGAAAGAAGTCTTTTTACTATGGACGGCTGTGGTACATCACAGTGCCTTGCAAAGAAGCAGCCCTGATCTATAGGATTGGTGAAGCAAAACCATCATTTGTTTTAAAAGACGAAAAGCACCACATATGCTATGCATTGAAAGGGCCAGACTCCATCAAGGAGGTAAAGGAAACAATGGTTTGGTTTGTTTTTTTTAAGTGAATGGCCAGTCTTGCAAGAGGTAGTCATGTTTAATTATCACTGCATCAAGTAGTAATTAGCAATGCATATCCGGCAGTTAATGTTACACCTTCAGGCTCATTTGGATCAATTTGCTCTGAAGGCCCACAGAATTAACAGGAGGAGAAACTTGCACTCACTGCTGATTAGGGAAAAATTCTGACTATGTTTCCATCCTGGAGTCTAAAATTTCCACCTGCATACACCTGGTCTGCCCTGGTACAGTGGACTACCATTCTATCCGCTGATAACAAAAGGGGAACAAGTACAGCTACTAACACAAGTTCATTTATAGTTAAGATCCAGTAAAATTTCCTTTTGCAAAGCCACAAAGGCTTTATCCTAAAATGTTGTAAATTGACATTAAATATTTCACAGCTGTCATGTTCACTTCTACTTTTGACACTTAGATATTAAAAGAAATCCAGAATATAGCTATTCAGGTATCTTATCAAGATCAAGCCTTGCAGCTACTTAAACACTCCAAACTTCAGCTCTTACTCAATTTAATAGATTGCAATAGCAATGACATAAAATGCTGAGTTACTCAATAAATAAAAGTAGCAGCAATGCATTTTTATATTGCATAAAAGAGTAGAAACAATCACAGGACTAGGCTAAAATTGTAGGTACTTTCTTAGAATCATAGAATGAGAGAATAGTTAGGGTTGGAAAGGACCTTAAGATCACCTAGTTCCAACCCCCCTGCCATGGGCAGGGACACCTCACACTAAACCATGCCACCCAAGGCTTCGTCCAACCTGGCCTTGAACACTGCCAGGGATGGAGCATTCACAACTCCCTTGGGTAACCCATTCCGTTGCCTCACCACACTCACAGTAAAGAACTTCCTCCTTATATCTAATCTAAACTTCCCCTGTTGAAGTTTTAACCCATTCCCCTTGTCCTATCACTACAGTCCCTAATGAATAATCCCTCTCCAGCATCCCTATAGCCCCCCTTCAGATACTGGAAGGCTGCTATGAGGTCTCCACGCAGCCTTCTCTTCTCCAGGTTGAACAGCCACAACTTTCTCAGCCTACCTATGGGAGGTGCTCCAGTCCCCTGATTATCCTCGTGGCCCTCCTCTGGACTTCTTCCAACAGTCCCATGTCTTTTTTATGTTGAGGACACCAGAACTGTACACAGTACTCTGAGTGAGGTCTCAAGAGAGGAGAGGGGCAGGATTTCTTTTCCTGTTGTTCCTAAGTGTTAGTCTACTCTTCCTGCCAACATTTTTGTTCAACCCCAAAAGTGCACTGAGCTAATTCCAAAGGCTGTTTATACTTATGCTGTGGCTAGGATATTCTTTGAACATATGAGACAAGCATTCAAATTCTCCCAAGCTGATGAAATTCTTAATGTAAGGTAGCCAAAACTGTACAAAACAGAACTGCTGGTGAAGCAAAGCTGTGTGCTATGAATCCTTGCTAGGCTTGCTAAGCATCAGCTGATCTTGTACAGCCTCCTCAGGAAGCCTAATGGATGAATGCCATAAAGTCATGGAGAGGCAAAGGGCTGTACTGATATATCTGGTGTAGACATTATTGGTTACTAAATCACTGAAGGCACTGTCCTCACTCACAGTAAGGGTAACCTAGCACCTATTCCTGGATTACAAATTCTACAAGGTTATTGCAAAGTTTAGGCATTGCAAAAGTGATCCCCAGTACCCCAAATGTCTTGGAATAACACCCTTGAACAAGAAAATCTTATGTGAGAAGCCATGCTTTAGGTCTGAAATTTAGCAGTTAACTAAAACTTTCTAAGCTTATGAACACTGCAGCAGCCTGCACAGTGAAACCAATGTTATCACTGTTTCTAGAAGAGAGCTGAGACCATATACTCTGCAGTAGTTCACCTCTGAATTCAGGGCTGACATTACAGGCTTCACATGGTATGGGGAAACCTAAGTACTCTGACTACTTTGGTCAAATGGTCAAGTGGTAGAATTGCTCTATTAGCCACCTAGCAATCTCCAAACCTAGTAATGCATTATGAAAACAGCATTAGAGTTCGTTTGATTAACACTGGTGATCTCATTTCATTTCGTTTATGGCTTTTTATTAGTTACAATTCAGCAGATCTGATGTCCTTTTAACTTTCACAGCTTTCTGTGTAATCAAGCCAAAGGTGTACTGGCACTTTATGTTCCATTAATTCCAGTTTTTCTACTGCAGCTTTTTTGGAAGTGTATTCTGAGAATCTAGAAGGAGCTCATTTTCTCCCACAGAAATAGAAGCCAAATCCAAGACAGAAGAGACCACAGGAATGAAACACTTCTGCCTTTAATTTAAGAGATGCTATCTGCCCCATCTACAGCAAAATCAGTGTGAGAGAGTGCTTTTAAACCAAACTTTACAGTCCTGTAGAGAGAAGAGGGAAGTTTCAGGTGTGAAAAAGAGGAGAGCATGACAGCTCCTAGAGCCATTATTCAAAACAGTGTATTCTCAAAGACAGGCCAGGGATGTGTAGTAAATATGCTTTGTCTATATTGATTTTGGTCCTACCATATCCAGCCAGTGTATCCCAGCATATTTTCTGCTTGCACCTAGACTGGGAGACTCCACTGGCGTTACACTGACATGCCCTGAGTACAGTCAGGTAATGGACAGAGAAGTCCCCTCTCTGGGGAACATACATAGACCCCCTGGGAGCATGTGTGAACCCATTCTCCTCCTCCTCCTATTCCACCCCCTTCCCACTCTGAATCTGCATCATTAGGATCCCCATAATCTCTACAAAAAAGGAAACACAAATCCAGAATAATGACTAATCCAATGTCTTCCATGAGGGTTGTTGTGGGTGGTGCTGACTCACACCAAGCGGATGAAAACAAGGAAGCTCCTGGCCTCAGTGCAGCTGACAGGGTTGGGCTATGTTTTCCAGCTAGCAGAGAAGGTTGGCTTTGCTGTGGGAACCCAAATCTTCAGTGGTGGGAGAGCAGGAGCAAAGCAGGTTTGTTTACTGATATACCCTGGCCCATCACTCAGTAAAGAGGTGTGCTTCTGGGGGTGGGCTGCTCTCATCTTCTCCTTAGGGGTATAAGGCAGGTTTCTCCCTTGCTACATAACCTTTCTGCGTATGTATATGCAGAGCAAGCCTTATTCTAAATCTTTCATATACACCTGCTGTTTCATAGTCCCCAGAGCTCACCTCCATGTCTGAGCTCTTTCCACTTGGGAGATAGACACCTGGTATGGATCTTATCTCAGTCTTTCCCTGAGGCTGTTTAAAACAATCTCTTGGTTTTGGTAAGATTTGTTTGTTTGCTCACATATATTGTTGTGGGTTTGTATTAAGGAAGGAACTCTGAGACTTTTGTGTGCTGTCCTTTTGTAAAGTGGTAGATATGTAGTTGCTCAGACTTCTCACATGAGAATAATCTTGCCCTTTTGCTGGGTTTTTTGCTTGACTCACCAAATTTCCAGGGGGACAGAAAGGGCAGCTCTTTATGTCAAGCCAAGGGTACTATGAGCATGACAGACAAAAGATATTACTCTCGTAATAAAAATATAGGAGAAATTAACCACTTAAAAGGGAGCTAATTTGAATTGTCGGCTCAACATTACAGATGAAGGGAGATGTCTGCATATGTTTTGAGCTACTCTAAAGCAGGCATGGCCAAGCTGTGACTCCTGACCCACATGAATTTTACTCAGGGACAGTTCATGCATGCCTTTAAGGCAAGGATTATGTTATTTCTCCAACACCAGGAACGCCATTAGGCCGCAGGATGCAAGGAAACCTGTAAAAGTTAATGAAAAAGATGAGAAATTTTATGCACTGAGCTAGCCAATTTGAATTGTCCAAATGAATCATTGCTATAACCCTGCAGGTTGCATCTTGGAAGGATAAACAGCTACTGTATCTCAGAATAAAAGCCGCATGAAAAAAACTTGGAGAAAATAAAAGTGATAGACAAAAGACACTAGTTACTTCAGAAGGAAAGAATACATAGAAGCAAGCACAGATGTAATTTGACAAGAAATAGGAATAAAAATCTGTGGCTGTAATTATGAAAAGAATATTTAGCATAGAGAAAGGAAAGAAAACAAATCAGCTGCCATATGTGAGAGCACAATATAAGAGACGGAAACAAGCAAAACCATTTCATGCCAGTCAAGGTATTTAAGATGAATCAAACAGGCTTTTACAGGTATATTGAAGAAAGAAAATTATAGAGAAAATAACTTGATAAATAAACCAGGACATATTCATTCTCCAATGGGTTGAAAAAATACCAAAGAAGATTTGAAATTACATTTAACTCAAAAAAAAAAAAAAACCTGAAATAAACTGAAGACTCATATTGTAGCTTGTCTTTTCTGATAGCTTTTTCTCTGTATATACCTTTGCCATGTAGGTTATGCACTCCGACATAATCATGAGTACCTGTGCCAGGTATGTGCTATCTGATGAGACTGGCTGAAATCTGTACCCTTGTATTTGTGTGAATGAAGGCAGAGGTCTGTCAACACAACTATTCTGCTTTCCGGTTAGGAATACAAGAGTCTGCAAAAGTCTCATTCCTTCTCAGTGTAAATAAGAATAATCTACCTGAAGTAGACACATTCAGTATAATACCAGATATCTTTTCTATTTTCCCTCTATAAGCCAGACTTTCAAACTCACTTAGCTGAGTGCCCCAGTTCAGCTGTGAGAGTTGGCCTTCCTCCCCTGCTCCCAGCAACCTCCCACATCTTCGTGCCCTCAGTTCACCTCCAGCAGAGAGACCAAAAAGCATCTACCAGAAGCTGGATATTTAGGTTTAAATTTCCTCAGCTTGTGGAATCTGAAGTCTTGGTCTCCACCTGTAGCTCTCGCCATCACCGGGTTTCATAGCAAAGGAAAGCATAACAGCGCTGAACATGGGTCTCTTTGGAATAGCACCTGACTCTTGTTTCTCTGCTCTTGAAGTGCCTGCTGAACTGGATTCACAATTAGGTCACTTTTAAGCTGCTACAAAGCCAGGTAGTCCTAATTCTGAAGAACTAATGCAGCTGTAATTCTAATAAAAATAACCACAGCAACAGTCATAATAATGAGCTGGATTATTCCACTAAGCAAGTGGAGAAATCTTTCTGCTCATCACTCAGAAGCAGAGAAGTTAGCTTTCTATCCAAAGGCCAGAGTCATAACTAAGATGAAAATCCATAAGCAACAGGACAAGCAAGACAGCATAACTCACAAACTGAAAAACAGAAACCATTAAGACTTCAAACTATGATCTTATCCTCAAACTCCACTGCAGAAATGCACTGTAATGCTCTAGCACAGAGAGAAACTTGTTTGACCCCTTACCTGCCACAGAACTTCAGATTATTTCTTGTCAAACTTGTATACTTTGAAAGTTAGCTGTGATAGGGTACTACTGTGTAACTGCTTCAAGCCACCAAATCTACCTAGAGAAAAGGATAGATGTCTCCTTAACAATCTGTCCAAAAATTATAAGGCAAAGTGACATCGCAGCTCATGATTTTGTCCAAGGGCATTTCCAAAAAATGAGGGAAAGCTCATCAAATTGAAAATAACTTCAGTGGTACATCCTTTCAATATGTTATTTTAAATACATTATTATTTAATAATTAATTACGTTTTAAAACAGAGAGTTCAATGGTTCCATTTAATGTTTTACCAACACTCATGAGCATGAAAGCCTTTTCCCAGCCATTTCCAGATAACATAAAAATTAGCAAGAGAATAAATAATCAGGAAGTCAGCTACTGTTACCCAGTGATTGCATTTTTTGTCATTTTGACCAAAAAGACATCATTGGTTTATTGAACTTGACAAAAAAAGAAGAACAAGATCAGTTTTTTTGCAGAATTGCTCCATCAGTGTCAAGACCATTTACATAATGCCTCCTTCAGTATCACCATCTCTCCTTCCAATTTTGTTATCTGATAGCACACAAGTCCCTTCTGTGTCATCTTCAGGATAAGTTATCAGGATGCAAGGTAGTTTTCATAGATCTCTGGGGACTACTATATTTCTGCTCTTTTGCAAATGTCTTCAGCATATTAGATATCTCCATTCTGCACAGCAGTCATGCCGACATGCAGACAATCATCTGGTGGCTCAACTTGCTCAGGCACAACAGCTTCACTTCACACGCTGACTATTCAGAAACCCCAATCCAATGGTCCTTAAATCGTGGCTGGGTCAAAATTGCTTGTACTGAGTTAAAATTTCTAGGCCAAAGAAAAGCGCACATGCTCTAGGAGAATAGCTAGTTCATCGGTTTCATGAAGAAGCCTCAGAACTTATCCCACAAAGCAGATGAAAGAAGTTTGTTTGACAGCCCCATTAACTGAAAGCTGCTGTGAATGGCACCAAATAGGCAAGAGAAGTGTGAATTTCGCTATAGTTACAATAACTGCAGGACAAAGAAGGACTAGAGGAGAGAGACTGATCTAGTCTTCATTCCCCTTTCAGTCCTTTGCTTTTCAGCTGTTTCATGTGAGAGGGTCTCCTGTTCATAAAGAATAAGACTTTAGATTCTCAAGCATTTTATTTCAGTAAAACGAGCCAGGAATAAGGGCATAAGCTGTCATAACCAAGGTTTCTAAACATAATAGCAGTTATTAACTGGTGAAAATTTTAGTGGTAGTTTTTAATAAAAGATCACTGAATAGAAGTTCAACAGAGACCCCTGAAGACTGAAAATGGACTAGTTTAATGTCGTAATTAAGACAAAATCCCATGAGTGTGCCAGAGATTATAGAACAGTTAGAATAACTTCTTTTTTAGTAAAGCATTAGGTACCATTTTTCAGACATCAAATGGTAACAGTTTAAAAAAAGAAAAATGTCTTGATTTAAAGATAGGCAGCCTTCCTGAAGAGAAGCATAACCGTGTTTCACTTAGAAAGGTAATAAGAAGCAGTTGACTCCCATTAATCTTGAATAGATCAAAAGGACACAGACAGCATAATAAAAATTTCAGTGAGTGCATAATAAAGTTTCACAGTGGTTGTGTGAAGGGCTAAGAGTTGTGAGAAAAATGGAAGAAATCTGTCTGGTATTAATGTAGCATCAGCTTTTGGCAACAATAATACTTCTATGACTATCTATCTGTATGAGTTTGTCTATTTAAAGCTAGAAAACAAACTGCTTCACAAGATTAACATTAGTGCCAGTTTCTAAATTGTGAATTAAAACATAGGGAAACTATTTTTACAGGTGGCTTTCCCACTTTCAAGGGTTTATTTTACAACTTGGAGAAAACACCAACAAAAGAAGCAGCAAGTCAGCAGCTGAAGAAGCAGCTGAAAAGCAAGATATTTATGAAAGTACAAAAAATATTGATATATGTTTCCAAGCTTAGGCATTCAAGCTAGAAATGATTGGCTTTTAAGAAACATATATAATCCAATAAAGAGGAATGCTCATCTTAGTAATAAGGCTCTGCCTGAAAATGCAGGTGCTGTGGGTTGATATTTGTCTCTCCCTCACCCTCCCTGCATTACCTTTGGCAGGTCACTTACATCTCAGTTTCTTCTCAACAAAGGAATCACGTTTCTGCTCTGTGTAGAGGTTATACTAGGTAAATTCATTAACATCTAAGCCTGACTGCACAGCAGTAAGGAGCAAATAAATTAGACATGTATCATCAGAGAAGTTGGTGGCTACAAAAATCTGTGTTAGTGTGACAGAAAACCAGTTTCACAAATATGTTTTATAATTCTTTTTCCCTTGACATTTAGAGTATCTGGACTTTTACCAAACTGCAAAATGTCTTCAAGCTTCAGTAGCTTAGCTTCAGCCTGATAAGGTAACAGATGCCACATGAGAGAAGGCACCTGTTATGCACCATGCCTGCATTAGGTAATTATGTATAAAGCAACTTAGATATGCAATCCATAAAAGTAAAACCATTACCTCTGTCAGCTTTTTGAGCTACTCATGGAGGCAGCAAGAGTGTGCTGAATGAATCTGAAGAGACGTATATCTCCTCAATGAAACTGGTGTGCGCCTGCAAGTGTGTGTGCTGTTGTTTCTGTGTGAATCTATAAATTCATAGATACAATGCTTTTCCCCCAAGAAGCTGGTGGATAAAGCAGTAACAGCAAGCTCATGCTTGTGTAAGTGAATAGGAGCCAGATGGTGAAATATTATAAACTGATAAGTTCATAAGGTCAAACAGACATATGGTTGAAATGCCAAAGTGTCACATTAGGTCAGTAAGTGTCACCACAGTAGTATTACTGCTACTTTGCAAAAGGATTAAGAAAGAGAAAATAATGCATCACTGATGTCTTCTGCTTTCTGCTCCTCGAGGTCCCAGATCACAACTGGCTCTAGTCAATAGCATTAACTTAACCAGTGAGTGCAACCGACTGGAACAGCTTGTACCTCAGAATGAGGAAGATAACACTATCATTTTTTTAGTTGAGATAACTTTATAGTAATCTTAATTTTCTTTCTCATAAGCTTGTTTTACCAATGTCAACTTTTCATCTTGTCAAACATATCTGGCTTCCCCATGGTAGCATGCCATAAACTATGCAAGTGTCATGATCCCCTCTGCAGGGGGTTCTACTTCAAGAATTTAGGAACTTATTCTTTTATTCTCAGTCACAATGGTCAGCACCTTTGAAGAATCAGGTTTGAAGAGCATCAGGATCAAGAGAGACCGCATGGCTTAATGTCTATGTTTGCTTAAGGGCCTCTTTCCCATCAGGCTCCTTTTCCATGTGTAATTGTAAATTTAATAGAGTTTCTTTCTGTGATAGTTCTATCACCATATCAGTAAAGATAAAGAATGTAAAGACAGGAAAGAATGAGAATATAAAGTTTTTGTGTTTGCAACTAAGACCTTAAAAATTATTTGGGCATCACCTACCCAACCCACAACAACACATCCAGAAGTATCAGGAAAATCAAGCTAAATGGTTTCACTCTGTTCCATGTACTATTATGCAACCAGCTGTTTCTGCTCATTTTAGAACACTATGCTAATCTCCAAACCTGAAAATTGGCATCAGTCGTAACGTGGAAAAACAGCTCAAATATTTTTAACATATCTTTTGCGATGTGGCCTGTGAATATTTCATGAGGAAAGTACCAATCCACAGAAGAAATATACATTTATATTGGAACTAAAAGCAAAGAAGTATTTATGTTTTTCATATTTTCACATTTGAATCTAATTTGTACAGCATGCCTAATGAACCATACATGTGCAGAGAAAAGGAACAATTCAGCTTTGCCTGCTGCGTTCTGTTTCTGTTTGATTTGTGTTTGTTTGTAAGTGATGCTAGATTCCCAATTGCTAGGTTTATTGTTTATTGATTTTTACTATTATTGGGCTCTACATATATATAGGAATTCATGGTCCAGAGATGTTTACTAACTGTGCAGTGGGAACTGTATACAGGCACCTTGCTCATCAAAGTCAGTGAAATACCAAGGAGGGCCAGATCCTGGATAATGCCTATCACTCTGGACTGAAGGTGCTCAAAGGTCTCACAGGTGGAGTTATGAAGGTAAAATTACACAGAATCAATGAAAGCTGAAATGAAGCTGAAATTTTGTCCATGCTGCATATGCGCCATAGGCTAAAAGGTTTCCTGAATGCTGTAACCAGCCATACTAGTGTGAGCACTTAGTCATTATTAAGATGCTATTCTATCTTCCAGCCTTCACCACAAACAGCCAGAACCAGATCGTTTGACTGTGTGTTGCAAGAACTGTAAGCTGTCACCACAGAATCATTTAATGTTTTTACTTATAGAGAGTAGTCAGGAAACTTTTATGCTCTGTAACAGCTGTGGAAAGACACGTCCTGTGAAACATACGCTGCACTCAATGGCACGGTTGTCAAGATCTTTCATTAAAACTTGATACATAAAAAAGAGCTCATGTTACTTTTCCAAAAACCTACAAAAAAGACATTCAGGATTTTGGGGTTAGGGAAGACTAACTTGCCACTAGTCAAATGAAAAGTCTCAGAGATATTCATGAGTGAGGAACACAAAAAGTTTCAGTTACTTATAATAAAGTCTTCAAGAGTTGGATCACACACCTACTTAAGATGATAGTTATAGAGCAAGCTAGACAAGCAATTTATCATTTCTGAGTTGCTCATCAAGGAAATAACTGATGCCAGGAAATTCTGACAAATGTGGAAGAGCACCAGGTTTAGCAAGATACGTCCTTTACAAGCAATATCCTATCCTTGTGTGATGTAAAGGGAAGAAATCAGAAGAAGTCATGTAGGAAAAGGTGAAAACCAACTAAATCATTCAAAGTACCATTTGAAATAAAGTTTAAGGAAGTCCTGTTAAGTCTGGCCTGTTTCAGTCCAGCAACCTTCTGCCTTTCATGATAAAGTCTTCCTCATCATGATGAACAATGACTTTGGCTATATGTTCCACAATAGAACAATGGTAGTAAAGTGCATCTTTGGACTAATGACTGCCTTATCACTGCTCAACTCCCTTATGTTTGTGTATGGAAAGCAACTGAAAAGGGATAAAAGGGTAATACATCATATTCAGGTTGCTACAAGGTAAATTAATCTTGTTGCTTTTATTCACATAGAAGTAGGTATAGCTTAAAGAAGCAAAGATTCTTTCCAGCTTTACTGAAGCTCATTGATGGCTAAAGCCTGTCCAAAACAGTATTACAGCAACCATGTGATTAACAAAGACCGTAAAATTAAATACTTGCTGTTTCTAATGCATTGCAGAGGATGTAGAGGCAAGTCAATGGTATGATGATTCATGGCTTTTGTATCCAAGCACTAGGATTTTTTTGTTGTTTTGAAATACAGGATAATGAGGACAGGAATGCCTGAGGTCTCAATTTTTAGCAAATCAGCCTGTTCCTAAGCATAAAATGCAAAATTGATGCCCAGGCACACCTATGTGGGTAATCGATTTCCTTTTCAAAGGCAGTAAGTTGTTTTTCTTTTTAATAATCTTGGATGTCAATAGTTTTGTAGCAGTTAACTCTTAAAGTGCAATTTTAATTCCATGTTAAAATGAACCTTAAATTACAAACAAAACCAAAACAAAATAAAAAACACATACACAAAAAGAAAACAAACAAGAAAAAAAAAAGGAATAAGGGAAAAATCTCTCTCAGTAAAAAGATGGTCCAGGAAGAAAAATTACAGCTGAAAGATTCTATCTTCCTATGGAACCCCTAAACCTGCAGCTTAAAATGCAGTACTACATTCAAAAGACCGTGGTAAATACTCTGTACAGAAAGTTTAGCAGTTTTGTACTTTTTTTCTCAAAGTTTAAGATGAATAACATTCCTTAAAATATTTAACTGATTTAACTGATTTATCTTTGTGTGTCACAATTTAATTTTTTTTTTTTAATTTAACTTAATGGAAACTTTTATTCCCTGGAGAGTACACGGGAACTCACCAAAAATAATATGTTCACACTGAGCTGGGAGAGGCTGAGAGATTCTGTGCACACAAAGAGCACAAGCTGAGAGCAGAGGAGACAGTTGGACCATCGTGCCTCCCCGAAGATGACACAGAAATCCTGGTTACAGAACTTTACTGTATACTAATCGAAAGGAGACAGCTGGAAAAGCAGTGTATCAGCTAGAAAATTAAGCTTGTTACATACGAGTGAGAGATTTGTTCCATCAGTTGGCTTATAAGCATCTCTTGAAAACATTCTTTTACTTTGTAGGTTTTTCTTCAGTGGATTTCATCTTCAGTCCTTTTCATTAACTGGAGCTCCCCCTCAAGGAATACAATGGGAAACTAGCTTTGCAATAAAAGAGATAGATTTCTCATTTTGACTAAAACAATCCCAATATCCTAACCTACAAAATCTTCAGAGATTTTCTTCAGCATATTCCCTCACTTACGGTTGATATATAGTTTGCTAAGCAATTTCATGTAGAAGTGAGGCTGTTCTTAAATAAAGAGACCTAGGCCAGAAAATATTAGAACATTGATTTAAGTGACTTCAGGGACTTTAAGTATGATTTTACTCAAACTACAATTCTTGTACCATAAAATGGATGATACCCACGCTGCTACAGTACAAAAAGCCTTTGTTCTGGCTCAGCCCTGTCCCTCACACTTCAGTGAAACTTAAATGAGAGCTGCTAGATGGGTCACTGCATGGAACTCTTAGTGGAGCACCTCTCCAGCAGCCACATTCCCCATTGCCTACCAAGGATGCACGTGTAGAAGAGATGATAGGTCAGAAAATACCCAGTGGCAAAAAGGGAGGATACAGGAGGATGAGACATCTGCACTATGTCAGGGAGGTCTAGGCAATGGTGTTGGTCAAAGAGAGGAAGAGGAGAATGAATACTCAGTACCAAACAGCTACTAGTGTCTTTATTACAAAGCAGGTGAGCATGAGTGAGAAGATCATCAGCATCATTAGGAATGGGACTTTGTTTCCTTCTCAGTGCTTCCAGTATCCTCAGTGCCCCTTCACTTGTCATAAGTCCAGTCATACACCCATGAAACTAATCTCAGATGGGAGAAGATGTCCATAACTCTTAGGATATGACCAAGATACTCTCTGCAATAGTTCTGGTAGCACTAAGAGCTTTCTCTGCCTGCCCACACTCAGTCACACTGTGGTGGTAAAATTATTAATATTTAAGATTTTGAGAGGTCTGACTAAGAATTTTATCCTAAATAAAGAACATTCCTGTTTATTAAAAGCTAACATTGTGACAGTTTCTACCTTCCTGCTCTGAGCTAATACTGGTGTGCCACTCCTATAGTCACATTATTTACTGTTTGATTTCTTGTGGCAGTTAGCAAGATACTTAAGGAGTCCATCCCTCCCAGGGATGGATACCTGGTTTTGTTTAACATAGAAATGATTGGTTTTCCTCAATTTTTTTTTTCCTTTTTCCTTCTGAAACAGCATATAGGCTGGGTCTCTGATATCACTTGGCAGAGAACATTGGAGCAGAGGGGGAGATGATGGCAGAATGCTATCTCAGTCTGATCATAGTTGATAAAGCTTATGTCTGATCTGTGCATTATGATGCGCTTGGAGTCCCCAGGTCTATGACAACACCTTAGGAAATACCATTTTTCAGGTTTTCCAGGGACCTGGTCCTATTCTTAACACTCTGTGGTATTTCTCAGCATGGCATGATTAGCTGCTTCAGAATCTGGTTTTAATTTCACTTCTTCCAGAAGGTGGATAAAGTCACAAAGCTTAACCTGACACAGTATCTATCACTTGGTCTTCTTTTTAATGTTGTACAGTAGATAGAAAAATGCCACACGTTACTGGCCCCAGTAATGTTACTCTGCCATTCATCAGGCAAACCCCTTAAAAGCTACAGTTGCATGTTATCTTTCTTGCACAATAATTATTTATAGCATTTTGCAGGCCCTCATAGCTTTGCTGCAGCCTACAGTGAGTACTGCACACACAGCCGCGCCATGAGAGAGGTAACTGCCTGCCCCTGCACTGGTTGCTCAATACAGAGCCTTGGCTGTATTGTATTGCCCCTTATTCCTCCTAAGCAGCCAGAGTGAATGTTCAGTCATTAAGGAGCCAGGTTGTCAGAGATCTGATAATTAATCTTTGTAAATTATGCTTATTTATTCAACTGAAATTGCAGGAGGACACAGCCAGTGTAACCTGAGGGTTCCCTGGGAAATGCTATACCAACCAACCCTGTATAGCACAGCTGTAGAGTCTGCTGAGACAGAAAAGTTGCTTTTGCTCAGTTTAAAAAACAGGAGTAGCAAGTGTTTGAAAGTGAAATATGCTGCAGTTAAATGGACAGAAGAGGTTTAATTGACTGACATGTTAAATTTCAATAATTATTGTTCAGCTGGTGGAAAGCTACTGTTCTATCATACTGCAACAAACTGTAGAACTGAAATACCCACATTTCCCAGTACTCCCAAGAACTACTTTAATGCTTAACTGGACTCTCCACCAAAGCAAGACCTCAACCTGCTTTCTAGATTTAATGTTACCCCTCTTCTATAATCATCCAGCAATAAAAATTCTCCCCCAGTTCTTCAGTAGCTCTTTTATCTTGTGGCACTATGGACCCTCAGGCTCTCGGCTGAATTTCAAGTAGCAAATACAATACATTGAGAGGACAGCAGAAACTACACTTTTCCACAGCTGGTAGTCCTTTTCTGCCCAACCACCCTTTTCTAGGAAAAAATCAGTGTTGCGCATCTCTATGCTATGGTCTCTGGGATATGATCTAAGAAGTCCAAATGCTTCAGCCTACACAAGGAGAGCTGGAGGGAATGTTCAGCAGCCAGGCATGTCTCTACTCAGAGCCACATGAAGCCATACTTCATACTTTGAATGCAGTGCAATTGAAGTAGTATTACTTTTTAAAAGTAAATTAATTCCCTTAAGTAAAGGAATCCATGTCTCCCCTTAAAACATAGAAATAGCCTATAGACAGTAACACTATACATAGGCTGTCTTTTTTTTTTTCCCAGAGAATGTATGCTCTGATTCTTCTTACTGTCTTCCTGCTAGCTAACTAAAACCTTTCTTTCCTCACCCATGGCTTTATTCCCATGGATATGCAACATACAGACTTTGCAAAGGGTTCAGTTATGCTATCATTGTATTTATATCCCATATCCTTGTTATTGCTAGCCTCTGATTTGTCACAAGCAATGTGCAACTAAGCAAATGTAAGCTTGTAAAATCCAGGCTGCATCACAAATTTCTATTCACACAAGAAGGAGTAATTCTGAGTCCTGTGTCAGCTGGCTTGGTGGTTTGTAAAGGCTGTGGTATCAGGGGTTGATTAGAAAATAATGCAGAAAATGCAGTTGTTTTTGCTATTGCTACCACTGCCAAAGCAAGCACTTTTCGTTTGTCTATGTAATGAGAGGGAGCCTTCCTAAGTCTCAGGTACATTAAGAAAGAATGTGTACATGGGGAGTCCCCACTGTGCAGTTATCCTAATGTTTTCAGGACTCTTCAGATGGCTTTCACTGAATTAAATGCATAAAAGAAGAACTAATCCTGCTGAATCAGGAAATGAGACGATGGGGATATTCTGTATGATTCCCATTACCTTTATATTATAGTCTGCAAAGGCTACAGCTCTGAATATATGTTACTTGTCCAATTCCCACTGAATTCAATGGGAGTTTAGGGTACAAGTTCAAACAAACTGCATGGGGAATGTGGAGGACCCTGGTGAGTGGAAAAAGAATATTTTCTGTATTATTCAAGTATTTAGAGTCCATATCTCAGTGCTTTGAGTCTCATCTATAAAATGGGATTATCTAGGCTCCAGAATAAAACTGAGGAACAATTTACAACCTTGTTCTCTAATATGCCTTAAGCCTCTGGTGGCATACCATTAAAATTAAGAAATGCTAGGGAAAAGTTCCATTTTAGAGCAACAAAGTTCATTTTAACTGCAGGCCATATGCTCCAATATCACCTATCTTTCCATATTGTTAACTAAACTACTGGCATCAGCTTGATTTGTTGAACAAATAGATTAATTAATCTAAGAGAGACATGGTATGCATCTCCATTATCTTCCATTCTGTGCACAAAAAAAGAGCAATCATGATGTGCACTTGAATTAAATTTTGTTAGTAAAATATGCTTCCTCGATATTGTAGGCATTTGCATTTTATATACTTCAGTTACCATCTGCTAATGGTAATTTAATCATTCAATAAATAACACTAAAGAGAGCAACATTAAAGAAGATTGGAGAATTTTTTAATATAATGAATATTTTTTGGTTTATTTCTGAGAACTGCAACTGTAGCCAGCAATAAAAAGGATAATCCATTAAAACTAGAGCACAATAATGAAAGCTGTTGTTATGGTTCTGGCATAGTGGATGACCAAAGGGGTTTGTAAATTCCCAGAGTGATGACTTTCCCTACCCTTTACTAAGGAATAATGTGTGAATCATTATGCTATAGACAGATGGGACTACTCTGGAGAGGCTGTGATTTCATGCTAGCCTAGCAGAAGTTCCAGGAGGTATTCATAGCTTCAAAAACTCCAGTGTCTCTGGTGAGGCTAGAAGAACCTGAGTATGACCAAAATCTTTTAAAGAGTGGAGGCTTTATATCCCAGCTCAAGAAAAAGTGCCTCTTAAGGAGGGCACTTAAGGCCTGCTGAATTGTTAAGTCATCTTGATTAATACACAACTTTAAGCATAAGCACTGGCAATAGGCTTTTCTTAATAAATGTATGCAGAGATGGTATGCTTATAGATATTTCTTTGCTACCTTAGATTTTCATTCGATTTTTAGTTCGAAACATCAAAGCATGAAAAATCTTCTTCAAAGTTTTAAATGTCCATTGAATGTCCATTGATCCTGTTTTCTGATGTAGAGCTCAGAAACTAATCTTAACTGAGAAATTAATCTCTTAGTAAAATGGAAACAGGCTTAATCTCAAAGTAAAGACCTCTGATGTCCCCCAGTCCACCAGAGCCTGTATATCCATGATCACACCTTCTTCATTAGACATAATTTGTAATTCTGTTATGTGATGAGTTCATATTGCAACTCCTTTTTGCATAGGGGCCCCTCTATTCCTGCGTTCAAACAGCATACATGTAGCTTTCTGACAGATCCATATCTGAGTACACTACAGTTGCTTCAGACAAGAGTGCCTATGCTCATGACAGGTGAGCATCCTACCTATGTGCCAGTCCCATTATTTTGCCTGAAATGTTTTCATGTGAATAAGCCTCCTCAGGGGAACAAATATCCTGTTACCTTTTCTCACTCGCCCTGTAACTTTTTGGCTTTTACTCTAAGACCTGCTAAGTAATTACTTGTCAATGAAATTATTTTTTCCCATTGATTGATGCCATCCTACTATAAAACCAGAAAACGATCTCTCATCCATTCTGTTATCTTCAGAGGTAAATAATTTTCCATATCAACTACTTCACTAAATAATCCATGGCTAAGCTTCCAGCACCTCTGGACTGAGGTACCTTCATTATAATTTTAAAATAAAACACAATAAAATACTTTATCGTTGTCTCAAGTAAATTATGACCTCTCAGACATGCGCTTCTGAGACACAGCAGAGAAAAGATGAAATACAGGCAATAAATATAGACAACTGTACATAGAGTGCAACAATAATGCTTTTGGAGGAGAAATTTGCCATTCTTTCCAGTGGCAAAGACCAAAGACAGAAACTTTTAAAAAAAAAAAAAAAAAAAAAAGGAATGATTGCTGCAGGAAGCATGTGTAGATTTTGGCTCACATGTCAGACCAGAGCCGGACAAGAATGGAAAGACAGTAGTAGTGGTAATGGCCAAGAATCTCTGCCTGGGTGTATGTAGCACAAGCAGATGCCTGAAGGATTGAGGCTATTCAGGGTTATTGCATCTATGGTGGGTGAAGAGGGGTGTTGAGGGAGGAGCAGCTACAGCAATTGCAGCTCTCCTGTGGCTGTTCATCTCCTGAGAACCACCACAACTTCACACGGCAGTCTGTGCTGCCAGCAAACTACAAGCCCATCTCAGACTGGGCTGGGCAGATGTGCAATGGCTGTGGTGACATATTGACTTCTCAGGGCTCATTGCTGTGGTGTTTCACCCCCATGATCCCTGCTGTAGCTGCTGTGCCTAGCTTCTCCTCAGCTTCATGCAATGCTCCATACCTGACACCTAAAGCCTCCTGCTCTAATGTTGGCTATTGGTCAGCTCAGAGGGTCCTCATGAACCTGCAGACCTCCAGCTTAGTGCTGCTGTCCCTTCCCTTTACATGTCTCAGCTCATGGCCTGGCTATTGTGTGTTACACTACTGTACATGGCACGAACACATATATATCCATTCAGCATGCTTTATCCCCTCTGCTAGCACCCAGGTGAACCCAGAGGGCTGCACTCAGGACATCCTACATTTTCTTCTTCTGAATTCAGGCCAGAAGCATTTTGGGCATAAAAGAATTCCACTGGACAATGCCCCACTCTTATCACTTCTTAGCCTATTTCCCAGCCCTTTAGCCCCCACAGAACTGCTCTGGCAGTGAACAGCCTCTGCAGTTTCCACTGCTTCTAAACAAAAGGGATATAAAGGGTTTTTTTTCCAGCAGCTTGAATGGAAAATGGCTATTGCCCTCAACAGCCTAATTTTCCTGAACCCACCTGAAGGCTGAAGCCAGCTATTCAGACGCAGGTGAAAAGGAACAGAGCCACCCCTGCTATTTCTTACAGACCATTTTAGTGAATTAGGTTCCTGAGGAGTGTGAAAGCACCTGTTTTGTTCTGATTATTTCTGGCCTGCTCTAAAAGCAATTTACTATAGAATAACCCATGTTAGAAGCTCTGGCTCCACAATTTTACACAAAGCAAGTATAGCTTGAGCATCCTTCCTACGTTGTCCTGACAAAGAAGAATCCTATCCCATGCTGAGAGAATGGTTTGCACCCGCTTCTACAGCACCCGGTCTGTCTGCTAAAACAGCCAATGAGGTTGTCACAGGTAACAGTGTTTTATTTTGGATACAGAATGGTATTTTATTCTAGGTCTAAATGCCTGGCAAGCCTATTAATTTTGCCTGTTCCAGCAAGAAGTTGCAGAGATGCAGCTGTAACAATTTATATCCAAATAGTCATTAATTAAAACAAAAAATCTTGAAAAATCATTTTTGTGCTTAGCACTAGAATTATGCTTAGTTCTTTCAAATCCATTAGATTGGAATATTGATAGACTCAGAAAATGCAATTTGGAGTTACACAGGCAGCTTCAAGGTAAGGTAAGCATTGGACAGTTTGTCACTTTATCATTATTTTACTAAAATCAAGGGGGCTGCACCAATTAAGGATGAGTCAAGGATTTGGCTCATTGCTGTGTTAGAATTCCAAGCCATAAACCTAGTAAGAAAGTACTGGTGATGTTTGATCTAACCAAATGTGAAGGCTGAAGTCACCTGAAATAATGCAACAGACTCCCTTAGCCCTCTGTAGTTCAAATCAGCCATCTCAGCCAGAATCCCTACGGTGCTGGAAGGCTGATCTATTCATAAGCAGTACAAACCACTTACCAGGAAGAGAGAAGGAGATATTATATTACACCCACTACAGGAGTTCATTTTGATGGTGAAAAATACTTGGAGAGTTAAGAGCGGACAACAAGCAAAAGTAAATGCATAACCTGAACAACCTAAGGGACTATGTATTTTAAATTCTGAGGATAAGGTGCAGACTGTTGGGCAGATCACTTCACTCTTTGAATTAAACTCTGAGACATTTAACAGGCAGATGCATTCCTCACATTCCCAAGGGAGACATTGAACATTTATTTCTTATGCCCTCTTCATTGGAAACTGTTCAAACAATTGAAGCAGGACTCCACTGCAGAGCCAGCTAAAACAAAGTATCATAAA